>NC_090378.1:66974685-68174685 GCF_036365525.1 Heterodontus francisci
GAAGATGGTTGTGGTTGATGAAGGTCAATCATCTGAGCTCCAGGACATCACTGCAGGAGTTCCTCAGGGTAGTGTCCTAGGCCCAACCATCTTCAGCTGCTTCATCAATGACCTTCCTTCAGTCATAAGGTCAGAAGTGGGGATGTTTGCTGATGATTGCACAATGTTCAGCACCATTTGCGACTGCTCAAATACTGAAGCAGTCCATGTAGAAATGCAACAAGATCTGGACAATATCCAGGCTTGGGCTGATAAGTGGCAAGTAACATTCGTGCCACATAAGTGCCAGGCAATGACCATCTCCAACGAGAGAGAATCCAACCATCTCCCCTTCACATTCATTGGCATTACGATTGCTGAATCCCCAACTATCAACATCTTGGAGGTTACCATTGACCAGAAACTGAACTGGGGTAGCTGTATAAATACCGTGGCTACAAGAGCAGGTCAGAGGCTAGGAATCCTGCAGTGAGTAACTCACCTCCTGACTCCCCAAAGCCTGTCCACCATCTACGAGGCACAAGTCAGGAGTGTGATGGAATACTCTCCACTTGTCTGGATGGTCCAACAACACTCAAGAAGCTCAACACCATCCAGGACAAAGCAGCCCGCTTGATTGGCACCCTATCCACCAACATTCACTCCCTCCACTACCAGCGCATAGTGGCAGCAGTGTGTACCATCTACAAGAGGCATTGCAGCAATGCACCAAGGCTCCTTAAACAGCACCTTCCAAACCTGCGACCTCTACCACCTAGAAGGACAAGGGCAGCGAATGCATGGGAACACCACCACCTGCAAGTTCCCATCCAAGCCACACACCTTCCTGACTTGGAACTATATCGGCATTCCTTCACTGTCGCTGGGTCAAAATCCTGGAACTCCCTTCCTAACAGCACTGTGGGTGTACCTACCCCACATGGACTGCAGCAGTTCAAGAAGTTAGCTCACCACCATCTTCTCAAGGGCAATTGGGGATGGGCAATAAATGCTGGCCTAGCCAGCAATGCCCACATCCCACGAATGAATTAAAAAAATGTATACAAATGTGAGTTCTTTGTCTTTTAGTGGTTCATAGTCATTAAGTTTTAAAGCAGAGCATGTCCAATCTCAGTCTTCAACTCTAGTGGTCTCAGCACTTATGGGATAGGAAGTGAAGAATCACTCAGGGTTCCCACCACTGACCATTAACCAGCAACCCCTAATGGATGTGTATTTGTTTGATGGCAGGTGAAGATAGGACTGCAGCCAGCCGCGATGGCTTCATTGTCTAATAACATGCCACCACTCACTGTCAAGACTAACATGAAAAACAGCCATTCAGCTGAGATAAGGCAGGATAAACCAATGTCCACCAAAAATCATACAATCATCAAAGCGCCAATGCCTTCAAGGAAAGAGGAGAAATGGGCTCGGGAAAACAAATTCTTCCTTGAGAGGTCAGGTGATTAATGCAGTACTTGCTGTGAAACTGAGCCATACAGCCCAGAAGGTCAAACGTTAATTCGTGCTTGTCAATGCTTCCATGGCTTCTGGTAACCTCCTTTATTTTTGCATTTTAACCAGTACTTGCCATTTGGGGAAAATTGGAGGGTGTAAATATTTGTTCATATTTTTATAATTTGTTGGTTTTCCACATCAGGAATAGAATGGACAGACTGAACTCTCAGCATTGTAAACAGGCAGAGAATATTCAGTGAATAAATCAAATGCAACTATCAATGCAAAGACACACCCACCTTCTGTCATTCATATTAAAGCTCAACACATCATGGCTGCGCTCACTTAATTCTAAGTATTACGCTAAAGAATTCTCATGTATGTTTACTTGCTAGTCCAACACAATTTAAAAAACACATCATCTATTTTCTCTCAGATTAATGCATGCAGATTGCTGCTGTACCAGTTTTATATGGGCCTTCTGGTTTGTGATATTTTCACGTGTTCAGAACAGTTTGTAAAATCGTTCCAGGTGTTCGGCAATTTCCACAAACACAAAATGAGTAAACCTTTCCTTTGTTGCATTATTATCTGTAATCTTTTGGGGGACAGAGGGAATGCTGCAGAATGGGAAATGGACAGCAGAGCATTCCATGAGCTGAAGTTTACAGAACAACAATAATGTGCATTTATGTAGCACCTTTAACATAGTAAAATGTCCCAAGGTCCTTCACAGGGGATTATCAAACAAAATTTGACACCAAGGGAGAGTATGCTAGAGCTTGGGGTCTAGGCAACTGAAAGCACAGCCACCAATAAGGCACAAATTAGAGGAATGCAGATATATTGCGAACAACCTGGCTTAATCTCACACTGTTGCCAGGGAGAGGGATGCAATTGGTAGCTAGGGAACAGAGCTTGGAGTGGGGACCAAAAACAATGGCTTCAGTCTTCCCAATGTTTAATTGGAGGAAATTTCTGCTTATCCAGTACTCAATATCAGATAAGCAGTTTGATAATTTAGTGACAATGGAGGAGCTGAGAGAAGTGGTGGTGAGGTAGAGCTGAGTGTCGCCAGCATACATGTGAAAACTAACACTGTGCTTTCAGATGGTGCTGCCAAGGGACAGCATGTAGACGAGAAATAGGAGGGGGTCAAGGATAGATCCTTAGGGGACACTAGAGGTAACAGTGCAGGAGCAGGAAGAGAAGCCATTGCAAGTGATTCTCTGGCTACGATTAGATACATAAGAATGGAAACAGGTGAGAGCAGTCCCACCCAGTGGGACGATGGTGGAGAGGCGTTGGAGGTGGACGGTGTGGTCAACCACGTCAAAAACTGCAGACAGATCGAGAAGGACAAGGAGGAAAAGTTTACTTTTGTCACAGTCATATAGGATGTTATTTGTGACTTTGTTAAGAGCTGTTTCATTACAGTGACAGGGGCTGAAAGCTGATTGGAGGAATTCAAGCATGGAGTTCCCGGAAAGATGGGAATGGATTTGGAAGGCAACAACACATTCAAGGACTTTGGAGGGGAAAGGGAGGTTGGAGATGGGATGGTAGTTTGCAAGAGCGGTAGGGTCAAGGGTTTTTTTTTGAGGAGAGGGATGATGGTGGTGGATTTTAAGGAGCGAGGGACAATACCTGAAGAGAGAGAACCATTTACAATATCGGCTAACATGGGGACCAGGTGGGTATTGTGTGTTGTTGTTGTAGTTGTAGCATAGCTAGCATGTTGTTGATAAAGTCTTGGAGTCTGGATAAGGACAACAAATAATTCTCTTATTATTTACGCTTATCTATTTACACTCTCCACAAGCCTCTCTAGCTAGCATCCTTCATGCTTCTACTCTTCTTCCAAAGCCCATTACCATGTGACTATTACATCATCATCACTACAGTGATGTGAAGACACAAAATAATCATTTAGCTTCTCTGCCATTTCTCTATTCCCCATTATATATTCTCCTGACTCTGCCTGTAACGGACCCACATTTGTCTTAGCCAAATGTTTCCTTTTTACATACCTGTAGAAGCTTTTACTGTCTGTTTTTATATTTTTTGCTAACTTACATTAATATTCTATTCTCCCGTTCTTTATCAGTTTCTTTGTCCTCCTTTGCTCCTCCCAATCCTCAGGTTTACTAAAATTTCTGGCAACTTTATAGGCCTTTTCTTTTCATCTTCTACAATCCTTAACTTCCTTTGTTATCCACAGTTGACTGTCTTTACTTTTGGGGTTTTTTGTGCCTTGAAGGAATGTATAGTTGCTGTAAAATATGTAATATTTCTTTAAAGACTATGCATTGCCTATGTACTGCCATACCTTTTAATGTGTTTTCCCAATCCACATCAGCCAATTTGCCCCTCCTACCATCATAATTTCCTTTGTTCAAATTTAATACCCTGGCTTCAAATTGAATTACCCCACTTACAAACATAATGTAAAATTCTATCATATTATGGTCACTCGTCCCTAAAGGTTCTTTTACAAGATTATTAATTATCCCTTTCTCATTACATAAAACTAGATCTAAAATAGCCTGTTCTCTAGTCAGTTCCTCAACATACTGCTCTAAAAATCCATCCCTAACACACTCCAGAAACTTGTCCTCCAAAGCATTAGTGCTCATTAGGTTTATCCAGTCTATATGCAGATTGAAGTCACCTATGATTACTCTATTACCCATGCCACATGCTGCTCTAATCTCCAGATTAATACCATGCCCCACACTACCACTACTGTTTGGTGGCCTATAAACAACTCCTACCAATGTTTGCTGCCCCTTGCTGTTTCTTAGCTCCACCTAAACAGATTCCACATTTTGTTCTTCCGATCTAAGATCCTCCCTTACTAATGTACTAATCCCATCCCTTATTATTGGTGCAACACCACCTCCTTTTCCTTTTTACCTGTCCTTCCTGAATGTCGAATATCCTTGAATATTCAGTTCCCAATCTTGGTAACCGTGTAGCCACGTTTCCATTATAGCAATTAGATCATACCCATTTACCTCTATTTGGGCCTTTAAATCATCCACCTTGTTGTGAATTCTGCGTGCATTCAAGTAGAGTGTCCTTACCCTTGTCTTCTTGACATTATTCTGCATTCTAAGCCTAGTTGATGCTCACCTTTGTTTTGCCTGCCTTCTAATGTCACTTGCTATTTTTCTACCTCCTGTTACCAGCTTTATTTCCTTCCAGTTTGAGCTACACCTCAGGTTCCCATTCCCCTGACAAGCTAGTTTAAACCCTCCCCAACAACACGAGCAAATCTCTCTACAAGGATATTAGTTCCGGTCCTGTTAAGGTGTAACCCGTCCCACCTGCCCCAGAACCAGTCCCAATACCTCCGAAATCTGATGCCCTCCTTCCTTCACCAATTCTCCAGCCACATGTTCAGGCAATACATCCTCCTATTCCTATGCTCACTAGCATGTGGTATTGGGATTAATCCTGAGATTACTGCTTTGGAGGTCCTGCTTTTTAATTTCCTTCCTAACCACCTAAAATCTGCTTTCAGGACCTCATCCCTCTTGCTACCTATTTCATTGATACCAATGTGGACCACGACCTCTGGCTGGTCACCCTCCCCCAGAAGGATATCCTGCAGCTTCTCTGTGACATCCTTGACCCTGGCACCAGGGAGGCAACACACCATCCTGGAGTCACGTTTCCTGCCGCAGAAACATCTGTCTGTTCCTCTAACTAACGAGTCTCCTATTACTATTGTTCTTCCACTCTTCTTCCTCCCCTCCTGTGCAGCTGAGCCACGCGTGGTGCCACAGACTCTGGTCTGGCTGCACTCCCCCAAGGAACCATCGCTCTCACCAGTATCCAAAATGGAAAACCGATTAGCAGGAAAGATAGACTCAGGGGATTTCTGCACTGCCTGCCTGGTTCTCTTAGACTGCCTGGTGGTCACCCATTTCCTCTCTGTCTGCATGCTCCCAACTGTCAGTGTGACCATGTCCCTAAACGTGCTACCAACATTGTCCTCTGCCTCGCAGATTTACAACAGTGACTCCAGATGTCATTCGAGTTCTGAAACCTGGAGCTCAAGCTTCTGCAGCCGGTGAAACTTCCTGCAGATGTATTGAAGGAGTTTGGGATATTTCAGGTATTACTTTGTGAGTACAACGATATCAGGCTAGTGACCAATCTTTGAGACTCTTCTCCCAATCTAGGCATGAGTTCCCAGATGTTAATGAGGATGACTTTGCAGTCCCGTTAAATAAGTGGTAAATGTTAAAATAGTGATGGACTCATTTATCATTATAACTTGAATGACCGAACTGAGTCTGCCTCAGTCAGGAATTATGTTGGCAAAAGCAGTGTCTGACAACCAGATGACTAACGTGGTACTACTGTAGCTCTAATGATGACATGATGGATAAATTCAATGTGCTACTAAGCAACACAGATCAGAAAAGATCCAACGTTCAGTTCCTTGTATCTGCTGAGTGAACTGCTCTCAGCTGGGTACCTCAGTATTCTTCATCTACGGAGGATAAAGTGAATGATTCTGAACCATGGTTAAATTGTTCGTCAAAGCTCACAAGAAGAATATGGAAGGCACAAAGTGCTATACCTTTGCGCAGCAGCATGAGTGGTTCAATAAAACACTGGTTGTTATTGTTTAAGTGCTTAATCTACTTGGCCAGAATTTCACATCCCCCCGGGAGCAGACTGGAGGTGGGATGGGAGGGGTCGTAAAATCGAGTTTGGGGTATGCTGTTCCCGTCACCTACCCGTCCTTGCTGGCATTTTACCAGAAGTGGGGGAGGTTGAAAACGGCCTGCCTGACACAGGCCAATTGATGCCCTTAAGTGGCCAATTACTTGCCACTTAAGGGCCTCCTCCCAGTGGTGGCTAGGCACTTCGTCAGCTGAGGAGGCAACCCGGTAATACCAGTCAGCTTCCTTGCGGGCCTTGGGAGGGGGGATTCTCTCCTGATCGGGCACCCTATGCCCCCCAGAGGGCCTCCCCAGAAACGCAAACTGCCCCCAATGGACCACCTCCCCTGTATCATGCCAAGACACATTTGAAAAGAGTACATCTTAGCACGTGTTTACTATCGTCACATATTACTGTAAATTTCTCTTTGGAATAAAGCATCAAGAGACAAATGCAGTCAGTTGGAATGCACTAAATCTGGAACAATTCAAAAAAACTTAATTGACAAAAGAACCAAAAGTCTGTAACTCCTAGTTAACCTTACTTAAAAAAGAGAAAGAAAGTCAAGAGTTTTGAACTGTAACTGGATGAGCAATTGAACATTGACCTCACCCAATATTTACTTAACAGCAATCAGACAATAAAAAGATACATCCTCAAGCAGCTGAATAATACGTTGTGTATTATATGGTGCACCACTCAAAGATGCGTAGTATATAAAATGTATTCAAATAACAAAGGCCGGAATTTTATATGGTGACGGAGGCCCTGTTCACCAGCTTAAAGGTCGGGGGGCATGCCTGCCTCCGCTGGGCCTGGAGATGTAATCCTCAGATTACAGGGAGATATAGATTGGCTGGTAAGATGGGCGGAACAGTGGCAAATGGAATTTAATCCTGAGAAGTGTGAGGTAATGCATTTTGGGAGGACTAACAAGGCAAGGGAATATACAATGGATGGTAGGACCCTAGGAAGTACAGAAGGACCTTGGTGTACTTGTCCATAGATCACTGAAGGCAGCAGCACAAGTAAATAAGGTGGTCAGGAAGGCATATGGGATACTTGCCTTTATTAGCCGAGGCATAGAATATAAGAGCAGGGAGGTTATGATGGAGCTACATAAAACGCTAGTTAGGCCACAGCATGAGTACTGTGTACAGTTCTGGGCACCACACTATAGGAAGGATGTGAATGCACTGGAGAGGGTGCAGAGGAGATTCACCAGGATGTTGCCTGGGCTGGATCATTTCAGCTATGAAGAGAGATTGAAAAGGCTAGGGTTGTTTTTCTTAGAGCAGAGAAGGCTGAGGGGGTACATGATTGAAGTGTACAAGATTATGTGGGGCATTGATAGGATAGATAGGAAGAAACATTTTCCCTTAGCAGACGGGTCAAGAACCAGGGGGCATAGATTTAGGGTAAGGGGCAGGAGGTTTAGGGGGGATTTGAGGAAAACTTTTTTCACCCAGAGGGTGGTTGGAATCTGGAATGCACTGCCTGAAGAGGTGGTGGAGGCAGGAACCCTCACAACATTTAAGAAGTATTTAGATAAGCACTTGAAACGCCATGTCATGCAAAGCTATGGGCCAAGTGCAGGAATATGGGATTAGAATAGTTGAGTGCTGGATGGCCGGCACAGACACGATGGGCCGAAGGGCCTTTTTCTGTGCTGTATAACTCTATGACTCTATGTACTCTTCTTAAATGTGTCTTGGCATGATACGACAGCTTATATGAATGAAGCAGATCAACTAATGCGTGATTTGAATATTTTTTCTTAAATAGATTTGGTAGGGATCAGCTAACTCAATGCTAAACATCGGATCTTCCTGGGCAGAACCTGGACTGAACCATATTGTAATGAGTTCTTTTTTTTTATTCGTTCATGGGATGTGGGCAACGTTGGCTAGGCCAGCATTTATTGCCCATCCCTAATTGCCCTTGAGAAGGTGCTGGTGAGCCACATTCTTGAACTGCTGCAGTCCATGTAGGGTAGGTACACCCACAATGCTGTTCGGAAGGGAGTTCCAGGATTTTGACCCAGGGACAGTGAAAGAACGGCGATATAGTTCCAAGTCAGGTTGGTGTGTGGCTTGGAGGGGAACTTGCAGGTGGTGGTGTTCCCATGCATCTGCTGCCCTTGTCCTTCTAGGTGGTAGAGGTCACGGGTTTGGAAGGTGCTGTTTAAGGAGCCTTGGTGCATTGCTGCAGTGCATCTTGTAGATGGTACACACTGCTGCCACTGTCTTGGTGGTGGAGGGAGTGAATGTTTGTGAATGGGGTTCCACTCAAGCAGGTTACTGTGTCCTGGATGGTGTCGAGCTTCTTGAGTGTTGTTGGAGCTGCACCCTCCAGGCAAGTGGAGATTATTCCATCACACTCCTGACTTGTGCCTTGTAGATGTTGTATAGGTGTGGGGAGTGAGGAGGTGAGTTACACGTCACAGGATTCCTCACCTCTGACCTGCTCTTGTAGCCACGGTATTTATATGGTTACTCCAGTTCAGTTTCTGGTCAATGGTAACGCCCAGGATGTTGATAGTGGGGGATTCAGCAATCGTAATGCCATTGAATGTCAAAGGGAGATGGTTAGATTCTCTCTGGTTTGAGATGGTCATTGCCTGGCACTTTCTGTGGTGCGAATGTTACTTGCCATTTAACAGCCCAAGCCTGGATATTGTCCAGGTCTTGTTGCATTTATACATGGACTGCTTTAGTATCTGAGGAGTCACGAATGGTGCTGAACATTGTGCAATCATCAGCGCATATCCCCACTTCTGACCTCATGACTGAAGGAAGGTCATTGATGAAGCAGCTGAAGATGGTTGAGCTTAGGACACTACCCTGAGGAACTCCTGCAGTCATGTCCTGGAGCTGAGATGATTGACCTTCAACCACCACAACCATCTTGCTTTTTTTTATTCGTTTGTGGGATGTGGGCGTTGCTGGCAAGGCCAGCATTTGTTGCCCATCCCCAATTGTCCTTGACATCTGATTGGCTTGCTAGGCCATTTCAGAGAGCATTTTAAGAGTCAGCCACATTGCTGTGGGTCTGGAGTCACAGGTCAGCCAGACCAGGTAAGGATTTCAGATTTCCTTCCCTAAAGGACATTAGTGAACCAGATGGCTTTTTACAACAATCGACAATGGTTTCATGGTCTGAAACTCAGACCAGCTTTTAATTCCAGATTTATTAATTGAATTCAAATTTCACCATTTGCCATGGTGGGATTTGAACCCCTGTCCTCAGAGCATTCGCCTGGGCTCTGGATTACTGGTCCAGTGACATTACTACTACACCACTGCCTCCCCCTTTGTTCTAGGAACAACTCCAACCAGCAGAGAGTTTTACCCCTGATTCCCATTGACTCCAGTATTGCTAGGGCTCCTTGATACCATACTTGGTCAAATGCTGCCTTGATGTCAAGGGCAGTCACTCTCACCTCATCTGTGAGTTCTTTATGTTGTCTGATGCAACATAAATGAGATGCGTGGAGTCCAGTTGGTTGAAGATCTCAAACAGGTGTATTTACAGCTAGACTGTTATATACAGTAAGAGCTAACTACTTACAGAACCTTACTCTGGGTATTACAGTTGCAGAGTGACTCTGGCTCCGAGTCACAGGACTACGTCCTGGTACTTGGATCATTAGCATATTAAGATCTTAAAGGGATATCACTCTTAAAGGCAATCATACAACATCCCCTTTCTTTCCAAAGATAAGTTTTGTATGCTAAAAAGTAAAAACACATAAAATTAGATAACATCAAAATTATTTACACAGGTGTAGAGATTATGAACTTTGCACATGTAGAAGCTTAAGAGTCCATATATTGTTTTGGTGTTTTGACAGCTCTTGTTCGGTGAATTTACGTCTCAGCTGTTGCTGTTTTTTCTGAGATTTCTCCCTTTATGCATTCAGTTTCTGTTGCTCTGCCTTCAGCCTGCTAACATATTCTGTTGCTTTTTTCAAGGTGACAGCTTTTGAGGCCTTGTCATTTTTGGAGAGTTCCGGCACCTCATCTCGAAGAGCTAACAGAGAATGTTTCAACTCATTTCTCCTCTGCCTCTTCAGGACATTGCATGTCCTTTGCCTCTTCGCATCCTCTGCATCTGAAGGCCTGGGGCTGAAGGTCGTGTACTTGTGATGGGAGGGGTACTTGGCCTCATGGAGGTATCTGTCCATTCTGGCTCATTGTAGTGCTGTTGGTTCTCTAGATAGCAGAAGTGAAGGCGCGGCATTGTTGTGTTGCTGCTGGATTTCCAGACTGCACCGTTTGGTGCTGGCCAGAGTCTGCAAGTGGGTTCCAAGCCTTGGAGATTTCCCCTTGACAATGCTCTCATGGATAGTTATGATGTTGAGGTCCTTACACGCTGGTAGTCCTGCAACTGCTGGTCCACTTGAGTCTACCAGGTAGAATATTTGTGGTTTCTGTACCGACTTGCCATAGCTGCATTGCATTGTTGGTGTGCCACTGCAAGGAATGGGCGACCTGTTTTACGCAGATAACTTTGCAGTTGTCAGTTGTATCATTGATTTCCAATGACTCCGGTTCATATCTTTGAGTATTTGGACTGGTAGGATATTTGCACTAACGCTGGTGTCAATCTTGACTCTGAGTGTATGTTTGCCAGCTTTCTTTGGGCACATGATGTTAATTTTGGCAAAAGCTTCCAGTTGTTTGACTTCATCAACGTGATGTGTCAGGTTCACAATGTGGAATGCCTGTTCGTTATCTGACTGAGAATTGATTCTCTCTGAGTCTTCACTCAAGTCTGTTTCGCTATGGATTTCGTGTATCGGCTTGCATTTACATAGGTCTCTTGTGCATTCTTTGCTGCTGTTGCCCTGTTGCTGTGCCTGTCATCTGCTTGTTTGTGTCCTACTGTGGCTTCTGGCTGTGACTTCGGAGCCAGATTTCTTGTGTAATCCCTCATTTCCAACTGCTATTAGTATTTTTACAGCCTATTTTTCTAGTTTTACCATTATTTGGTCTGTGAAGAATAACTAAATTCTTTGTTTGAACAGTTGAAACTCAGATAGGAAATCCAAGGCATTCCAGTTCATGCTGGGAAATTTGGTATCCATATTTCCACTGGTCTTTTGCTTTAAAACTTGCTTTAAGACTTGTTCTATGACTCTGCGCTGTTTTCCCTATAAGAAACTCTCTGTTACTTAAACTAGCTGCTTTAATTGACAGCAGCAGGTGTTTGACAGTGCTGTGTGTTTATCTTGCTTCCAGCACTTAAGCCTGCTTTGTTTGCACAGCTGTTCAATAAGTAGTTCAATGGGGTTTTTTTAAAGAGTTTTTTATGTTCTTCACACTTGTGTGGCTTTAATGTTTTTTTTTTACTGTGGCTTCGTGAATGGAAGCTCTTATTCACGCTTGAGTAGTTTAATGGTTGTTTTTTAAACTTTGGCTGCGTGGATGAAGGCTCTGCAGTGATCTGGGTTTTCCTGTGTTTTTACTTACGGACGCCTCCTGTAATGGCGCTGAGCTTGATCAGCTCAGGAAAGGAGTCTGGTCTTTCCCATTTTTTTTCTACAGGGAAATTTTGAAAAAAACTATCATTTGAAGGACTTCAAAGCTTTTCTTGAAAAGTAGTATTCCTCGCGCATCAGCACACTGACTCACCTGATTTACTGGCAGCCTGTCATTCTGTGCTCTGTCTTCTACAGCTTGAGGTACAGTTTTTCTCACTGTTTGAGCCAGTACTTTTCCTGAACTTTCTCTCTACTGGCTGTAGGTAAGGTCGTTTTCAGAGCTGTTTTAACCGTGGTCTTCAACTTAGACTTTGTCTTCTCACCACAGGTGCCACCATGTAATGCGTTCTTTATGTTGTCTGATGCAACATAAATGAAATGCGTGGAGTCCAGTTGTTTGAAGATTTTAAACAGGTTTATTTACAGCTAGACTATTATATACAGTACAGAGCTAACTATTTACAGAACCTTACTCTGGGTATTAGAGTTGCAGAGTGACTCTGGCTCTGAGTCACATGACTGTGTCCTGGTAATTGGCTCATTAGAATACTAAGATCTTAAATGGACATCACTCTTAAAGGCAATCATACAACACATATCACAAGGTACTATTGAGCCACTGGAATAAGTCAAGAAAGACATGTGCAAAGGAGCAAAATAATTAATGTGGTTTGCCTTCCTTTTTTCCCAGTGTTCCCCACTGCTCTCTTGAAGTGACTCTTGCTGTGGTATTGTTTCTATAAGTACCAATAACTCTTTTGTCTCTTGCCCAAATAGTCATTCTTCATGCCTGAGCCTAAACAGTGAATATTGCCAGGTTGTTAGACCATTGGAACATCACAACCTAGCCTGACTATTCCCTCTGCTGTTCTTCACCAATACAAAAACTTTCAACAGTAGTTACTGGATAGTGATCAGAAGCAGAACCCTGGCAGAATTTTTTTCTCCCTTAGCCAGGGAGCTGACTCCCATTGTATTGCTCTCTCCTGCCACCCTTTCTGAGATCAGCTGCTTCAATACTGATCAGGAGCCAAACTTTCCTGCACAGTGTGGCTCAGTTTCAACTGCCTTTACCAACTAAGTTCAAGTTACAACAATAGTTTACACTGTTTAAGAATTGTCAGATTGCATGCAGTTTATGATTTTGATGCTGCATATTATGCACTAATGTCTTTCCCACCTATTTCTTTTGGAACCAGAAAGAGGTAAACGCCAATGATTAAAAGCACTGCTGACAATCTGCCATTGGAAGAAAGGATATTCCTCAAATAATGAATATTTAGTAATAAGAAGCTAAATTCTTTGAGTCTTAAAGCCCTCTCTACCCACTACAAGACTAGATGTGACCATGTGGTGGTTATTTGTTCCATGTATCATGTGCCTTTAAGGTTTCACAGAAATCAGCAAATTCACAATCAAACAAATCTGTAAGTACAAAATATAATTAATTTACACACAGCAGGAAAACTGGCATAATCAAGTAAATGTTGTAAATACAAGAGTTTTTTTTACCTCTCAGCACTCCCCCGCAAACACCCCCGCCCCCATCTCTCACAGCTGGTGCCAAGGGATATTGCCACATGAAAGCATTGCTGTCAGCATCAATCACTGTTACTTGCTTTGCTGCATTCCAAACATTCCAATGGCCTCATTGAGTTACTTTGTTGCTAGAAGCAGCTTCCCTGTTACACTTATGCATAGGTCTTCTGATTTTAGGGTAAACCCGATTGAACACAATAATTACCTTGAAAGTTGAGTTCCAAATTATGGTGAAACAGAATAAAATGGAAACATAAACATGGACAGACTGTAGTTCTTGTATGACACAAGCAGCCATTACCATTTGGGCAGAGACCACTGTTATCCCCTTTCTGTAGTGATGAACAACATTTACAAAGAGTGAATGAACCTTTAGGCACCTGCATCATGTATAGATAGTTGAACAAAGTTCCATGGGGAGGAAGCATTGTGAATGTAGCTAATGGTGCATGTTGATTGCTTTGGATCAGAAATTGGCTAGCTGAAACTTTGGATCAGAAATTGGCTAGCTGAAAGAAGACAGAGGGTGGTGGTTGATGGCAAATGTTCATCCTGGAGTTTAGTTTCTAGTGGTGTATCGCAAGGATCTGTTTTGGGGCCACTGCTGTTTGTCATTTTTATAAATGACCTGGAAGAGGGTGTAGAAGGGTGGGTTAGTAAATTTGCAGATGACACTAAGGTCGGTGGAGTTGTGGGTAGTGCCGAAGGATGTTGTAGGGGACAGAGGGACATAGATAGGCTGCAGAGCTGGGCTGAGAGATGGCAAATGGAGTTTAATGCGGAAAAGTGTGAGGTGATTCACTTTGGAAGGAGTAACAGGAATGCAGAGTACTGGGCTAATGGGAAGATTCTTGGTAGTGTAGATGAACAGAGAGATCTTGGTGTCCAGGTACATAAATCCCTGAAAGTTGCTACCCAGGTTAATAGGGCTGTTAAGAAGGCATATGGTGTGTTAGCTTTTATTAGTAGGGGGATCGAGTTTCGGAGCCACGAGGTCATGCTGCAGCTGTACAAAACTCTGGTGAGACCGCACCTGGAGTATTGCGTGCAGTTCTGGTCACCGCATTATAGGAAGGATGTGGAAGCTTTGGAAAGGGTGCAGAGGAGATTTACTAGGATGGTGCCTGGTATGGAGGGAAGGTCTTACGAGGAAAGGCTGAGGGACTTGAGGTTGTTTTCGTTGGAGAGAAGGAGGAGGAGAGGTGACTTAATAGAGACATATAAGATAATCAGAGGGTTAGATAGGGTGGATAGTGAGAGTCTTTTTCCTCGGATGGTGATGGCAAACACGAGGGGACATAGCTTTAAGTTGAGGGGTGATAGATATAGGACAGATGTTAGAGGTAGTTTCTTTACTCAGAGAGTAGTAGGGGCGTGGAACGCCCTGCCTGCAACAGTAGTAGACTCGCCAACTTTAAGGGCATTTAAGTGGTCATTGGATAGACATATGGATGAAAATGGAATAGTGTAGGTCAGATGGTTTCACAGGTCGGCACAACATCGAGGGCCGAAGGGCCTGTACTGCGCTGTAATGTTCTAATGTTTTAACATTAAACTTTGCAAAGACACTTATAAGCATGCATTTACTTAAAGTTTGTTTTAATAGATTTGTTTTAGTTATTAAATCTAAAGCTTTCTGATCATGTTAACTTTAATATTACGATTGCTGGCTCACTGAGGGCTTAACACATAAATGCAATTATATGGCATAGTACTAAGCCATTCAGACCAGCTTTGATCCCCGGTATATGTTGTTACCTGAACCCAACTGGGACAACATTCGAGCCTACAGTTGACCTGAGCACTCTGGATCAAGGATGTGCAATTCCCCTTGAAATTCAATAAATAGAGACTCTTTCTGGGAGTTTGTTGTGTATGTCTCGATGACTAACCAGACAATTTCCACAATCTCCTCCAACCCCACCACTCACAAATGCACCATTCCCCGGACTGCAGATTTCTGTGCAATTCTCTTCCTTTTACCCTACTATTGATAGCAGAACCTTCAGCCATCTTGATCCTACTCTCTGAAACGTCCTCCCTTGCTCAGCACACATTTTTCTTACACGTGCTATGAAGCACCATGGCACATTTCTTTACATTAAAGGGACTATATACATGCATGTAGTGTATGGTGGTGGTTGTAGTATGCTCATATGGGGACATTGGGTAGGAATAGGATCAGACTTGGCTGTGATTCCTTTCACAGTCCAGAACTTCCTCCGAGCTTCTCCCAGTCTGTTGCCATAACTTTATCAGGATTGCGGCAGTGAAAACTCCGTTTATGTTCATAAATTAGCTTTCCGCCAAAATGTTACAGCAGCAAAATGTGAACAGCTTCGAGAAAACACTTGGTCATTTTAGAGACTTACACATGAAGAACTTTAATAAGCTACTAAAGGGCATCCAGAGTGCTTGGAACCATATCACAAAATGTACCAAAGGCCTCAAAATCTGCCATGTAGCACCCATATTTTCAGTGCAACAGGAACAGTTTTGGTTCCAAAATGGTATCCATGGCTTGTGTGCGCACTTATATTGCTGGCTGTGCTGGAGGCCATGTTGGTGAGGTTGTTAGTGTGGGCACAGGGAGTGTGCGCCAGAAGAATGCAGAGTAGGCAGATCGTGACGTCATTTAGCATGTAACACAGATTTGACACCAGTGCTGCCATTTTCGATCTCAACGCTCCAGCTCACACCCTCTCTTAACTTCACATAGTTGAACATGTGTTCAGCAGCAGGAAGGACTGCCTACCAGTGCTATTCAAAATGATTATTAACAACTCTCGGGTTAGTTGCTGAGTGATTTCTATTGGCTGTTCTCAGTTTGTAAAAGTATTTGGTGGTTGATGCTACTAGTTAAACTTGCTGACGTTTACAGGAAGCGGTGTGGCACACGGTGAAGCTCTTGGTTCTCACTGCCAGGGTTCTACTCAGACCACTTGCTCCCAGACACGGGTGCAGTAGTTTGTATCTCCCAAGCCTGCAGCATGACAGGGAGAATGAGCAGAGGTGCCACAGAGGAGGATAAGCTGCTCAAAGATGGAGGAAGAGGAGGGGAGAAGGGCTGTCAGCAAGAGGTCATAAATACCCAAGGTCTTCAGGGAGCAATTCGACTACCTCAACCTGAGCGTGGAACAGTGTGTCAGACATCTCACATTCACGAAGGAGGTAGGCACTGAAAACATTCACCTGTTGCAGCCAGAACTACAACCTAAGAGCAGGGCGAGGACAGCATTGCCAGTGGCTGTGAAGGTGACCTTGAACGTTTGTACTTTGGGCTCCTTCTAGGCTGGAGCAAGTGATATTTGTAACATCTTCCAGTTTGCCACACACCGTCACTGAGGCTCTGTATTCCAACAGAGCTGAATACATTTAATTCTCTATTGTCAGAGAGAAGCAGGTGAAGTGAGCACATGGCTTCACCAGGATTGCAGACTTCCCCATGGTGCAGGGTGTCATTGACTGCACACACTTCATTTTGTGGGTTCCATATGTAATTTATGAGATGTCCCAAAACCGGAAAGGGTTCCACTCCTTCACTGTCCAGCTGATGTGCAACCATACTCAATGTATCATGCAGGTCAATTCTCAATACCCTGACAACAGTCATGATGCCTTCATTCTGCGGCAGTCTGCTGTACAGTCAGCATTTGAGCCATGGCGACAAACCAGAGGGTGGCTACTGGGCAATAATGCTATTAGCTGACTGCCTGGCTAATGACTCTGGTGCCTAATCCACGCACACATGGACACCATGCATATGTCAAAAGCCATGTTGCCACACAAAATGTGATTAAACAGGCATAAGAACATAAGAAATAACCACTGGGACGCTTAAACAATACTTCCACTGCCTGGACTGTTCTGGAGGAACCTTGCAATACTCGGCAGAATGGATGTCAAGATTCATTGTTGTTTGTGTATGCTGCACAACCTCACCATCATCGGGGGGCACAACCTTGCCACCATCTATACGACAAACAGCTGAGGAGCAGGAAGAGGAGGATGTGGAAGAGAATGAGGAGAAGGAAGGGAGGAGGCAATCAACAAATCCCCTTTCTAGCTGATCTGTCCATGATCAGCTCATCCAACTGCTGTACCAGTAAATGCAACCCCAATTTCCCATTCACCAACAGTCCTACACCATACGTTCCATCTGTTACTGACCATCACAGCATCTGTTTGGCCACAATGCAAAAATAATAGGCACAAAATAAACACTCCAAACTAATTTTATAAATCAAACCATGCCATATTGCATACAAACATCAACTAATCACCCTTGTACATTCCCTTAGTGCCTACTTTTCATGTGCCTTTGCCTGTCCTAGTGCCCCTACACAGTGCTACCCCAGTGGCTGCAGTATGGCTGGTGGAAGGCTGCTGACCTTCACTGGGGGAGACTGCAGGTGGCCTTCAAGGATGACCATGACCAGCTCTGCCTCTAGAAAGCCTGGCTTTGGATTGCACCACCTTGGCATTGGCGGCAGCAATCTGTGCTGGCTGGCTGAAAGGCAACAGCAAGGGTGCCGTTGGAGTGGCAATGGTGGAAGGAGGAATGCTGTTATCATGAGAGAGTACAGCATGTTTGTGCTCCATGGAGCCACTGCCACTCCACTAGTGTGGTGCCTCAGCAATCCTAGTATTCTGTTTGAGGACAGATTGCTGGAATGTTGTGACACCCTACAAGCCCCTTTGAACACTGGTATCCACAACTATGATGGCAGCTGTGTGAGATCGCATGGCAGCAAGCTGAGCTTGCATGACTTCAGTCTGAGCTTCCACTGAAGCACTCAGACGTTGGGTGGCTTCATGGATCATCATGGATGAGCCTGCAAGTGCTCTCATGAGGCCTCACCACCCCTTCCACACTGGAGAGGATGGGCTCCAAACTCTGCTCAAAGCCCTGTGCCAAGTTGGTGCCAGACTCCTCCATGCTCCTTGACATTGATCACAGGCTTTATGGCAGGCTTGCCATTGCGCAAATATATATTTGTTCATTCATTCATGGGATGTGGACATTGCTGGCTAGGCCAGCATTCATTGACCATCCCTAATTGCCCTCGGGAAGGTGATAGCGAGCTGCATTCTTGAACTGCTACAGTCCATGTGGTGTTGGAACACCCACTGTGCTGTTAGGGAAAGAGTTCCAGGATCTTGAAGACAAGGGGATTTAGTTCCAAGTCAGGAGCGTGTGTGACTTGGAGGAGAACATGCAAGTGGTAGTGTTCCCATGCGTCTGCTTCCCTTGTCCTCTAGGTGATAGAGGTCACGTGTTTGGAAGATGCTGCCGAAGAAGCCTGGATGAGTTGCTACAGTATATCCTGTACCCACACTGTGCTGGTGGTGGACAGGGTGCCAATCAGTGGGCTGCTTTGTCCTTGATGGCATTGAGCTTCTTGAGTGTTGTTGGAGCGGCACTCATCCAGGCAACTGGAGAGTAGGAGAGTATTCCCTCAAACTCCTGGCTTGCGCCTTGTAGATGATGGACAGGAATTGTGGAGTTAGAAGGTGAATATCTCACCACAGACGTCCCAGCCTCTGACCTGTTCTCATACCCAAAGTTTTTATATTACTGGTCCAATGAAGTTTCTGATCACTGGTGACACCCAGGCGGGGATTCAGCAATGATAGTCCTGTTGAAAGTCAAGGGTAGTTAGACTTTCTCTTGTTGAAAATGGCCATTACCTGGCACTTGTGTGGCTCGAATGTTACTTGCTGCTTATCAGCCCAAACCGTAATGTTGTCCAGATCCTTGCTGCATGCGGGCATGGTCTGCTTCAGTTTCTGATGAGCTGCAAATGGAACGGAGCACTGTGCAATCATCAGCCAAAATCCCCACTTCTGACCTTATGATGGAGGGAATGTCATTGCTGAAGCAGCTGAAGATGCTTGGGCCTAAGACACTGCCATGAGGAACTTCTGCAGTGTATCCAGGGGCTGAGATTGCCCTCCAACAACCACAATCATCTTCCTTTGTGATAGTGGTGACTCCAGCGATTGGAGAGTTTTCCCACTGAATCCTATTGACTTCAATTTTACTAAGGCTCCTTCATGCCACACTCAGTCAAACGTTGCCTTGATGTCAAAGTTTTACCTCAACTCTGGAATTCATGTCCTTGTTTCATGTTTAGATGAAGGCAGGAGCTGAGTGGCTCTGGCAGAACCCAAGATGAGCATCAGTGAGCAGGTTATTGCTGTACAGGTGCCTCTTGATAGCACAGTCGACAATACCTTCCATCATATGCTGATGATTGAATGTAGACTGATGGGGTGGAAATTGGTCCAATTGGATTTGTGGATAGTACATACCTGGGAGATTTTCCACATTGTCGGGTAGATGATAGTGTTGTAGCTGTACCGAACAGCTTGGCTAGAGACGCGGCTAGTTCTAGAGCACAACTGTTCAGCACTACGGCCAGGATGTTGTCAGGGTCCATAGTATCCAATGCCTTCAGCTGTTTCCTGATATCACACAGAATGAACGTGATTGGCTGAAGTCTGGCATCTGTGATGCTGGGAGCCTCAAGAGGACGCTGAGATGGGTGATCCACTTGGTACTTTTGGCTGAAGATGGTTGCAAATGCTTCTTTTGCATTCATGTGCTGGGTCCCGCCATCATTGTGGATGGGGATGATTGTGGAGCCTCCTCCTCCTGTTATTTCTTTAATTGTCCACCACTATTCACAATTGGATCTAACAGGATTGTAGTGCTTTGATCTGACCTGTTGGTTGTGGGATCGCTTAGTTCTGTCTATAGAATGCTGCTTCCGCTGTCTTGCATGCATGTAGTCCTGAGCCAAAGCTTCACCAGGTTGGCACCTCATTTTTAGGTATGCCTGGTGTTGCTCTTGACATAAATTGCTGCAGTGTTCCAGTGAACATCAACGCAAGCTTAAGCAACAGCATCTCATTTACCGATTAGGCAAGCTACAGCCTACCAGACTGAACATTGAGTTCAATAATTTCAGAGCATGACTGGCCCCCTTTTTTTTAGTTTTACCTTTTTTTTAGTTTTACTTTGTATTTTGTATTGTTATTTCATTTTATTTTAGTGCCTGCCCACTTTTTTTTTCATGTTTTGCTTTTGGCTAGGGCTTTCATTGTTCTGTCATTTAACACCCTCTCTGCATTAATGCTTTGTATTTCACCACACCACTAACACACTCTTTTTCTTTGCCTTTGCCCCATGACCTCCTTGTCGGTTATTCTCTGTGATCCTCTGTCCTATTAACACCTTCCCATTCGTTCTATTTTGCCCCACCACCACTTTATTTGCTTAAAGGTTACATTTGTAACTTTGCCAGTTCTGATGCAAGGTCACTGATGTGAAACGTTAACTTTGCTTCTCTCCCACAGATGCTGCCAGACCTGCTGAGTATTTCCAGCATCTGCTTTTGGTTATTATTTCAGATTTCCAGCATCTGCAGTATTTTGCTTTTATTTTAGTGTTGCTCTTGACATGCTTTCCTACACTCCTCATTGAACCAGAGTTGGTGCCCTGGTTTGATGATAATGGTAGAGTGAGGGATATGCTGGGCCGTGAGGTTACAGATTGTGGTGGAATGCAATTCTGCTGTTGCTAAAGGTCCACAGCACCTCATGGATGCCCAGTTTTAAGCTGCTAGATCTGTTCTGAATCTAACCATTTAGCATGGTGATAGTATCTCACAACACGATGGAAGCTTTCCTCAATGTGAGGATGGGACTTCGGCTCCATAAGGACTGTGCAGTGATCACTCCTACCAATACTGTCATGGACAGATACATCTGTGACAGGTAGATCAGTGAGGACAAGATCAAGTAGATTTTTCCACTCTTATTGGTTCTCTCACCACCTACCACATGCCCAGTCTGGCAGGTATGTCTTTCAAGACTCAGCCAGCTTGTTCAGTAGTGGTGCTAGCAAGCTACTCTTGGTGGTGGGCATTGAAGACCCCACACAGGGTACATTCTTTACCCTTGCTACCCTCAGTGCTTCTTCCAAGTGGTTCAACATGGAGGAGTACTGATTCATCTGCTGAGGGAGGGCAGTAGGTGGCAATCAGCACGAGCTTTCCTTGCTTGTGTCTGAGCTGATGCCATGAGATTTCAAGGAATCCAGAGTCAATGCAGAGGACTCCCAGCGCCACTCCCTCTCCATTATAGTCCAGAAAACCATGGTGAAGGATAGAACTGGAGCCAATCTTTATACACTTCTATAAGCATTTATTTACAGAGATACACATTACAAACATGCACCTCCTAATCCAACAACCAATTTCAATCTGTTCCTATTTATAGGAACACAAGTGAATCACCAGTTAACACCTACCATCTGCATGCAATTAAATACAATTAACACTCTCGACTAGATACCATTCTGCTGCCATCTCTGGTGGGTCTATCCTGGTAGGGGACAAGACATACTCTGGGATAATGATGGAGGAGTCTGAGACATTAACTGTAGGATATTATTCTTTGAGTATGACTACGTCAGGCTGTTGATTGACTAGTCTGTGGGATGGATCTCCCAATTTTGGCACAAGTCCCTAGATGTTAGTGAGGAGGACTTTGCAGGGTTGATTGGGATGTGTGTGCCATTGTCATGTCTGGTGTCTGGGTCAATTCTGGGTTGCCTATTTGGTTTTATTCTTATTTCAGTGTGCCTATCCATCAGCCTTCTTCTGTAAGCCACCCCATCAATGTCCTCATCTATCTGCTCTGCAGCAGAACCTCACTACCACCTATCTTGACTCCTCCACTGTTGCTAAATTATCAGACTATTTATCCACATCCCATACTGGATGAGCAGAAATTTCCCAGAACTAAATATTGGGAAGACTGAAGCCATCATTTTCAGCCCCGCTCCAAACTCCATTTTCTAGCAACCGATTCCATTCCTCTCCCTGGCAACTGTCTAAGACTAAACCAGACTGTTGGCAACTTGACCCCAAGTTGAGCTTTCAACCACATATTCGCACCATCACTAAGAGTGCCTTCTTCCACTACCCTAAGATTGCCCGACTTCACCCCTATCTCAGCTGATTTGCTGATGAAACCCTCATTCATGCCTTTGTTACCTCTAAACTAGTCTATTCTAACATACTCATGGCTGGTCTCCTACATTCTACCCTCCATAAACTTGAGGTCATCCAAAACTCTGCTGCCGTGTCCTAACTCGCACCACGTCCTGTTCCCCGATTACCCCTATGCTTGCTGACCTACCTTGGCATTCAGTCAAGCAATGTCTTGATTTTAAAATTATCATTCTTGTTTTCCATGGCCTCGCCCCTTCCTTATCTCTGTAATCTCCTCCAACCCCACAACCCTCTGAGATACCTGCACTCATCTAATTCTGACCTCTTGAGCATCTCTGATTTTAATCGCTCTACCACTGGTAGTCACACTTCCAGCTGCCTGGGCTTTAAGCTCTGGAATTCACTCCCTATATCTCCCCGCCTCTCCACCTTGCTTTTCTCCTTTAAGATACTCTTTAAAACCCATGTCTTTGACTAAGCTTTTGGTCATCAGACCTAATATCTTCTTATGTGGCTCGATGTGATATTTTGTTTTATGATGCTCCTGTGAAGCACCTTGGGATGTTTTATTATGTTAAAGGCACTATATATATATGTAAGTTGTTATTGCCTCACTCCATACAGATCCAACCTCTAAGCTACCCTCTCAGTGTCAGTATCTGTGCTGGTGAGCTGGTGAGAACAAGTGACAGTGTTTCTTCTTCAATATTGCCTTCCTGTTGTTTCACCTCTGCTCTTCCACAATTTCCTAGACAGATGGCTGTTCTTGGGTATCTGAAAGGAGAAAGGCACAAGAGTAGGTTTGCAGTGAGGGGCGTGGTGGGCGGGGTGGCAGGTGGTGGGGGGGGGGGGGGGGAGAGAGAAATCAAGAGCTGCATGCTTACACCATGTGCAGCTTGTATATCAGAAGACATTGTGGGATTAGGGGAAGTGGGATGTGAGAAGGAGAATGAGGAATGAGCATACCTCCATCTTCAATGGTTTCAGCCACGCCACTCGCCACACCTCGGTCATCGGCACTCCAATGATGGTGAGCACCATCTCCTCTATGGAGGTAAAAGTGTGCAGCCTTGCCTGTTGCCCGCTGGTTAGATGCTGCTGCCTCCAGTTACATGCTAATTTGTCCTGCAAGAGAGAAGGAAGTGCATTCGTCAGTGTGGTGCACTGTGTTTACGTGACGTTTGTAGTATTTGATTGATCTGGGTTTGCTTGCATTCGTCTGCCCATTGATCAGTGTTTACTGTGTTTGATGCCCTGTTAGGCCATTAGTCAGGCTTCTTACAGGTAATTCTGTCATCCCATGACTTGCAGTACTAGGTCCAGCCAGAATGCACTTCACCATTAAGAGATGCAGGCTGGCTTTAAGCAATGCAGGTTAGCTTTTAGTGGTGTTCACCTCGCACGAACTGAGGCATGCAGCCACCGCATAGCATAACTTTAGTGCTGAGGGAGAAATTTCAGTTTTTAACTTACTGTAATTTTTACCTGTGGATATTTAATGGTCCACAACAGTACAAATTGCACATGGCATTTTCAAACAAGCATGTTTTGAATGGCCTTTTCTAGTTCCACATATTTTTAATGATCTATTTTTCTCCATTACCCATTGTCCTGTAGCCATTAACTCTTCACTGAGTATAATTCTGTGGACTTGAGCTGCCCTCTAGTACCCTATTCAAGAGGTTGTTATCCATCTGTGAACCTTGACAGTGAGTGGTGGCAGACTATTGATCATTGGAGAGTAGACTGCTCATAGCTGAACTGAATATTTAGCTTTACCACTATCCTACCTGAGGACAGCAAACTCAGCATTCATCAAGGACTGAATCTGTGATCTTCCTAATCTGTATGGCTCAGCTACTCGTTTAATAAATTGTTGAATCACTGGGAAACTGTTGATACTTTGTGCTCCTCAGGCAAAATCGTAGGAATAAATGAACACATTCGGTTGAACAATTGCAATTTATTGGACTTCTTTCCTGATGTTACTGACTCATGCGTGTGTTAGCCATGGCTCAATTGGTAGCACTCTTGCCTCTCAGTCAAAAGGTGTGGGTTTAAGTTCCACTCCAGAAATTTGAGCACATGCCGTAGCTGACACTCCAATGCAGTACTGAAGGTGCACTGTCAAAGGTGCTGACTTTCGGATGAGACATTAAACTGAGGCCCCTCCTGCCCACTCAGGTATACATTAAAGATTCCCTTTGTGCTATTTTGCAAGTTAGAGGAGCTCTTCTCAGTTTCCTGGCCAATATTTGTCCCTCAACCAACATAATTAAAAATTGTAGATTAACTGGTTATTATCACACTGGAGTTTGTGGGACCTTGCTGTGTACAAATTGGTTGCCATGTTTCCTACATTACAACATTGGCTTCACTTCAAAAAGTACGTCACTGGCTATAAAATGCTTTGGGACATTCTGGGATTGTGAAAGGCTCTGTATAAAGGCAAGTCTTTCATTCTTTGAACAGTTTCTTTTTCTGTTTGTTGGCCTGTTCTCCTGAAGGCACAGCCCTATGTTGAGTAATATGGTTCTATGTGCATTGGCAACATGCCCAGGTAGGCATTCTTCATATATGTAAAAGTGACCTAGGAACTGACAGATTGGCAAGTTTAACAGCATTTCTGGATAAAGTTATGGAATCCCTTAGTGAAGATAAGATCATGGAGCATCTGAATAGAAATAAACTCATAAAAGATAGCCAATATGCATTCATAAAGGGGAAGTCTTATCAATCAAGTTTATTAGTTTTCTTTCAGGATGTGACAGAGGAGCTTGATAGGGGTATGGCAGTGGATGCGGTGTACTTGGATTTCTGAAAGACCTTTGATACAGTTCCTCTTGAAAGGCAAGTGCAGAAATTAAAGTAGGAATCAGTGGAAATATTTTACAAATTGATTGACTGATAAAACCCAGAAGGTGGTAAAATAAAGGTTGGCATCAGCCTGGGAAAATGTTAACAATGGGATTCCACAGGAGTTTGTTCTGGGACCTCTTTTGTTTAATGTTTTCATAAATTTTCTGAAGCTAGAAGTCACAAGCACAGTAGTTACATTTTCAGATGATAGAAAGGTAAAGAAAATGGTAGAGTGCAAAGCTACGCTACGGAGAATTTGGACAGATAGGTGGCAGATGAAATTCACTGTAGAGAAGTGGAATGTGCTTCAGAAGGGAACAAAAATCCAGGAAGGAATTATTACTCAGAAAGAAAATAATGTGCATGGAAAATTAAAGAGATCTGGGGGCTCTGATTGACAATAAATCAAAATTATTGCAACAATGTTGGCAGTGAGTTAGGCAAATTATCACACAGAGGATAACTCCATTGTGTGCTGTGGTACTACAACCTTGCTAAACGGGATAGATTCAGAACAGATCTAGCAGCTCAAAACTGGTCATCCATGAGGCGCTGTGGGCCATCAGCAGCAGAATTGTATTCAACCACAATCTGTCATCTCATGGCCCAGCATATCCCGCACTCTACCATTACCATCAATCCAGGGCATCAGCCTTGGTTCAATGAAGAGTTCAGGAGAGCATGCCAGGAGCAGCACCAGGCATACCTAAAAAAGAGGTGCCAAGCTGGTGAAGCTACAACACAGGACCTCAAGCATGCTAAACAGCAGAAGCAAAATGCAATAGACAGAGCTAAGTGATCGCACAACCAACGGATCGGATCTAAGCTCTGCAGTCCTGCCACATCCAGCCGTGAATGGTGGTGGACAATTAAACAACTAACAGGAGGAGGAGGCTCCACAAATATCCCCATTCTCAATGATGTGGGAGCCCAACATATAAGTGCAAAAGACAAGGCTGAAGCATTTTCAACCATCTTCAGCCAGAAGTGCCGAGTGGATGATCCATCTCAGCCTCCTCCTGAGGTCCCCAGCATCACAGATGCCAGTCTTCAGCTAATTCGATTCACCCCACGTAATATCAAGAAATGGCGGAAGGCACTGGATATTGCAAGGCTATGGGCCTTGATAACATCCCGGCAGTAGTGCTGAAAACATATGCTCCAGAACTAGCCAAGCTCCTAACCAAGCTGTTCTAGTATGGTTACTACTGGCATCTACCAACAATGTGGAAAATTGCCCAGGCATGTCCTGTCCACAAAAAACAGGACAAATTTAATTTGGCCAATTACCACCCCATCAGTCTACTCTCAATCATCAGCAAAGTGATGGAAGGTGTCATCGACAGTGCTGTTAAATGGCACTTACTCACCGATGCTCAGTTTGGGTTCCGCCAAGGCCACTCAGCTCCAGACCTCATTACAGCCTTGGTCCAAACATGGACAAAAGAGCTGAATTCAAGAAATTAAGTGAGAGTGACTGCCCTTGAAATCAAGGCAGCATTTGACCAAATGTGGCACCGAGGAGCCCTCACAAAATTGATGGGAATCAGGGCGGGGTGGGGTGGGGGGGCGTTAACTGTCTGCTGGTTGGAGTAATACCTGGCACAAAGGAAGATGGTTGTAGTTGTTAGAGGCCAATCATCTCAGCCTCAGGACATTGCTGCAGGAGTTCCTCAGGGCAGTGTCCTAGGCCCAACCATCTTCAGCTGCTTCATCAATAACCTTCCCTCCATCACAAAGTCAGAAGTGCGGATGTTTGCTGATGATTGCAGTGTTCAGTACCATTCGTGACACCTCAGATATTGAAGCAAGCAGTCCGTGCCCACATGCAGCAAGACCTGGACAACCTCCAGGCTTGAGTTGATAAGTGGTAAGTAATATTTGTACCACACAAGTGCCAGGCAATGATCATCTCCAAAAACAGAGAATCTAACCATATCCCCTTGATATTCAACGACATTACCATTGCTGACTCCCCCAGCATCAACACCTGGGGGTTCCTATTTAAGAAATTTAACTGGACCAGCCGTATAAATTTTGTGTCTACAAGAGCAGGTCAGAGGCTGGGAATTCTGCATCGAGTAACTCACCTCCTCACTCCACAAAGCCTGTCCACCATTTAAAAGGCACAAGTCAGGAGTGTGATGGAATACTCTCTACTTGCCTGGATGAGTAGAGCTCCAACAACAGTCAAGAAACTTGACACCATCCAGGACAAAGCAGCCCGCTTGATTGGCACCCCATCCAACACCATAATCATTCACTCCCTCCACCACCAGCGCATAGTGGCAGCAGTCTGTACCATATACAAGATGCACTACAGCAACTCACCAAATTCCTTCGACAGCACCTTCCAAACCCGCGACCTCTACCACCTAGAAGGACAAGGGCAGCAGACGCATGAGAACACCACCGCCTTCAAATTTCCCTCCAAGCCACTCCTGGACATGGAACTATATCACCGTTCCTTCACTGTCGCTGGGTCAAAAACCTGGAATTCCCTCCCTAACAGCACTGTGGGTATACCTACACCAAATGGACTACAGTGGTTCAAGAATGTGGCTCACCACCACCTTCTCAAAAGCAATTAGGGATGGGCAACAAATGCTGGCCTTGCAGCGACACTCAGACCTACGATAGAATAAAAAAAAGATGTTGTGATGTATTAAAATAGTGAGGTAATCCTGCCACTTTGTAAATCATTAGTGCAGTCATACTTAGAATCCTGTGTATTGTTCTGGTCATTGCAGGGCAAAATGGACCTTGCAGCTATTGGAGGGAATACAGAAAACAGCAATATAATGATTGATTGAGGGGTGGAGAGACTGGATTATGATGAACATTTACACAAATTGGGCATGTTCTCACTGAAAAAAGATTGAGAATTGATTTAATTGCTATTTTAGGATTAGGAAAAGGACTAGATAATCTAAGCAGAGCATAGCAGGATGAGTGGGCATGTGGCTTTGCCAGGTCAGCAGGATTCCCAGTGGTTCAGGGAACCATCAATTGCACACATGTGGATCTGCAAGCCCCACATGCCAACAGGGAGAGGTACGGGAACCACAAAGGGTTCCACTCCATTAATGTGCAGTTTGTGTGCAATCATGCACAAATCATCATGTCGGTGAATGCCCTCTATCCTGACAGCAGCCTCAATACCTTCATCCTGAAGCAATCTGCCATTCCTGCCATCTTCAGGCCATGACAAAGAACCAGAGGGTGGCTGCTTAGAGACAAGGGACACCCCTGCTACACATGGCTGATGCCCACCCCTCTGCTACCCAACCACGCGAGGACATCAGGCATACAATGCTGTCACCAGAAATAACGTGGAGCAGATCATCAGCATTTTTAGCAGAAGTTCCACTGTCTGTACCACTTGGGGTGGGGGGAGCCCTACAATATTCATTGGAGTGCGTCTCCAGGTTCGTGGTGGTCTGCTGCATCCTCCACGTTATACCTTCTTTGTTTCAGTAGAACCTATTCAGTTCAGGAATGTTTCAGGAGGAGTGTAATTGACCCCTTCCAGCTCATCTCAGCCTCAGGACATTGCTGCAGGAGTTCCTCAGGGCAGTGTCCTAGGCCCAATCATCTTCAGCTGCTTCATCAATAACCTTCCCTCCATCACAAAGTCAGAAGTGCAGATGTTTGCTGATGATTGCAGTGTTCAGTACCATTCGTGACACCTCAGATATTGAAGCAAGCAGTCCGTGCCCACATGCAGCAAGACCTGGACAACCTCCAGGCTTGAGTTGATAAGTGGTAAGTAACATTTGTACCACACAAATGCCAGGCAATGATCATCTCCAAAAACAGAGAATCTAACCATATCCCCTTGATATTCAACAACATTACCATTGCTGACTCCCCCAGCATCAACACCTGGGGGTTCCTATTTAAGAAATTTAACTGGACCAGCCGTATAAATTTTGTGTCTACAAGAGCAGGTCAGAGGCTGGGAATTCTGCATCGAGTAACTCACCTCCTCACTCCCCAAAGCCTGTCCACCATTTAAAAGGCACAAGTCAGGAGTGTGATGGAATACTCTCTACTTGCCTGGATGAGTAGAGCTCCAACAACAGTCAAGAAACTTGACACCATCCAGGACACTGCATAGTGTGTATAGATAAGTGGGGGGGGAAGGGGTCAACACTGCATTGTGTGTATGGATAGCGGGGGGTCAACACTGCATTGTATGTATGGAGAAGGGGGAGAAGAGGTCAACTCTGCATTTAGATACACTGCAGGGCTGGCAGCCTTTTAAAGATGGCGCCAGCACCAGCTCTTGCACAGGTGACACCGTTCATGGCATCATCAATGCCGCCCCCAACATGTGATTGGGGGGGGTGGCCACTGTCATCATGGTAAATGGCCTCCCACTGCATAATCACGGTGGCACGGCCATGTGGGCCACGTGCGGGACGGCCGCCATACTTGGCGTGGCAGCGGGACTACAAAATCCAACCCTTCATTTTTGAATGTGAGTGTGAGTTTACTTGACTGTGTGATTCATTTCTATTCTCATCCAACATTCGATTAGATGTAGAAACAAAAGTAGTTTGGTAGGTTTTGTAACTTAAGCTTTAGATGTAACTAATATTCCTTCAGTTGTAATTGAGGGGAAGGAACCTAAGTACATGAAAGATTGAAGGGGAAATCCAGTTGATGATTTCATAAAAGGAGGGAAAATAACAAAATTTGAAAAACATTGAACTTTAGAATAAAAATGATGTATGTGATTTATTCTTCTAATTTGATAAATTTTTAGGCTAAAAAAGAAAAACAAAGTGCTATTTGAATTTTCAACAGGCCATCGTTCTCAGGAAAAATGTCTCAATAGTCACTCTCCTACATTCAATCCCACTTCACAGGGGTACTCTACCCCTTCAGACACAGTACACAACACCAAAGTCAGCACAGAACAAAAATTAAACGTGGAACCTTTCTAGTCAATGCGAGAAGTATAGCAGGTAAAGCAGATGAACTTAGAGCTTGGATTAATACTTGGAACTATGATGTTGTTGCCATTACAGAGACTTGGTTGAGGGAAGGACAAGATTGGCAGCTAAATGTTCCAGGATTTAGAAGCTTCAGGCAGGATAGAGGGGGTTGTAAAAGGGGTGGGGGAGTTGCATTACTTGTTAAGGAGAATATCACAGCTGTACTGCGGGAGGACACCTCGGAGGGGCCGTGCTGCGAGGCAATATGGGTGGAGCTCAGGAATAGGAAGGGTGCAGTCACGATGTTGGGGGTTTTCTACAGGCCTCCCAACAGCCAGCAGGAGGTAGAGGAGCAGATATGTAGACAGATTTTGGAAAGATGTGAAGGTAACAGGGTTGTAGTGGTGGGTGATTTTAACTTCCCCTATATTGACTGGGACTCACTTAGTGCTAGGGGCTTAGATGGGGCAGAATTTGTAAGGAGCATCCAGGAGGGCTTCTTGAAACAATATGTAGATAGTCCAACTAGGGATGGGGCCGTACTGGACCTGGTATTGGGGAATGAGCCAGGCCAGGTGGCCGAAGTTTCAGTAGGGGAGCATTTCGGGAACAGTGACCATAATTCCAAAAATTTTAAGGTACTTGTGGATAAGGATAAGACTAGTCCTCGGGTGAAGGTGCTAAATTGGGGGAAGGCTAATTATAACAATATTAGGCAGGAACTGAAGAATTTAGATTGGGGGTGGCTGTTTGAGGGTAAATCAACATCTGACATGTGGGAGTCTTTCAAATGTCAGTTGATTAGAATCCAGGACCAGCATGTTCCTGTGAGGAAGAAGAATAAGGTTGGCAAATTTTGGGAATGCTGGATAACGTGGGATATTGTGAGCCTCATCAAAAAGAAAAAGGAAGCATTCGTAAAGGCTGGAAGGCTAGGAACAGACTAATCCCTTGAGGAATACAAAGACAGTAGGAAGGAACTTAAGCAAGGAGTCAGGAGGGCTAAAAGGGGTCATGAAAAGTCATTGGCAAACAGGATTAAGGATAATCCCAAGGCTTTTTATACATATATAAAGAGCAAGAGGGTAACTAGGGAAAGGGTTGGCCCGCTCAAGGACAGAGAAGGGAATCTATGTTTGGAGCCAGAGGAAATGGGCGAGGTACTAAATGATTACTTTGCATCAGTATTCACCAAAGAGAAGGACTTGGTGGATGATGAGCCTAGGGAAGGGAGTGTAGATAGTCTCAGTCATCTCATTAGCAAAAAGGAGGAGGTGTTGGATGTCTTGCAAAACATTAAGGTAGATAAGTCCCCAGGGCCTGATGGGATCTACCCTAGAATACTGAGGGAGACAAGGGAAGAAATTGCTGGGGCCTTGACAGAAATCTTTGCATCCTCATTGGCTACAGGTGAGGTCCCAGAGGACTGGAGAATAGCCAATGTTGTTCCTTTGTTTAAGAAGGGTAGCAAGGATAATCCAGGAAATTATAGGCCGGTGAGCCTTACATCAGTGGTAGGGAAATTATTAGAGAGGATTCTTCGGGACAGGATTTACTCCCATTTGGAAACAAACAAACTTATTAGCGAGAGACAGCATGGTTTTGTGAAGGGGAGGTCGTGTCTTACTAATTTGATTGAGTTTTTTGAGGAAGTGACAAAGATGATTGATGAAGGGAGGGCAGTGGATGTTGTCTATATGGACTTCAGTAAAGCCTTTGACAAGGTCCCTCATGGCAGACTGGTACAAAAGGTGAAGTCACACGGGATCAGAGGTGAGCTGGCAAGATGGATACAGAACTGGCTCTGTCATAGAAGACAGAGGGTAGCAGTGGAAGGGTGCTTTTCTGAATGGAGGGATGTGACTAGTGGTGTTCCGCAGGGATCAGTGCTGGGATCTTTGCTGTTTGCAGTATATATAAATGATTTGGAGGAAAATGTAGCTGGTCTGATTAGTAGGTTTGCAGACGACACAAAGGTTGGTGGAGTTGCGGACAGTGATGAGGATTGTCAGAGGATACAGCAGGATTTAGATCGGTTGGAGACTTGGGCGGAGAAATGGCAGATGGAGTTTAATCCGGACAAATGTGAGGTAATGCATTTTGGAAGACCGAATGCAGGTGGGAAGTATGCAGGAAATGGCAGAACCCTTAGGAGTATTGACAGGCAGAGAGATCTGGGCGTACAGGTCCACAGGTCACTGAAAGTGGCAACGCAGATGGATAAGGTAGTCAAGAAGGCATACAGCATGCTTGCCTTCATCGGTCGGGGCATAGAGTATAAAAATTGGCAAGTCATGCTGCAGCTGTACGGAACTTTAGTTAGGCCACACTTAGAATATTGCGTGCAATTCTGGTCGCCACACTACCAGAAGGATGTGGAGGCTTTGGAGAGGGTACAGAAGAGGTTTACCAGGATGTTGCCTGGTCTGGAGGGCATTAGCTATGAGGAGAGGTTGGATAAACTCGGATTGTTTTCACTGGAACGACGGAGGTGGAGGGGTGACATGATAGAGGTTAACAAAGTTATGAGCGGCATGGACAGAGTGGATAGTCAGAAGCTTTTTCCCAGGGTGGAAGAGTCAGTTACTAGGGGACATAGGTTTAAGGTGAGAGGGGCAAAGTTTAGAGGGGATGTGCGGGGCAAATTCTTTACACAGAGTTTGGTGAGTGCCTGGAACTTGCTGCCGGGGGAGGTGGTGGAAGCAGGTACGATAGTGACGTTTAAGAGGCATCTTAACAAATACATGAATAGGATGGGAATAGAGGGATACGGTCCCTGTAAGTGCAGAAGGTTTTAGTTTAGGCAGGCATCAAGATCGGCGCAGGCTTGGAGGGCTGAATGGCCTGTTCCTGTGCTGTACTGTTCTTTGTTCTTGTCTGTATGGCTAAATAGCACCAATTAAAGCTTCCCAAGAATGTTTTGCTGCCTGTTTCAGTTAAAGACATGATGACAATTGCTGCATAATCTGAGGAATCAGTCAAAAGGGTGTCATCAAATACTTTTTTCATTGGAGAAACACAGGAAAGTAGTCTTTGTTGCTTAATAGCTCGGACTACTAAATGACAACAGTTAACAACATGATTGGCATATGTTTTGCATGATGTTAATTCAGTACTGAATTTAAATGAAAATTTCTGAGCCATTTAATATCATTGGGTATATCTTTATCTGGCAGCTTTCCTGGTGTAGTTAATTTAACTTGAGTCACATTGTAGTTCTGAAATCAGGTTAAACTGAACCTTTTGATGAATGTGGACTCTGGCAGGTGCCAATCTGCTAACCACTCAACCTGAGTGCAAACCAAGCTGCCTCCAGTAAAATTTAAAAATTCATAATGTATTTAATTTTAGATGAGCCGACATCACAAACCTTTTACATGCTGTATTTAAGATGGAGGAGGCCCTGGATTAAAGACTTAAAATTGAAAGGCATGTCATGGTTTGAAAGATAACAAAGGCATTGGGCATGTCTGAAGCTGTGGCATGAATCTGTAATTTTTTTTTGCTTTTTTAAAAAAAAGGCTACATACAGTGACACCACAAATCCCTGACCAGAATGGAGTTGATAGAGTAATCCAACATCACTCACATCTGGAGACTGCATTGCTGTAAGAAACTTGGATTTATTTTACGCAAATAATTTGTGTGTAGTTATCCTACTCTCACTATATTTTGCTGGAGAATTCATCCTGCTGTACTCCGGAGACTCCGTTTGCTGTATTTTGGTCCTGGGTTCAGTAAATTAAAATCCACAAAGTTCCACCCACCTCCAGTTCATCAGCTGATACAGTGGTGTCAATATTCACTCAATTTCTTTTATTTCTAATTTCTCTTCTCCTGTATGTGCTGATGTTTGTTTGGTACAGGTCCACAGGCATCAGCAGCCCCCCAATAACTTGTTGCTGCACTCACTCTTTCTTCTTGTGATTAGACAATGAGGGCCAACAAATCTTTGACTCTGTTGTGTCAAGAATGGGAGGATGTGGGGGTGGGGGGAGTTGGAGGTCAGAGTTGAGCCTAATCATGTTCTTATGTTCTTATCTACACTCATCTACATTTTTAGCAGGAGTCATTGAATAGCCATCAGTAGGGGAACTCCAGATAGAATATTTTTCACTCTCTCTAACTCATGGAAGCTGATGCTCCGGCACAGGGCAACAAAGGTGAGACTAACCTATGAAGAAACAAACCTACGAGGAAATTAAACAAATTGCTTTGGGAGAAAGTAGAATTTGAGGTGATCTGAAATGGATCTTTTTAAATCTAATTTTTCTGGTTTTACTCTCCCTCCAGTCATCAAGACAGTGACGTCTGCCTCCAGTTAGCCTCAGATAGCTGGCCCATGTGGCCAATTTTGAGGAGTAAGCATGATGGTGTGTATTGACAGGTAATATGACTGTGGAGGTCATCACAACTGAGCCTGATCCTGTGTTCACTTAACCACGGATTCTCGGTAAACGGTTTCTGGATAATGATCAGGAGTGGGAACCCTGTCTGATTTTCTTCTCTCTGGATCAAAAGTTCTGGAATTTGTGTAAAGTCCCCACTATCACCTTGGCTGAGATCTTAGCACAAAGTACAGATTGGTAAGTCACTAAGCACAGACGGGCACTGTAAGTAGACTGTGCTGTTCCAAAGTCATAATCACAGCTTTTATTTTTCGGCTGTGTGTCAACTGTCAGTTCCTTTGTGTTGGGAAGAACTATGGCAGCCACTGATGGTTGCACACATTCACCACCGCTGACAGTTATACCCATTCACCACCGCTGACAGTTATACACATTCACTACCGCTGACAGTTAGACCCATTCACCACCGCTGACAGTTATACCCATTCACTTCCGCTGACAGTTATACCTATTCACCACCGCTGACAGTTGTACGCATTCACCACCGCTGACAGTTGTATCCATTTATCACCGCTGACATTTGTACCCATTCTCCACCGCTGACAGTTATACCCATTCACCACCACTGACAGTTGTACCCATTCACCACCGCTGACAGTTATACCCATTCACCACCGCTGACAGTTGTACCCATTCACCACCGCTGACAGTTATACCCATTCACCACCACTGACAGTTGTACCCATTCACCACCGCTGACAGTTGTACCCATTCACCACCACCGACAGTTGTACCCATTCACCACCGCTGACAGTTATACCCATTCACCACCACTGACAGTTGTACCCATTCACCACCGCTGACAGTTATACCCATTCACCACCGCTGACAGTTGTACCCATTCACCACCGCTGACAGTTATACCCATTCACCACCGCTGACAGTTGTACCCATTCACCACCACTGACAGTTGTACCCATTCACCACCGCTGACAGTTGTATCCATTTATCACCGCTGACATTTGTACCCATTCACCACCGCTGACAGTTGTACCCATTCACCACCGCTGACAGTTGTATCCATTTATCACCGCTGACATTTGTACCCATTCACCACCGCTGACAGTTGTACCCATTTACCACCGCTGACAGTTGTACCCATTCACCACCACTGACAGTTGTACCCATTCACCACCGCTGACAGTTGTATCCATTTATCACCGCTGACAGTTATACCCATTCACCACCGCTGACAGTTGTATCCATTCACCACCGCTGACAGTTGTATCCATTTATCACCGCTGACAGTTGTACCCATTTATCACCGCTGACATTTGTACCCATTCACCACCGCTGACAGTTATACCCATTCACCACCGCTGACAGTTGTACCCATTTATCACCGGTGACAGTTGTACCCATTTATCACCGCTGACAGTTATACCCATTCACCACCGCTGACAGTTGTACCCATTCACCACCACTGACAGTTGTACCCATTTATCACTGCTGACAGTTGTACCCATTCACCACCATTGACAGTTGTACCCATTCACCACCGCTGACAGTTGTACCCATTCACCACCGCTGACAGTTGTACCCATTTATCACCGCTGACAGTTGTACCCATTCACCACCGCTGACAGTTATACCCATTCACCACCACTGACAGTTGTACCCATTCACCACCGCTGACAGTTAGACCCATTCACCACCGCTGACAGTTGTACCCATTCACCACCGCTGACAGTTATACCCATTCACCACCACTGACAGTTGTACCTATTCACCATCGCTGACAGTTGTACCCATTCACCACCACCGACAGTTGTATCCATTCACCACCGCTGACAGTTGTATCCATTTATCACCGCTGACAGTTGTACCCATTTATCACCGCTGACAGTTATACCCATTCACCATCGCTGACAGTTGTATCCATTTATCACAGCTGACAGTTGTACTCATTTATCGCCGCTGACAGTTGTACCCATTCACCACCGCTGACAGTTATACCCATTCACCACCGCTGACAGTTGTACCCATTTATCACCGGTGACAGTTGTACCCATTTATCACCGCTGACAGTTGTACCCATTCACCACCGCTGACAGTTGTACCCATTCACCACCACTGACAGTTGTACCCATTTATCACTGCTGACAGTTGTACCCATTCACCACCATTGACAGTTGTACCCATTCACCACCGCTGACAGTTGTACCCATTCATCACCGCTGACAGTTGTACCCATTGATCACCGCTGACAGTTGTACCCATTCACCACCACTGACAGTTGTATCCATTTATCACCGCTGACAGTTTTACCCATTCACCACTGCTGACAGTTGTACCCATTCACCACTGCTGACAGTTGTACCCATTCACCACTGCTGACAATTGTACCCATTCTCCACTGCTGACAGTTGTACCCATTCACCACCGCTGACAGTTGTACCCATTCACCACCGCTGACAGTTGTACCCATTCACCACCGCTGACAGTTGTACCCATTCACCACTGCTGACAGTTGTACCCATTCAGCACCGCTGACAGTTGTACCCATTCACATCTGCTGACAGTTGTACCCATTCACCACTGCTGACAGTTGTACCCATTCACCACCACTGACAGTTGTACCCATTCACCACCGCTGACAGTTGTACCCATTCACCACCGCTGACAGTTGTACCCATTCACCACCACTGACAGTTGTACCCATTTATCACCGCTGAAAGTTGTACCCATTCACCACCACTGACAGTTGTATCCATTTATCACCGCTGACAGTTGTACCGATTCATCACTGCTGACAGTTGTACCCACTCACCACCGCTGACAGTTGTACCCATTCACCACCACTGACAGTTGTACCCATTTATCACCACTGACAGTTGTACCCATTCACCACTGCTGACAGTTGTACCCACTCACCACCGCTGACAGTTGTACCCATTCACTACCACTGACAGTTGTACCCATTCACCACCACTGACAGTTGTACCCATTCACTACCACTGACAGTTGTACCCATTCACCACCACTGACAGTTGTACCCATTCACCACCGCTGACAGTTATACCCATTCACCACCACTGACAGTTGTACCCATTCACCACCGCTGACAGTTGTATCCATTTATCACCGCTGACATTTGTACCCATTCACCACCGCTGACAGTTATACCCATTCACCACCACTGACAGTTGTACCCATTCACCACCGCTGACAGTTGTATCCATTTATCACCGCTGACAGTTATACCTATTCACCACCGCTGACAGTTGTATCCATTCACCACCGCTGACAGTTGTATCCATTTATCACCGCTGACAGTTGTACCCATTCACCACTGCTGACAGTTGTACCCATTCACCACTGCTGACAGTTGTACCCATTCACCACCGCTGACAGTTGTACCCATTCACCACCACTGACAGTTGTACCCATTTATCACCGCTGACAGTTGTACCCATTCACCACCGCTGACAGTTGTACCCATTCACCACCGCTGACAGTTGTATCCATTTATCACCGCTGACAGTTTTACCCATTCACCACTGCTGACAGTTGTACCCATTCACCACTGCTGACAGTTGTACCCATTCACCACCGCTGACAGTTGTATCCATTTATCACCGCTGACAGTTGTACCCATTCACCACCACTGACAGTTGTATCCATTTATCACCGCTGACAGTTTTACCCATTCACCACTGCTGACAGTTGTACCCATTCACCACTGCTGACAGTTGTACCCATTCACCACTGCTGACAATTGTACCCATTCTCCACTGCTGACAGTTGTACCCATTCACCACCGCTGACAGTTGTACCCATTCACCACCGCTGACAGTTGTACCCAATCACCACCGCTGACAGTTGTACCCATTCACCACTGCTGACAGTTGTACCCATTCACCACCGCTGACAGTTGTACCCATTCACATCTGCTGACAGTTGTACCCATTTACCACTGCTGACAGTTGTACCCATTCACCACCACTGACAGTTGTACCCATTCACCACCGCTGACAGTTGTACCCATTCACCACCGCTGACAGTTGTACCCATTTATCACCGCTGAAAGTTGTACCCATTCACCACCACTGACAGTTGTACCCATTCACCACCGCTGACAGTTGTACCCATTCACCACCGCTGACAGTTGTATCCATTTATCACCGCTGACAGTTGTACCCATTCACCACTGCTGACAGTTGTACCCATTCACCACCGCTGACAGTTGTACCCATTCACCACCACTGACAGTTGTACCCATTTATCACCGCTGACAGTTGTACCCAATCACCACCGCTGACAGTTACTCCCATTCACCACCACTGACAGTTGTACCCATTCACCACCGCTGACAGTTGTATCCATTCACCACCGCTGACAGTTGTATCCATTTATCACCGCTGACAGTTGTACCCATTCACCACTGCTGACAGTTGTACCCATTCACCACTGCTGACAGTTGTACCCATTCACCACCGCTGACAGTTGTACCCATTTATCACCGCTGACAGTTGTACCCATTCACCACCACTGACAGTTGTACCCATTTATCACCGCTGACAGTTGTACCCATTCACCACCGCTGACAGTTGTACCCATTCACCACCACTGACAGTTGTACCCATTTATCACCGCTGACAGTTGTACCCATTCACCACCGCTGACAGTTGTACCCATTCACCACCACTGACAGTTGTACCCATTTATCACCGCTGACAGTTGTACCCATTCACCACCGCTGACAGTTGTACCCATTCACCACTGCTGACATTGTACCCATTCACCACTGCTGACAGTTGTACCCAATCACCACCGCTGACAGTTGTAACCTTTCATCACTGCTGACAGTCATACCCATTCACCACCGCTGACATTTGTACCCATTCACTACCACTGACAGTTGAACCCATTCACCACTGCTGACAGTTGTACCCATTCACTACCGCGGACAATTGTACCCATTTATCACCGCTGACAGTTGTACCCATTCACGACCACTGACAGTTGTACCCATTTATCACCGCTGACAATTGTACCCATTCGCCACCACTGACAGTTGTACCCATTCACCACCGCTGACAGTTCTACCCATTCACCACCACTGACAGTTGTACCCATTTATCACCGCTGACAGTTGTACCCATTCACCACCACTGACAGTTGTACCCATTTATCACCGCTGACATTTGTACCTATTCACCACCACTGACAGTTGTACCCATTTATCACCGCTGACAGTTGTACCCATTCACACCGCTGACAGTTGTACCCATTCACCACCGCTGACAGTTGTACCCATTCACCACTGCTGACAGTTGTACCCATTTATCACCGCTGCCAGTTGTACCCATTCACTACCACTGCCAGTTGTACCCATTTATCACCGCTGCCAGTTGTACCCATTCACTACCACTGACAGTTGTACCCATTCACCACCACTGCCAGTTGTACCCATTTATCACCGCTGCCAGTTGTACCCATTCACTACCACTGACAGTTGTACCCATTCACCACCACTGACAGTTGTACCCATTCACCACTGCTGACAGTTGTACCCATTTATCACCGCTGACAGTTGTACCCATTTATCACCACTGACAGTTGTCCCCATTCACCATTGCTGACAGTCATACCCATTCACCACCGCTGACAGTTGTACCCATTTATCACCGCTGACAGTCGTACCCATTCACCACCTCTGACATTTGTAACCATTTATCACCACTGACAGTCGTACCCATGAGCCACTGCTGACAGTTGTACCCATTCACCACTGCTGACAGTTGTACCCATTCACCACTGCTGACAATTGTACCCATTCTCCACTGCTGACAGTTGTACCCATTCACCACCGCTGACAGTTGTACCCATTCACCACCGCTGACAGTTGTACCCATTCACCACCGCTGACAGTTGTACCCAATCACCACCGCTGACAGTTGTACCCAATCACCACCGCTGACAGTTGTACCCATTCACCACTGCTGACAGTTGTACCCATTCACCACCGCTGACAGTTGTACCCATTCACATCTGCTGACAGTTGTACCCATTCACCACTGCTGACAGTTGTACCCATTCACCACCACTGACAGTTGTACCCATTCACCACCGCTGACAGTTGTACCCATTCACCACCGCTGACAGTTGTACCCATTTATCACCGCTGAAAGTTGTACCCATTCACCACCACTGACAGTTGTATCCATTTATCACCGCTGACAGTTGTACCCATTCACCACCGCTGACAGTTGTACCCATTCACCACCACTGACAGTTGTACCCATTTATCACCGCTGACAGTTGTACCCATTCACCACCGCTGACAGTTGTACCCATTCACCACTGCTGACATTGTACCCATTCACCACTGCTGACAGTTGTACCCATTCACCACTGCTGACAGTTGTACCCATTTATCACCACTGACAGTTGTACCCATTTATCACCACTGACAGTTCTACCCATTCACCATTGCTGACAGTCATACCCATTCACCACCGCTGACAGTTGTACCCATTTAACACCACCGCCAGTCATACCCATTCACCACGGCCAACAGTCATACCCATTTATCACCGCTGACTGTTGTACTCATTCACCACCGCTGACAGTTGTACCCATTTATCACCGCTGACAGTTGTACCCATTTATCACCGCGGCCAATCGTACCCATTCACCACCGCTGACAGTTGTACCCATTCACCACGGCTGACATTTGTACCCATTTATCACCACTGACAGTCGTACCCATAAGCCACTGCTGACAGTTGTACCCATTCACCACCGCTGACAGTTGTACCCATTCACCACCGCTGACAGTTATACCCATTCACCACCGCTGACTGTTGTACCCATTCACCACCGCTGACAGTTATACCCATTCACCACCACTGACAGTTGTACCCATTCACCACCGCTGACAGTTGTACCCATTCACCACCGCTGACAGTTATACCCATTCACCACCACTGACAGTTGTACCCATTCACCACCGCTGACAGTTGTATCCATTTATCACCACTGACATTTGTACCCATTCACCACCGCTGACAGTTATACCCATTCACCACCACTGACAGTTGTATCCATTCACCACCGCTGACAGTTGTATCCATTTATCACCGCTGACATTTGTACCCATTCACCACCACTGACAGTTATACCCATTCACCACCACTGACAGTTGTACCCATTCACCACTGCTGACGTTGTACCCATTCACCACTGCTGACAGTTTTACCCATTCACCACCGCTGACAGTTGTACCCATTCATCAATGCTGACAGTCGTACCCATTCACCACCGCTGACATTTGTACCCATTCACTGCCACTGACAGTTGTACCCATTCACCACTGCTGACAGTTGCACCCATTCACTGCCGCTGACTGTTGTACCCATTCACCACCACTGACAGTGGTACCCAGTTATCACCGCTGACAGTTGTACCCATTCACCACCACTGACAGTTGTACCCATTTATCACCGCTGACATTTGTACCTATTCACCACCACTGATAGTTGTACCCATTCACCACCGCTGACAGTTGTACCCATTTATCACCGCTGACATTTGTACCTATTCACCACCTCTGACTGTTGTACCCATTTATCACCGCTGACATTTGTACCTATTCACCACCACTGACAGTTGTACCCATTTATCACCGCTGACAGTTGTACCCATTCACACTGCTGACAGTTGTACCCATTCAGCACCGCTGACAGTTGTACCCATTCACCACTGCTGACAGTTGTACCCATTCACCACCACTGCCAGTTGTACCCATTCACTACCACTGACAGTTGTACCCATTCACCACCACTGACAGTTGTACCCATTCACCACCGCTGACAGTTGTACCCATTCACCACTGCTGACATTGTACCCATTCACCACTGCTGACAGTTGTACCCAATCACCACCGCTGACAGTTGTAACCATTCATCACTGCTGACAGTCATACCCATTCACCACAGCTGACATTTGTACCCATTCACTACCACTGACAGTTGTACCCATTCACCACTGCTGACAGTTGTACCCATTCACCACCGCTGACAATTGTACCCATTTATCACCGCTGACAGTTGTACCCATTCACCACCACTGACAGTTGTACCCATTCACCACCGCTGACAGTTGTACCCATTTACCACCACTGACAGTTGTACCCATTTATCACCGCTGACAGTTGTACCCATTCACCACCGCTGACAGTTGTACCCATTCACCACCACTGACAGTGGTACCCATTTATCACCGCTGACAGTTGTACCCATTCACCACCACTGACAGTTGTATCCATTCACCACCGCTGACAGTTGTACCCATTTATCACCGCTGACATTTGTACCTATTCACCACCACTGACAGTTGTACCCATTTATCACCGCTGACAGTTGTACCCATTCACACCGCTGACAGTTGTACCCATTCACCACCGCTGACAGTTGTACCCATTAACCACTGCTGACAGTTGTACCCATTCACCACCACTGCCAGTTGTACCCATTTATCACCGCTGCCAGTTGTACCCATTCACTACCACTGACAGTTGTACCCATTCACCACCACTGACAGTTGTACCCATTCACCACTGCTGACAGTTGTACCCATTTATCACCGCTGACAGTTGTACCCATTTATCACCACTGACAGTTGTCCCCATTCACCATTGCTGACAGTCATACCCATTCACCACCGCTGACAGTTGTACCCATTTATCACCGCTGACAGTCGTACCCATTCACCACCACTGACATTTGTAACCATTTATCACCACTGACAGTCGTACCCATGAGCCACTGCTGACAGTTGTACCCATTCACCACTGCTGACAGTTGTACCCATTCACCACTGCTGACAATTGTACCCATTCTCCACTGCTGACAGTTGTACCCATTCACCACCGCTGACAGTTGTACCCATTCACCACCGCTGACAGTTGTACCCATTCACCACCGCTGACAGTTGTACCCAATCACCACCGCTGACAGTTGTACCCATTCACCACTGCTGACAGTTGTACCCATTCACCACCGCTGACAGTTGTACCCATTCACATCTGCTGACAGTTGTACCCATTCACCACTGCTGACAGTTGTACCCATTCACCACCACTGACAGTTGTACCCATTCACCACCGCTGACAGTTGTACCCATTCACCACCGCTGACAGTTGTACCCATTTATCACCGCTGAAAGTTGTACCCATTCACCACCACTGACAGTTGTATCCATTTATCACCGCTGACAGTTGTACCCATTCACCACCGCTGACAGTTGTACCCATTCACCACCACTGACAGTTGTACCCATTTATCACCGCTGACAGTTGTACCCATTCACCACCGCTGACAGTTGTACCCATTCACCACTGCTGACATTGTACCCATTCACCACTGCTGACAGTTGTACCCATTCACCACTGCTGACAGTTGTACCCATTTATCACCACTGACAGTTGTACCCATTTATCACCACTGACAGTTCTACCCATTCACCATTGCTGACAGTCATACCCATTCACCACCGCTGACAGTTGTACCCATTTAACACCACCGCCAGTCATACCCATTCACCACGGCCAACAGTCATACCCATTTATCACCGCTGACTGTTGTACTCATTCACCACCGCTGACAGTTGTACCCATTTATCACCGCTGACAGTTGTACCCATTTATCACCGCGGCCAATCGTACCCATTCACCACCGCTGACAGTTGTACCCATTCACCACGGCTGACATTTGTACCCATTTATCACCACTGACAGTCGTACCCATAAGCCACTGCTGACAGTTGTACCCATTCACCACCGCTGACAGTTGTACCCATTCACCACCGCTGACAGTTATACCCATTCACCACCGCTGACTGTTGTACCCATTCACCACCGCTGACAGTTATACCCATTCACCACCACTGACAGTTGTACCCATTCACCACCGCTGACAGTTGTACCCATTCACCACCGCTGACAGTTATACCCATTCACCACCACTGACAGTTGTACCCATTCACCACCGCTGACAGTTGTATCCATTTATCACCACTGACATTTGTACCCATTCACCACCGCTGACAGTTATACCCATTCACCACCACTGACAGTTGTATCCATTCACCACCGCTGACAGTTGTATCCATTTATCACCGCTGACATTTGTACCCATTCACCACCACTGACAGTTATACCCATTCACCACCACTGACAGTTGTACCCATTCACCACTGCTGACGTTGTACCCATTCACCACTGCTGACAGTTTTACCCATTCACCACCGCTGACAGTTGTACCCATTCATCAATGCTGACAGTCGTACCCATTCACCATCGCTGACATTTGTACCCATTCACTGCCACTGACAGTTGTACCCATTCACCACTGCTGACAGTTGCACCCATTCACTGCCGCTGACTGTTGTACCCATTCACCACCACTGACAGTGGTACCCAGTTATCACCGCTGACAGTTGTACCCATTCACCACCACTGACAGTTGTACCCATTTACCACCGCTGACATTTGTACCTATTCACCACCACTGATAGTTGTACCCATTCACCACCGCTGACAGTTGTACCCATTTATCACCGCTGACATTTGTACCTATTCACCACCTCTGACTGTTGTACCCATTTATCACCGCTGACATTTGTACCTATTCACCACCACTGACAGTTGTACCCATTTATCACCGCTGACAGTTGTACCCATTCAAACCGCTGACAGTTGTACCCATTCAGCACCGCTGACAGTTGTACCCATTCACCACTGCTGACAGTTGTACCCATTCACCACCACTGCCAGTTGTACCCATTCACTACCACTGACAGTTGTACCCATTCACCACCACAGACAGTTGTACCCATTCACCACTGCTGACAGTTGTACCCATTTATCACCGCTGACAGTTGTACCCATTCACTACCACTGACAGTTGTACCCATTCACCACCACTGACAGTTGTACCCATTCACCACCGCTGACAGTTGTACCCATTCACCACTGCTGACATTGTACCCATTCACCACTGCTGACAGTTGTACCCAATCACCACCGCTGACAGTTGTACCCATTTATCACCGCTGACAGTTGTACCCATTCACCACCACTGACAGTTGTACCCATTCACCACCGCTGACAGTTGTACCCATTTACCACCACTGACAGTTGTACCCATTTATCACCGCTGACAGTTGTACCCATTCACCACCGCTGACAGTTGTACCCATTCACCACCACTGACAGTGGTACCCATTTATCACCGCTGACAGTTGTACCCATTCACCACCACTGACAGTTGTACCCATTTATCACCGCTGACATTTGTACCTATTCACCACCACTGATAGTTGTACCCATTCACCACCGCTGACAGTTGTACCCATTTATCACCGCTGACATTTGTACCTATTCACCACCTCTGACAGTTGCACACATTTATCACCGCTGACATTTGTACCTATTCACCACCACTGACAGTTGTAACCATTTATCACCGCTGACAGTTGTACCCATTCACACCGCTGACAGTTGTACCCATTCACCACCGCTGACAGTTGTACCCATTCACCACTGCTGACAGTTGTACCCATTCACCACCACTGACAGTTGTACCCATTCACCACTGCTGACAGTTGTACCCATTTATCACCGCTGACAGTTGCACCCATTCACCACTGCTGACAGTTGTACCCATTCACCACCACTGACAGTTGTACCCATTCACTACCACTGACAGTTGTACCCATTCACCACCACTGACAGTTGTACCCATTCACCACCGCTGACAGTTGTACCCATTCACCACTGCTGACATTGTACCCATTCACCACTGCTGACAGTTGTACCCAATCACCACCGCTGACAGTTGTAACCATTCATCACTGCTGACAGTCATACCCATTCACCACAGCTGACATTTGTACCCATTCACTACCACTGACAGTTGTACCCATTCACCACTGCTGACAGTTGTACCCATTCACCACCGCTGACAATTGTACCCATTTATCACCGCTGACAGTTGTACCCATTCACTACCACTGACAGTTGTACCCATTTATCACCGCTGACAGTTGTACCCATTCACCACCACTGACAGTTGTACCCATTCACCACCGCTGACAGTTGTACCCATTTACCACCACTGACAGTTGTACCCATTTATCACCGCTGACAGTTGTACCCATTCACCACCGCTGACAGTTGTACCCATTCACCACCACTGACAGTGGTACCCATTTATCACCGCTGACAGTTGTACCCATTCACCACCACTGACAGTTGTACCCATTTATCACCGCTGACATTTGTACCTATTCACCACCACTGATAGTTGTACCCATTCACCACCGCTGACAGTTGTACCCATTTATCACCGCTGACATTTGTACCTATTCACCACCTCTGACAGTTGCACACATTTATCACCGCTGACATTTGTACCTATTCACCACCACTGACAGTTGTACCCATTTATCACCGCTGACAGTTGTACCCATTCACCACTGCTGACAATTGTACCCATTCGCCACCACTGACAGTTGTACCCATTCACCACCGCTGACAGTTCTACCCATTCACCACCACTGACAGTTGTACCCATTTATCACCGCTGACAGTTGTACCCATTCACCACCGCTGACAGTTGTACCCATTCACCACCGCTGACAGTTGTACCCATTCACCACCACTGACAGTGGTACCCATTTATCACCGCTGACAGTTGTACCCATTCACCACCACTGACAGTTGTACCCATTTATCACCGCTGACATTTGTACCTATTCACCACCACTGACAGTTGTACCCATTTATCACCGCTGACAGTTGTACCCATTCACACCGCTGACAGTTGTACCCATTCACCACCGCTGACAGTTGTACCCATTCACCACTGCTGACAGTTGTACCCATTCACCACCACTGCCAGTTGTACCCATTTATCACCGCTGCCAGTTGTACCCATTCACTACCACTGACAGTTGTACCCATTCACCACCACTGACAGTTGTACCCATTCACCACTGCTGACAGTTGTACCCATTTATCACCGCTGACAGTTGTACCCATTTATCACCACTGACAGTTGTCCCCATTCACCATTGCTGACAGTCATACCCATTCACCACCGCTGACAGTTGTACCCATTTATCACCGCTGACAGTCGTACCCATTCACCACCTCTGACATTTGTAACCATTTATCACCACTGACAGTCGTACCCATGAGCCACTGCTGACAGTTGTACCCATTCACCACTGCTGACAGTTGTACCCATTCACCACTGCTGACAATTGTACCCATTCTCCACTGCTGACAGTTGTACCCATTCACCACCGCTGACAGTTGTACCCATTCACCACCGCTGACAGTTGTACCCATTCACCACCGCTGACAGTTGTACCCAATCACCACCGCTGACAGTTGTACCCAATCACCACCGCTGACAGTTGTACCCATTCACCACTGCTGACAGTTGTACCCATTCACCACCGCTGACAGTTGTACCCATTCACATCTGCTGACAGTTGTACCCATTCACCACTGCTGACAGTTGTACCCATTCACCACCACTGACAGTTGTACCCATTCACCACCGCTGACAGTTGTACCCATTCACCACCGCTGACAGTTGTACCCATTTATCACCGCTGAAAGTTGTACCCATTCACCACCACTGACAGTTGTATCCATTTATCACCGCTGACAGTTGTACCCATTCACCACCGCTGACAGTTGTACCCATTCACCACCACTGACAGTTGTACCCATTTATCACCGCTGACAGTTGTACCCATTCACCACCGCTGACAGTTGTACCCATTCACCACTGCTGACATTGTACCCATTCACCACTGCTGACAGTTGTACCCATTCACCACTGCTGACAGTTGTACCCATTTATCACCACTGACAGTTGTACCCATTTATCACCACTGACAGTTCTACCCATTCACCATTGCTGACAGTCATACCCATTCACCACCGCTGACAGTTGTACCCATTTAACACCACCGCCAGTCATACCCATTCACCACGGCCAACAGTCATACCCATTTATCACCGCTGACTGTTGTACTCATTCACCACCGCTGACAGTTGTACCCATTTATCACCGCTGACAGTTGTACCCATTTATCACCGCGGCCAATCGTACCCATTCACCACCGCTGACAGTTGTACCCATTCACCACGGCTGACATTTGTACCCATTTATCACCACTGACAGTCGTACCCATAAGCCACTGCTGACAGTTGTACCCATTCACCACCGCTGACAGTTGTACCCATTCACCACCGCTGACAGTTATACCCATTCACCACCGCTGACTGTTGTACCCATTCACCACCGCTGACAGTTATACCCATTCACCACCACTGACAGTTGTACCCATTCACCACCGCTGACAGTTGTACCCATTCACCACCGCTGACAGTTATACCCATTCACCACCACTGACAGTTGTACCCATTCACCACCGCTGACAGTTGTATCCATTTATCACCACTGACATTTGTACCCATTCACCACCGCTGACAGTTATACCCATTCACCACCACTGACAGTTGTATCCATTCACCACCGCTGACAGTTGTATCCATTTATCACCGCTGACATTTGTACCCATTCACCACCACTGACAGTTATACCCATTCACCACCACTGACAGTTGTACCCATTCACCACTGCTGACGTTGTACCCATTCACCACTGCTGACAGTTTTACCCATTCACCACCGCTGACAGTTGTACCCATTCATCAATGCTGACAGTCGTACCCATTCACCACCGCTGACATTTGTACCCATTCACTGCCACTGACAGTTGTACCCATTCACCACTGCTGACAGTTGCACCCATTCACTGCCGCTGACTGTTGTACCCATTCACCACCACTGACAGTGGTACCCAGTTATCACCGCTGACAGTTGTACCCATTCACCACCACTGACAGTTGTACCCATTTATCACCGCTGACATTTGTACCTATTCACCACCACTGATAGTTGTACCCATTCACCACCGCTGACAGTTGTACCCATTTATCACCGCTGACATTTGTACCTATTCACCACCTCTGACTGTTGTACCCATTTATCACCGCTGACATTTGTACCTATTCACCACCACTGACAGTTGTACCCATTTATCACCGCTGACAGTTGTACCCATTCACACTGCTGACAGTTGTACCCATTCAGCACCGCTGACAGTTGTACCCATTCACCACTGCTGACAGTTGTACCCATTCACCACCACTGCCAGTTGTACCCATTCACTACTACTGACAGTTGTACCCATTCACCACCACTGACAGTTGTACCCATTCACCACCGCTGACAGTTGTACCCATTCACCACTGCTGACATTGTACCCATTCACCACTGCTGACAGTTGTACCCAATCACCACCGCTGACAGTTGTAACCATTCATCACTGCTGACAGTCATACCCATTCACCACAGCTGACATTTGTACCCATTCACTACCACTGACAGTTGTACCCATTCACCACTGCTGACAGTTGTACCCATTCACCACCGCTGACAATTGTACCCATTTATCACCGCTGACAATTGTACCCATTCACTACCACTGACAGTTGTACCCATTTATCACCGCTGACAGTTGTACCCATTCACCACCACTGACAGTTGTACCCATTCACCACCGCTGACAGTTGTACCCATTTACCACCACTGACAGTTGTACCCATTTATCACCGCTGACAGTTGTACCCATTCACCACCGCTGACAGTTGTACCCATTCACCACCACTGACAGTGGTACCCATTTATCACCGCTGACAGTTGTACCCATTCACCACCACTGACAGTTGTATCCATTCACCACCGCTGACAGTTGTACCCATTTATCACCGCTGACATTTGTACCTATTCACCACCACTGACAGTTGTACCCATTTATCACCGCTGACAGTTGTACCCATTCACACCGCTGACAGTTGTACCCATTCACCACCGCTGACAGTTGTACCCATTCACCACTGCTGACAGTTGTACCCATTCACCACCACTGCCAGTTGTACCCATTTATCACCGCTGCCAGTTGTACCCATTCACTACCACTGACAGTTGTACCCATTCACCACCACTGACAGTTGTACCCATTCACCACTGCTGACAGTTGTACCCATTTATCACCGCTGACAGTTGTACCCATTTATCACCACTGACAGTTGTCCCCATTCACCATTGCTGACAGTCATACCCATTCACCACCGCTGACAGTTGTACCCATTTATCACCGCTGACAGTCGTACCCATTCACCACCACTGACATTTGTAACCATTTATCACCACTGACAGTCGTACCCATGAGCCACTGCTGACAGTTGTACCCATTCACCACTGCTGACAGTTGTACCCATTCACCACTGCTGACAATTGTACCCATTCTCCACTGCTGACAGTTGTACCCATTCACCACCGCTGACAGTTGTACCCATTCACCACCGCTGACAGTTGTACCCATTCACCACCGCTGACAGTTGTACCCAATCACCACCGCTGACAGTTGTACCCATTCACCACTGCTGACAGTTGTACCCATTCACCACCGCTGACAGTTGTACCCATTCACATCTGCTGACAGTTGTACCCATTCACCACTGCTGACAGTTGTACCCATTCACCACCACTGACAGTTGTACCCATTCACCACCGCTGACAGTTGTACCCATTCACCACCGCTGACAGTTGTACCCATTTATCACCGCTGAAAGTTGTACCCATTCACCACCACTGACAGTTGTATCCATTTATCACCGCTGACAGTTGTACCCATTCACCACCGCTGACAGTTGTACCCATTCACCACCACTGACAGTTGTACCCATTTATCACCGCTGACAGTTGTACCCATTCACCACCGCTGACAGTTGTACCCATTCACCACTGCTGACATTGTACCCATTCACCACTGCTGACAGTTGTACCCATTCACCACTGCTGACAGTTGTACCCATTTATCACCACTGACAGTTGTACCCATTTATCACCACTGACAGTTCTACCCATTCACCATTGCTGACAGTCATACCCATTCACCACCGCTGACAGTTGTACCCATTTAACACCACCGCCAGTCATACCCATTCACCACGGCCAACAGTCATACCCATTTATCACCGCTGACTGTTGTACTCATTCACCACCGCTGACAGTTGTACCCATTTATCACCGCTGACAGTTGTACCCATTTATCACCGCGGCCAATCGTACCCATTCACCACCGCTGACAGTTGTACCCATTCACCACGGCTGACATTTGTACCCATTTATCACCACTGACAGTCGTACCCATAAGCCACTGCTGACAGTTGTACCCATTCACCACCGCTGACAGTTGTACCCATTCACCACCGCTGACAGTTATACCCATTCACCACCGCTGACTGTTGTACCCATTCACCACCGCTGACAGTTATACCCATTCACCACCACTGACAGTTGTACCCATTCACCACCGCTGACAGTTGTACCCATTCACCACCGCTGACAGTTATACCCATTCACCACCACTGACAGTTGTACCCATTCACCACCGCTGACAGTTGTATCCATTTATCACCACTGACAGTTGTACCCATTCACCACCACTGACAGTTGTACCCATTCACCACCGCTGACAGTTGTACCCATTCACCACTGCTGACATTGTACCCATTCACCACTGCTGACAGTTGTACCCAATCACCACCGCTGACAGTTGTAACCATTCATCACTGCTGACAGTCATACCCATTCACCACAGCTGACATTTGTACCCATTCACTACCACTGACAGTTGTACCCATTCACCACTGCTGACAGTTGTACCCATTCACCACCGCTGACAATTGTACCCATTTATCACCGCTGACAGTTGTACCCATTCACTACCACTGACAGTTGTACCCATTTATCACCGCTGACAGTTGTACCCATTCACCACCACTGACAGTTGTACCCATTCACCACCGCTGACAGTTGTACCCATTTACCACCACTGACAGTTGTACCCATTTATCACCGCTGACAGTTGTACCCATTCACCACCGCTGACAGTTGTACCCATTCACCACCACTGACAGTGGTACCCATTTATCACCGCTGACAGTTGTACCCATTCACCACCACTGACAGTTGTACCCATTTATCACCGCTGACATTTGTACCTATTCACCACCACTGATAGTTGTACCCATTCACCACCGCTGACAGTTGTACCCATTTATCACCGCTGACATTTGTACCTATTCACCACCTCTGACAGTTGCACACATTTATCACCGCTGACATTTGTACCTATTCACCACCACTGACAGTTGTACCCATTTATCACCGCTGACAGTTGTACCCATTCACCACTGCTGACAATTGTACCCATTCGCCACCACTGACAGTTGTACCCATTCACCACCGCTGACAGTTCTACCCATTCACCACCACTGACAGTTGTACCCATTTATCACCGCTGACAGTTGTACCCATTCACCACCGCTGACAGTTGTACCCATTCACCACCGCTGACAGTTGTACCCATTCACCACCACTGACAGTGGTACCCATTTATCACCGCTGACAGTTGTACCCATTCACCACCACTGACAGTTGTACCCATTTATCACCGCTGACATTTGTACCTATTCACCACCACTGACAGTTGTACCCATTTATCACCGCTGACAGTTGTACCCATTCACACCGCTGACAGTTGTACCCATTCACCACCGCTGACAGTTGTACCCATTCACCACTGCTGACAGTTGTACCCATTCACCACCACTGCCAGTTGTACCCATTTATCACCGCTGCCAGTTGTACCCATTCACTACCACTGACAGTTGTACCCATTCACCACCACTGACAGTTGTACCCATTCACCACTGCTGACAGTTGTACCCATTTATCACCGCTGACAGTTGTACCCATTTATCACCACTGACAGTTGTCCCCATTCACCATTGCTGACAGTCATACCCATTCACCACCGCTGACAGTTGTACCCATTTATCACCGCTGACAGTCGTACCCATTCACCACCTCTGACATTTGTAACCATTTATCACCACTGACAGTCGTACCCATGAGCCACTGCTGACAGTTGTACCCATTCACCACTGCTGACAGTTGTACCCATTCACCACTGCTGACAATTGTACCCATTCTCCACTGCTGACAGTTGTACCCATTCACCACCGCTGACAGTTGTACCCATTCACCACCGCTGACAGTTGTACCCATTCACCACCGCTGACAGTTGTACCCAATCACCACCGCTGACAGTTGTACCCAATCACCACCGCTGACAGTTGTACCCATTCACCACTGCTGACAGTTGTACCCATTCACCACCGCTGACAGTTGTACCCATTCACATCTGCTGACAGTTGTACCCATTCACCACTGCTGACAGTTGTACCCATTCACCACCACTGACAGTTGTACCCATTCACCACCGCTGACAGTTGTACCCATTCACCACCGCTGACAGTTGTACCCATTTATCACCGCTGAAAGTTGTACCCATTCACCACCACTGACAGTTGTATCCATTTATCACCGCTGACAGTTGTACCCATTCACCACCGCTGACAGTTGTACCCATTCACCACCACTGACAGTTGTACCCATTTATCACCGCTGACAGTTGTACCCATTCACCACCGCTGACAGTTGTACCCATTCACCACTGCTGACATTGTACCCATTCACCACTGCTGACAGTTGTACCCATTCACCACTGCTGACAGTTGTACCCATTTATCACCACTGACAGTTGTACCCATTTATCACCACTGACAGTTCTACCCATTCACCATTGCTGACAGTCATACCCATTCACCACCGCTGACAGTTGTACCCATTTAACACCACCGCCAGTCATACCCATTCACCACGGCCAACAGTCATACCCATTTATCACCGCTGACTGTTGTACTCATTCACCACCGCTGACAGTTGTACCCATTTATCACCGCTGACAGTTGTACCCATTTATCACCGCGGCCAATCGTACCCATTCACCACCGCTGACAGTTGTACCCATTCACCACGGCTGACATTTGTACCCATTTATCACCACTGACAGTCGTACCCATAAGCCACTGCTGACAGTTGTACCCATTCACCACCGCTGACAGTTGTACCCATTCACCACCGCTGACAGTTATACCCATTCACCACCGCTGACTGTTGTACCCATTCACCACCGCTGACAGTTATACCCATTCACCACCACTGACAGTTGTACCCATTCACCACCGCTGACAGTTGTACCCATTCACCACCGCTGACAGTTATACCCATTCACCACCACTGACAGTTGTACCCATTCACCACCGCTGACAGTTGTATCCATTTATCACCACTGACATTTGTACCCATTCACCACCGCTGACAGTTATACCCATTCACCACCACTGACAGTTGTATCCATTCACCACCGCTGACAGTTGTATCCATTTATCACCGCTGACATTTGTACCCATTCACCACCACTGACAGTTATACCCATTCACCACCACTGACAGTTGTACCCATTCACCACTGCTGACGTTGTACCCATTCACCACTGCTGACAGTTTTACCCATTCACCACCGCTGACAGTTGTACCCATTCATCAATGCTGACAGTCGTACCCATTCACCACCGCTGACATTTGTACCCATTCACTGCCACTGACAGTTGTACCCATTCACCACTGCTGACAGTTGCACCCATTCACTGCCGCTGACTGTTGTACCCATTCACCACCACTGACAGTGGTACCCAGTTATCACCGCTGACAGTTGTACCCATTCACCACCACTGACAGTTGTACCCATTTATCACCGCTGACATTTGTACCTATTCACCACCACTGATAGTTGTACCCATTCACCACCGCTGACAGTTGTACCCATTTATCACCGCTGACATTTGTACCTATTCACCACCTCTGACTGTTGTACCCATTTATCACCGCTGACATTTGTACCTATTCACCACCACTGACAGTTGTACCCATTTATCACCGCTGACAGTTGTACCCATTCACACTGCTGACAGTTGTACCCATTCAGCACCGCTGACAGTTGTACCCATTCACCACTGCTGACAGTTGTACCCATTCACCACCACTGCCAGTTGTACCCATTCACTACTACTGACAGTTGTACCCATTCACCACCACTGACAGTTGTACCCATTCACCACCGCTGACAGTTGTACCCATTCACCACTGCTGACATTGTACCCATTCACCACTGCTGACAGTTGTACCCAATCACCACCGCTGACAGTTGTAACCATTCATCACTGCTGACAGTCATACCCATTCACCACAGCTGACATTTGTACCCATTCACTACCACTGACAGTTGTACCCATTCACCACTGCTGACAGTTGTACCCATTCACCACCGCTGACAATTGTACCCATTTATCACCGCTGACAATTGTACCCATTCACTACCACTGACAGTTGTACCCATTTATCACCGCTGACAGTTGTACCCATTCACCACCACTGACAGTTGTACCCATTCACCACCGCTGACAGTTGTACCCATTTACCACCACTGACAGTTGTACCCATTTATCACCGCTGACAGTTGTACCCATTCACCACCGCTGACAGTTGTACCCATTCACCACCACTGACAGTGGTACCCATTTATCACCGCTGACAGTTGTACCCATTCACCACCACTGACAGTTGTATCCATTCACCACCGCTGACAGTTGTACCCATTTATCACCGCTGACATTTGTACCTATTCACCACCACTGACAGTTGTACCCATTTATCACCGCTGACAGTTGTACCCATTCACACCGCTGACAGTTGTACCCATTCACCACCGCTGACAGTTGTACCCATTCACCACTGCTGACAGTTGTACCCATTCACCACCACTGCCAGTTGTACCCATTTATCACCGCTGCCAGTTGTACCCATTCACTACCACTGACAGTTGTACCCATTCACCACCACTGACAGTTGTACCCATTCACCACTGCTGACAGTTGTACCCATTTATCACCGCTGACAGTTGTACCCATTTATCACCACTGACAGTTGTCCCCATTCACCATTGCTGACAGTCATACCCATTCACCACCGCTGACAGTTGTACCCATTTATCACCGCTGACAGTCGTACCCATTCACCACCACTGACATTTGTAACCATTTATCACCACTGACAGTCGTACCCATGAGCCACTGCTGACAGTTGTACCCATTCACCACTGCTGACAGTTGTACCCATTCACCACTGCTGACAATTGTACCCATTCTCCACTGCTGACAGTTGTACCCATTCACCACCGCTGACAGTTGTACCCATTCACCACCGCTGACAGTTGTACCCATTCACCACCGCTGACAGTTGTACCCAATCACCACCGCTGACAGTTGTACCCATTCACCACTGCTGACAGTTGTACCCATTCACCACCGCTGACAGTTGTACCCATTCACATCTGCTGACAGTTGTACCCATTCACCACTGCTGACAGTTGTACCCATTCACCACCACTGACAGTTGTACCCATTCACCACCGCTGACAGTTGTACCCATTCACCACCGCTGACAGTTGTACCCATTTATCACCGCTGAAAGTTGTACCCATTCACCACCACTGACAGTTGTATCCATTTATCACCGCTGACAGTTGTACCCATTCACCACCGCTGACAGTTGTACCCATTCACCACCACTGACAGTTGTACCCATTTATCACCGCTGACAGTTGTACCCATTCACCACCGCTGACAGTTGTACCCATTCACCACTGCTGACATTGTACCCATTCACCACTGCTGACAGTTGTACCCATTCACCACTGCTGACAGTTGTACCCATTTATCACCACTGACAGTTGTACCCATTTATCACCACTGACAGTTCTACCCATTCACCATTGCTGACAGTCATACCCATTCACCACCGCTGACAGTTGTACCCATTTAACACCACCGCCAGTCATACCCATTCACCACGGCCAACAGTCATACCCATTTATCACCGCTGACTGTTGTACTCATTCACCACCGCTGACAGTTGTACCCATTTATCACCGCTGACAGTTGTACCCATTTATCACCGCGGCCAATCGTACCCATTCACCACCGCTGACAGTTGTACCCATTCACCACGGCTGACATTTGTACCCATTTATCACCACTGACAGTCGTACCCATAAGCCACTGCTGACAGTTGTACCCATTCACCACCGCTGACAGTTGTACCCATTCACCACCGCTGACAGTTATACCCATTCACCACCGCTGACTGTTGTACCCATTCACCACCGCTGACAGTTATACCCATTCACCACCACTGACAGTTGTACCCATTCACCACCGCTGACAGTTGTACCCATTCACCACCGCTGACAGTTATACCCATTCACCACCACTGACAGTTGTACCCATTCACCACCGCTGACAGTTGTATCCATTTATCACCACTGACATTTGTACCCATTCACCACCGCTGACAGTTATACCCATTCACCACCACTGACAGTTGTATCCATTCACCACCGCTGACAGTTGTATCCATTTATCACCGCTGACATTTGTACCCATTCACCACCACTGACAGTTATACCCATTCACCACCACTGACAGTTGTACCCATTCACCACTGCTGACGTTGTACCCATTCACCACTGCTGACAGTTTTACCCATTCACCACCGCTGACAGTTGTACCCATTCATCAATGCTGACAGTCGTACCCATTCACCACCGCTGACATTTGTACCCATTCACTGCCACTGACAGTTGTACCCATTCACCACTGCTGACAGTTGCACCCATTCACTGCCGCTGACTGTTGTACCCATGCACCACCACTGACAGTGGTACCCAGTTATCACCGCTGACAGTTGTACCCATTCACCACCACTGACAGTTGTACCCATTTATCACCGCTGACATTTGTACCTATTCACCACCACTGATAGTTGTACCCATTCACCACCGCTGACAGTTGTACCCATTTATCACCGCTGACATTTGTACCTATTCACCACCTCTGACTGTTGTACCCATTTATCACCGCTGACATTTGTACCTATTCACCACCACTGACAGTTGTACCCATTTATCACCGCTGACAGTTGTACCCATTCACACCGCTGACAGTTGTACCCATTCAGCACCGCTGACAGTTGTACCCATTCACCACTGCTGACAGTTGTACCCATTCACCACCACTGCCAGTTGTACCCATTCACTACCACTGACAGTTGTACCCATTCACCACCACAGACAGTTGTACCCATTCACCACTGCTGACAGTTGTACCCATTTATCACCGCTGACAGTTGTACCCATTCACTACCACTGACAGTTGTACCCATTCACCACCACTGACAGTTGTACCCATTCACCACCGCTGACAGTTGTACCCATTCACCACTGCTGACATTGTACCCATTCACCACTGCTGACAGTTGTACCCAATCACCACCGCTGACAGTTGTACCCATTTATCACCGCTGACAGTTGTACCCATTCACCACCACTGACAGTTGTACCCATTCACCACCGCTGACAGTTGTACCCATTTACCACCACTGACAGTTGTACCCATTTATCACCGCTGACAGTTGTACCCATTCACCACCGCTGACAGTTGTACCCATTCACCACCACTGACAGTGGTACCCATTTATCACCGCTGACAGTTGTACCCATTCACCACCACTGACAGTTGTACCCATTTATCACCGCTGACATTTGTACCTATTCACCACCACTGATAGTTGTACCCATTCACCACCGCTGACAGTTGTACCCATTTATCACCGCTGACATTTGTACCTATTCACCACCTCTGACAGTTGCACACATTTATCACCGCTGACATTTGTACCTATTCACCACCACTGACAGTTGTACCCATTTATCACCGCTGACAGTTGTACCCATTCACACCGCTGACAGTTGTACCCATTCACCACCGCTGACAGTTGTACCCATTCACCACTGCTGACAGTTGTACCCATTCACCACCACTGACAGTTGTACCCATTCACCACTGCTGACAGTTGTACCCATTTATCACCGCTGACAGTTGCACCCATTCACCGCCACTGACAGTTGTACCCATTCACCACCACTGACAGTTGTACCCATTCACTACCACTGACAGTTGTACCCATTCACCACCACTGACAGTTGTACCCATTCACCACCGCTGACAGTTGTACCCATTCACCACTGCTGACATTGTACCCATTCACCACTGCTGACAGTTGTACCCAATCACCACCGCTGACAGTTGTAACCATTCATCACTGCTGACAGTCATACCCATTCACCACAGCTGACATTTGTACCCATTCACTACCACTGACAGTTGTACCCATTCACCACTGCTGACAGTTGTACCCATTCACCACCGCTGACAATTGTACCCATTTATCACCGCTGACAGTTGTACCCATTCACTACCACTGACAGTTGTACCCATTTATCACCGCTGACAGTTGTACCCATTCACCACCACTGACAGTTGTACCCATTCACCACCGCTGACAGTTGTACCCATTTACCACCACTGACAGTTGTACCCATTTATCACCGCTGACAGTTGTACCCATTCACTACCACTGACAGTTGTACCCATTTATCACCGCTGACAGTTGTACCCATTCACCACCACTGACAGTTGTACCCATTCACCACCACTGACAGTTGTACCCATTTATCACCGCTGACAGTTGTACCCATTCACCACCGCTGACAGTTGTACCCATTCACCACCACTGACAGTGGTACCCATTTATCACCGCTGACAGTTGTACCCATTCACCACCACTGACAGTTGTACCCATTTATCACCGCTGACATTTGTACCTATTCACCACCACTGATAGTTGTACCCATTCACCACCGCTGACAGTTGTACCCATTTATCACCGCTGACATTTGTACCTATTCACCACCGCTGACAGTTGTACCCATTTATCACCGCTGACAGTTGTACCCATTCACCACTGCTGACAGTTGTACCCATTCACCACCACTGACAGTTGTACCCATTCACCACTGCTGACAGTTGTACCCATTTATCACCGCTGACAGTTGCACCCATTCACCGCCACTGACAGTTGTACCCATTCACCACCACTGACAGTTGTACCCATTTATCACCGCTGACAGTTGTACCCATTCACACCGCTGACAGTTGTACCCATTCACCACCGCTGACAGATGTCCCCATTCACCACTGCTGACAGTTGTACCCATTCACCACCACTGCCAGTTGTACCCATTCACTACCACTGACAGTTGTACCCATTTATCACCGCTTACAGTTGTACCCATTCACCACCACTGACAGTTGTACCCATTCACCACCACTGACAGTTGTACCCATTCACCACCGCTGACAGTTGTAGCCATTTACCACCACTGACAGTTGTACCCATTTATCACCGCTGACAGTTGTACCCATAAGCCACTGCTGACAGTTGTACCCATTCACCACCGCTGACAGTTGTACCCATTCACCACCGCTGACAGTTATACCCATTCACCACCGCTGACAGTTATACCCATTCACCACCGCTGACTGTTGTACCCATTCACCACCGCTGACAGTTATACCCATTCACCACCACTGACAGTTGTACCCATTCACCACCGCTGACAGTTGTACCCATTCACCACCGCTGACAGTTATACCCATTCACCACCACTGACAGTTGTACCCATTCACCACCGCTGACAGTTGTATCCATTTATCACCACTGACATTTGTACCCATTCACCACCGCTGACAGTTATACCCATTCACCACCACTGACAGTTGTATCCATTCACCACCGCTGACAGTTGTATCCATTTATCACCGCTGACATTTGTACCCATTCACCACCACTGACAGTTATACCCATTCACCACCACTGACAGTTGTACCCATTCACCACCGCTGACAGTTGTATCCATTTATCACCGCTGACAGTTGTACCCATTCACCACCGCTGACAGTTGTACCCATTCACCACTGCTGACAGTTGTACCCATTCACCACTGCTGACAGTTTTACCCATTCACCACCGCTGACAGTTGTACCCATTCATCACTGCTGACAGTCGTACCCATTCACCACCGCTGACATTTGTACCCATTCACTGCCACTGACAGTTGTACCCATTCACCACTGCTGACAGTTGCACCCATTCACTGCCGCTGACTGTTGTACCCATTCACCACCACTGACAGTGGTACCCAGTTATCACCGCTGACAGTTGTACCTATTCACCACCACTGATAGTTGTACCCATTCACCACCGCTGACAGTTGTACCCATTTATCACCGCTGACATTTGTACCTATTCACCACCTCTGACAGTTGCACACATTTATCACCGCTGACATTTGTACCTATTCACCACCACTGACAGTTGTACCCATTTATCACCGCTGACAGTTGTACCCATTCACACCGCTGACAGTTGTACCCATTCACCACCGCTGACAGTTGTACCCATTCACCACTGCTGACAGTTGTACCCATTCACCACCACTGACAGTTGTACCCATTCACCACTGCTGACAGTTGTACCCATTTATCACCGCTGACAGTTGCACCCATTCACCGCCACTGACAGTTGTACCCATTCACCACCACTGACAGTTGTACCCATTCACTACCACTGACAGTTGTACCCATTCACCACCACTGACAGTTGTACCCATTCACCACCGCTGACAGTTGTACCCATTCACCACTGCTGACATTGTACCCATTCACCACTGCTGACAGTTGTACCCAATCACCACCGCTGACAGTTGTAACCATTCATCACTGCTGACAGTCATACCCATTCACCACAGCTGACATTTGTACCCATTCACTACCACTGACAGTTGTACCCATTCACCACTGCTGACAGTTGTACCCATTCACCACCGCTGACAATTGTACCCATTTATCACCGCTGACAGTTGTACCCATTCACTACCACTGACAGTTGTACCCATTTATCACCGCTGACAGTTGTACCCATTCACCACCACTGACAGTTGTACCCATTCACCACCGCTGACAGTTGTACCCATTTACCACCACTGACAGTTGTACCCATTTATCACCGCTGACAGTTGTACCCATTCACCACCGCTGACAGTTGTACCCATTCACCACCACTGACAGTGGTACCCATTTATCACCGCTGACAGTTGTACCCATTCACCACCACTGACAGTTGTACCCATTTATCACCGCTGACATTTGTACCTATTCACCACCACTGATAGTTGTACCCATTCACCACCGCTGACAGTTGTACCCATTTATCACCGCTGACATTTGTACCTATTCACCACCTCTGACAGTTGCACACATTTATCACCGCTGACATTTGTACCTATTCACCACCACTGACAGTTGTACCCATTTATCACCGCTGACAGTTGTACCCATTCACACCGCTGACAGTTGTACCCATTCACCACCGCTGACAGTTGTACCCATTCACCACTGCTGACAGTTGTACCCATTCACCACCACTGACAGTTGTACCCATTCACCACTGCTGACAGTTGTACCCATTTATCACCGCTGACAGTTGCACCCATTCACCGCCACTGACAGTTGTACCCATTCACCACCACTGACAGTTGTACCCATTTATCACCGCTGACAGTTGTACCCATTCACACCGCTGACAGTTGTACCCATTCACCACCGCTGACAGATGTACCCATTCACCACTGCTGACAGTTGTACCCATTCACCACCACTGCCAGTTGTACCCATTCACTACCACTGACAGTTGTACCCATTTATCACCGCTTACAGTTGTACCCATTCACCACCACTGACAGTAGTACCCATTCACCACCACTGACAGTTGTACCCATTCACCACCGCTGACAGTTGTAGCCATTTACCACCACTGACAGTTGTACCCATTTATCACCGCTGACAGTTGTACCCATAAGCCACTGCTGACAGTTGTACCCATTCACCACCGCTGACAGTTGTACCCATTCACACCGCTGACAGTTATACCCATTCACCACCGCTGACAGTTATCCCCATGCACCACCGCTGACTGTTGTACCCATTCACCACCGCTGACAGTTATACCCATTCACCACCACTGACAGTTGTACCCATTCACCACCGCTGACAGTTGTACCCATTCACCACCGCTGACAGTTATACCCATTCACCACCACTGACAGTTGTATCCATTCACCACCGCTGACAGTTGTATCCATTTATCACCGCTGACATTTGTACCCATTCACCACCACTGACAGTTATACCCATTCACCACCACTGACAGTTGTACCCATTCACCACCGCTGACAGTTGTATCCATTTATCACCGCTGACAGTTGTACCCATTCACCACCGCTGACAGTTGTACCCATTCACCACTGCTGACAGTTGTACCCATTCACCACTGCTGACAGTTTTACCCATTCACCACCGCTGACAGTCGTACCCATTCATCACTGCTGACAGTCGTACCCATTCACCACCGCTGACATTTGTACCCATTCACTGCCACTGACAGTTGTACCCATTCACCACTGCTGTCAGTTGCACCCATTCACTGCCGCTGACTGTTGTACCCATTCACCACCACTGACAGTGGTACCCAGTTATCACCGCTGACAGTTGTACCCATTCACCACCACTGACAGTTGTACCCATTTATCACCGCTGACATTTGTACCTATTCACCACCACTGATAGTTGTACCCATTCACCACCGCTGACAGTTGTACCCATTTATCACCGCTGACATTTGTACCTATTCACCACCTCTGACTGTTGTACCCATTTATCACCGCTGACATTTGTACCTATTCACCACCACTGACAGTTGTACCCATTTATCACCGCTGACAGTTGTACCCATTCACACCGCTGACAGTTGTACCCATTCAGCACCGCTGACAGTTGTACCCATTCACCACTGCTGACAGTTGTACCCATTCACCACCACTGCCAGTTGTACCCATTCACTACCACTGACAGTTGTACCCATTCACCACCACTGACAGTTGTACCCATTCACCACTGCTGACAGTTGTACCCATTTATCACCGCTGACAGTTGTACCCATTCACTACCACTGACAGTTGTACCCATTCACCACCACTGACAGTTGTACCCATTCACCACCGCTGACAGTTGTACCCATTCACCACTGCTGACATTGTACCCATTCACCACTGCTGACAGTTGTACCCAATCACCACCGCTGACAGTTGTAACCATTCATCACTGCTGACAGTCATACCCATTCACCACAGCTGACATTTGTACCCATTCACTACCACTGACAGTTGTACCCATTCACCACTGCTGACAGTTGTACCCATTCACCACCGCTGACAATTGTACCCATTTATCACCGCTGACAGTTGTACCCATTCACTACCACTGACAGTTGTACCCATTTATCACCGCTGACAGTTGTACCCATTCACCACCACTGACAGTTGTACCCATTCACCACCGCTGACAGTTGTACCCATTTACCACCACTGACAGTTGTACCCATTTATCACCGCTGACAGTTGTACCCATTCACCACCGCTGACAATTGTACCCATTTATCACCGCTGACAGTTGTACCCATTCACTACCACTGACAGTTGTACCCATTCACCACCACTGACAGGTGTACCCATTCACCACCACTGACAGGTGTACCCATTCACCACCGCTGACAGTTGTACCCATTCACCACCACTGACAGTTGTACCCATTTATCACCGCTGACAGTTCTACCCATTCACCACCGCTGACAGTTGTACCCATTCACCACCACTGACAGTGGTACCCATTTATCACCGCTGACAGTTGTACCCATTCACCACCACTGACTGTTGTACCCATTTAGCACCGCTGACATTTGTACCTATTCACCACCACTGATAGTTGTACCCATTCACCACCGCTGACAGTTGTACCCATTTATCACCGCTGACATTTGTACCTATTCACCACCTCTGACAGTTGTACCCATTTATCGCCGCTGACATTTGTACCTATTCACCACCACTGACAGTTGTACCCATTTATCACCGCTGACAGTTGTACCCATTCACACCGCTGACAGTTGTACCCATTCACCACCGCTGACAGTTGTACCCATTCACCAATGCTGACAGTTGTACCCATTCACCACCACTGCCAGTTGTACCCATTTATCACCGCTGCCAGTTGTACCCATTCACTACCACTGACAGTTGTACCCATTCACCACCACTGACAGTTGTACCCATTCACCACTGCTGACAGTTGTACCCATTTATCACCGCTGACAGTTGTACCCATTTATCACCGCTGACAGTTGTACCCATTCACCATTGCTGACAGTCATACCCATTCACCACCGCTGACAGTTGTACCCATTTATCACCGCTGACAGTCGTACCCATTCACCACCACTGACATTTGTAACCATTTATCACCACTGACAGTCGTACCCATGAGCCACTGCTGACAGTTGTACCCATTAACCACCGCTGACAGTTGTACCCATTCACCACTGCTGACAGTTGTACCCATTCATCACCGCTGACAGTTGTACCCATTTATCACCGCGGCCAATCGTACCCATTCACCACTGCTGACAGTTGTACCCAATCACCACCGCTGACAGTTGTAACCATTCATCACTGCTGACAGTCATACCCATTCACCACCGCTGACATTTGTACCCATTCACTACCACTGACAGTTGTACCCATTCACCACTGCTGACAGTTGTACCCATTCACCACCGCTGACAATTGTACCCATATATCACCGCTAACAGTTGTACCCATTCACTACCACTGACAGTTGTACCCATTCACCACCACTGACAGGTGTACCCATTCACCACCGCTGACAGTTGTACCCATTCACCACCACTGACAGTTGTACCCATTTATCACCGCTGACAGTTGTACCCATTCACCACCACTGACAGTGGTACCCATTTATCATCGCTGACAGTTGTACCCATTCACCACCACTGACTGTTGTACCCATTTATCACCGCTGACATTTGTACCCATTTATCACCGCTGACATTTGTACCTATTCACCACCACTGATAGTTGTACCCATTCACCACCGCTGACAGTTGTACCCATTTATCACCGCTGACACTTGTACCTATTCACCACCTCTGACAGTTGTACCCATTTATCACCGCTGACATTTGTACCTATTCACCACCACTGACAGTTGTACCCATTTATCACCGCTGACAGTTGTACCCATTCACACCGCTGACAGTTGTACCCATTCACCACCGCTGACAGTTGTACCCATTCACCACTGCTGACAGTTGTACCCATTCACCACCACTGCCAGTTGTACCCATTTATCACCGCTGCCAGTTGTACCCATTCACTACCACTGACAGTTGTACCCATTCACCACCATTGACAGTTGTACCCATTCACCACTGCTGACAGTTGTACCCATTTATCACCGCTGACAGTTGTACCCATTTATCTCCGCTGACAGTTGTACCCATTCACCACCGCTGACAGTTGTACCCATTCACCACTGCTGACAGTTGTATCCATTTATCACTGCTGACAGTTTTACCCATTCACCACTGCTGACAGTTGTACCCATTCACCACTGCTGACAGTTGTACCCATTCACCACTGCTGACAATTGTACCCATTCTCCACTGCTGACAGTTGTACCCATTCACCACCGCTGACAGTTGTACCCAATCACCACCGCTGACAGTTGTACCCATTCACCAATGCTGACAGTTGTACCCATTCACCACCGCTGACAGTTGTACCCATTCACATCTGCTGACAGTTGTACCCATTCACCACTGCTGACAGTTGTACCCATTCACCACCACTGACAATTGTACCCATTCACCACCGCTGACAGTTGTACCCATTCACCACCGCTGACAGTTGTACCCATTTATCACCGCTGAAAGTTGTACCCATTCACCACCACTGACAGTTGTATCCATTTATCACCGCTGACAGTTGTACCCATTCACCACTGCTGACAGTTGTACCCATTCACCACCGCTGACAGTTGTACCCATTCACCACCGCTGACAGTTGAACCCATTTATCACCGCTGACAGTTGTACCCATTCGCCACTGCTGACAGTTGTACCCATTCACTACCACTGACAGTTGTACCCATTCACCACCACTGACAGTTGTACCCATTCATTACCACTGACAGTTGTACCCATTCATTACCACTGACAGTTGTACCCATTCACCACCACTGACAGTTGTACCCATTCACCACCGCTGACAGTTATACCCATTCACCACCACTGACAGTTGTACCCATTCACCACCGCTGACAGTTGTACCCATTCACCACCGCTGACATTTGTACCCATTCACCAGCGCTGACAGTTGTATCCATTTATCACCGCTGACATTTGTACCCATTCACCACCGCTGACAGTTATACCCATTCACCACCACAGACAGTTGTACCCATTCACCACCGCTGACAGTTGTATCCATTTATCACCGCTGACAGTTATACCTATTCACCATCGCTGACAGTTGTATCCATTCACCACCGCTGACAGTTGGACCCATTCACCACCGCTGACAGTTCTACCCATTCACCACCACGGACAGTTGTACCCATTTATCACCGCTGACAGTTGTACCCATTCACCACTGCTGACAGTTGTACCCATTCACCACCACGGACAGTTGTACCCATTTATCACCGCTGACAGTTGTAGCCATTCACCACCGCTGACAGTTGTACCCATTCACCACCACTGACAGTTGTACCCATTTATCACCGCTGACAGTTGTACCCATTCACCACCGCTGACAGTTGTACCCATTCACCACTGCTGACATTGTACCCATTCACCACTGCTGACAGTTGTACCCAATCACCACCGCTGACAGTTGTAACCATTCATCACTGCTGACAGTCATACCCATTCACCACCGCTGACATTTGTACCCATTCACTACCACTGACAGTTGTACCCATTCACCACTGCTGACAGTTGTACCCATTCACCACCGCTGACAATTGTACCCATTTATCACCGCTGACAGTTGTACCCATTCACTACCACTGACAGTTGTACCCATTCACCACCACTGACAGGTGTACCCATTCACCACCACTGACAGGTGTACCCATTCACCACCGCTGACAGTTGTACCCATTCACCACCACTGACAGTTGTACCCATTTATCACCGCTGACAGTTCTACCCATTCACCACCGCTGACAGTTGTACCCATTCACCACCACTGACAGTGGTACCCATTTATCACCGCTGACAGTTGTACCCATTCACCACCACTGACTGTTGTACCCATTTAGCACCGCTGACATTTGTACCTATTCACCACCACTGATAGTTGTACCCATTCACCACCGCTGACAGTTGTACCCATTTATCACCGCTGACATTTGTACCTATTCACCACCTCTGACAGTTGTACCCATTTATCGCCGCTGACATTTGTACCTATTCACCACCACTGACAGTTGTACCCATTTATCACCGCTGACAGTTGTACCCATTCACACCGCTGACAGTTGTACCCATTCACCACCGCTGACAGTTGTACCCATTCACCACTGCTGACAGTTGTACCCATTCACCACCACTGCCAGTTGTACCCATTTATCACCGCTGCCAGTTGTACCCATTCACTACCACTGACAGTTGTACCCATTCACCACCACTGACAGTTGTACCCATTCACCACTGCTGACAGTTGTACCCATTTATCACCGCTGACAGTTGTACCCATTTATCACCGCTGACAGTTGTACCCATTCACCATTGCTGACAGTCATACCCATTCACCACCGCTGACAGTTGTACCCATTTATCACCGCTGACAGTCGTACCCATTCACCACCACTGACATTTGTAACCATTTATCACCACTGACAGTCGTACCCATGAGCCACTGCTGACAGTTGTACCCATTAACCACCGCTGACAGTTGTACCCATTCACCACTGCTGACAGTTGTACCCATTCATCACCGCTGACAGTTGTACCCATTTATCACCGCGGCCAATCGTACCCATTCACCACTGCTGACAGTTGTACCCAATCACCACCGCTGACAGTTGTAACCATTCATCACTGCTGACAGTCATACCCATTCACCACCGCTGACATTTGTACCCATTCACTACCACTGACAGTTGTACCCATTCACCACTGCTGACAGTTGTACCCATTCACCACCGCTGACAATTGTACCCATATATCACCGCTAACAGTTGTACCCATTCACTACCACTGACAGTTGTACCCATTCACCACCACTGACAGGTGTACCCATTCACCACCACTGACAGGTGTACCCATTCACCACCGCTGACAGTTGTACCCATTCACCACCACTGACAGTTGTACCCATTTATCACCGCTGACAGTTGTACCCATTCACCACCACTGACAGTGGTACCCATTTATCATCGCTGACAGTTGTACCCATTCACCACCACTGACTGTTGTACCCATTTATCACCGCTGACATTTGTACCCATTTATCACCGCTGACATTTGTACCTATTCACCACCACTGATAGTTGTACCCATTCACCACCGCTGACAGTTGTACCCATTTATCACCGCTGACACTTGTACCTATTCACCACCTCTGACAGTTGTACCCATTTATCACCGCTGACATTTGTACCTATTCACCACCACTGACAGTTGTACCCATTTATCACCGCTGACAGTTGTACCCATTCACACCGCTGACAGTTGTACCCATTCACCACCGCTGACAGTTGTACCCATTCACCACTGCTGACAGTTGTACCCATTCACCACCACTGCCAGTTGTACCCATTTATCACCGCTGCCAGTTGTACCCATTCACTACCACTGACAGTTGTACCCATTCACCACCATTGACAGTTGTACCCATTCACCACTGCTGACAGTTGTACCCATTTATCACCGCTGACAGTTGTACCCATTTATCACCGCTGACAGTTGTACCCATTCACCATTGCTGACAGTCATACCCATTCACCACCGCTGACAGTTGTACCCATTTATCACCGCTGACAGTCGTACCCATTCACCACCACTGACATTTGTAACCATTTATCACCACTGACAGTCGTACCCATGAGCCACTGCTGACAGTTGTACCCATAAACCACCGCTGACAGTTGTACCCATTCACCACTGCTGACAGTTGTACTCATTTGTCACCACTAACAGTTGTACCCATTTAACACCACCGCCAGTCATACCCATTCACCACGGCCAACAGTCATACCCATTTATCACCGCTGACTGTTGTACTCATTCACCACCGCTGACAGTTGTACCCATTCATCACCGCTGACAGTTGTACCCATTTATCACCGCGGCCAATCGTACCCATTCACCACCGCTGACAGTTGTACCCATTCACCACCGCTGACATTTGTACCCATTTATCACCACTGACAGTCGTACCCATAAGCCACTGCTGACAGTTGTACCCATTCACCACCGCTGACAGTTGTATCCATTTATCACCGCTGACATTTGTACCCATTCACCACCGCTAACAGTTGTACCCATTCACCACAGCTGAAATATGTACCCATTCACCAGCACTGACAGTTGTACCTATTCACCACCGCTGACAGTTGTACCCATTCACCACCGCTGACAGTTATACCCATTCACCACCGCTGACTGTTGTACCCATTCACCACCACTGACAGTTGTCCCCATTCACCACCGCTGACAGTTGTACCCATTCAACACCACTGACAGTTGTACCCATTCACCACCGCTGACAGTTGTATCCATTTATCACCGCTGACAGTTGTATCCATTCACCACCACTGACATTTGTACCCATTCACCACCACTGACAGTTGTACCCATTCACCACCGCTGACAGTTGTATCCATTTATCACCGCTGACAGTTGTACCCATTCACCACCGCTGACAGTTGTATCCATTTATCACCGCTGACAGTTGTACCCATTCACCACTGCTGACGTTTTACCCATTCACCACTGCTGACAGTTTTACACATTCACCACCGCTGACAGTTGTAACCATTCATCACTGCTGACAGTCATACCCATTCACCACCGCTGACATTTGTACCCATTCACTACCACTGACAGTTGTACCCATTCACCACTGCTGACAGTTGTACCCATTCACCACCGCTGACAATTGTACCCATTTATCACCGCTGACAGTTGTACCCATTCACTACCACTGACAGTTGTACCCATTCACCACCACTGACAGGTGTACCCATTCACCACCGCTGACAGTTGTACCCATTCACCACCACTGACAGTTGTACCCATTCACCACCACTGACAGGTGTACCCATTCACCACCGCTGACAGTTGTACCCATTCACCACCACTGACAGTTGTACCCATTTATCACCGCTGACAGTTCTACCCATTCACCACCGCTGACAGTTGTACCCATTCACCACCACTGACAGTGGTACCCATTTATCACCGCTGACAGTTGTACCCATTCCCCACCACTGACTGTTGTACCCATTTAGCACCGCTGACATTTGTACCTATTCACCACCACTGATAGTTGTACCCATTCACCACCGCTGACAGTTGTACCCATTTATCACCGCTGACATTTGTACCTATTCACCACCTCTGACAGTTGTACCCATTTATCGCCGCTGACATTTGTACCTATTCACCACCACTGACAGTTGTACCCATTTATCACCGCTGACAGTTGTACCCATTCACACCGCTGACAGTTGTACCCATTCACCACCGCTGACAGTTGTACCCATTCACCACCGCTGACAGTTGTACCCATTCACCACTGCTGACAGTTGTACCCATTCACCACCACTGCCAGTTGTACCCATTTATCACCGCTGCCAGTTGTACCCATTCACTACCACTGACAGTTGTACCCATTCACCACCACTGACAGTTGTACCCATTCACCACTGCTAACAGTTGTACCCATTTATCACCGCTGACAGTTGTACCCATTTATCACCGCTGACAGTTGTACCCATTCACCATTGCTGACAGTCATACCCATTCACCACCGCTGACAGTTGTACCCATTTATCACCGCTGACAGTCGTACCCATTCACCACCACTGACATTTGTAACCATTTATCACCACTGACAGTCGTACCCATGAGCCACTGCTGACAGTTGTACCCATTAACCACCGCTGACAGTTGTACCCATTCACCACTGCTGACAGTTGTACTCATTTGTCACCACTAACAGTTGTACCCATTTAACACCACCGCCAGTCATACCCATTCACCACGGCCAACAGTCATACCCATTTATCACCGCTGACTGTTGTACTCATTCACCACCGCTGACAGTTGTACCCATTCATCACCGCTGACAGTTGTACCCATTTATCACCGCGGCCAATCGTACCCATTCACCACTGCTGACAGTTGTACCCAATCACCACCGCTGACAGTTGTAACCATTCATCACTGCTGACAGTCATACCCATTCACCACCGCTGACATTTGTACCCATTCACTACCACTGACAGTTGTACCCATTCACCACTGCTGACAGTTGTACCCATTCACCACCGCTGACAATTGTACCCATATATCACCGCTAACAGTTGTACCCATTCACTACCACTGACAGTTGTACCCATTCACCACCACTGACAGGTGTACCCATTCACCACCACTGACAGGTGTACCCATTCACCACCGCTGACAGTTGTACCCATTCACCACCACTGACAGTTGTATCCATTTATCACCGCTGACAGTTGTACCCATTCACCACCACTGACAGTGGTACCCATTTATCATCGCTGACAGTTGTACCCATTCACCACCACTGACTGTTGTACCCATTTATCACCGCTGACATTTGTACCCATTTATCACCGCTGACATTTGTACCTATTCACCACCACTGATAGTTGTACCCATTCACCACCGCTGACAGTTGTACCCATTTATCACCGCTGACACTTGTACCTATTCACCACCTCTGACAGTTGTACCCATTTATCACCGCTGACATTTGTACCTATTCACCACCACTGACAGTTGTACCCATTTATCACCGCTGACAGTTGTACCCATTCACACCGCTGACAGTTGTACCCATTCACCACCGCTGACAGTTGTACCCATTTATCACCGCTGCCAGTTGTACCCATTCACTACCACTGACAGTTGTACCCATTCACCACCATTGACAGTTGTACCCATTCACCACTGCTGACAGTTGTACCCATTTATCACCGCTGACAGTTGTACCCATTTATCACCGCTGACAGTTGTACCCATTCACCATTGCTGACAGTCATACCCATTCACCACCGCTGACAGTTGTACCCATTTATCACCGCTGACAGTCGTACCCATTCACCACCACTGACATTTGTAACCATTTATCACCACTGACAGTCGTACCCATGAGCCACTGCTGACAGTTGTACCCATTAACCACCGCTGACAGTTGTACCCATTCACCACTGCTGACAGTTGTACTCATTTGTCACCACTAACAGTTGTACCCATTTAACACCACCGCCAGTCATACCCATTCACCACGGCCAACAGTCATACCCATTTATCACCGCTGACTGTTGTACTCATTCACCACCGCTGACAGTTGTACCCATTCATCACCGCTGACAGTTGTACCCATTTATCACCGCGGCCAATCGTACCCATTCACCACCGCTGACAGTTGTACCCATTCACCACCGCTGACATTTGTACCCATTTATCACCACTGACAGTCGTACCCATAAGCCACTGCTGACAGTTGTACCCATTCACCACCGCTGACAGTTGTATCCATTTATCACCGCTGACATTTGTACCCATTCACCACCGCTAACAGTTGTACCCATTCACCACAGCTGAAATATGTACCCATTCACCAGCACTGACAGTTGTACCTATTCACCACCGCTGACAGTTGTACCCATTCACCACCGCTGACAGTTATACCCATTCACCACCGCTGACTGTTGTACCCATTCACCACCACTGACAGTTGTCCCCATTCACCACCGCTGACAGTTGTACCCATTCAACACCACTGACAGTTGTACCCATTCACCACCGCTGACAGTTGTATCCATTTATCACCGCTGACAGTTGTATCCATTTATCACCGCTGACAGTTGTATCCATTCACCACCACTGACATTTGTACCCATTCACCACCACTGACAGTTGTACCCATTCACCACCGCTGACAGTTGTATCCATTTATCACCGCTGACAGTTGTACCCATTCACCACCGCTGACAGTTGTATCCATTTATCACCGCTGACAGTTGTACCCATTCACCACTGCTGACGTTTTACCCATTCACCACTGCTGACAGTTTTACACATTCACCACCGCTGACAGTTGTAACCATTCATCACTGCTGACAGTCATACCCATTCACCACCGCTGACATTTGTACCCATTCACTACCACTGACAGTTGTACCCATTCACCACTGCTGACAGTTGTACCCATTCACCACCGCTGACAATTGTACCCATTTATCACCGCTGACAGTTGTACCCATTCACTACCACTGACAGTTGTACCCATTCACCACCACTGACAGTTGTACCCATTCACCACCGCTGACAGTTGTACCCATTCACCACCGCTGACAGTTGTACCCATTCACCACCACTGACAGTTGTACCCATTTATCACCGCTGACAGTTGTACTCATTCACCACCGCTGACAGTTGTACCCATTCACCACCGCTGACAGTGGTACCCATTCACCACCACTGACAGTGGTACCCATTTATCACTGCTGACAGTTGTACCCATTCACCACCACTGACAGTTGTACCCATTTATCACCGCTGACATTTGTACCTATTCACCGCCACTGATAGTTGTACCCATTCACCACCGCTGACAGTTGTACCCATTTATCACCGCTGACATTTGTACCTATTCACCACCTCTGACAGTTGTACCCATTTATCACCGCTGACATTTGTACCTGTTCACCACCACTGACAGTTGTACCCATTTATCACCGCTGACACTTGTACCCATTCACACCGCTGACAGTTGTACCCATTCACCACTGCTGACAGTTATACCCATTCACCACTGCTGACAGTTGTACCCATTCACCACTGCTGACAGTTGTACCCATTCACCACCACTGCCAGTTGTACCCATTTATCACCGCTGCCAGTTGTACCCATTCACCACCACTGACAGTTGTACCCATTTATCACCGCTGACAGTTGTACCCATTTATCACCGCTGACAGTTGTACCCATTCACCTTTGCTGACAGTCATACCCATTCACCACCGCTGACAGTTGTACCCATTTATCACCGCTGACAGTCGTACCCATTCACCACCACTGACATTTGTAACCATTTATCACCACTGACAGTCGTACCCATGAGCCACCGCTGACAGTTGTACCCATTAACCACCGCTGACAGTTGTACCCATTCACCACTGCTGACAGTTGTACTCATTTGTCACCACTAACAGTTGTACCCATTTAACACCACCGCCAGTCATACCCATTCACCACGGCCAACAGTCATACCCATTTATCACCGCTGACTGTTGTACCCATTCACCACCGCTGACAGTTGTACCCATTTATCACCGCTGACAGTTGTACCCATTTATCACCGCGGCCAATCGTACCCATTCACCACCGCTGACAGTTGTACCCATTCACCACGGCTGACATTTGTACCCATTTATCACCACTGACAGTCGTACCCATAAGCCACTGCTGACAGTTGTACCCATTCACCACCGCTGACAGTTGTATCCAGTTATCAACGCTGACATTTGTACCCATTCACCACCGCTGACAGTTGTACCCATTCACCACAGCTGACATATGTACCCATTCACCAGCACTGACAGTTGTACCCATTCACCACCGCTGACAGTTGTACCCATTCACCACCGCTGACAGTTATACCCATTCACCACCGCTGACTGTCGTACCCATTCACCACCGCTGACAGTTATACCCATTCACCACCACTGACAGTTGTACCCATTCACCACCGCTGACAGTTGTACCCATTCAACACCACTGACAGTTGTACCCATTCACCACCGCTGACAGTTGTACCCATTCACCACCGCTGACAGTTATACCCATTCACCACCACTGACAGTTGTACCCATTCACCACCGCTGACAGTTGTTTCCATTTATCACCGCTGACATTTGTACCCATTCACCACCGCTGACAGTTATACCCATTCACCACCACTGACAGTTGTATCCATTCACCACCGCTGACAGTTGTATCCATTTATCACCGCAGACATTTGTACCCATTCACCACCGCTGACAGTTATACCCATTCACCACCACTGACAGTTGTACCTGTTCACCACCGCTGACAGTTGTATCCATTTATCACCGCTGACAGTTGTACCCATTCACCACCGCTGACAGTTGTACCCATTCACCACTGCTGACAGTTTTACCCATTCACCACCGCTGACAGTTGTACCCATTCATCACTGCTGACAGTCATACCCATTCACCACCGCTGACATTTGTACCCATTCACTGCCACTGACAGTTGTACCCATTCACCACTGCTGACAGTTGTACCCATTCACTGCCGCTGACTGTTGTACCCATTCACCACCACTGACAGTGGTACCCATTTATCACCGCTGACAGTTGTACCCATTCACCACCACTGACAGTTGTACCCATTTATCACCGCTGACATTTGTACCTATTCACCACCACTGATAGTTGTACCCATTCACCACCACTGACAGTTGTACCCATTTATCACCGCTGACAGTTGTACCCATTCACACCGCTGACAGTTGTACCCATTCACCACGCTGACAGTTGTACCCATTCACCACTGCTGACAGTTGTACCCATTCACCACCACTGCCAGTTGTACCCATTCACTACCACTGACAGTTGTACCCATTCACCACCACTGACAGTTGTACCCATTCACCACCACTGACAGTTGTACCCATTCACCACTGCTGACAGTTGTACCCATTTATCACCGCTGACAGTTGTACCCATTCACTACCACTGACAGTTGTACCCATTCACCACCACTGACAGTTGTACCCATTCACCACCGCTGACAGTTGTACCCATTCACCACTGCTGACATTGTACCCATTCACCACTGCTGACAGTTGTACCCAATCACCACCGCTGACAGTTGTAACCATTCATCACTGCTGACAGTCATACCCATTCACCACCGCTGACATTTGTACCCATTCACTACCACTGACAGTTGTACCCATTCACCCACTGCTGACAGTTGTACCCATTCACCACCACTGACAGTTGTACCCATTCACCACCACTGACAGTTGTACCCATTTATCACCGCTGACAGTTGTACCCATTCACTACCACTGACAGTTGTACCCATTTATCACCGCTGACAGTTGTACCCATTCACCACTGCTGACGTTTTACCCATTCACCACTGCTGACAGTTTTACACATTCACCACCGCTGACAGTTGTAACCATTCATCACTGCTGACAGTCATACCCATTCACCACCGCTGACATTTGTACCCATTCACTACCACTGACAGTTGTACCCATTCACCACTGCTGACAGTTGTACCCATTCACCACCGCTGACAATTGTACCCATTTATCACCGCTGACAGTTGTACCCATTCACTACCACTGACAGTTGTACCCATTCACCACCACTGACAGTTGTACCCATTCACCACCGCTGACAGTTGTACCCATTCACCACCACTGACAGTTGTACCCATTTATCACCGCTGACAGTTGTACTCATTCACCACCGCTGACAGTTGTACCCATTCACCACCGCTGACAGTGGTACCCATTCACCACCACTGACAGTGGTACCCATTTATCACTGCTGACAGTTGTACCCATTCACCACCACTGACAGTTGTACCCATTTATCACCGCTGACATTTGTACCTATTCACCGCCACTGATAGTTGTACCCATTCACCACCGCTGACAGTTGTACCCATTTATCACCGCTGACATTTGTACCTATTCACCACCTCTGACAGTTGTACCCATTTATCACCGCTGACATTTGTACCTGTTCACCACCACTGACAGTTGTACCCATTTATCACCGCTGACACTTGTACCCATTCACACCGCTGACAGTTGTACCCATTCACCACTGCTGACAGTTATACCCATTCACCACTGCTGACAGTTGTACCCATTCACCACTGCTGACAGTTGTACCCATTCACCACCACTGCCAGTTGTACCCATTTATCACCGCTGCCAGTTGTACCCATTCACCACCACTGACAGTTGTACCCATTTATCACCGCTGACAGTTGTACCCATTTATCACCGCTGACAGTTGTACCCATTCACCTTTGCTGACAGTCATACCCATTCACCACCGCTGACAGTTGTACCCATTTATCACCGCTGACAGTCGTACCCATTCACCACCACTGACATTTGTAACCATTTATCACCACTGACAGTCGTACCCATGAGCCACCGCTGACAGTTGTACCCATTAACCACCGCTGACAGTTGTACCCATTCACCACTGCTGACAGTTGTACTCATTTGTCACCACTAACAGTTGTACCCATTTAACACCACCGCCAGTCATACCCATTCACCACGGCCAACAGTCATACCCATTTATCACCGCTGACTGTTGTACCCATTCACCACCGCTGACAGTTGTACCCATTTATCACCGCTGACAGTTGTACCCATTTATCACCGCGGCCAATCGTACCCATTCACCACCGCTGACAGTTGTACCCATTCACCACGGCTGACATTTGTACCCATTTATCACCACTGACAGTCGTACCCATAAGCCACTGCTGACAGTTGTACCCATTCACCACCGCTGACAGTTGTATCCAGTTATCACCGCTGACATTTGTACCCATTCACCACCGCTGACAGTTGTACCCATTCACCACAGCTGACATATGTACCCATTCACCAGCACTGACAGTTGTACCCATTCACCACCGCTGACAGTTGTACCCATTCACCACCGCTGACAGTTATACCCATTCACCACCGCTGACTGTCGTACCCATTCACCACCGCTGACAGTTATACCCATTCACCACCGCTGACAGTTATACCCATTCACCACCACTGACAGTTGTACCCATTCACCACCGCTGACAGTTGTTTCCATTTATCACCGCTGACATTTGTACCCATTCACCACCGCTGACAGTTATACCCATTCACCACCACTGACAGTTGTATCCATTCACCACCGCTGACAGTTGTATCCATTTATCACCGCAGACATTTGTACCCATTCACCACCGCTGACAGTTATACCCATTCACCACCACTGACAGTTGTACCTGTTCACCACCGCTGACAGTTGTATCCATTTATCACCGCTGACAGTTGTACCCATTCACCACCGCTGACAGTTGTACCCATTCACCACTGCTGACAGTTTTACCCATTCACCACCGCTGACAGTTGTACCCATTCATCACTGCTGACAGTCATACCCATTCACCACCGCTGACATTTGTACCCATTCACTGCCACTGACAGTTGTACCCATTCACCACTGCTGACAGTTGTACCCATTCACTGCCGCTGACTGTTGTACCCATTCACCACCACTGACAGTGGTACCCATTTATCACCGCTGACAGTTGTACCCATTCACCACCACTGACAGTTGTACCCATTTATCACCGCTGACATTTGTACCTATTCACCACCACTGATAGTTGTACCCATTCACCACCACTGACAGTTGTACCCATTTATCACCGCTGACAGTTGTACCCATTCACACCGCTGACAGTTGTACCCATTCACCACGCTGACAGTTGTACCCATTCACCACTGCTGACAGTTGTACCCATTCACCACCACTGCCAGTTGTACCCATTCACTACCACTGACAGTTGTACCCATTCACCACCACTGACAGTTGTACCCATTCACCACCACTGACAGTTGTACCCATTCACCACTGCTGACAGTTGTACCCATTTATCACCGCTGACAGTTGTACCCATTCACTACCACTGACAGTTGTACCCATTCACCACCACTGACAGTTGTACCCATTCACCACCGCTGACAGTTGTACCCATTCACCACTGCTGACATTGTACCCATTCACCACTGCTGACAGTTGTACCCAATCACCACCGCTGACAGTTGTAACCATTCATCACTGCTGACAGTCATACCCATTCACCACCGCTGACATTTGTACCCATTCACTACCACTGACAGTTGTACCCATTCACCCACTGCTGACAGTTGTACCCATTCACCACCACTGACAGTTGTACCCATTCACCACCACTGACAGTTGTACCCATTTATCACCGCTGACAGTTGTACCCATTCACTACCACTGACAGTTGTACCCATTTATCACCGCTGACAGTTGTACCCATTCACCACCACTGACAGTTGTACCCATTCACCACCGCTGACAGTTGTACCCATTTACCACCACTGACAGTTGTACCCATTTATCACCGCTGACAGTTGTACCCATTTAGCACCGCTGACAGTTGTACCCATTCACCACCACTGACAGTGGTACCCATTTATTACTGCTGACAGTTGTACCCATTCACCACCACTGACAGTTGTACCCATTTATCACCGCTGACATTTGTACCTATTCACCACCACTGATAGTTGTACCCATTCACCACCGCTGACAGTTGTACCCATTTATCACCGCTGACATTTGTACCTATTCACCACCTCTGACAGTTGTACACATTTATCACCGCTGACATTTGTACCTATTCACCACCACTGACAGTTGTACCCATTTATCACCACTGACAGTTGTACCCATTCACACCGCTGACAGTTGTACCCATTCACCACCGCTGACAGTTGTACCCATTCACCACTGCTGACAGTTGTACCCATTCACCACCACTGACAGTTTTACCCATTCACCACTGCTGACAGTTGTACCCATTTATCACCGCTGACAGTTGTACCCATTCACTACCACTGACAGTTGTACCCATTCACCACCACTGACAGTTGTACCCATTCACCACCGCTGACAGTTGTACCCATTCACCACTGCTGACATTGTACCCATTCACCACTGCTGACAGTTGTACCCAATCACCACCGCTGACAGTTGTAACCATTCATCACTGCTGACAGTCATACCCATTCACCACCGCTGACATTTGTACCCATTCACTACCACTGACAGTTGTACCCATTCACCACTGCTGACAGTTGTACCCATTCACCACCACTGACAGTTGTACCCATTCACCACCACTGACAGTTGTACCCATTTATCACCGCTGACAGTTGTACCCATTCACTACCACTGACAGTTGTACCCATTTATCACCGCTGACAGTTGTACCCATTCACCACCACTGACAGTTGTACCCATTCACCACCACTGACAGTGGTACCCATTTATTACCGCTGACAGTTGTACCCATTTATTACCGCTGACAGTTGTACCCATTTATCACCGCTGACATTTGTACCTATTCACCACCACTGATAGTTGTACCCATTCACCACCGCTGACAGTTGTACCCATTTATCACCGCTGACATTTGTACCTATTCACCACCTCTGACAGTTGTACACATTTATCACCGCTGACATTTGTACCTATTCACCACCACTGACAGTTGTACCCATTTATCACCACTGACAGTTGTACCCATTCACACCGCTGACAGTTGTACCCATTCACCACCGCTGACAGTTGTACCCATTCACCACTGCTGACAGTTGTACCCATTCACCACCACTGACAGTTGTACCCATTCACCACTGCTGACAGTTGTACCCATTTATCACCGCTGACAGTTGTACCCATTCACTACCACTGACAGTTGTACCCATTCACCACCACTGACAGTTGTACCCATTCACCACCACTGACAGTTGTACCCATTTATCACCGCTGACGGTTGTACCCATTTATCACTGCTGACAGTTGCACCCATTCACCACCGCTGACAGTCATACCCATTCACCACCGCTGAAAGTTGTACCCATTTATCACCGCTGACTGTCGTACCCATTCACCACCACTGACATTTGTAACCATTTATCACCACTGACAGTTGTACCCATGAGCCACTGCTGACAGTTGTACCCATTAACCACCGCTGACAGTTGTACCCATTCACCACTGCTGACAGTTGTACTCATTTGTCACCACGAACAGTTGTACCCTTTTAACACCACCGCCAGTCATACCCATTCACCACGGCCAACAGTCATACCCATTTATCACCGCTGACTGTTGTACTCATTCACCACCGCTGACAGTTGTACCCATTTATCACCGCGGCCAATCGTACCCATTCACCACCGCTGACAGTTGTACCCATTCACCACCGCCGACATTTGTACCCATTTATCACCACTGACAGTCGTACCCATAAGCCACTGCTGACAGTTGTACCCATTCACCACCGCTGACAGTTATACCCATTCACCACCGCTGACTGTTGTACCCATTCACCACCGCTGACAGTTATACCCATTCACCACCGCTGACAGTTATACCCATTCACCACCGCTGACTGTTGTACCCATTCACCACCGCTGACAGTTATACCCATTCACCACCGCTGACAGTTGTACCCATTCACCACCGCTGACAGTTATACCCATTCACCATCACTGACAGTTGTACCCATTCACCACCGCTGACAGTTGCACCCATTTATCACCGCTGACAGTCGTACCCATTCACCACCACTGACATTTGTAACCATTTATCACCACTGACAGTCGTACCCATGAGCCACTGCTGACAGTTGTACCCATTAACCACCGCTGACAGTTGTACCCATTCACCACTGCTGACAGTTGTACTCATTTGTCACCACTAACAGTTGTACCCATTTAACACCACCGCCAGTTATACCCATTCACCACGGCCAACAGTCATACCCATTTATCACCGCTGACTGTTGTACTCATTCACCACCGCTGACAGTTGTACCCATTTATCACCGCTGACAGTTGTACCCATTTATCACCGCGGCCAATCGTACCCATTCACCACCGCTGACAGTTGTACCCATTCACCACCGCTGACATTTGTACCCATTTATCACCACTGACAGTCGTACCCATAAGCCACTGCTGACAGTTGTACCCATTCACCACCGCTGTCAGTTGTATCCATTTATCACCGCTGACATTTGTACCCATTCACAACCACTGACAGTTGTACCCATTCACCACCGCTGACTGTTGTACCCATTCACCACCACTGACAGTTGTACCCATTCACCACCGCTGACAGTTGTACCCATTCACCACCACTGACAGTTGTACCCATTCACCACCGCTGACAGTTGTACCCATTCACCACCACTGACAGTTGTACCCATTCACCACCGCTGACAGTTGTATCCATTTATCACCGCTGACATTTGTACCCATTCACCACCGCTGACAGTTATACCCATTCACCACCACTGACAATTGTACCCATTCACCACCGCTGACAGTTGTATCCATTAATCACCGCTGACATTTGTACCCATTCACCACCGCTGACAGTTATACCCATTCACCACCACTGACAGTTGTACCCATTCACCACCGCTGACAGTTGTATCCATTTATCACCGCTGACAGTTGTACCCATTCACCACCGCTGACAGTTGTACCCATTCACCACCACTGACAGTTGTACCCATTCACCACTGCTGACAGTTGTACCCATTTATCACCGCTGACAGTTGTACCCATTTATCACCGCTGACAGTTGTACCCATTCACCATTGCTGACAGTCATACCCATTTATCACCGCTGACAGTCGTACCCATTCACCACCACTGACATTTTTAACCATTTATCACCACTGACAGTCGTACCCATGAGCCACTGCTGACAGTTGTACCCATTAACCACCGCTGACAGTTGTACCCATTCACCACTGCTGACAGTTGTACTCATTTGTCACCACTAACAGTTGTACCCATTTAACACCACCGCCAGTTATACCCATTCACCACGGCCAACAGTCATACCCATTTATCACCGCTGACTGTTGTACTCATTCACCACCGCTGACAGTTGTACCCATTTATCACCGCTGACAGTTGTACCCATTTATCACCGCGGCCAATCGTACCCATTCACCACCGCTGACAGTTGTACCCATTCACCACCGCTGACATTTGTACCCATTTATCACCACTGACAGTCGTACCCATTCACCACTGCTGACAGTTGTACCCATTCACCACCGCTGACAGTTGTATCCATTTATCACCACTGACATTTGTACCCATTCACCACCGCTGACAGTTGTACCCATTCACCACAGCTGACTGTTGTACCCATTCACCACCACTGACAGTTGTACCCATTCAACACCGCTGACAGTTGTACCCATTCACCACCGCTGACAGTTATACCCGTTCACCACCACTGACAGTTGTACCCATTCACCACCGCTGACTGTTGTACCCATTCACCACCGCTGACAGTTATACCCATTCACCACCACTGACAGTTGTACCCATTCACCACCGCTGACAGTTGTATCCATTTATCACCGCTGACATTTGTACCCATTCACCACCGCTGACAGTTATACCCATTCACCACCACTGACAGTTGTACCCATTCACCACTGCTGACAGTTGTACCCATTCACCACCGCTGACAATTGTACCCATTTATCACCGCTGACAGTTGTACCCATTCACTACCACTGACAGTTGTATCCATTTATCACTGCTGACAGTTGTACCCATTCACCACCACTGACAGTTGTACCCATTCACCACTGCTGACATTTGTACCCATTTACCACCACTGACAGTTGTACCCATTTATCACCGCTGACAGTTGTACCCATTCACCACCACTGACAGTGGTACCCATTTATCACCGCTGACATTTGTACCTATTCACCACCACTGATAGTTGTACCCATTCACCACCGCTGACAGTTGTACCCATTTATCACCGCTGACATTTGTACCTATTCACCACCTCTGACAGTTGTACACATTTATCACCGCTGACATTTGTACCTATTCACCACCACTGACAGTTGTACCCATTTATCACCACTGACAGTTGTACCCATTCACACTGCTGACAGTTGTACCCATTCACCACCACTGACAGTTGTACCCATTCACCACCGCTGACAGTTGTATCCATTTATCACCGCTGACAGTTATACCTATTCACCACCGCTGACAGTTATACCCATTCACCACCACTGACAGTTGTACCCATTCACCACCGCTGACAGTTGTATCCATTTATCACCGCTGACATTTGTACCCATTCACCACCGCTGACAGTTATACCCATTCACCACCACTGACAATTGTTCCCATTCACCACCGCTGACAGTTGTATCCATTAATCACCGCTGACATTTGTACCCATTCACCACCGCTGACAGTTATACCCATTCACCACCACTGACAGTTGTACCCATTCACCACCGCTGACAGTTGTATCCATTTATCACCGCTGACAGTTGTACCCATTCACCACCGCTGACAGTTGTACCCATTCACCACCACTGACAGTTGTACCCATTCACCACTGCTGACAGTTGTACCCATTTATCACCGCTGACAGTTGTACCCATTTATCACCGCTGACAGTTGTACCCATTCACCATTGCTGACAGTCATACCCATTCACCACCGCTGACAGTTGTACCCATTTATCACCGCTGACAGTCGTACCCATTCACCACCACTGACATTTGTAACCATTTATCACCACTGACAGTCGTACCCATGAGCCACTGCTGACAGTCATACCCATTTATCACCGCTGACTGTTGTACTCATTCACCACCGCTGACAGTTGTACCCATTTATCACCGCTGACAGTTGTACCCATTTATCACCGCGGCCAATCGTACCCATTCACCACCGCTGACAGTTGTACCCATTCACCACCGCTGACATTTGTACCCATTTATCACCACTGACAGTCGTACCCATAAGCCACTGCTGACAGTTGTACCCATTCACCACCGCTGTCAGTTGTATCCATTTATCACCGCTGACATTTGTACCCATTCACAACCACTGACAGTTGTACCCATTCACCACCGCTGACTGTTGTACCCATTCACCACCACTGACAGTTGTACCCATTCACCACCGCTGACAGTTGTACCCATTCACCACCACTGACAGTTGTACCCATTCACCACCGCTGACAGTTGTACCCATTCACCACCACTGACAGTTGTACCCATTCACCACCGCTGACAGTTGTATCCATTTATCACCGCTGACATTTGTACCCATTCACCACCGCTGACAGTTATACCCATTCACCACCACTGACAATTGTACCCATTCACCACCGCTGACAGTTGTATCCATTAATCACCGCTGACATTTGTACCCATTCACCACCGCTGACAGTTATACCCATTCACCACCACTGACAGTTGTACCCATTCACCACCGCTGACAGTTGTATCCATTTATCACCGCTGACAGTTGTACCCATTCACCACCGCTGACAGTTGTACCCATTCACCACCACTGACAGTTGTACCCATTCACCACTGCTGACAGTTGTACCCATTTATCACCGCTGACAGTTGTACCCATTTATCACCGCTGACAGTTGTACCCATTCACCATTGCTGACAGTCATACCCATTTATCACCGCTGACAGTCGTACCCATTCACCACCACTGACATTTTTAACCATTTATCACCACTGACAGTCGTACCCATGAGCCACTGCTGACAGTTGTACCCATTAACCACCGCTGACAGTTGTACCCATTCACCACTGCTGACAGTTGTACTCATTTGTCACCACTAACAGTTGTACCCATTTAACACCACCGCCAGTTATACCCATTCACCACGGCCAACAGTCATACCCATTTATCACCGCTGACTGTTGTACTCATTCACCACCGCTGACAGTTGTACCCATTTATCACCGCTGACAGTTGTACCCATTTATCACCGCGGCCAATCGTACCCATTCACCACCGCTGACAGTTGTACCCATTCACCACCGCTGACATTTGTACCCATTTATCACCACTGACAGTCGTACCCATTCACCACTGCTGACAGTTGTACCCATTCACCACCGCTGACAGTTGTATCCATTTATCACCACTGACATTTGTACCCATTCACCACCGCTGACAGTTGTACCCATTCACCACAGCTGACTGTTGTACCCATTCACCACCACTGACAGTTGTACCCATTCAACACCGCTGACAGTTGTACCCATTCACCACCGCTGACAGTTATACCCGTTCACCACCACTGACAGTTGTACCCATTCACCACCGCTGACTGTTGTACCCATTCACCACCGCTGACAGTTATACCCATTCACCACCACTGACAGTTGTACCCATTCACCACCGCTGACAGTTGTATCCATTTATCACCGCTGACATTTGTACCCATTCACCACCGCTGACAGTTATACCCATTCACCACCACTGACAGTTGTACCCATTCACCACTGCTGACAGTTGTACCCATTCACCACCGCTGACAATTGTACCCATTTATCACCGCTGACAGTTGTACCCATTCACTACCACTGACAGTTGTATCCATTTATCACTGCTGACAGTTGTACCCATTCACCACCACTGACAGTTGTACCCATTCACCACTGCTGACATTTGTACCCATTTACCACCACTGACAGTTGTACCCATTTATCACCGCTGACAGTTGTACCCATTCACCACCACTGACAGTGGTACCCATTTATCACCGCTGACATTTGTACCTATTCACCACCACTGATAGTTGTACCCATTCACCACCGCTGACAGTTGTACCCATTTATCACCGCTGACATTTGTACCTATTCACCACCTCTGACAGTTGTACACATTTATCACCGCTGACATTTGTACCTATTCACCACCACTGACAGTTGTACCCATTTATCACCACTGACAGTTGTACCCATTCACACTGCTGACAGTTGTACCCATTCACCACCACTGACAGTTGTACCCATTCACCACCGCTGACAGTTGTATCCATTTATCACCGCTGACAGTTATACCTATTCACCACCGCTGACAGTTATACCCATTCACCACCACTGACAGTTGTACCCATTCACCACCGCTGACAGTTGTATCCATTTATCACCGCTGACATTTGTACCCATTCACCACCGCTGACAGTTATACCCATTCACCACCACTGACAATTGTTCCCATTCACCACCGCTGACAGTTGTATCCATTAATCACCGCTGACATTTGTACCCATTCACCACCGCTGACAGTTATACCCATTCACCACCACTGACAGTTGTACCCATTCACCACCGCTGACAGTTGTATCCATTTATCACCGCTGACAGTTGTACCCATTCACCACCGCTGACAGTTGTACCCATTCACCACCACTGACAGTTGTACCCATTCACCACTGCTGACAGTTGTACCCATTTATCACCGCTGACAGTTGTACCCATTTATCACCGCTGACAGTTGTACCCATTCACCATTGCTGACAGTCATACCCATTCACCACCGCTGACAGTTGTACCCATTTATCACCGCTGACAGTCGTACCCATTCACCACCACTGACATTTGTAACCATTTATCACCACTGACAGTCGTACCCATGAGCCACTGCTGACAGTTGTACCCATTAACCACCGCTGACAGTTGTACCCATTCACCACTGCTGACAGTTGTACTCATTTGTCACCACTAACAGTTGTACCCATTTAACACCACCGCCAGTTATACCCATTCACCACGGCCAACAGTCATACCCATTTATCACCGCTGACTGTTGTACTCATTCACCACCGCTGACAGTTGTACCCATTTATCACCGCTGACAGTTGTACCCATTTATCACCGCGGCCAATCGTACCCATTCACCACCGCTGACAGTTGTACCCATTCACCACCGCTGACATTTGTACCCATTTATCACCACTGACAGTCGTACCCATTCACCACTGCTGACAGTTGTACCCATTCACCACCGCTGACAGTTGTATCCATTTATCACCACTGACATTTGTACCCATTCACCACCGCTGACAGTTGTACCCATTCACCACAGCTGACTGTTGTACCCATTCACCACCACTGACAGTTGTACCCATTCAACACCGCTGACAGTTGTACCCATTCACCACCGCTGACAGTTATACCCGTTCACCACCACTGACAGTTGTACCCATTCACCACCGCTGACTGTTGTACCCATTCACCACCGCTGACAGTTATACCCATTCACCACCACTGACAGTTGTACCCATTCACCACCGCTGACAGTTGTATCCATTTATCACCGCTGACATTTGTACCCATTCACCACCGCTGACAGTTATACCCATTCACCACCACTGACAGTTGTACCCATTCACCACTGCTGACAGTTGTACCCATTCACCACCGCTGACAATTGTACCCATTTATCACCGCTGACAGTTGTACCCATTCACTACCACTGACAGTTGTACCCATTTATCACCGCTGACAGTTGTACCCATTCACCACCACTGACAGTTGTACCCATTCACCACTGCTGACATTTGTACCCATTTACCACCACTGACAGTTGTACCCATTTATCACCGCTGACAGTTGTACCCATTCACCACCGCTGACAGTTGTACCCATTCACCACCACTGACAGTGGTACCCATTTATTACCGCTGACAGTTGTACCCATTCACCACCACTGACAGTTGTACCCATTTATCACCGCTGACATTTGTACCTATTCACCACCACTGATAGTTGTACCCATTCACCACCGCTGACAGTTGTACCCATTTATCACCGCTGACATTTGTACCTATTCACCACCTCTGACAGTTGTACACATTTATCACCGCTGACATTTGTACCTATTCACCACCACTGACAGTTGTACCCATTTATCACCACTGACAGTTGTACCCATTCACACTGCTGACAGTTGTACCCATTCACCACCGCTGACAGTTGTACCCATTCACCACTGCTGACAGTTGTACCCATTCACCACCACTGACAGTTGTACCCATTCACCACTGCTGACAGTTGTACCCATTTATCACCGCTGACAGTTGTACCCATTCACTACCACTGACAGTTGTACCCATTCACCACCACTGACAGTTGTACCCATTCACCACCACTGACAGTTGTACCCATTTATCACCGCTGACGGTTGTACCCATTTATCACCGCTGACAGTTGCACCCATTCACCACCGCTGACAGTCATACCCATTCACCACCGCTGAAAGTTGTACCCATTTATCACCGCTGACTGTCGTACCCATTCACCACCACTGACATTTGTAACCATTTATCACCACTGACAGTTGTACCCATTCACCACTGCTGACAGTTGTACTCATTTGTCACCACGAACAGTTGTACCCTTTTAACACCACCGCCAGTCATACCCATTCACCACGGCCAACAGTCATACCCATTTATCACCGCTGACTGTTGTACTCATTCACCACCGCTGACAGTTGTACCCATTCACCACCGCTGACAGTTGTACCCATTCACCACCGCTGACATTTGTACCCATTTATCACCGCTGACAGTTGTACCCATTCACCACAACTGACAGTTGTTCCCATTCACCACCGCTGACAGTTGTACCCATTCACCACCACTGACAGTTGTACCCATTTACCACCACTGACAGTTGTACCCATTCACCACCGCTGACAGTCGTACCCATTCACCACCGCTGACAGTTGTACCCATTCACCACCACTGACAGTTGTACCCATTTATCACCGCTGACAGCTGTACCCATTCACCACCGCTGACAGTAGTACCCATTCACCACTGCTGACAGTTGTACCCATTTATCACCGCTGACATTTGTACCCATTTATCACCGCTGACATTTGTACCCATTTATCACCGCTGACATTTGTACCTATTCACAACCTCAGACAGTTGTCCCCATTTATCACCGCTGACATTTGTACCTATTCACCACCACTGACAGTTGTACCCATTTATCACCGCTGACAGCTGTACCCATTCACCACCGCTGACAGTAGTACCCATTCACCACTGCTGACAGTTGTACCCATTCACCACCGCTGACAGTTGTACCCATTCACTACCACTGACAGTTGTACCCATTCACCACCACTGACAGTTGTACCCATTCACCACTGCTGACAGATGTACCCATTCACTACCACTGACAGTTGTACCCATTCACCACTGCTGACATTTGTACCCATTTATCACCGCTGACAGTTGTACCCATTTATCACCGCTGACAGTTGTACCCATTCACCATTGCTGACAGTCATACCCATTCACCACCGCTGACAGTTGTACCCATTAACCACCGCTGACAGTTGTACCCATTCACCACTGCTGACAGTTGTACTCATTTGTCACCACTAACATTTGTACCCATTTAACACCACCGCCAGTCATACCCATTCACCACGGCCAACAGTCATACCCATTTATCATCGCTGACTGTTGTACTCATTCACCACCGCTGACAGTTGTACCCATTTATCACCGCTGACAGTTGTACCCATTTATCACCGCGGCCAATCGTACCCATTCACCACCGCTGACAGTTGTACCCATTCACCACCGCTGACAGTTGTACCCATTCACCATCACTGACAGTTGTACCTATTCACCACCGCTGACAGTTGTATCCATTTATCACCGCTGACATTTGTACCCATTCACCACCGCTGACTGTTATACCCATTCACCACCACTGACAGTTGTACCCATTCACCACCGCTGACAGTTGAACCCATTCACCACCACTGACAGTTGTAGCCATTCACCACCGCTGACAGTTGTACCCATTCACCACCGCTGACAGTTCTACCCATTCACCACCACTGACAGTTGTACCCATTCACCACCACTGACAGTTGTATCCATTTATCACCGCTGACAGTTGTACCCATTCACCACCGCTGACAGTTGTACCCATTCACCACTGATGACAATGGTACCCATTTACCACCGCTGACAGTTGTACCCATTCACCACCGCTGACAGTTGTACCCATTCACAACCGCTGACAGTTGTACCCATTCACCACCGCTGACAGTTGTACCCTTTCACCACCGGTGACAGTTGTACCCATTCACCACCACTGACAGTTGTACCCATTTATCACCGCTGACAGTTGAACCCATTCACCACCACTGACAGTTGTAGCCATTCACCACCGCTGACAGTTGTACCCATTCACCACCGCTGACAGTTCTACCCATTCACCACCACTGACAGTTGTACCCATTCACCACCACTGACAGTTGTATCCATTTATCACCGCTGACAGTTGTACCCATTCACCACCGCTGACAGTTGTACCCATTCACCACTGATGACAATGGTACCCATTTACCACCGCTGACAGTTGTACCCATTCACCACCGCTGACAGTTGTACCCATTCACAACCGCTGACAGTTGTACCCATTCACCACCGCTGACAGTTGTACCCATTCACCACCGGTGACAGTTGTACCCATTCACCACCACTGACAGTTGTACCCATTTATCACCGCTGACAGTTGCACCCATTCACCACCGCTGACAGTTGTACCCATTCACCACCACTGACAGTTGTACCTATTTATCACCGCTGACAGTTGTACCCATTCACCACCGCTGACAGTTGTACCCATTCACCACCGCTGACAGTTGTACCCATTCATCACTGCTGACAGTCGTACCCATTCACCACCGCTGACATTTGTACCCATTCACTACCACTGACAGTTGTACCCATTCACCACTGCTGACAGTTGTACCCATTCACCACCGCTGACAGTTGTACCCATTTATCACCGCTGACAGTTGTACCCATTCACTACCACTGACAGTTGTACCCATTTATCACCGCTGACAGTTGTACCCATTCACCACCACTGACAGTTGTACCCATTCACCACCGCTGACAGTTGTACCCATTCACCACCACTGACGGTTGTACCCATTTATCACCGCTGACAGTTGTACCCATTCACCACTGCTGACAGTTGTACCCATTTATCACCGCTGATATTTGTACCTATTCACCACCACTGACAGTTGTACCCATTCACCACCGCTGACAGTTGTACCCATTCACCACCGCTGACAGTTGTACCAATTCACCACTGCTGACAGTTGTACCCATTCACCACCACTGACAGTTGTACCCATTGATCACCGCTGACAGTTGTACCCATTCACCACCGCTGACAGTTGTACCCATTCACCACCGCTGACAGTTGTACCAATTCACCACTGCTGACAGTTGTACCCATTCACCACCACTGACAGTTGTACCCATTCACCACCACTGACAGTTGTACCCATTCACCACTGCTGACAGTTGGACCCATTTATCACCGCTGACAGTTGTACCCATTCACCACCACTGACAGTTGTACCCATTCACCACTGCTGACAGTTGTACCCATTTATCACCGCTGACAGTTGTACCCATTTATCACCGCTGACAGTTGTACCCATTCACCATTGCTGACAGTCATAACCATTCTCCACCGCTGACAGTTGTACCCATTTATCACCGCTGACAGCTGTACCCATTTATCACCGCTGACATTTGTACCTATTCACCACCACTGACAGTTATACCCATTTATCACCGCTGACATTTGTACCTATTCACAACCTCTGACAGTTGTACCCATTTATCACCGCTGACATTTGTACCTATTCACCACCACTGACAGCTGTACCCATTTATCACCGCTGACAGTTGTACCCATTCACCACCGCTGACAGTTGTACCCATTCACCACTGCTGACAGTTGTACCCATTCACCACCACTGCCAGTTGTACCCATTCACTACCACTGACAGTTGTACCCATTAATCACCGCTGACAGTTGTACCCATTCACCACCACTGACAGTTGTACCCATTCACCACCGCTGACAGTTGTACCCATTTATCACCGCTGACAGTTGTACCCATTCACCACCGCTGACAGTTGTACCCATTCACCACCGCTGACAGTTGTACCCATTCACCACCGCTGACAGTTGTACCCATTCACCACCGCTGACAGTTGTACCCATTCACCACCGCTGACAGTTGTACCCATTTATCACCGCTGACAGTTGTACCCATTCACCACCACTGAAAGTTGTACCCATTTATCACCGCTGACATTTGTACCTATTCACCACCACTGACAGTTGTACCCATTCACCACCGCTGACAGTTGTACCCATTTATCACCGCTGACATTTGTACCTATTCACAACCTCTGACAGTTGTACCCATTTATCACCGCTGACATTTGTACCTATTCACCACCACTGACAGTTGTACCCATTTATCACCGCTGACAGTTGTACCCATTCACCACCGCTGACAGTTGTACCCATTCACCACTGCTGACAGTTGTACCCATTCACCACCACTGCCAGTTGTACCCATTCACTACCACTGACAGTTGTACCCATTCACCACCACTGATAGTTGTACCCATTCACCACTGCTGACAGTGGTACCCATTCACTACCACTGACAGTTGTACCCATTCACCACCACTGACAGTTGTACCCATTCACCACCACTGACATTTGTACCCATTTATCACCGCTGACAGTTGTACCCATTTATCACCTCTGACAGTTGTACCCATTTATCACCTCTGACAGTTGTACTCATTTATCACCGCTGACAGTCGTACTCATTCACCACTGCTGACATTTGTACCCATTTATCACCGCTGATGGTGGTACCCATTCACCATGGCCGACAGTCATACCCATTTATCACCGCTGAAAGTTGTACCCATTCAACACCTCTGACAGTCGTACCCATTCACCACCTCTGACAGTCGTACTCATTTATCACCGCTGACAGTCGTACTCATTCACCACCGCTGACAATCGTACTCATTTATCATCGCTAACAGTTGTACTCATTTATCACCGCTGACAGTTGTACCCATTTATCACCGATGACAGTTGTACTCATTTATCACCACTGACAGTCGTACCCATTCACCGCCGCTGACAGTTGTACCCATTCACCACCGCTGACAGTTGTACCCATTCACCACCGCTGACAGTCGTACCCATTCACCACTGCTGACAGTTGTACCCATTCACCACCGCTGACAGTCGTACCCATTCACCACCGCTGACAATCATACCCATTTATCATCGCTGACAGTTGTTCCCATTCACCGCTGCTGACAGTTGTACCCATTTATCACCGCTGACAGTTGTACTCATTTATCACCGCTGACAGTCGTACCCATTCACCACCTCTGACAGTTGTACCCATTTCTCACCGCTGACAGTTGTACCCATTCACCACTGCTGATAGTCGTACCGATTCACCACGGCTGACAGTCATACCCATTCACCACCGCTGACTGTTGTACCCATTCACTATCGGTGACTGTTGTACACATCCAGAGGAAGCAGCACCACTTTATCTATCTAATGTCACTGCCATTGAAGTTGGGATTATCAGTGATGATAGCACTTTAATATAGCAGACTCAGTAGTACCAATCCATAAAGTCATCTTCATATATAAATTACAAATTCAGTGCATTATTCTCCTTTAATAACTTAACTGCTGAATAATCATTAATGCTTAAGTTCAATGTTTTCTTTGCCACTCACAACATGTCTTTGATCTATGTATCTATTATTTGAAGTATCCTGTCGCATGCTATACTCTACTTTATCATCAAATTCTAGATCTGGTAGCTCTCCCAATTTCCCAGTGCATAAAGATACCACTGGCATAGTGCCATGTCAAATGTAGCATATCAGTCCTAGATTTGATCACCAGTCTGTACTGAATTAGTTGATCTCAATCAGGAGCAGTTGGGATGGCACATTTGGTCTCAGCTCCCCTAAGCAAGGGTGACAAGGCCTAAATCCTATTCAGTGATTCCTCCATGTAACGAATTTATGTGTAGATTCAAATAAGGATATAATCTGCTTGGCTATGACGGCCTCTGTGGTCAAATAGTCCACCAGTATTGACAGTTGGCGGAGATTGAAAATTTTATTGGACTGCATTTTACCTTTTGATCTAGAACAGTATGACAAATTGTTGTGTCTCATTGATCTGCAACAGTACAAAATGTATTTATTTATTTAGAGATACAGCACTGAAACAGGCCCTTCGGCCCACCGAGTCTGTGCCGACCATTAACCACCCATTTATACTAATCCTACACTAATCCCATATTCCTACCACATCCTCACTTGTCCCTATATTCACCTACCACCTACCTACACTGGGGTCAATTTATAATGGCCAATTTACCTATCAACCTGCAAGTCTTTTGGCATGTGGGAGGAAACCGGAGCACCCGGAGGAAACCCACGCAGACACAGGGAGAACTTGCAAACTCCACACAGGCAGTACCCAGAATTGAACCCGGGTCGCTGGAGCTGTGAGGCTGCAGTGCTAACCATTGTGGCACTGTGCCGCCCAATATGCAGTCTGCCATTGCTATAGAACAGTCTGCTACATTGCAGCAGCACATTTATCCAGAAAAGTGTGTTGTACTGCAGGGCCAGATATCAAAATGTCATATACAAACCCAAGCTCTGACTTTTGATGCCAGAAAACACAGTTTTATTTGTTCTTACATTTATTTTTTGCTAGTTTGTCTTGTTCGGTTTTTGTATTCCTGGAGATTTGGAAATGGCTGCTTTTAATGATGTTACCCCATTGGTGGATAAATCCAAAATTGGAACACCAAAATCAGTTAGTTGTCAGGAAGCTGAGCTATATGAAAATTAATGAGCACATGGATAGAAGTGTTACATGTAGTCCTTTAGGCTCCATGGTACAAAGCCATTTAAGGGAGATGGTGGTGTCGTGGTAATGTCACTGGACTAGTAACCTCGAGTGCAGTCTAATGCTCTGGGGACAAGAGTTTAAATCCCACCATGAGAGCTGGTGAAATTGAACTCTCGTCTCAGAAGTAGTGCCATGAAACTATCATTGTTGTAAAGTCCTTTAGGGAAGGAAATCTGCTGTTCTTACCTGGTCTGGCCTATATGTGACTCCAGATCCACAACAATGTGGTTGACTCTTAACTGCCATCTGAGATCACCTAGCAAGCCATTCAGTTAGCCTTACAAGTGATGCCCATATCCCATGAATGACAAAAAAGATGTGAAGACCAAAGCTTTGTTATGCCTGCAGTGTGAAATCATGTTGAAGATCAACACCAATACAGGCTGCTCTGTATTACATTGGTTGAAAATAATATGCTACATTGATTCCTTATTTCATTTTCTCCTCTCATTTCCTAAAGGTACTGGATCATGCTGGGAAACAATTTGTATGTCAACAGTCTGTTTGTAGCTGTAGTTATTTATATGTGATCTCATACAGTGAGTGTTGCCCAACTGTGGAGGATGTCATAGGTGAGCCTGATCTTGTGTTCCCCCAACTCCCCAATATTCACATTCACTTTTCAGTAAGGGTCACTGAATAGCAATTAAGAGGGGATCCCCACTTGAACTTTCTCTTTCCTAGTTCAAGTGTGCTGATGCCAATTGTACAACACAACCTAAGATGAGCCACCTCAATCAGAGTAAAGATTGAATCTTGGATCCTTCTGGTGTACATGGCTCAGTACTTTATTCTTACCATTTACTCTGAGCCGTGCTGAGAGTTCTCAGATTGCATCTTCAAAATGGGTGTCAATATCATGTAGTAAATTAAGATCTTTACAAAGTAAATAAATTAAGGAATAAGCAGTTATCTTGTTTCAGTGGTAGCACTCCCACTTGTAAAAGTCATAAGGTTCAGCCCCACTTGAGGGATTTGAACACATATTGTAGTCTGACACTGTAGTACACTGTCAGATGAGATAGTAAACTGAGACCTCACATGCCTTCTCAGGTGGACATAAAAGATCCCATGGCACTATTTTGTAGAGGAGCAGGCGAGTTTTCCCTGGTACATGCCCATAATTATTAATTGACCAACTAAAAAGGTCATTAACTCATTGCCGCTTGTGAGATCTTGCTTTGTGCATATTGCCTGCTGAGTTTCCTACATTACAACAGTGACTACACTTCAAAAGTACTTAATAGGCTGTAAAGTGCTTTGGGATGTCCTGAGGTTGTGAAAGGCGCTATATAAATGTAGGTTCTTCCTTTCTTTCGTCTGGTTAAAATATTCAAGTGACAAGAATCTGACACTTATTAAATTATCTTCTACTAACAACCACAGGTACTGCTGAAAGGGAGGGTAAACATTTTAACACTACGTTTCCACCAATTTTTTCTCTCCTTTCCTGAAAGCACTGTCTTATGTTGGCAATTTTCTCTGGTAAGTGGCCTTTCCTCATGTGACACCTTAGATAGTGAGTGATGGTAGGTTACTCAACTGTGAGGCTTGCTCCTACCCTCACCTAAAACCACCAAATGTGCATTTTACAGTAGAAATCTCTGCAGAGAGATTAGCAGGAACCCCTCGCTGATCGTCCCGTCCTTAATTCAGGGCATTAACAATTCTTAAAGTGTCTGTCGGCATCACTTTACCACGCACGTAAGGCACACTTGACCACATTCTTAACTTTGCAGGTTGGTGTCCCTTTAAATTGGTAATGAATTGAACGTTATCAATAGCCATTTAGCATGTGGTTGTTAAGATACTGTAGCTGTCGGCTAAACAGGATCTGGGAATCTGGCAAGTCATGTGATTGATTTTTTTGTATGTGTGTGTTGTCGGTTTCCTACAGCGCCCCTTTAAAAAAAAAGGCTTGAAGGAAGAGAGGGAGGGAGTTCGTTTTGCAGAATCACAGCTTCCGACACTGGAGCTGCGACAAGATCCTTGCTTTGATTAAATTGACTAATTCAATTAGTTACTGTTACGGGCCGAAAAGAGTGAAAACAAGATAATAAAAGATGGCAGGCGCAATTATAGAAAATATGAGCACGAAGAAGCTCTGCATTGTTGGAGGGATTTTGCTGGTGTTCCAAGTAATTTCCTTTCTGGTGGGAGGTTTGATCGGTAAGTGGCTTCTACTTGTTTTCTTTTGTTAGCTATTTATTACTGTATCGGTAGCAACGTACTATGATCTAATTAGTCCTGCCATTGTACTTGGGGAGAGAAGAACTGCATGGGCTCTTTGTAGCGGTTCAGTCTAGTGCGTAAAGTGGAAGAAAACTTTTGGCCTACTTTCAGTAACAACTTTTTTTAAAAAGGAGAAAGTGAAGCATGGCGACAGAACATTGAATAAAAGGAAATTGTAATTTTGTTACTTTCATACACATTTGCCTTTAGACGAGCATCTTTTAAAAGGAAAAATGCAGAATTAAACAGTTGTTCTTTTGAGGGGTGTTTGCCTTGTTTGCGGCTCTGGCTGAATTTTTTTTTGGTTACGCCTGTCTCGTGAAAAGGGCTGAAATCGGCATGAGTGGAATTGTACCGATTTTTGTTTTGTTTAAAGATCTGTGCAAATTTATAACGATCAGTAAATATATTAATAATTATCTACCCCTTTTTAGCTCCATTAAAAGTTATTCTTTAAAGCATTACTTAACTTTTAAACACCCTTTTAGTTTTAAAACTTTTCTTTTGTTCTCACTCCAGACGAGTTTGCGAACTTTCTGGCTCCACCTCTGCGCTTTCAGTTGCGATTGAGTCGAGTTTATGAACTTTATGGTCGAACTGAGGCAGGGTGTTTGTGTGGAGTTTGAAGGCACTGGGGATGCCGGAGGGGAGACTTTCCAGAAAGGATTGGACAGACCGTAAAGTCTCTGTGGCATTGGCGGAAGGTTGCATGGAGATTTCCTGTACTCTCTGCTGCCCATTTATTTGAGGATTCGGTTGATGGCAGTACCCCGGGGTTATCACCCCTTCGGGATTCATTCCGCAGCGAGTTCCCATAGGGAAAGCAGGAGGGATCTCATCGAGTTAATTTGTGCCCCTTTCTTTTGGGGTTTAAATGCAACACATTCCTGTCGCAGGTGACTGCCTGCGCCATTCCTAAGCAGCGCACGGATTGATCGGGATAACGATGGAGCAGCGACTGAAAGCACAAAAGGGGCACCGATTGCAGTGGTGAGGCTCCACCCATGCTCGATATTGCAAAACGGTCAAATTAATGGTGGAAGGAGTACTTTCTCCACAAAAATGACCACCGATCTAAGCAGAAAATCCCTGCCTTTTGTTAGGATTTCTACTTTGAATGCTAAGTAATATCCCTCACAAATCCTCCCTCCCCCAGCATAAAATCAGTGACGCGTACTGGAGTAATGCAGCGTTTAGAAACAAATAGAAATGTTTGCTGACCCTTTTTTTGTGAAGATAATGCTCATTTCAATTAAATGGGAGGGAGATCTGTAGAACAAAACGTTTCTCTCACCTGCTTTTAGTCTTCCTTTTCTGGAGGTGTTCCCTCTTGTTGAGGTATAAATCCTATTTCCCTAAGTGTCCATTGTTAATGTGTTAACCTATTCACAAGCCTGAGGGTCAAGCAGATCTGAATCCTCACTCAGATGCATCCCAAGTTAAGTTTAATGACCAAAGCTATGATATCCCTGCAGGCAAGAGACGTATGAAGTCAGGTCTCTGTTGGAATGCAGCATTTGTTTTCTTAAATCTTTACAAATACTTTACATTTTTTGTACATTGACACCTTGTGATCTTAGAATTTCACACCTGCTGAACCTGGTTTGACACTGCTGCTGTTTTCATTTGGTTTTTGAGGGACTGACATCTGTGAGCAAGTTCTTGGTTTTTATACTGCTAAATTAAGCTGACTGGTCGACTCCAAAGAAAACTTGGCCTCTGAGTCTGCTAATGGAACAAGCAAGTATATTTAGTATTAGAATCAGCTCCCTCTGTTTACAACACTGGGGTCTTCTGAACTCCAAACTGAAACAGCTCCAATATAAATATGGCATAAGACAAGAGATTGCTATGCATGAGAATACTTGGCTCCAAAGGATTCACTCCCAGGCTGGTAATTTATAATAGTTTGTAATGAGGAAAGTTTGTTTAAGTGAGTGAATGCCTTTCCCTTGTGGGTGTTGCCATATTGGGCATTGGTGAGGGGTCAGGTAGCTTTGGATAAGCAGCTGTTGCTGAAGTTCTTCATCCAACAGTTGCAACCACTGTTCAGTGGAATATGATTGTCCATGCTGTGGTCAGGAGAATGCTGGCAATCCATTCCTAGTTGTGATTTGTGCTGCTCATATGCCAGTTGTGAGGAGCTCCTGATACCTACTTTGTATAGCAAGGGTTAAACTCACATCGATTGGCTGTTTTACAGACCATCTGGTGGCTATTCTCCTCCTTAGGAGTGGGAAACAGGAAGTAAGTAGCATTTTTTTGGGGGTTCCAGGTCATTCCAAGGTTTCACAGCAAGTGATGAAAGTTCAAAAAAAAAGCCAACCTTCTTTTGCAGACTCCGTATCATAACCTGAGTCAGGCAGGTTGCAGTGCTTCAGGGTATTGCTCCAGCCAGCTGCCTTCACTAATCAAAACTGCAGCAATGGGTTTTTTCCAAAAACTGGAGTTCTTTCCACTTGGCTCCAGAATATCCTGTAATGCTGCAATGGTTAAACTGGTCCTGTCTGGCCAAGCAGTGGAATGTTAACCATTGCCCTGCCCTGTGTTGGGACTGAGATTGTAGCTGGTAAACTGCCGCTGCACCCCTCACACACTTAAGAATCCTTAAGTCTTGGCTCTACCAAACTGACCCTAACCTTTTTTAAATTCTTGGTTAAAAAGGGTGTATCTGTGCAGTGGGAGAACATTCAACAAACAGAACCCGCCCTCGTCAGTGCTGTTGGAGCTTGGTTTGGAGATTCTTAACATGGTGATGATTTTCCACATATGCTGACCACCTGGCTGACCAAAATAAAATATTTCCAATAAATTGAAGAATTGGACCCAGTGCTATGGCTGACTACAACCACGGCTTCTTTTTATTATTGTAAGACCACAAGTTGAGAAATTGGTGCTTTTTTAAAAAAAAAAGTATTCCAAAATATGTTCAACATGTGAGAATTATTTGTGGTTAGGGCATATTTCAGACATGCATATGTGAGAGGTTTCCTTGGTAAATTGGTTGTTTGTGGAGTTGCATTTGATTTATTATTCCTTGTAGCTTCATATAGTTCATTTATATTTAAATTTGTGAAGATAAATACACTATCTTCATGCAGGATTTCATGGGTGTAAGATTTCAATCCTTCCATCCATAAATAATCATATGCTCTTCATTCATTGTAGCTGACAATGTGAACATTGATAAATAAATCAGTTCAGTCCTTTTTTTTTTAATGCTTTTTTCTCGGCTTGGAGTTTTTAACCTCCTTTCCTTCTGGGGTTGTAGCACTATTTTACTGCACCACTGTCCTACTGGTACCTTTATCTAGTTTCCATTCTTCATATGTACTGGCCAACTATTTGACTGTGAGGGACATGTTTCTTCATCCTCATATACAGTTTCCAGCAGGTGTCAGTGGATAGTGAATAAAAGAGGGAATTCTGGCTTGCTTTTTTTTTGTACCACTTCTGAACCAAGGGAGCTGAGGCCTTTTGTAGAGCCTGCCTGAGATCTGCAATTTCAACACACTGGAGATTAAAGCTGGGCCCTTCGTGGTTTATGTGGTTCATTTTCAAGCTCAGCAGTGCAATTACCCTTTCAGCCATTGGGGAAAACAAAATCTTAAAACCCTAAACCAGTAATTGACTTATTACAGATGAATGAATAGAAGCTAAAGAGATGCATGTAATGTTTATCACACTTTCTCCCTGTGTTACACACTTTCTTATTCACTGTTCAATATTTACTATAACGCACTGTTGTCTAATTAATAGCTAAAAGTCTAGTGTGGATAGGATTTTGATTGACTGACTGTGATGCCCTCTGAAATTGAATAGCTTGCAGCCACTTAATTGTCTGGGCTGACAGAGAAAGAACAGTCACTCAGGCAAGGCTGCTGATATCTCTGGAACCATATGCAGCAACAGGTGATCTGTTTTTCAAAAAAAAAAGATAAAATAAAAAAAAAAAATGGCAGAATGCACTGGCTACAGCAAAGACTATGGGCCCTGACAACATCCCAGCTGTAGTACTGAAGACTGTGCTCCAGAACTAACCACAGCTCCAGCCAAGCTGTTCCAGTACAACTGCAACACTGACATCAACCTAACAAAATGGAAAATGTCAGTTATGTCCTGTCCACAAAAAAAATGCCAAATCCAATCTGACCAATTACTACCCCATTAGTCTACTCTCAATAATCAGCAAAGTGATGGATGGTGTGATTGACAGTACTATCACCTGCACTATAACTCGTTCACCCATGCTTAGCTTGGGTTCTGCCAAAACCAGTTTGTAATGTTGTACTGTGTTCTTAAACCATCATATGCTAACCACAGGCTTTACATTTGGATTCAGCACAAACTCTATTTATTGTCTTGGTTAACTACATTGCATGAACTCAAGTCCAGGTCTTTTCCTCCCTGGTCTGTGCATCTGCTCTTTGTAAAGCCATGTTCTGAGTGTGGCTGTCAAAATGGTGTCTCCTCCTTTTGTATATGTATGATGAGGTCAGCAGTGGCCTGGTCTCTTAAAGGTGAAGTTTCTTAAAGATTAAGTCACCACTACATTACATTAACCTCTTCTTTGAAAATTAAAGTTTCCCCCATTCTTTGAAAATTAACAATTATCTCCAGCTAGTTTAATTGTGCAAAATCACATTGAACAAAACTCTGTTGGACTGAAGTTTGAAAATTTGGAGAGGAGAGATTTCAGGCATATCACCCTTGATACCAGACTTTCTTCCCACCTGGCTCTGTTCTTCATTGATGCATGACATAGCTTTTCAATTGGACAGGTAATCGATGAGGTCACGATGATCTTTTCTGGATCTTGCAGTATAGATCTCGGCTATACTTTTATTTGTCTGAGCTGCTTCTTGAGTTATCATGGGCATGAAAACATCAGCGTTATCTTTGTCCCTTTCTTCTGGAATTGTTTTAGCATTGACTCTTTTGAAGAAGGTTACATTTTCTCTTTACAATGTAGTTTCCTCTCTTTGCTATGATTATGTTGCTTTTTCACTGAACTACTGTAAGCACTCTTGGGTCAAATGGTGAGCTAATTTTCAATGTTTTCTCATGCTAAATCAGGACTCTATCTCCTTTTTATCTTTTCCATGCATCCGTTGGTCTGCATGCAGCTTTATCCTCTGTTCTTGACTCTTGTCTTTATCCCTCAAGCTTTCCGTTGAGCACATGTAGGGTTGAGTCGGTGTGAATTGTGGATACTTCTTCAGGATGTTTTCTTTTGTCCAGATAGTTCTGTCCTCTGAGTGCTGATCGTGATCAGCTTCAATTTGCTGACAGTTTCAAAACTTAGCAGATTTCCCTTGCTTGAGTCTATAACATGGAACTCATTCTGATATATGGACCCACAAGTGCCAGGCAATGACCATCTCCAACAAGAGAGAATCTAACCATCTCCCCTTGACATTCAATAGCATTACCATCACTGAATTCCCCTACTATCAACATCCTGGGGGTTACCATTGACCAGAAACTGAACTGGAGTAGCCATATAAATACTGTGGCCACAAGAGCAGGTCAGAGGCTAGGAATCGTGCGGTGAGTAACTCCCCTCCTGACTCCCCAAAGCTTGTCCACCATCTACAAGGCACAAGTCAGGAGTGTGATGGAATACTCTCCATTTATCTGGATGGATGCAGCTCCAACAACACTCAAGAAGCTCGACACCATCCAGGAAAAAGGAGCCCGCTTGATTGGCACCTCATCTACAAACATTCACTCCCTCCACCACCGACACGCAGTGGCAGCAGTGCGTACCATCTACAAGATGCACTGCAGCGACACACCAAGGCAGCTTAGACAGCGCCTTCCAAACCCATGACCTCTGCCACCTTGAAGGACAAGGACAGCAAATGCATGGGAACACCACCACCTGCGAGTTCCCCTCCAAGCTACGCACCATCCTGACTTGGAACTATATCGCCGTTCCTTCGCTGTCGCTGGGTCAAAATCCTGGAACTCCTTTACTAAAAGCAGTGTGGGTGTACCTACCCCACATGGACTGCAGCAGTTCAAGAATGCAGCTCAACACCACCTTCTTGAGGGCAATTAGGAATGGGCAATAAATGCTGGCCTGGCCAGCGACACCACATGAACGAATAAACAAAAAAGAAAAGACTATGAACACATGGCACATGGGTAGGTGTCAGTACATGTGATTGTGAGCAGCAAAGATCTTTTCTTGTGCTGCAAAGATGTAATCTTTCTGGCATTCAACTTTATTGTCTTGTGCAGGCTTCAATCTGCATACTCTTGTAAAATATCCTATTTTTTCACAAACTTTATGCTTTCCTCTCGCAAGACAAGTTTTGTAATGAGGATGTGCACATGCAATGATTGCATGTTCAAATGTGATGTGACTGTCATCTCTGTCTTGGAATTACTTGACGTGCCTCAGACCTTCCTCTGGATTTCCTCTGTCCCTAGATGTTTCATGTGTTTCTCTGGTAAAACCTTCCTCTTGTGACATTCACAGATTCTGTTGATCCTGACCTGGCCTCAGGAGATTCTCGTCTTGTTGTTTGCTTCTTGTTTTCTGCTGGCTGACAATATCGAGCAGCTTTTGCAAGTTTAACAGTTCACCCTCTCTAAGAGCTTGCCTTCTTAGTCTTGGTGATTGGCAGGTCATAATGATCTGGGAGATGATCTCTTTGTCCACATCCGTGAAGTTGCAATTCTGGCTCAGACGTCTGAGTCTTGTCACGTATTGCTTGTCTGAAGACATAAATTTTGAAGTGAGGATTTGCCCTTGGTTGAAAATATATTGTTGGAGCGTTCTTGCTGCATCATAATCATCGATTCCGATGTCTGAGTGCATTGAACATATCGCCACCTTTTGGTTCAGCATAGAATAGCTGTAATTCTCTTTGGGGTGTATTGATTATTGAGTGCCACCATTAGTCTTTTGTATTTTTAGCTAGCCGTTTTGTTCCAGTGTGGCCCTGGGTTGCTGTCTGTCTCTAAGAGCCGGAAAGACTGGCAATTATTGCGCACACACGGTGATTGCTTTTGCTTCAATCTGGAATAAAACAATTTTTTTCTGTTTCAGCCCAAGTTTTTGCTATATTCCAGTCCTGGTTTACTGTCAGCTTTTTTTTTTGTCTATTTGCCGTCTGTCCGTGGATCTTTCTGTGCCTCTTTTTTTTTTTCTCTGCCAGAAATTGTTGAACATTACGCTGTGTTCTTAAGTCTTTTAAATGATAACCACAAGCTTTACATTTGGATTCAACAAAAACGCTATTAATTGTCTTACTTATCTATGTTGCATGATCTCGGGTCCAGGTCTTTTGCTCGCTGGTCTGTGTGCCTGCTCTCTGTAAAGCCATATGCTGAGATGTGTGTCTCTCAAGATGATGTCATCTCTTTAAATAGTATATGATGATATCATCAGTGGCCAGGTCTCTTAAAAGTGAAGTTTCTTAAAGGTGAAGTCACCACTACACCACATTGCACACATGGCTCCAGACCTCATTTACAGCCTTGGTCCAAACATGGATAAAAGAACTGAATCCTGGAAGTGGGTGCCTATCCTTGACATCAAGGCAGCATTTGATTGAGTGTGGTATCAAGGAGCCCAAGCAAAACTGGAGACAGTGGGAATTGAGGGGAAACTGGTTGGAATCACACACATAGTATATAGGAAGATGGTTGTGGTTGTTGGAAGCCAGTCACCTCAGTCCCAGGATGTCGCTGCAGGAGTTTCCCAGGGCAGTGCAATGTCCTAGGCTCAATCATCTTCAGCTGCTTTATCAATGACCTTCCCTCCATCATAAGGTTAAAATGTTCAGTTTATTCACAAATCCTCAGATAATGTCAGTCCGTGCCTGCATGCAGCAAGACCTGGACAACATTTCAGGCTAGGGCTGATAATTGGCAAGTAATATTCATGCCAGGCAATGATCATCACCAGCATCTAACCACCTGCCCTTGATATTCAACGGCATTACCACTGCTGAATCCCCCACCATTTGAATCAGAAACTTAACTGGACTAGCCACATAAATACTGTGGCTACAAGAGCAGGTCAGAAGATGAGACTTCTGTGATGAGTAAACTTGCCTCCTGACTCTGCAAAGCTTATCCACCATCTACAAGCCACGAGTGTGATGGAATATTGTCCATTTACGTGCCGCTCCAACAACACAAAGCCACTTGACACCACTCCGGACAAAGCAGCCCATTTTGACACCACGTGCACAACCTTAAACGTTCACTTGCAATACCACTGGCACACAGTGGCTGTAGTGTGTAATATTTACACGATACACTGCAGCAACTCACCAAAGCTTCTTCAACAGAACCTCCCAAACCCACAATCTATCGCCTAGTGGGACAAGGGCAACAGGGGCACATGTGAACACCACCGCCTCCAAGTCACAGATTATCCTGACTTGGAAATATATTGCCAATTCCTTCATAATTGCTGGGTCAAAATCCTGGAACTCCCTCTCTAACCTTCATCACATGGAATGCAGCAGTTCAAGGCAGCTCATCACTTTCTGAAGGATAGTTAGGGATGGGCAATAAATGCTGGCTTTGCCAGTGATGCCCAAGCCCCATGAATGAATCAAAAAGTCCAAATCTTCAGGAGAGAGAGAGGATGATGATTTGCACAAGAAAATTAAGCAATGGATGATCTTGCTAATTCCAAAAATTGATTTTTAAAGTCACATGCAGGTGCTGTAATCAAGAAGCTGAATTTTTTTTTTTTAAAACTTTTGCTTTGTTCAAATCTTGACTGCAGAGCTCTATAAAACAGGTATTGCCAACTGACTCATTTCTTGAAATAGAAACATGAAATGCTGGAAATACTCAGCAGGTCAGGCAGCATCTGTGGAGAGAGAAGCAGAGTTAATGTTTCAGGTCAGTGACCCTTCATCAGAACTGGCAAAGGTTAGAAATGTATTTGATTTTAAACAAATAAAGCGGCGATGGGGCAAAAGATAACACAAGGGAAGATGTTGATAGGACAGAGAGTCACTAAGAATAACTGATCAGAAGGTCATGGAGCAAAGGCAAAGGGTGTGTTAATGGTGTGGTGAAAGGCAAGGCGCTAGTGCAGAGGGTGTTAAGTGACATAATGACTCACTAGGACTCGGCAAATGGCAGAGCAGCCAAGAAATGAGTTTATTTTATGTATGGTGCATTCTTTTCACAGCAGTTACCCAATTGTATATTGAAGTTGGCTCTGTCCTGTAATTAAATCCTTTTGTGCAGGGTTACAGTTGTACCAAGAGTTACTTTTTGGTATAGTTTCGATGCACTTGTGCCCATCGTTGAATTTGTTAATCTTTTATATTAAAAAAAAAACTTCCTCTTGATTATATTGTTGATTTGTGACTGAGATCAGCCTTTAATTCTTGTTCCTTTTGTTAAAGATCTATTGCCATCTAGTTAAGTATTGGCAAGGTGATTTAAATCAACCTTTTGTCTTCTCCCCAATGGCTCAGCAAGCATATACTGCTCGCTGGACAAATCCTGTTTGATGTTCAATCTTTTGAGTTAGTTGATCCATTGTACAGCAGTTGGGTTGCTCAGGTTGACCTCCATACCCTTGGATTGGATAGTCAAAAACTACCTATATTCAGGCTGCTGAATGCTGTCCATGTACACCTGCTAGAAGTGTGTACTTAGACATCCAAGAAGGGCAACATTGGTTTGGACTTTGATCAACTGGCCTGCTGGCACCAATACACGAATAAAAGTTCGCTAAGTAATTTAATGTAGCAAAAATCACAGAATTTGTAGTGGTATTTCTCTTGCAGTCTCAGTTTTTCCCATCGCTAAGACTTTCAGCATCATTTGAAGTTATTGGTGTTTGTCCTCCTCTCAACCTGCTTAAAAGTGAAGGTGCTTTCTGCTTGGCTATTCCAACAGCTGAACAACAGTCTGAGTGCTCAGCTCTTGGGTACTGTTTTAAAATTAGACCTTTTAAGAGAAAGAAAAGGAAAATGAGTTGACCGCAGTCAGCACAGTTACACTGCAAGCTGGGGAAAGCACAACACCAGCACTTTAAAACAACGCTAGTGATAAAAATGCAAGTGCCGTGAGCAAAGACAATGAATAGAAATCTACACTGTAGAGTGAAAGCTGGAATGTTGTGCTTCGAACAATGAGCACTTCAGTGAGATGCTGTAGAATGACCAGTGGCTGGGGAACTGTTACCTGCAAGCAATCAGCATAGAAGGGAGTGGAGAGTCATTTTCAAAAAAAAAGCAGTGTGGAACCAGAAGGTCCTATTCAATTTCAGGTGGGGTAGTAATAGGGAATTTACTTTTAATGTTTGAGATTTTTGGCAGTACTGGGAAGGATTTGCCAGGGTGTCCACTCCTGATTGTTATCCAGCGACCTCCGCTTGACATGCGTGCTTGTGAGGATATTGGACTAGAAAGCAATCCTGTACTGTAGGGCAGACAATTTTGTAGAGGCCATAATGCTACCCTGATGTGTTCGGAATAGAGCATGAGTCCTTCCTAATGTATGGCACTGAGCCATCTATTAGATGGTACATTTAGTCACTGGGGGAAGCTGTTGGTTTCTTCCTAAAGCCATTGAACATTTCATTTCACGAATTTTGGAATGCAGTATTTCAACAAAGCAAAGCTGTGGTACAGCACGTGGGAACTTCGATCTAAGCGATATTCATCCATAGTGGCAAACCTGGCAGAATCGTGGCCTAAAGGTGATGTCTTTTTACTATAGAAGCTGCAGTCTATAATTTTATAGCTTCTCCCAGAATGTATGACGAACACATGGCTCTCTCGCTGCTTGTCAGAAGTGCTATTAAGGTTTTCTGAATACTAATTTATTGTGCCTGTTCCTTTCCTGCAGTAAGTTAGTGAAATGAAGCAGAAACTTGTTTTTAGTTTGTTCCACAGTTATGCTAACTCAGTTGTGTGGTTAATTGAGTAGAAAGTCAGTTGGTGTAAAAGTTAAAACAGTACGGGCCACTGGGACTAAGACCTTAATCGATGTTGACATGTTGAGTGTGAGACATGAAAGAGTTATTTCTGCTGATGGAACAAAGTGTTTTGATGTATTAATGAATATGGGATGGAATGATTATTTGAATGCTTCTTTAAGTCTACATTTGAAGATCCAATCCAGTTGCAAAAATCTTTATTTTTAAAACTTGGTACCAACAGAACCTTCCTTCACCACAAGTTACTGCTTTCAGAAAGGCAAGCAGATGGATGGGCCAGGAAGAAAAAATACTCCAGTGATGGTTAATTAGATGATGACTCTTTGTGCCAATGCAAACCATTAATTGGCAGTATTGTCACTGGGGCTTCAGTAAAGTGGGTGTGTGAGATTTAAGTACTGTCTACTGGAATTGTGGAATTAAAAGTAACACCATAGTAATACAATTTTGAGGGATTTTTATATTTGATACTTTCTTTGTAGTTTGGAATATGGGGGATCCAGGCATGTGCACCACCTCCCTGCATTTTATATTTGCTAAAACTGGGTATTTCTCATCCTTGTTTTCAAATCACTCTCTCTTGTCTCGTCCCGTCACCCTGATGTTGTACTCTCCAGCCCCACAACCCCTCATTTTAATCACTCTCTGCCATTGACCACGGTACCTTCTGCTGCCTAGGCCTTGAGTTCTGGAATTCCCCTTTTTCCCCCCCCCACCTCCCTACATAACCCTCTCCTACCTCTCTCCTTTTTAAAATCTACTTCTTTGACCAAGCTTTTGGTAACCTGTCTTAATATCTCCTTATGTGGCTCAGTGTCAAATTTTGTTAATGTACCTTGGGTCATTTAAAGGTGCTATTTAAATGCAAGTTGTTAACCTAACAGAAGAATTGTAGGCCCATTTGCAAATTGGATTGAAAATACAAATGATTACAGGCTTGTGGTGGCAGTGATAATTGGAATTTGCGGTGATGAATTGGGAACTTTGCAAAAAGCTTATTACACAGTATTAAAATGTACTGGGTAAATGTATTTTTTTGCCTTTGTAACACATTAGTGTTATTACTAATAAAGTATAACACTTTCCCTGTCCTTTTTATATTCCCCCTCTACTAGTCTTTCGTTTTTTCTCTCTTTTTTTGTCCCCCAAGCACTGAGAAACATCACTTGGGCCTTTGCTGTTTTACTACAGCTCAGATTGGGAACTAAACAGGACAGGGATCCGCCTATATTCATCCCTACTCAGTCAGGTGGCATTGTGTATCACCCAGTATGTTTTTTGTTTCCCCACCCCCCACCCCCCACTTCTTGTCTTGGAACTATACAAAGTGAATAACTTCATGTCAGCAAAGAAGAACTTGTACCCCCTCATCCTTGTACATCCCAATGCACGTCAAAGCCAATGAATTACTTTTTAAAGTGCATGCTGTCATAGAAAAGCCACCTGAATCCTGTTCTGAACTGCCCCACTTACTTATAGGGCAGATAACCAAAAGCTTTGTCAGAGAGGTTTTAAGGAGTGTTGAAATTGGGTGGAGAGGCTTGGGGAGGGAATTTCAGAATTTTGAAGTTCTCAGCAGAGGAAAGCTTAGCTGTTTCCACCTTAAAGGTGCTCCATAAATACAGATGTTTAATGCTTACCCAGTAATCAACTTTGTCTGATTCTGTCTGCAGTGCAGTCAGTTATAGTACTTGTTTCCATATCACTATTGCTGAGTGTGTGAACAGCTGAAGATGTTTCTAGCCTTGCTATTAAATCCATTTGCACATTAGCTGAGTGCCTTAGGGCAACCACTGTCTGTTCAGGAAATGTCCTCTTCATTCACTGCAAGAGGAAATGAAGAGTATCAATCCTGTGCGAGACTATTGTAAGTGGCCTGTGTAGGGCAGACAACTATATTCAGATGTTAATTCAGTGAAGTTTGCTTCAGGTTGTTGAAGGTCAGTTTCAAAATTTGTTTCTCCTGTTTCTTTTCATGTGATGAACTATGAAATTATTTCTGTAATATCTTTATGCAATAAACTTCCACACATTCTCCCGATGTAAACTCTTAGATTTCATCATTGTTTAGCTTTGACTTTTATTAAATGGGGATGCAGAGTTAACATTATAGAAATTGCAGCACAGATGGAGGCCATATGGTCCATTGTGCCTGTCAGTGCTGGCTCTGAACTGGACCCATTTTCTTTAATCCCATTTCCTTGCTTTTTTCCCTGTCTCTTTGTATTTTTTTCCCCTTTCAAATACTTATCTAATCTCCTCCTTTTTTAAAGGAAAAATTGCAAATACTAGAACTCTAAATGTAAAAATAGAAAGTGATGGAAATACACTGCAAATAGTTTCTGTAAACGGAGAATGGATGGGGACATTAGAGGATTGTTTCTATTATTGGCGTATGGAAAGCATTACTGCAAGTGATTATGGAAATAGATTGAACAATTTTTAAAAAGTGTGGGTGGGAAAGGATGAAGGGTTCCACACCCTGTGGTCACTGACCTACATTGTCTCCCGGTTAAACCACACCTCCTGTTTTCAATGTCAAAATTTGCATCCTTGTTTTCAAATCCCTCCATGGCCCTGCCCCCTCTATCTCTCTAAACTCTAGCCTTACAAAGTTCCAAGATTTGCACTCATCTCATCTAATTCCAGCTTATTGAGCATCCTAATGTTTAATCGTTCTACCATTGGTGGCCATGTCTTCAGCTGCCTAGGCCCTAAGCTCTGGAATTCCCTTCCGAAACCTGTCTGCCTCTTTTTTTTTTCCTCTCCCCGCTCCTTTTTAAAATATTCCTTTAGAATCTACATTTTTGGCTGAGCTTTTATGTGACTTGGTGTCAGATTTCATAACGTGCCTGTGAAGCACCTTGGGTGTTTTTGTTGAAAGAACCCTTCATTCTTCCCCACCCCACCTTTTTTAACCTATCTGCAGTAATTATTTCCATGTTCCAAAAACCGTGTTTGAAGAGAAATCCTCTAATGTCCCCATGCTTAATCCTCCATTTATGGCCTCTCACCAACTATTATAAACAACCTTTCACTGTTTATCCCCCCTCAACTTTTCATTATTTTGAAAACCTCTTTCAGATACACTTTCTCTGTTCAGATTTTAAAAATGCCCAATATTCTGCACCTTCATAACTATAATTCTGAAACCTGGCATCAAACTAGTGACTTTTTGGTTTTTTTTTTCATGGCTATAACAGCATCTCACTTTTGGCCCAGTGGTCACACTCTCATCTTTGAATCAAAGCTTGTATTTTTAAGCCTTACTCTAAAGAATTTCACTTAGGCTGGCCTTTCAGTGCAGTAAGAGAATGCTACACTGTTAGGGGTGCCATCTTTTGAATGAAGCATTAAACCAAGACCTCATCTGCCCTCTTGGAGATCTTTTACGTCCATCTCTGACATTATTTGAAGTGCAGGAGAGATATCCTGGCAAAAAATTCCTTAGCCACCATCACTGAAAGGTTATCTGGTTTTTAATCTTACTGTTGTATGCAATTTGTCTGCCATGTTTCCTATATTTCAACAGTACTGAGTTGGCTGTGGAAACACTTTGGATGTCCTGAGCTCATATGAAGCACTATATAAATGCAAGCTCTCTTCCAATTTCCTTCCTACAGTGTGATATAAAATCTAGAATACATTTATGGTCTTTTCTACCAGTACTTTCAGATCTAAATATCTGCATGTTCCTCCACTCTTAAGTATGTCATAAATAGTAAAATCCTTTTCACTGTTCTTTTTCCCAAAATGTACTGCACCATCTTTCTCTGCATTAATTTGCACCTGCCACCTCAGCTAACCTCTCGACATCCTTCTGCAATCTTCCTCAGAATTCCTCCTCATAGTTGACCATGCAACAAACGCTGTGGTTTCAGGAATTTTCAATATTATTCCTATTGGGCTTATGGCTAAATCATTTATGTAAGTGGAAATCAGAAGCATTTATATACACTGCTAAGTTTTGACAGTGCGCTGGAACAATTTTACATTTAAGTCCCTATCCTTCAATTAAGGGCAAAATATGTTGTAACTGCTGAAGAGCAAGTTGACTCGGGAGCTTCAGTATTTCTATAATCATTCTTTAGGGTGTGTTCTATTTTTGTTTTCTATTTAAAGCACCATAAATCAACTGCATTATTCAGAAATTCTACTTCAGTGTTTTTTTTTTAATTCCCCAGTTTCCAAGTGGTTAATATTAGAAAGTATAGACCAGGAGGTTTGATCTGTGCTGAGTTAGCTGTTATTTAGAGTAGCAGTTATGGCCCTACTATTGGTCTCAGTAATCTTTGGTTTAGCGGGAGAGGGAGAACTAAGCCAGGGTACTTGCTCTTTGTTGCTATCCAGTCATTTTCTTTTAAAGTGGGCATTGGCTGAGAATTGCATGGCGCTTAATAGCAATATCCCTCTTTGTTGGGTAACCTGATATTGAATTTCTAGACTTGACCATGAAGAATAGCCACTTGGGTGGGGCAGCAGAGGTTTCCAAGAGTTTGCGCAACAACGTGCTAGGAAGAGTCCATCTGTTGAGGAGATGTTGCAGACTGGCACATTCCAAGGTCCAGGACTACGTGCTGAGGGACGCACTAAAGCTTGGGGCAGCCGCAGCAAAGGCTCAATGGGGAAAGACCACAGTGTAAGGTTCCCCCACCAAGCTGGACTGAGGGGCTGGATCAATGGGAAACCCCCCCGAACTGTATCGTTAATATTCTCAATTGCTGTAAATGTAAAACTGTAATTGACATGACAATTGTGAAACGGAAGGGGTGGGAAGAAACTCATGACAGTATTGAAGGAAACTGATCTCCCTTGCAATGTTTGTATTTTTTGGTGCTGTTTGGAAACTGTTTTTGGCAATGTAATTTTTACAGATTTTTATGAATAAAGTATATTTTGGAAATTTAAAAAAAGAAAATTAGGCAAGGAGGGAAACAAATTAGTCCAAAATTGAAATGTTTCTAACAATGTACTTCTGATCCATATTTTTCAGCTCCAAGTCCAACCATAGGAATTCCATACGTTGCAACAAAATGTGTGGATGTAAGGAAACATCATAAGTCAAAGTGGTTCATGCCATGGGGTCCCAACCAATGTGAAAAGAAGATCCAGGAATTTTCTGAAGCTATGCAACAACAGATTGGAGCCAATGACATTGTGTTTGCAATCCACATACCACACCAAAATTGGGAGATGAGTTCTTGGTTTCAGTTTCTGTTGGTTGTTCTGCAGTTTGAGATCGAATTTCAAGTTGACAATGAGATAGGTAAGTGGGATGAGGAAAGAGTGACGCTAGTTATTTGTACATTGAGAAAATTGATTGGTTTAATATCTTATCCTTTTTGTTGGGCTGGTGATGGTGGGTTGTATCAACAACAACTTGTATTTTATACAGTGCCTTTAACATTAATAAAATGACCCAAGGCACTTCACAGGGTGTTATAAAATAAAATTTGACACTGAACCTCATATAGAGATATTGCGGCAGATGACCAAAAGCTTGGTCAAAGAGATAGGTTATAAGGAATGTCTTAAAGGAGGAAAGCCGGTAGAGAGTGCAGGGAGGGAGGGAGCTTAGGGCTTTGGCAGCTGAAGACACCGCCACCAGTGGTGGAGCGATTTTAAAATCTGGAATGCTCAAGAGGCTGGAATTAGAGGAGCACTGATATCTGAGGGTTATGGAGCTGGAGGAGATTACAGATAGGGAGGTGCCAGACCATTGAAGGACTTGAAAATCGGGGTGAGAATTTTAAGATCAAGGTGTTGTGTCTTTGGGAGCCAGTGTAGGTCAGCGAGCACAGGGTGATGGGTGAACAGCATTTGATGCAAGTTAGGACACAGGCAACAGAGTTTTGAATGACCTCAAGTTTATGGAGGGTAGAATGTGGGTGTTAGAATAGTAAAGTCTGGAAGTAACAAAGGCATGGATGAGAGTTTCAGCTGAGGTAGGGGGCAGAAATGGGCAATGTTAGAGGTGGAAATAGGTGATCTTCGTGATGGTCTAGATATGTGGTTGAAAGCTCAGCTTGGGTCAAATATGATGCAAAGGTTGCGAACAGTCTCAGCCTGTCTAAGACAGTTACCAGGGAGAAGGAGTTGTCTTGAATAAAATCTCCCTTTCTTACTATCAGACTCCTATGGTTTAACTGAGAGTTACTCCCTGCAGATCTGATTGGTGAATTGGGTAGGTCATTAAGTAGAGAAAACATGAGCCCCTGTAAATATTTACTACTGAAGTCTAGTATTGTTTGTCTCTAGGCTTTGAAAGGATGTCTGAAATCTAAACAGAAAATGCTGAAAATACTCAGCTGATTAGATAGCATCTGTAGAGAGAAAGAGAGAGTTAACATTTCAGGTTGATGACCTTTCGTCTGATGTTTGAAAGAATTGTGCAGATTTTCTTCCCATTCATCTCCCCACCTCTTTCACAGAATCACAGAATTGTTACAGTGCAGAAGGAGGCTATTCGACCCATCGTATCTGCACTGGCTCTCCGAAAGAGCAATTCACCTAGTGCCATTCCCCCTCCTTCTCCCCATAACCCTGCACATTCTTCTTTTTCATGTAACAGCCTAATTCCCTTTGCTTCAATTGAACCTGCCTCCACCCAACTCTCAGGCAGTGCATTCCAGACCTTAACCATTCGCTGTGTGTAAAAGGTATTCCTCATGTCGCCTTTGCTTCTCTTGCGCGTTGCTTTAAATCTGTGCCTTCTCTTTCTCTAGTCTTTCACGAGGGGAACAGTTTTCCCCTATTTACTCTGTCCAGACCCCTCGTGATTTTGAATACCTCTATTAAATCACCTCTCAGCCTTCTCTTCAAAGAAAGCAGTCCCAAATTCTTCAATCAGCCATAACAACTGAAGTTCCTCATCCCTAGAATCATTCTCGTGAATCTTTTCTGTACTCTCTACAATGTCCTCGCGTCTTTCCTGAAGTGCGGCGCCCAGAACTGGATGCAGTGCTCCAGATGAAGCCGAACTAGTGTCTTGTATAACTTTCTTGCTCTTGTACTCTATGCTCCTATTAATAAAGCCCAGGATACTTTATGAACCACTCACTCTCAACCTGTCCTGCCACCTTCAATGACCTAGGCACATTTCCACCCAGGGCCCTCTGCTCCTGCAACCCCTTTAGAATTGTACCCTTTATTTTATATTGGTCCCTTCATGTTCTTCCTACCAAAATGAATCACTTCTCATTTCTCTGCATTGAATTTCATCTGCCACCTGTCTGCCCATTCCACCAACTTGTCTATAATCCTTTTGCAGTTTCATACTCTCCTCCTCACAGTTCACAATGCTTCCAAGTTGCATAGCATCCGCAAACTTTGAAATTGTGCCCCGTACACCAAGGTCATTAATATATAATCAGGAAAAGCAAGGGTCCCAACACTGACCCCTGGGGAACTCCACTACAAACCTTCTTCCAGCCCAAAAAACATCCATTAACCACTACTCTGTTTCCTGTTGCTCAGCCAATGTTGTATCCATGTTGTTGTCCCTTTTATTGTGCAGCACTGTATCAAACGCTTTTTGAAAGTCCTTGTACACCACATCAACTGCATAGCCCTCATCCACACTCTCTGTTACCTCTTCAAAAAAACTCCAGCATGTTAGTTAAACGTGATTTTCCCTTCAATTCATGCTGGTTTTCTTTTTAACCCGCATTTGTCCATGTGACTATTAAATTTGTCCCAAATTTTTTTTCTGGAAGTTTCCCACCACTGAAGTTAAACTGACTGGTCTGTAGTTGCTGGGCATATTTTTACACTTTTTTGAGCAAGGGTGGAGCATTTGTAATTCTCCAGTCCTCTGGCACCACCCCATGTCTAAGGAAGACTGAAAAATTATGGCCAGTGCCTCCACAATTTCCACACTCACTTTCCTCAATATCCTCTTCTGATGGCATTGACTGGTTGTGGCAGTTATGTAATCTTATGTAATCTCTAAACCAAGTCGTCGTGTTTTGGGTGTTGAGCCTTGAAAGTTACTGTGGCAGGCTGTTTGGCCTTATGGTCAAACCCAGTACAGATCACTGGAGAATGATCAGGAGCAGGAACCCTATCTGCTTTTGCAGTACTCCCTATGCTATTTCTCCCTGGTTGAGTTCTGATGAAAGGTCATCGATCTGAAATGTTGACTCTGTGTTGCTTTCTCCACAGATGCTGCTTGACCTGCTGAGTATTTCCAGCATTTTCTATTTTTGAATTTCAGATTTCCAGCATCTGCAGTATTTTGCTTCAACATTAACAGTAATTGTAGCACTCACCATCACTCTGGCTGAGCTGTTGAGTCAGCTCAGACTAGGGTTCAGACATGGGATCTTCCTGCTCTTCATGACTCACAATGTAGGGTAGAGGAAATTGAGACTAAATCTTTTATTTATTTGTGTACAGATTAAAAAATCTGGAGACTGCCCTGATTCATCATGCACATTATGAGCATATTTCCTATTAGCCGGGGATAACCCAAAATAGACTGGAAACTATTACTGCCTTTCATTTGTTTTCTTTTATCTGATCCCAGTGCATTCATCCACTGATCCATCAGGGCCGTAACTCCAGCTGTTCTAACCTAGCTTTCCTTTTGTTGTATTAATTTCTGCTTTCACATTGACGTGGTGATTATTTCATGGGGTCCTGGCATTGTTTCCTGGAACATTCTTCTATGGTAGCCCAGGTGATCAATTAGTAAGGTGATAGATCACAACCTTCATATATTATAAGAGAAGTGTTGATATCTAATATATAGCTCTCAAATGGATGAAAATGGGCTCCAATCCATTGGTTTATTGATTGTGTTCACTGCAACTAGCCAGTATGAAATGGAGCCACACAAGACCAGGAAGATCCCAAGTTTAAGCCCAGTGTATGCTGGTGAAAAACAGCAAGGTTCCCATTCATTTTTCCCATCCAGAGTTTCCTGTTGGAGTGCTGCAGATTTGGACATCAGCTGAGGAAAGTATCAATGCTTCACAGTTGAATAGCCAGCAAACTCCTGTTGCGAAGGCTCCAGCCTAAATAATGGCCATTTGCGTGAGTTGCAGGAAAACTGCAAGTGCTCAAGGAACTGCACCCCAGCAAGATTCAATAACTTAAGAGAATAAGGGAAGAAAATGAAGAAAAAAATTGTTCCAATAGAATTTTTGTTTCCATCTACAACATTTTGTCATTATTGGCTACATATAAGGGTGGGAGCAAGAGTAAACCTCGTACTTGACTAAGTTGTACTAAAAGGTCTTGTAAAATATTTAGGAGCAGACAGTGGTATCTGAAACAAAAACAAGAAATGCTGGATTCACTCAGCAGGTCTGGCAGCATCTGTGGAAAGAGAAGCAGAGTTAACGTTTCGGGTCAGTGACCCTTCTTCGGAACTGCCAGTTCCGAAGAAGGGTCACTGACCCGAAACGTTAACTCTGCTTCTCTTTCCACAGATGCTGCCAGACCTGCTGAGTGAATCCAGCATTTCTTGTTTTTGTTTCAGATTTCCAGCATCCGCAGTATTTTGCTTTTATTTTAGTGGTATCTAGAGTCTAGTCTGCTTGAGTCTTGATCAAGCTGGAAGGTAATTGATAAGAGTTAGCAAAAACTATCCTCTGTGGGTGAAATGAAGCTTATTCACACAATCTGGATGAAATAAATACTCTACTTTAACAGCATTTGGCAGCTCTCCAGCAATAACACAGCTGTTGAAGTGGATTAGTCGTCAGGGGTGACAGACATGGTGGAGTGACAGAATGTTAAGATAGGCATGCATTCCAGGCCTCGAGGAGAACTCTCTCTAATCTGGCGCTTGACCACAAAAAGATTTCTGTTCTGTTCTTGTATGAAGAAAAACTTCACAAAAAAGACTTTGTTTCCAATGTTGGAGTGTTTCTAAACTATTATTTCATTTCTGTGTGCATTTAGACAGTCTAAGCTTCATTTGAATAGAGTAGGGAGGAGGGGTCTACATGAAATGAACTTGTCACTGAGCTGAAAATCCACATAATGAAACTTGGAAAAAATGTGTTTTATATTGGTTTCTGTGACCTACTGCTCATGTCACATGCACATTCCAGCAAGTATAACTGGATAACAATCTGGAGTAGGAGATCTGACTGTACTTTATTATACATAAATACCATTCTTTTATTTGCACCCCCCCCCCTCCCACTACTGCCTTCCATTGCCCTAGTTGAATTCGGCTAAAATCAGCCCAAGCTGAGAATTAAATCTGGGTCGATCCAGGTCTGTGCGGCTACTCCAAAACTCAACGGTGCATTTGCCCTGTAAACCAATTGCGGAATCTTAACAAATCCACACACACCCTCCCCTGTCATGTCTGTTGTTGCTGCCTTTGCTAAAGTCCTTGTTGACGGTGGATATATTGCCAATATCAACATAATGTAAAACTGTAAATTGTCTGAAATGAGAATTTTTCAAAGAAAATTCTATCTTGCACTCTGAAAATATTAAAGGCATGTTTTTTTTTTGCTTGGATATCAGTGTGGTGTGGAAGGTGCAGATCTGTGGACAGTGGAACCAGGTGATGCCCTCCACAGTCTAATGCCTGTTGCTATTCAGTGGCCCCATAAATGGCCATTTGTGTGAGTTATTGGAGAAGAACTGATGCCTGCAGAACCATACTGCAGGAAAAGTCAATCATAAGTCAGGATAGGAATGAAAAATGTTTTTAGAAACACAATACCATTGGTTGAAAATAGTTTATGCTACTGATAAGGGTCTATAAATGGATAACAAAGATTGAGCAATTTAAAAGCGGATAATGATTGCTGTGGTTCACTGGTAGATCTCTGTAATACGATCTGTATTGTTGTAGTATGTGGACAATATTAACTGACCTTGTGTCACTGACTTTCCTCTTGTATTTCTCCTCCGTTATTCTTGTCTAGAACAATTTCATTACATAACGCGTATCCTGGTGTAATGTCAGTAAGAATACAGAGAGTAATTTATAGGTTGCAGGTGTCCGTTTGATATCTTGTTAAAAATAGGTTGTTGAACGTAAAGAAAGTAGAAATTTGTTTTTAAATGGTTTCGCTTTGGGATTAGTTTCCGATTTCGCTTTCAAAGAGCCAGCACAGACATACTGGGGCTGAATGGTGGCTACTTGTGCTGTCAGCATGTCCCTTCCTGACAGCACTATTGGTGTACCTACACCCCAAGGACTGCAGCAGTTCAAGAAGGCAGCTCACCATCACCTTCTCGAGGGAAGGGATTATTCGGGATGGGCAATAAATGTTACCAAGCTCCTGTGGTTTGTAGAATCATAGAATGCCCTCCTGTACTGTAACCACTCAGCCCATCATGTCCGTGCCAACTCTCTAAGAGTTACTCAGCTAGTCCCACTCCCCTACCTTTTTCCCCTTAGCCCTGCAATGTTTTTCTCTTCAAATAATTATCCAATTCCCCTTTGAAGCTACGGTTCTACGAAACTGCTGACAGTTTATGGTTTCACAGGTGGCGGCAGCCTTCCAGGAACTCCTCCAAATGACCATGTTTCATGTGAGTTTAGACAGTCAGCATTGGCAGTTTGTTTGGTCTTCACACAATCCCCAGGAAGGGGTGCTTGTTGGCAATGGAGAGCTGGAACTGAGGAAAGTAAATCATTCCACAGTTTTGAGTTCTTTGGGAGACATCTTCCTCAATCAGGACTATGAAATATTCCAGCTAGGACACATCTGTGGATGATAGTGCCTTTATGGACAATGCACTCTGCTCATGTAAGTGTTTTACAATGTGATTTCTTCTTCTAGCTGTCTACTTTGTTTTGTAAGAGAAAAATCTAATAAAATATTTACCACTGAGTCCAAGTGACCTTTTGTAAACATATATTTTCACTTTTTGAAGTTAGTGAAGCTAGGGTCATGATGCACTGAAGAGTGCCTGTAATAACCCTTTGATGTCTCGACTTTGAAATGTAAATAGCAGGTGCTTCTGTGCCAACAGTGGTTCCATGGTTCTTTTTATTTTGAAACAATCACTGTCATCCAAAATTTAAATTATGTGAATGTCTGTCTGATTTACTTTTGTGCTGTTTTGACATCATGCTCCATTATGAAAAGTTCATTATTGTGGCAATTCCTATTCTTGCTGAATTCACATTGTTTCAATGACTGGGTAGATTTGGGAGTAATGGAGCTACTGCACATGTGCACGATATGCATGTGCGCATTACAAATGTTCTGTTTATAACTTTATCATTCTGGCTGGGTTCTTCCCATATCAGAGGAAGAACCATACAGGTCAACCTATACAGAATATAGTGTATAAGAATCCTTGCATATTACTTTATAAGAACAGTAATTTGTGTTGTGTGCGAATCGAGCCAAGATGGTGGGCAAGTATTTGGCAGTGTCTGTCATTCAGGTTTGTTGGCAGCACCTTTTTTTTTTTTGGAGGGGGTTGCCTAGTGAAACTCCCTCTGAAAGATGTCAAACTCAACATCCACAAACTTTTTTAACAAAAATTTTGCAAAACTTAATTGAAACGTCAATGGAAGTGTTAATATTGATTATGGATATATGTATGAAATACAGCAGGGAAGGCAAATTATTTGGTATCTGTCATCTACTGGATTGAGGCAACTCTGTAGGATAAAGTTCTGTATTCTTAAATAACAGACATAATGGACCTTGATGACGAATATTGTTACGACCAGGTGAGCAAGGTGTCTAGGGGTCCCTTTCAGCCTTCACCTGGTCTTACTGTAACAGAGTTTTATTTTTAAACAGTGTTTTGAGCTCCCCTTGATAAATCCTTATTCACCACTTTCCAATGATAAGGTAAAGAAATGAGCACAAATAGACCTTCTTAGGTTTAAAGAAGGTGAAATTTATTTAAACTTAAACTTAAACTCTAATTGGGTTGACACCTTGCACCCACTCTGGCATGCATATGTGATACACATGCAAATAGAGACACAAAAGAGCAGAAGAAAGATAAAGTGGAGAGGTTTGAGGCAATATCTGAAGAATTTGTTACGGTTCTTCGAGATGACTGTGGAGCCCTTGCTTGTAGGTAATTCTTGCTTTTCATTGGGAACCAGTATTCTTCCTAAAGCTTGTTAACCGTAGGCGACTTTTCTCTCTTGGATTCATGTGTCTTTAATGGATTCTGAAGCTGGTGAGAAAGAGATGGGAGCAGACGAGAGATGTTCTCAATCCAAGATCTTTCTGTCTTCAAACACTGTTTCTCCAATTTAAAACTCTCAGTTCAAAACTCTGCAACAGCCAGTTAGTCATGTGACTAAACCGGTCTGACCACATCCGTTCTGTGTATTTGGAGCAGGGACTGGTTGCTTTGTTCCAACACTGTCTGCTAGTATGCAAAAATGTCTTTCCGGCGAGGGGTCTGGCAATTCCTTGTAATAGGCCCTCTTTTCTTCCCAGCAACAATTTGAAGTGTAATGTCGCTGTGGCGAAATTTAATGTGCCTCATTCTTGGCAGGTAGGGGCCTGCAGGATACCTCCACACCCAGGGGAATGAAATGTGATTTGAAAAAAAGGTGCATTTCATTTAAAAGTGTTCAGGGAAATAAATGTATAAGATACAGAAAACCATGCATTTCTCTCATTCATCTCCATTCCTTCGTGAATCCTAAAGCTTATTCAAATTTTTTTTTTTTGGTGCCAGTGCTGCTTTAATTTCCCCTTTTTTGCCTCCCAGTAATCATGTGGTTCTTTGGGAAGGTTTTTCTTCTTGCCCATTTCCATGGCTGCCTAGGGTCTTTGTTCCTACTGGGATAATTTTTCTTCAGGAGAGTTAGTCGTGGGCGGGTTTATTCTGAACTCTTGCAGTGCTTTGCTGAGTCATGCAAAGTAAAGGTCTGCTACCTGACCCAGACCCGACGACATGTGTCGGGATCCGGTCGAGTCGGACCCATCTTCTGGACCTGGCTTTTGGGCTCTGGTCGGGTCAGGCCAGACACATGGTAAGTGCTCTGCTGATATGTACTGAAATTTTTAAAAACTTACCTGAGCTGGCAGTCCAGGATGAAACTGAGTCTGCGCAGTGAGCGGGTGACGTCATTGTGATGTCATCACTCATGCGCTGCAGCTTCCTAGAGGTTCCCAGTCCGAAGGTAAGTAAAAGGATGGTCGGCCTCTGGCCGTGTCGAGTCGAGGTCAGGCTTGGGGCAAAATCGGAGGGACTCGGGCCAGGTCAGGCTCGGGTCCACTGTGGTTCGGGTCAGGTTCTTTTCCCCGACCTGAGCAGGCCTTTAATGCAAAGGCTTTTGACTTTGGGGGTTGGGTGGTTCCCTTTTGCTCTGACTGTGGGGGTGGGTTCTTTGTTAATCTCCCCATTGCCCTTTGGGACACTCCTGCTTGCTGGTATTTGTGCAGACTTTGGGGCACTCCCCTGGGGCAGTTCGACTAGGTGAGGTATCACCCTCATGGTTTCCCTGCCCCCTAGAGGTCTTTTTATGTCTCTGCAGATTCCTGTAACTGTTGCTAGCAACTCTGGTAGGGTGCTTCTAGAGTCTGCATTTACGTAGGAGGATGTGGGGTCTAACTTTTTTCACATTTTTTTCAGGTTGGCTGACCAGACAGTAGGGGTTTTCATCTGGGATTCTTCCCGGACTTCCTGTAGCCTGTCCTCTTGGTCACTTTTTCCCCTTCCCTTTCTAAACTTTTGCCAGCCATGTGCCTGCTTGTCCCCTTTTGTTCTCGGGGCTCCCCTTACCAGTTCACCAGCCCTCTGCTGGAGGGCCCTCCCAACACTGTTGCAGGTTTCACTGTAGGTTGGGGTTTCCCCTCAACCTGGCACATGTGGCAACTCCTGCAGTACTCCACCACATCTTTGTGGAGTTTTGGCCAGTCAAACTGATGTCTTATGCAGGCTTTGACCTTTCATATACAGCATGTACAACCATTGTAGTCTCGTGGCCCCTTCTTAATATTTCTGTCCGGTACCTCTGTGACACCACTAACTGGTGAATTACTGTCCACTCCTTGCCATCTGACCTGTGAGGAGGACTCCATTTCCTCATCAGTACCTCGTTCTTTAAATATTAGCAATCAGGGACTCCCTCTGCTTCACTTTCAGACTGGGCAGCCTGTGCTAACTTTCAATATAGGGTCGGCTCGCTGAGCCTCGCCTAGGGAAGATCCATTTAATTCATTCCCTGGGTCTCCTAATTTTCCAAAGAAAGTCGCGGACAGGCAGACCTCATGGTCATCTGCCTGCAGTGCTAATTCAGTCTCCTCTCGGGGAGCTGGTTTGATCATGGCCTGATTAACTACACGTTCAGGGAAACTCCAGGGGACCGTCTCCGTCCACTGCCCTGTCTCTCTGAGCTCCTGCGGTCTTCCTTTCACTACTTGGGGGCTACCAGCTGCAGCCCCGCCAGGTCATTACCTAGGAGCAGGTCAACCCCGTCCACAGGCAAACTAGGGACGATCCCTACGGTCACGGTCCTGAAACTAAGTCGCACTCCAGGTGTACCCGATGGGCAGGAATAGGCATACACTGCCCTCCAATTCCATTCACCATTTTGGTGTTCACTGCACTCTCTGGGGTAAGGTCAGGCCTTCTCCCAATAAAAGGGATCTTGTGGCCCCTGTGTCCCTGAGAATTACCTATGGGCTTGCTTGACCCACTCAAGGGGTATGGGGTTACTTTCCCTTCAAACATGAAACTCTGATAGGTTTCCTGAAGGCTATTAGCTTTTCCTGCACTGGCCGTAGTAAGCTTCCTGGGTTGTACTCTTACTGCTGCTAAAGCCACAGCTTGTTCTGTGCTTTCCATCAGAATCCTGTCTTCACTGAGCATGTGTCCCCTGATTAACCCTACCGGTTCTCCCTTTAGTTTCTAGCAGTCAACTTTTAAATGCCCTGCTTTATTACAATGGAAGCACACAGGTCTCCGGGTCTCACTCTTGCTCACAGCACCTTCCTTTTTGGCTGGTGGAGGGCCCTCTGTGTCTCCTGCTTTCCTTTCTCTCTCAGGACTGCCTGGGTGGATATCACCTTCCCAACCTTTGTCTTTTTCGGATTTGTGGGGGTGATTTAGGAAAAGTTTTCCCCTAGGGAACCAATTTGTAGATCCAAGCAAACTCATTGGCTAGAACAGCTGCTTGCCAGGCTCTTAACCCACTGCTCCTCTATATGGGTCTTTATTGAGTGGGAGAGAGTTTTTAACTTCCTCTAACGGAACAATTTCCCTGAGATTCTCACAGCTGAGCTGTACTTTAAAAGCCCTCAGCCACTGGTCAAAAGCCAACTGCTTACTTCTTTCAAACTCCAGATAAGTTTGATTAGCTTGCTTTTTGAGGGTTCTAAACTTTTGGCGAAAGGTTTCGGGTACTAATTCATATGCCCTGAGGATAGCATTTTTGGTCAGTTCATAATTTGATGAACTCTCATCTGGCAACAGGGAATAAACCTCATGGGCTTTTCCAGTTCGCTTGCTTTGCAGTAAAAGAGGCCAGGTCTCAGCTGGCCATTTTAGCTGCCTTGCCAGTTTCTCAAAAGACACAAAAATTCCTCCACATCTTCCTCATTGAATTTTAGGATTATATGAGCTAGTTTTAACAATGCTGTACCCAACTCTGAATTGTGCTGCTCCATATTTACCATGCTTTCACTGGGGTTATTCTGTCACCCCCTAGTTAACTCAAGCCACTTCAGCTCTGTTTTTTTGCATTCTTTCTGGAATATTCTCACTCTCGCCTTTCATTTTCCTCACATTCCTTCCGGAAGACCCTCTCTTTTCTCACTCTCCTGCCTCCCCCTCTGTCTTTCTCTTTCCTCTGATTCAAGTTTTCTTTGTTCCAGTTGTATCTTGCTCACAGTACTCTGTCTGGCTGTACTTCTAACACTGCTTCTGCTTCGTCAGATTCCAGGGAAAAATGGTTGGCCACTAGTCTTAGGAGTTCAGACTTCCTAGCCTTGCCACGTACAGTGATCCCACACTGCTCAGCCATTTTCCTCAACTCATCCATAGACAGTGCTTTTAACTTATCCCAGATTACTTCACCCTGGCTTAGAGAGCTACTAGCTTCAGTTGCAGACATCTATCTTCTTTCTTCTCCTTCTTTGGCCTCCTTGTCTCGAGAGACAATGGGTAAGCGCCTAAAGGTGGTCTGTGGTTTGTGAAGCAGCGCTTGGAATGGCTATAAAGGCCAATACTAGAGTGACAGACTCTTCCACCAGCGCTTCAGATAAAATTGGTCATCGGGGCTGTTACACAGTTGGCTCTCCCCTGGCGTTGGCACCAGCTGGACCTCCACGTCACAAGGCAAGCCTCTGTAAACAGTGTCCAAGTCGCACGCAGCTTCCACAGTGCGGACTGCGACACCGACCACTCCCTGGTGTGCAGCAAAGTTGGACTCAAACCCTCCAAGCAGATGGGCCGCCCACGCATCAACGCAAGCAGAATTTCTTATCCACAGCTGTTCCATAAGTTTCTAAATTCACTTGGAAAAAGCCCTTCAAAACTCCTACAGGGGATGCAGAGACCAAGTGGGCCCACATCAGAGAAGCTATCTATGACTCAGCAATGACCACCTATGGCAAACGTGAGAAGCAGAATGCAGATTGGTTTCAATCTCACTTTGAAGGGCTGGAACCTGTCATAGCCGCTAAGCGCATTGCACTGTTGAACTACAAGAAAGCCCCCAGTGAGTTAACGTCCGTAGCACTTAAAGTAGCCGGAAGTGCTGCACAAAGAACAGTCGGGCGCTGAGCAAATGACTACTGGCAACACCTATGCAGTTGTATTCAGCTGGCCTTCAACACCGGAAACATCAGAGGAATGTATGATGGTATTAGAGCTTTTGGGCCAACCATCAAGAAGATCGCCCCCCTCAAATCTAAATCAGGGGACACAATCACTGACCAACGCAAGCAAATGGACCGCTGGGTTGAGCACTACCTAGAACTGTACTCCAGGGAAAATGTCACTGAAACCGTCCTCAATGCAGCCCAGTCTCTGCCAGTCATGGATGAGCTGGACATACAGCCAACAAAATCGGAACTCAGTGACGCCATTGATTCTCTAGCCAGTGGAAAAGCCCCTGGGAAGGACGGCATTACCCCTGAAATAATCAAGAGTTCCAAGCCTGCTATACTTTCAGCACTCTACGAACTGCTTTCCCTGTGCTGGGATGAGGGAGCAGTACCACAGGACATGCGCGATGCCAATATCATTACCCTCTATAAGGACAAGGGTGACTGCGGTGACTGCAACAGCTACCGTGGAATCTCCCTGCTCAGCAGAGTGGGGAAAGCCTTTTCTCGAGTCGTTTTAAACAGACTCCAGAAGCTGGCTGAGTGTCTACCCTGAGGCACAGTGTGGCTTTCGAGCAGAGAGATCCACCATTGACATGCTGTTCTCCCTTCGCCAGTTGCAGACATGTTGGTATTCAATCACACAAACGCAAGAAAACCTGTATTAATCTTGCTCTTTTTTTGCTTGGGAACAATTTTGGCTTCCCATTTCCAGTTTGTCTGTGGGTAAAATTCTGGATGCTCGCACCCAAATTTCTGTTCCGACCAGGTGAGAAAGGTGTCTTTTACTGTCTTCACCTGGTCTTATTGTAATGGAGTGTAATTTTAAACACACTATGTTTTGAGCTTCCCCTTGGTGAATCCTTATTCACCGCTTTCCAATTTATAAGGTAAAGAAATAAGCACAAACAGGTTTTCTTAGGTTTAAAGAAGAAAGGTGAAATTTATGAAAACTTAATCTCTAATTTGGTTAACGCCTACGGATACACGACGCACCCATGCTAGCATGCATACGCAACACATGCAAATAGAGACAGAAAAGAGCAGAAGAAAGACAAAGTGAAGAGGTTTGAGGCAATATCTGAAGAGTTTGTTACAGTTCTTCGAGCTCACTGTGGAGTCGTTGCTAGTAGGTCATTCTTGCTTTTCGTTGGGGCCCAGTATTCTTCTTAAACCTTGTTCACTGTAGGAGACTTTTCTCTCTTGGGTTCATGTGACTTCAGTGGATTTCAAAGCTGCTGAGAAAGAGATGAGAGCAGCCGGGAGAGAGATGTTCTCAATCCAGGAACCAGGAGCTTTCTGTCTTCAAACACTTTCTCCAATTTAAAGCTCTCAGTTCAAAACTCTGCAACAGCCAGTTAGTCATGTGACTAAACTGCATGACTAAACTAGTCTGACCACGTCCGTTCTGTGTATTGGGAGCAGGGACTGATTCCTTTGTTGCAATACTGTCTGCTAGTATGCAAAAATGTCTTTCTGGCTAGGGGTCTGGCAATTCTTTGTAATGGGCCCTCTTTTCTTCCCAGTAACAATTTGAAGTGTAATGTCCATGTGGCAAAATTAATGTGCCTCATTCTTGGCAGATGGGGGCCTGCAGGACAATATACGCACATGAACCATCATAATCAGTCTCCATGACTTTGATCTCTGCATTTTCTTTTTTGATTCCGATTTCCAGCATTAGTAATCTTTCCTTGTTAGAATCCAGTGCTCACCACACTGTCCACAGTACATAAATGTTCACTTTGTTGATCTATACCTTGGGATGGGGGGTTTCGGTGTTTTTTTTTTTTTTTAAATTGACCTTCTGCTTTCCTGGACTGTAGAGTAGGGGATAAGTAGCAGTCAGGTTTCCTTCTGTTCATTATCCAGTGAGCCTGCTGAAAAGTATTGTACATGTAGGAACATTGAGTGAGAATAGAACCAGGCTCTGCAATGATACCCAGCAAAGGTGTTGTGGCTCTGCTGACACCTGATGTATAGGATCACATGAAGAATAGCTCTTTGAGCATAATAGGACTGTGCTTCAGCAGAGGTCCCAGCCTTCAAGCAAGGAGTGGGAAAGATTTACTTACCACAACACCTTGCATTTATATAGCACTTTCAAAGTGTAAATCAAGTAACAAATTGATGACATGAATTTTTTTTTTTTTTGATGCTGTTTTCTCTGTTCATGTAATGGAAAGTATGATTTTTATTAGTGCTGAGCAGTCTTCAATAAATCAAGAGATTTAAACAGTAAATTTCTAGAATATTGGCCATTGAATATCCTTGCAACTAATCAAGTTGCAGTAATCACTCTATAACGGTTAAAACATTTGTATCATTGCCTTCATGCATCAGCGACACCTCGTGGGGCAGCTACTGAGCAAAAATAGTTCCCCTGGCTCCAACAACAGCTGATACCTAGGAATTCCTTTCCACCCAGTGATCTAATTTTAATATTTAGGTAACTGTTGCAAACCTCTATTTAAAATAATCCCTCACAGGCATCCTTTTATTTTAACTTTCATTACTGTGCCCAACCCTCCAATCATTTGACTTTAATTAATAGGTCAAGAGTCCTTGAAATATTGTATTAAAATGTGTTGGGCTGTACAAAGGTCACAACAATTTTATGAACTTGCAGCAAATTTCTGACAGTTTTTTCTTTTGAATTCATGACTAATTCAACTGATTAACTAATCACTCATTTTTAGTTTGGAAATAAAATCTACATCTCACCCTGAAAATTAAACACCACTCCATTTGTGGCTGTAAGATCCCTGTAGCAGTATAGTACAGGCAAAGGATCAATGAAATTTTAATTGCTCTGTGTGGCTGGACAAAAGAACTGTCCGTCTTTTTTAGGAACGGCATTTTAAAAGCTGTCACAATGGTGCCTTTGGCAAAACTGTCAAATACATCTTCAGGTGAGTCTTGCAACATCACCTCTGTTTTACACTGCCACTGAGAGCATAAGAAATGGGTGTAAGCCATTCAGCCCTTTGAGACTGATCTTCTACCTTCAATCCACTTTCCAAGCAGATTGCCATATCCCTTGATTCCCACAGTGCCCAAAAGTCTTATCGATCTCGGCCTTGAATATGCTGAACGACTAAGTATCCACAGCTCTCTGGGATAGACAATCCCAAAGATTCACAACCCTCTAAGTGAAAGAACTTCTCAATTCTATTCTAAATAGCCTGCCCCTTATCCTGAGACTCTGCTCTCTGGTTCTCGACTCTTCACTCAGGGGAAACAGCGCCTCAATATCCCGCTGTCAAGTCCTCCTAAAAATCTTGTGTTACAATGGGATCACCCCTCATTAGCCTAAATTCTAGAGAATAGAGGCTGATTCTACTCAATGCCCATTTTACTCTATGGGGCTTCTGTTGACAGCAGTGCTGTAAGGGAAAAGGGGACATTTGTTGGCAGATTTTATCCCAGGGCATTGGTAACGTTACAGGATGGTTACACCACAGATACTGCTCAAGGTCTTTTTCTCTCTTTGGTTAAGCTCTGAACATAGCTAGAGGCTCCTCCTCTTGGACCTCTTTTTTTTTTTTAGAGATCAGCAAGCAACCTTCAACCAACCCTGGTGGCCTTGAGACAAGAAAACTTAGAGATGCTGTGCAAGGAATCCTAATGGAATAGTGCACTGTGCTATTTAATTGGCAAGTGCCAGGACAAAAGATATTTTCCCCTGTGAGATTTATTTATCTGTCTGAGTTCTCTAATTATACCTCGAAGAATTTGTTCCTAAAATAACCACCATGCATGAAAATAGAATTTTTTTTTCAGGTGAGGGAGCTGTGGTGACATTGGATGTTTCGCTAGGCTATCGTGATGACCGCTTTAGTGAATGGACAGAAATGGCTCATTCAATTGAGAAACGGAAGCTAGATTGCAACTTCTCATCTCCAAAAGTATGTATTAGCTTATTTCTGCAGCATGTCATTACTAGAGTGTGAATGGAAGATCTATTTTAAAATTCTCAGTAATATGATGCTGATTAAATAACAAACATAAAAGCTGAGTATAAATTGTATTCCACGAATTCCACTGAATAGGCAATGCCCCACTGGGGTTGTTAGACATAAGAATAGTAGATTCCATGTTCAATTCCTAGTCTGTGCTGAGTTAACTGGGTTTGGTCAGAATAGCAGTCAGGCAGTACAGTTAGCCACAATGCAAAGAGCTAAATATAGGCAAACGTCAGCCAAAGGGTGGAATTTTTGGGCCCTGCAAAAGTGGCTTTAGTGGTGTGCGGTGTGATTTAATCAAGCGCAAGTTGTTTTTTCGGATTTCTGACTTTTTTTTTTAGCAAAATTAAATCAGCGGCGGGTTTGCAGTGGTCTGGAGTTCCCCCTGCACGGTGGTGGATTGCAGCTTTACATTTATTACTATACCATGAATACTCATTACCCTACATTTACTTCCAATTAAGTTAATGGCGAGCGGTATTCCCGTGCCTCTGGTACACATTCGTTTGAACATGACTTGCAACAGTTGGCTTTGTGCAGTTGGGTCTGAGGTCAGTGTTTTTCTTCCTTGAACTCATCGGCACAAGGAACGCCAACATTGGAATGGATGTTTGCCTCCAGGCTCCCCACCATGCAAGGGCTAATCTTCTCCGGGAATGGCTGCAAAGGCATGGGGTGGGATTCTACATGGAGGAGCGGGGAGGGTACTCGGAGGACAGGCTGGGTTACCGGGTGCATGGAGAAGTAGAGGAGGGGAGCATCCAGGGTGTGTACTGGTGGTTGTTACTGAAGCTGGATGTGGGCAGCTACGGGGGTGGTGGGTTGATTTGAACATTACAGTCAACAATGGTCATGAGGGGCCTAAAGGGAGGGATGAGTGCTGTGGGGCGAATTCAAGGTACTGGCTGGCAGAGGGAATGGTCACAATCAATGGGGCCAAATGGATTCTGTTGGAGGGGGGGGGGGGGAAGGTCAAGACTTGGGGTTGGGTACTCTATGGCATCAGAGTGGGCATTTTGATGGTAACGGGAGTAGGAACAGGAGGGAGGGGTGGCATGAATAAATTGATTGCAACACTGTCCAAGGTAATGCGGGGATGTTCAATGGTAATGGAGGGAAGGGTTAAGGTGACATTGGGTGGGTCAAGGATGATAGGTGCAGGCTGGAAGGTGGGGAGACTTGCTTTTAATTATACATGCACCATTTCCTCGAACGATAATGCAAACCATGTGGCCACAGAAAGATTGCAAGGCGAGTGGGAGGAGACAAATGAAGGGTGGGTACTCAACCTGGCTGCAATTTTAAGGCACAGAAAAGGGAACTGCTCATTGCCTCAGTGGTTCATCTGACTGGCAACAGAAGGCTGAATTTGAACATTCTGCTCATTTCATTATTTGCAAAGCTGCATCAACATGGGTGTCAAACAACCAAATTGTCTAATGCCGCAGAAAGAGGAGCAGAGAGTGACTAAGGAGGGCTCTTTTCGCTCAACACATAATGCCTGAACGCCAGCAACAGGCAGAACAAGGTGAGGATGCTGCGAATGATAACAATATCCAGGCATGGCATTATCGAAGACGGGCACAGGCATGTCACCGCATCCTCAGGACAAGGTCAAATTAACTTCAGTGCCAGAGAGGCTTAAGGATGTCATGTGAAATGGTCACAGAAATTTGAAGGATCCTGTGGTATGACCTGCAACCGCTTGGGTTTGGTGGGAATCCCTGCCACTTTCCCTCAAGGTAACTGCTGAACTCAAATTGTTTTCGCTAGCAATGCCTTCCAGGGATCAACCGGTGACACAAGTGGCATATACAGTGTATAAAAGTGGTGACCAGTGCCCTATTTCGTTGTGTCAATGAGCTTAGCTACTTGCCTAATAGAAGAGGACAGCCAGGCAAGATCTGTGACCTTTGCTGCCATCACTGGCTTCCCTAGAGTGCAAGGGGTGATCAACTGCACTCGTGTCCATTAGAGCTTCCTGGGACTAGCCTGCTGCATTTGTGAATTGCAAAAGCTTCCAATCTTTGAAGATCCAACTGGTTTGCAATCACAAGAGAATAATCATGCAGGTTCGCACATGTTTCCCAGGGAGCTGCCACGACGCATACATTTTTGAGGAAATCTCACCTGCCAGGAGTTTTTGAACCAGCTGAAGTGGACAGCTGGATTTTGGGTGACCAGGGTTACCTGCCTTGGACATGGTTGACACCAGTGCGGCATCCCCAAAGCACAGCTGAAGAGCAATCCAATGCTTCTTGAGCATCCACCAGAGCCACACACCCCCATTGGCATGCTGAAAATGTGCTTCCGCTGCCTTGACTATCTGGAGCGGCTCTTCTGTACGCGCCAGAGAGTCTCATAAATAATCATTGTCTGCTGTGCATTACAAAACCTGGCAATTCGATGTGGCAACTTTCTGCAGGTGGAGGAACTCCAGTCCTCCTCAGATGAGAATGATTATGAAGAGGGTGAGGAGGAGGAGGGCAACAAGCAAACGATGCTGTTATCAATATAAGGGGCATGGAGAGACATGTAGGAACATCAGGGAAAACCGAATTTGTACATTTCATCCAACAATAAGTCATTTCAAAAAGGAACATTGGGAGGAGAAAACGAGCATTCTCCAAATATGTTCAGATACGCCTGAGGTCTTAATCATTGCTGTAAATCAAAAAGAAGGGTTCTTCTGACAACAGCACGTGAAGCTGGAGTGGAGTGTGCCAAATGGCCTGTATGCTATCAACTTCATTCAAAGTGACCTGCGTCTCCATTCAAAATATTGTGCTACATCAGGGCATTAACCCACACACATAAGGAAGCTACTTTTCTCAGGGCTATGATGTAACGAAGATGAAAACAATGCAAGGAAAGTAAGGGTGTGACTGCAGAACCACGTATGGAAGGCATGTTGGTAGTATTACAATTGAAAAATCTGCAAATGAGAAACCTCCATCATTTGAGGGCTGAAGGCTAACATCAAAATGAAAAATGGACACTTTCTGAAATGCATTGCAAGCATCAATGAGTTCCCGCCATAGGCCTCTAATAAACATTTTCATTTTCAAATGAAACAAAGAAAATGATTGAGAGGGCATCACATATTAAACTAAATATGTATTGAAAAATTCAGCAACATTTGCACAGTATTTACAGCACACATGCCACCTTCATGATCAAAACTGTTTCTTTCATTTCCTACCACTACGTCTAGGTGCTCCCCTGACATTAGCAGCTGAGGTGGAGGCAGTCTGCTCAGTGCGCTGCCCCATTGCTGTGGATGGCTGTGGCGGGTGTCCTTTGGAGGAACAGGGCCTTAATGGCTCCATCCTACTGGGGGGATCTGCAGCTATGGTGCTCGAGTATCCCGTGTGCTCGCCTGCTGGAGGTAAGGGGGTCAATGTCCGGGGTGGGGGAGAGGACAAGACACTGCTTTCCCTGGGCGTACCCTGAGAGGCCCTGGGGCAGCTGGCACACCTCCACCTCTTGTGTGCACAATAGCACCTGCCTGTCTCCCTGAGGGTAAGCAGCACCTGGTGGGAGGTCCAGGTTCCTCATCCCACTCTCGCTTAGACTCTGCTGCATGGCACCCACAGCAATAGCAATGGAGTGCAGGTCAGATCATGTGGCTCGAGTGCTCAACCAGACTCTCCACTGAGCTTAACAACTCTCGACCTGAGGAAGCATAGGCTCAAATGCCTGGGATATGGCAGACGTCCTGGCCTGCATAGACCTCTCCATGGCATACGCATAACCTCGAGCATCTCTGACATATTTTGCACATCATGGCTTTGCTGCACATCCAGCAGACTTCTCATAGCAACAGAGGATCATCATGAGCATGGAGCTGAGCAGGGGCCTGGTACCCAGTAGTCATCAGATTGCCTAGGGACCGAGCTGGCACGTGTTCCCTCAACTGCTGGGATGTGTCGTGACCACCAGCTTATGACCCAGATTCCAATTTTGAACCCTCCCGCGGACCGTGTGGATGTATCTGCGCTGGCGGAGGTGGAAGAAGAGGCAGGTGACTGTGCACCCTCTGGGGCATTTGGCTTTTTCCTCCTCCCCAGAGGAGTCTTGGGCCTCACGGCATTCCACTGCTTGAGTGCGGGCACCTGCAGTGGAGACACAAACAGAGGCACGTTAAGCATCAGCTGAACATGCGTTTACACACTTTCTCTTTTGGTGTGCACATATGGTTGTAAGACTGAAGATGACACTTCATCCTTATGCCTTGTGGATCCTGCCTCGCCCTCTGCTATCGCCCTCCCTCTCATGCAATTTCTGGCGCCGCCTCCTCAGCCAGTGTCAGCATCCGGATATCTGGGACACCTGCACCTGTTTTAGCACGTTCACACTGGTGGTGACTGCATTAGTCCTGCAGGAGGCAGTGCAAATTTAATGAGATGGCAAAAGATGCATCACAGCCATTGCTAACATGTATTGACATCACTCATTCTGGAGTGGCTTTTGCAAGATACATCCAAGCACACAAACAATGGCAATTATTTAGTGTATGGCACCAAGGTTGCTCACTTATTCCACTGCATGCCTTGTCTACCCTCTGTCTTAAAGTCACAGAGCCAGGGAGGAAAACAATGGAATAACTTTGCCAAGACTGCTACCCTTGCCGATCTGAGCAAGTTATTGATCTGTTTCTAACACTGAACCCAGATTCTGCACATCACAGTTTGCGACCTCCTCTGCTACCTCCATCCAGGCTGCCTCGGTCAGGCAGGAGGGTCTTTTGACTCCACCTGTACGGAAGAGGACCTCCCACCTTTCCCTGACGGCCTGGAGGAGAACCTGCAGGGAGGCATCACTGAACCGTGGGGCAGGATGCTGCCTGCTGACTGACATTTGCTTTGCTTTTGCTACGGGGGGGGGGGGGGGAAATGGGGAGTTGGTGCTGGGTTTGACAAATTTTGAGGACGCAAAAAGCATTTACGAATAAGTAAAAGATTTAATTTTGGTAACTCTGAAGGGGCTTGCATAACAGAGACTGCTGCTTCTTGAAGCTTGAAATGCACAATGCTTTTATTACCGCGGTGATCATGGTTCTTGACTCAGTGAAGGTGGGTTCCACCAATGAAAGCCTGTCTTCGCAGCAGGATCTCGCGTGTCTCCTGTGCCTGCTGCCGCACCGTTCATTTAGATATAGAATTGCTTGGGATACAAGAAAAATGGCAGAATCAGAAGTTATACCAACTTCCGTTCCTGCCAATGTGAACGCTATGGGACTCCGTTCCTGTTCCTGCTCATTATTCAGTTACCCACCTGTAACGTGCACTTATGTGTATCTTGGCTGAGGTCAGTACTGTGATACCCACTATGATCCACCAGTCCTGCCTCTGAATGTTTAGACTCATTGGGGTGCAACTTCACAAGTACCAGCCACCTTCTCTCACTTTGTCCCAAGTACCCATTGTTCAATGTTTGCTTCTAAAAGGTAACTCGTCAAAAAGCTATATTTTCACAGAAGGCATCACCGCCAAGCCCGATACAAAAGGATCATTGTAAACATTGAAAGGTGGGTGCTTTGGAGTATTTATGAAACCCTACCCTGCCCTGCCCCTTTTCCCCCACTCCACTCCATTCCAAGCTCAGGGTTGCTGAGGCTAATTATTGCACTCAATTGGTATCTTGGGTGATTCAGGTAACTCCGCGTAGACCCGAGATTAACTTGGAAGCACCTTGGTCAATATGGTTCAGTACCTGTCACAATTTAAAAAAAATCTGAGGCAGCAGCAAGTTGTATTTAGGTAGAAATCAACCAGGATTCTTGCTCCTAATCATGTGGATTTGGGTTGGGTCAGCATTGCTTTTGGCTGTGATGCTCTCCTGTCAGAAAAACGCTGATGCTTGTGTTGCGGTTCATGTATGAAGAGTGCCCTTTTTAGTGAAGAGGCTGCCCATGAAACTACATTTATAGCATGAGTCAGTACCTCCTGGGAGAGGGGGGGAAATTCTAATTGTGTAAATAAACTATCCAGGTCCTTCATGGTGCGGAGTATGATTAATTCTAATTTTGTATAATTCTATTCTTATTTTGAACAGAATCATGACAGTCAGGGCCAGTTGTATGATTGTAATCTGCTTCCCTTCATGGAATTGGGGAGTGTGGCACACAAATATTACCTGATTAACATTCGACTTCCTGTCAATGAGAAGAAGAATATCAACATGAAAATCGGAAAAATCAAGGATCTCAGGATGGCGGTAATGCCATTGATATCACTGCTACTCTGTTCTGATAAATCATCTCGTTTGATTTTTCTCACTAGTCATTAATCATAAATATTAATGAATTGGCTATTTGTACTCCCAGTGAAAAATTACTTTTTAAACTTGCCACCATCCACTCCAGGTGACACTAACCAAATAAGGTAAGGTTCCAGAGGTCCTAGCAGTCCTCCAGGGCTTTTCCAGACCTTTTAAATGTAACCTGAAGAGTGACTGCCAATAGGCTATGGACCATAGAGGAACTATAGCTGAGTATAATCCTGTCTTTCACTGATGTCTGCGCACAAGTAGATACTGGGGGAAATCCAGACGGAGAGTCCTGGCGGGAACACTGGCTGTTCAGAACCCTCAATCAGCTTGTTGAGACCCATATTAACCTGGCTGGGATCATATGCTGGGCACAGACTAAGGAGAAAGTCCACTGAAATTCAATACAATTTGATGCAGTTTGCTTTTTAGAAACCGTGTTAGTATGTAATTGACATTAACGTTGATGAAAGTGAGATAACCCTCCTGCCATTAGGTAAAGGAAAGAAAATGACTTTGTCTCAAACAGAATAGACTCCAACTACCAATATTGATCATACAGCCAGAAATGTCAATATTTCATAGAATGATACATCACAGGTCATTTTAGCCATCTTGCCTGTGCCAGCACTTTGGAAGAGTTATCCAATTAGTATCACTTCCCTGCTCTTTCCCCATAGCCCTACAAGTTGTTCGACTTTAAGTATTTATCCAATTTCTTTTTGAACCTTCCTATTGAATCTGATTCCACCACTCCTTTCAAGCAGTGCATTCCAGATCATAGTAATTCATTGTGCTTTAAAAAAAAAAAATTCCTCATGTCACCACTGGTTCTTTTGCCAATTGCCTTTTTAAATCTGACCCTTCTGCCACTGGAAACAGTTTCTCTTTTTTTTATTCTTTCAAAATCCTTCATAATTTCGAACACATCAAATTTCCCATTGCCATCCTTCCTAAAGCATGGAGCCTAGAATTGATTATAGTGGGCCAGATTTTACCAGCCCTCTGGGGACGAGATGGGAGGGGGGGCCATGTAAATGGCAAGGGAAGGCAGGGGTTGGAGTGCCTTTCGTCTTCCTACAGTCATGCCATTTTACCAGTGGCGGGGATGGTGGGAGAGTGACCCTCCTGCCAGAGGCCAATTAAGGGCCTCGTCCTTCTGCTGCTGGCATTTTACCAGCGGTGGGTTGGGCCCTCTTCCATTAGAGGAGACCGCCTAGTAAACCCTGGCAGCCACCCTGCAAACTCTGGAAGGGTGGTGGGGGGGGGGAACACCCTCTTATTCAGGAACTCTATTGACCTTCAATTTTAAGCGTTGAAATAACCTCCAAATATGTATCTGTTTGATTCTCTTCACAGGAAATCCATCAGAATGGTGGATTCACAAGTGTCTGGTTTGCAATGAAAACCTTCCTGACTCCAAGTATTCTTATCATTATGATTTGGTATTGGAGGCGCATTACTATGATGACTCGCCCCCCTGTACTTCTGGAGAAGTAAGTCGTGTGTGCGTCTCGCTCTCGCTCTCAGCATGTCTCCCCTGACTGGTGCACGCCCTCTCTCTCCACATCTGGTGTTCTCTTCCTTCTGCAACGGAATATTGTCAGAACTGAAATTTAGTATCCACGTAACAACTGAAAAGAATTCTGTTGAAGGGGGAGTTTAAAAAAAAAAAATTAAGATTTTTGAAAATAATTACTCCAGTAGCTCAACTGGTAAGTGTGTGTGCTTGTGGTAACATCTAGGGAGAACAGGATCAAGCTCTGTTGTAATTCCCTTTACTGTCAAATAGTGGGCTAACATATATGAAAAATAGCAAATCAAGTAAGTTGCTTGTAGAGTCCAGCTCAGCATAATGTGGCATGGAGAAGGATTTTTTTCAAAAAATTAGGAATTTTTAAACCAAGATTTTAAAAAATCTGAAGATAAACTGATTTGCTGTAAAGTTGTGATCTATAGTTGAAAGAAAGTTTACTAGAAACTGGGAAAGTGAATAGTGGGACCCTATAACCATTGATAATCTTCATTGTGAGATTTGAAAGTGGCAGGGATTGAAGCATGTATTGTGTCGGATACACATGCAGGCAAACTCGCTGCAGCTGTAGGATTAGCTATGCAAGTTTTTCTAAACAACTTGATAAAATGCTTCTGCTGAACTAGAATTTCATAAGTTGTTAATATTTTATTTGCAGAGTAATTTTTGCACTTGGAATCTCAATGACCTTTATAAATATCCCAGTGGAATGGTTTTCCATTGGATTTGACTGGACGTGGATGCTGCTATTTGGAGACATTCGACAGGGGATCTTCTATGCCATGTTGCTGTCATTTTGGATTATCTTCTGTGGGGAGCATCTCATGGTTCGTTTACTGTGAAGAATACTTACTTAGTTCCTTAGTCTTCATTTGAAATAAAAGTTAAAAATGTCATTTGTTTAGAGACTATGACCATTTGTTTCAAGGGAAGGATCTTGTTTATATTTTTAAAAGTTACCTTTTATATTCAATTCAGCTCTTAAAAGGTTAAAATTACCGCAGCAGTCGTATGTTTGGTGGGGAGAAACTGCTTAGAGATGAGACAAATGATTGCTCCTAGATAAATTGTCAAGATAATCAACTATTCATTTTGGAAAAATCGGGAGATGATTCTAGAGACCCACACGGGTGGGGGTGGGGGGGGGGTGCGGGTGGGCACGGTGGTGTTGCTTCATGAACCAGTCTAATTGGCATCCATACTAGCCAATTCCTGGCTAAGGAAGAGGGTCAGAGGTCAGCTGTTAATTTCCAGACTCGTGTGGCAGTCAAGTGCTGACAAAGGCAAGAAAGATCAAACTAAGATCATGCCAACCACGCCTGTGTAAGTCTTTGTGTGCTGCAATGCCTAGACAAACTAAAAGCTAGTGTATGTAGACCACTACCCAGGTTGGGACTGTGTGGTTTATTATTTTTCTTGGTCACACCCAGGGAGCATTAGAAGTTAAGTGAAGTTAATGAATTTTGAATATAACTGTTACTCTTGATTCTCTCTCCACAGATGCTGCCAGACCTGCTGAGTATTTCTAGCATTTCTTGTTTTTATTTACTCCAGATTTACTTGCTGTCTGTAAAATAAAATAACAATCATTTGTATCTGGCCTCATTTCACTAAAAGATTTTTCAACCTAATGAAAGATTGGATAAGCACATATGAGATTGCGTGAAAGAGATGGATTACACTATTATATGATTAGATATTGGGAAGTACGTATACACTCCTGAATGTAAGATGCAAGAGTGACCAGTGCCTCTCAACTCGGGTAAATCTAAGGTAGACCCATAATTTGTAACGGGCAAGTCCATGACGTCCTCGTAGCCACCCACCAGGGGTCACTTGGGTGTTGCATTCCTTTCCATTTAGATTTGGTTCTTTGCTGGATTTTTAAAATATAATTTTTGGAATCTCTCTCTCACTTTCCCCTTCCCCTGAGAATTCAGTAAAGTAGATGCTTGTAATATTGACTCAAAACCAATGGCTGAAGTGTGTGAAGGTAGCAGTACACAATTTAGTAGATTGGATACTTTTTTTGTAGGTTTTACTAATTCATTGTAGTATTATCTGTTAAATGGATTCTTAAACATAATTTGTCTTTTTAATGCATCTACCTGGATATACAATTTATCAATATTACTGTCTTGGGAGGACAATGGAACTTTATCAATAACAAAGTCGATAGTTTCCTTTTTGTTCCTTGTCAAAGGGATGGCTAAGTGAATGTCACTGTTGGGAAGAATACAAAGATAGACAGAGTTGTATTGCCAATTTAGATTGAATTTCACAGTTTGCCAAATTTTGATTTACTCTGCAAAATTGTCCCTAATTTGGCACCTAAATTGACTATATTGAAGAACACAGATGCCTGGATTGGGACTAATCAGAGGTTAGGACTGAAGCCCATTGTTGGGCCAGAAAGAGCTTTACTCTGCATTTAACTATGCTATATCTGACCTTGAAATGATTATGCATGCACTGGTTATCTGAAATAAAGTGGTCCATTTCCCAGCATTAACAAACATCCCTTGCCTTGAGCATAAAATACACAGTTTTAAATAACCCAAGAAAAACAATAAAGGAAATTTATGTATCAGACTTTGGATCTTGCAGCAGTCAGACATGCTCTGTTCACTTCAATAATGGTACTTGCCAACAAGTATATTTAAATTAGAAAAATCAGTCACCCAGAATCAAAAGGGTTTGGCCTTTCATTTCAAAAGATGATTTGTTACGGTGCAATTTCTTAGTGATAAAACTCTTGAATGTTCCCGTCTGTTCTGATTTATACAAGTTGGTATGCTTATAAGAGCAATTTCATTGTTTTCGTCCTATTTGTCAATGAGAACACTATGTAAACACGTATACATCCCAAGAAGGATCTTGGATAGGGAGCGATCAGAATCCCTGACTTTTTTTTTAATCTCCAAACCTTAGGCTTCTTGAGATTAATTGGAACACCACAGTTATTGTCCCAGATGAGTTTAGATAACTCAGCAGAGATTGGGAATTGAATCTGTTGGTCTATGTGACTTAATGCTACACTGGACCATTGGGATCGTTCTTTTTCAGAGAATGGTTACAGCAGAGAAGGAGGCCATTGAGCCCATCATGTCCATGCCAACTTGAGGATATAAGTAACAGGAAATGGAAGGGAGGGACAAACTCAAAATTACAATCACCAGGGAAGTGAGACTGAACAAATTGTCGGAGCTGCGGGCTGACAAGTCCCCGGGTCCTGATGGACTTCATCCTAGGGTCTTAAAAGAAGTGGCTAGTGAGGTAGTTGATGTGTTAGTTTTAATTTTCCAAAATTCCCTAGATTCGGGGATGGTTCCGTTAGATTGAAAAATAGCGAATGTAACTCCTTTATTCAAAAAAGGAGGAAGACAGAAAGCAGGAAACTACAGGCCAGTTAGCTGAACATCTGTCTTAGGGAAAATGTTAGAAGCTATTACTGAAGACGTTATAACGGCATGTAGAAAAATTCAAGGTAATCCGGCAGAGTCTGGTGCCACATCAAAGGTTATTGCAGAAAATAAAAGCTCATGGTGTAGGGGTTAACATATTAGCATGGATAGAAGATTGGTTAGCTAACAGGAAACCGAAAGTAGGCATAAATGGGTCATTTTCTGGTTGGCAAGATGTAATGAGTGGTGTGCCACAGGGATATGTTCTGGGGCCTCAACTTTTTACAATTTATAGAAATGACTTCGATGAAGGGACCAAAGGTATGGTTATTAAATTTGCTGATGATACAAAGATAGGTAGGAAAGTAAGTTGCGAAGAGGACATAAGGGGACTACAGAGGGATATAGATAGGTTAAGTGAGTGGGCAAAGATCTGGCAAATGGAGTATAATGTGGGAAAGTGGGAAATTGTCCACTTTGGCAGGAAGAATAGAAAAGAAGCATATTCTCTAAATGGTGAGAGATTGTAGAGCTCTGAGATGCAGAGGGATCTGGGTGTCCTAGTGCATGTATCGCAGAAGTTAGAATGCAGGTACAGCACGTAATTAGGAAAGCTAATAGAATGTTATAATTTATTGTGAGGGGAATTGAATACAAAAGTAGGGAGGTTATGTTTCAGCTATACAGGGCATTGGTGGGACCACATCTGGAGCACTGTGTACAGTATTGGTCTCCTTATTTAAGGAAAGATGTAAATGCATTAGAGACAGTGCAGAGAAGGTTTACTAGACTAATACCTGGAAGGGACGGGTAGTCTTATGACAAAAGGTTGGACAGGCTAGGCTTGTATCCGCTGGAATTTAGAAGAGTAAGAGGCGACTCGATTGAGACATATAAGATCCTGAGGGGTCTTTTCAGGGTGGATGTGGAAAGGGGGTGACTGTTTTAAAAATAAGGGGTCACCCATTTAAGACAGATGAGGAGAAATTCTTTCTCTCGGGGTTGAGAGTCTTTGGAATTCTCTTCCTCAAAAGGCGATGGAAGCAGAATCTTTGAATATTTTTAAGGCAGAGGTAGATAGATTCTTGATGAGCAAGGGGGTGGAAGGTCATCGGAGGTAGGTGGAAATGTGGAGTAATAAGTTCAGCCATGAACTTATTGAATGGTGGAGCAGGCCGAAGGGCTGAGTGTTCTTCTAATTCGTATGTACTCGAAGATGACTAAAATTTATATGCTGTGTCTGCATATGCTAAATAAATAACAAATATGGGAATGGCAAGGAGAATGTTGGAGAAATTGAATTTGGTGATGAAGAATGCTTCAGCAGTGGTGGGGAAGAATGATGCTCCTAGTTCGTATGTTCATATGCTCTCTGCAGCAGCAACTCACTTAGTCCCACTCCCCTGAATTTATGTTTCCCCCCGCCCCGTAGCCCTGCAAATCTTTTTCTTCAAATAATTATCCAATTTTCTTTTGAAGGCCGCAATTTAAATCTGCCGCCATCACGCCCAGGCAGCGCATTCCAGATCCTAACCACTCACTGCATTAAAAGAAAAAGTTTTTCCTCATGTCACCGTTGCTTCTTTTACCAATCACCTTAAATTGCTGTCCTGTGGTTCTGGATCCTTCCACCAATAGGAACAGTTTCTTCTTTATCTACTTTGTTCAGATCGCTCATGATTTTGAACACCTCTATCAAATCTCCTCTTAATCTTCTCTTCTCCAAGGAGAACAGCCCCAGCTTTGCCAATCTGTCCCTGTAACTGAAATTTCCCATCCCTGGAACCATTCTCGTGAATCTTTCCTGCCCTCTCTCTCTCTAATGCCTTTACATATTTCCGAAAGTGTGGTGCCCAGCTTGGGATACAATATTCCAGTTGAGGCTGAGCCAGTGTTTTTATATAGGTTTATCATAACTTCCTTGTTCTTGTAGTCTATGCCTCTATTTAAAAAGCCCAGGATCCCGAATGCCTTATTGATCACTTTCTCAACCTGCCCTGCCACGTTCAATGACTTGTGCACTTATACCACTAAGTCCCTCTGCTCCTGCACCCCTTTTAGAATTGGAGTCATTTCAATTTATTTTGCCGCTCCTCATTCTTCCTATCAAAATGAATCACTTCCTAGTTCTCTGCATTAAATTTCACCTGCTGCTTGTCCGTCCATTCCACCAGAGTGTCTATGTCCTCTTGATGCTCATCACTATCCTCCTCGCAGTTCACATTATTTCCAAATTTTGTGTCATCTGCAGATTTTGAAGTTGTACCCTGTACACCCAAGCCTAGGTCATTAAAGCAGGGATCCTAATACCGACCCCTGGGGAACTACACTATATACCTTTCACCAGTCCCAAAAACAACCGTTCACATCCACTGTCTCTGTATCCTGTCACTCAGCCAACTTCGTATCCATGCTGCTACTGTCCGTTTTATTCCATGGGCTCTAACTTTTCTGACAAGTTTGATGTGTGGTACTTTATCAAGTACCTTTTGAAAGTCCATGTATGACACACCAACTACATTACCCTCATCAACCCTCTCTTGTTTAAAAGCCTCGTTTTGTTTTCTTCTCAGCAGTTGGATTAACTTCTGTTAATTTCTTCATGTATAATGTTGCATTGTGTTTCTGTCCCTAGGACCAGAATGAGAGGAATCGACTGTCTGTTTATTTGAAGCAGATTGTGCCAATTGGTTTTGGTTCCTTCTGCCTCTTCATTTTTGATCTATGTGAGAGGTAAATACTTGTTATACATTTCACTCAGAGGTTCAAGTTAATCGGTCACTGACGGCAATTGTGTGACATGCTAAAGAGAGGTTTCACTTAGAACCTGTATGTGTTTTGCTTGGACAGAGATGAAGTGCCTTGTGCTGATGTAGTAAATCACTTCATAAACTAAACTTTCCTAACTTTCATTCTTAAAGAGGCAGTTATTAATGACAGGTCTTCTCAAACTCAGCTTTGGCACATTATTAGTGATTCTGTGACCGATTTTCACTTTCCAGTACATCTAGAACCCCAGTAGGAACTGGGAAACTGCTGTAGATTTGCAAGATTACATGTAGCACTTGTTTTAAAAAGTCTCAATTGTTTACTGCACATCAACCTTCCCCAGTGATGAGGAAGGTCTGTACAAGCCAGCAATGTGAAAACAGCCAGAAAACATGGTGGGTAAGAGCATTCAGTAACATGGAGACCCATCTCGGCTGTTGGTTTCTCCAGCAGCACAAGGAAACTAACAGCCGAGATGGGTTACTATGTAATTGGAGACACCTACCTCAGACTTCATTACAGCTTGCCACCAGAATCAGGGCTGTCGCTGGCCATTTTGCTGTGGTATAAATATAGTGTCAGTGATTTGTTGAAGAACAACATCGGCACAGGGTAGGAATCAAATTTCTTTCAACTGTGGAATGGCGGAGCAAAAGCAGCAAGAAATATATTTTCAACCGAGCTGCATATTAAAACCATGTACTGTGAAAGATGCCTACAGGATGCTCTTTTTTTAAATTTAGCGATTGCATGTCATGTTTTGAGTACAATGTTTATTTTTTCCTGACAAAACTTGTCCTGAATTTTTTTTTTAAAAATCCTGTTACAGGGGCGTACAACTGACCAACCCATTCTACAGTATTTGGGCCACTGATGTTGGCACAGAATTGGCTGTATCCTTTTATTGTGGATTTCTCATCAACAAATTTATCCCCTCCATTCATGGCAGGAAATGCAAGTAATTTGTGATTAAAAAAATGTGTGTAAAATATGTTAGCCAGACTGCTGCCTCAGCAGATATGTGCACTGCCCAGAAAGGTACCAAGTTTTATTCCTCTGTCAGTACTAAATTAGTTGATTTCACATGGGGTAATGGTAATGGTGGTGTAAATTAGGGGGGAATAAAATCATCCGTTGCTGATGAGCTGTGATTGGTTGGGAAGGCCTGTATAGGCCAGTTAAGGAACTGTATGTTTCTGGCCTGTGTAGTCTGGCTGACCATTGAATTTAAAACTATTAATGGTGATGGTTTCTACCATCAACGGCATTGTTTGTTTATGACTTGAGATGCTGATGAAAAACACTTCAGGTCGGTCTCAAAATAGTCTCGGAAAATAGCAGGGACACTTGTTTATTTCACAATGCTGAGCCAAAGGCACAATTAGATTCACCTCCTCCTTTCTAGAGCTACTGAGCTGGAGTGTGAGATGCATGCATTTGCTGTTAAAACATTTGGAAGCATATGCTTTCTCTGCCTCTCTGGTGTGCAGCAGAGATAAGCTGCTGTGATTAATTCCAGTTCCTTTGAACACAGGCAATATTCTCAGTGAATCATGCTGGCAGATTTCTAGAGAAGAGTCAATTTCAGCTCAGCCCCAAAGCAATTAATTACAATATTTCATTTGCTGCAGCAATTTCACTGATTCACTTGATTGTTAGAAGAAAATTGAGCTTTTTTCCTTTTGATTTCTCCTCCTCTACAGAAGCAGCTGACTTAATGCTGGATTATGGTTCCATGGTGAGGTAGAGCTAGGTGGCATACAGCAGACAAGTGAAAACTAATGCTATGTTTTCAGATAATTCCACCAAGGGACACCATGTAGATTAGAAATAGGAGGGGCCAAGAAAAGATCCTTGGGGGACACCAGACATGGTGGTGGTTTATTCAGAAGAACATCTTTCCAACAAATCCTGACTCACTTGATATATGAAGTGATCAATGTGTTACTGAGTTCTACAGAGCAAAATGGCCCACAGTTTGATTCCTGGTTTGTGCTAAATTAGCTATTGCCTACTACAAAATTAGCTTTGTATGGGTTATGGAGGGGAAGATCAGTTAGATTCCAGCACCTAATTGTGATCCAGTGGCTCCTGGTGGGACAGCTGTATATCTGTGAATGTCAGTCAGGACAGGATGGGTTTGGCAGTGACACACACAGTCACATTTTCTGCCAACACTCGCATGAGGAATGGTTTCTTCATAGGGTATCAAAGAGGCACTCATATGAAGCTAAACCTCAAACAGTCAGCACCTTCACAAGAAGGGGAAACGTTGGGGAGTGCTGGGGCAGGGCATGTACAAAGAAAATAGAAAAGAAAAAATATCATCTGTAGTATACCCTATGGGGTTAAATGTGTCTAGACTGCTGAAATCGAATTCCAAATACTTAATAAATATTTCAATTGGGCGTTACGCTGTAATTTGCCTTTTGGCCTGTGCAAACTCTCCATTGCCTTCATTTACTTATTGATCATCTGCAGTGACTGGTCTGCAAGAAAATTATTTGTAACTTTTTTTTTTAAAAGTTTTTTTACGCTCCCTGAAAAGTTTCACTTTTATTGTCTAATTCTACGTAGTGAACACTGCCCTTTGATAAACCTCTAAGGAATGTTGTTCTTGGTTTTGTGAAGAGCCTGCTGGTTTGGACAAGTCCCAGCACTGGGAGTTGCCTCTGTGTGCCTTCCTCCTCCTTCCTCTTGCAAGTCTGATCCTACTTCCCTCATAGCACAGTGTAGGAACAGAAGCAATGGGCCTGTTACCCTTATCTATCACTGTGTAGTGGCTATTAATGAGTTACAAAAGCAAACCGAGGATCCACTATGCTGATCTAATAAAATACAGTCCAGAGAGCTAAAGATGTCTGGCTGGACTTTTTAAAATCAGATTCTTGGACTTCAGCTCGCTGATAACTCGATTGGTCAAAGCAGTATGTAGCTAACTATGTAGATCAGAAGATTTTTGGTTTAGTCAGCAAACTCCATGCCCCTGGGCTAAAGAGGGGAAAATCTAGCTGAGATTTCTACTCTTGATTGGTATCCAGTAACTTCTTTCTGGAAAGTATGCATTTGTGGACATCTATTACCAAATTGCTGTCTAGGCTCATTTCTGATTAATAGGAACTTTAAGCAAAGTAACAGAGGATGTTCAGCACCCATGGAACCATCCCACAGCAGGTAGTCAAACTCTTGAAGGGAGGAGAAAGATTAACAGAAAATGTCTTTAATGCACTGTATTTAATTTTTTCAAAAAAAAAGCTTTCCTGTTTTTAAAGCTTTGTAAAGTTAAAATTACTATCATCCTGCAGAATGTGCTTTAACTATATATTTTTTTTGTAGTCCTACCCTTCAGTTAGCCTGCTTCTTCAATGGCTTAGTGGTTAAATGTAGTACATGGTCTGGAATGGACCATCCAGAACAGGAAATTAATCCCTGGCCTGTGCTCAATAAATTAATTTGAACCAGGACAGCATTTGAGGTTAGGGATGGTACAATTTGCCTTTATCGTCAGGCTTGGAAGGAAATACTTGTCCCTCATTGACATCAACACACTCCGATTTCTATAGACAATATATAAAACTTACAATCAAAAATGAAAAATGCTGGAAATACATGACCAGTTTGTCAGCACATGCAACGAGAAAAGATATGTTAAGCCATTATGCCATATGGTGGATGAGTATGGCAAGAAATGTGAGATTATGCAGTTGCTTACCAGAGTCAACCCCAAAGTGGCACGAGAATTTGAATCCAACACAAACACAGTGGACTTCAGTGCAAAGAAGCAATTCCCTTGCATTATTTCTATGACCCACGTCTAATGAGCGTGTGCTCCCATTTATCCATTTACAATGGATGGAACAGCCTTTTCTGTTCATTTACTTTTTTACTTATCTGCACATCGATTAACATACTGCATAATCACTCTGTGGCAATTACTTTATTAAGATGCATTTTTAAAAGGGTCTCGCATGTGAAAGCAACTGAGCCATTGGGAACCTAAGTCACAGTCCACCGTGGGCTGAGCCATACAGACTAGAAGATACCAGGGTGCTATTAGCTGATCTCAGTTGAGGTAGGATGGGTGGGGTGGGACAGAACTAGGGGTGGGGGGTGGTATATTTGGTCTCTCCTCCAGGGTAAAATCTGTCATAGTTTCCATTCTGGATCACTATTGAGTGAGGGAGAGGGCCTGGGTGAAGACAGGATCCAGCCTGGATATGGTGCTGATACTATTATGTGAAGGTAGCTACTTGGGCTGCCAGTATTTGATTTATAGCCCAGTGTGAATCACCACACTTTAGAAAGGGCATAAAGGCCGACCTAGGTTTAATATGTGGCTCCAGTATTCCTTTATTTGCTGCCCATATGGCAGAATTAATGGACTATGTTGTTTTCTGTTGGGGAAACCATCTCAAGAACAATTTAAACCACTAAGTCAGTGTTTACCTTGACAGTTGCCCATCTAGATGGCCTTCATCATAGTCGCAGGTATCTGCGCCTGTCTGTATTTCTTTTTCCTGTGCTTTATGGTCTTCCAGGTATTCCGAAATATAAGTGGCAAACGATGTTCACTCCCAGCCATGTCCAAGGCGAGGAGACTACACTATGAGGTACAAATATGAGGATACTCTAAACACAATGCGGGATTTTACAGCACAGAAAGAGACTGGCTCATTGGGCTGAATTTTACCAACCCTTCCTGACATCAGGGATCGTTTTGGGAGGGGGGGGGGGGGGGGGGCCGGAAAATGCCTCCAGGAGAGGCCCACCGTGGACCTCCGATTCTGGGAAGGCCCGACCCAATATTACCAGTGGTGGTGAGGCCTCATGGCGGCCCCCAGGCTGCTCAATGACGGGAGCTCAATTTAAATATTTAAATTGATGTAAATGAATGAATTAATTACTGTTATGTGCCTGCAGTCGGTTCCTGTGTCATCTTTTGTGCCGCTGGCTGGCACTCCCGTGCCTTTGGATCCTCGTCCGGGGAACCTAGGCGAAATACTGGTGGGGAGTGGGGAGCAGGTAGGTTTCTCAGTGTAGGAGTGGGAGGGAACGGAGTCAAAGGTGTATGAGATAGTGGGAAGGGTTATAGTTTAAAGTTTGTGGTTATTGGGGGGTGGGAGAGGGGCGAAATCAATGTTGTTTTATTTCCTTCAATCTCTCTTTAAATATTTAAATTGAAATGTAGGGCTCAAAGCCCTTTTAAAAATGGCATCAGTGCCTGCGCAAAGGCAGCTGACGCCATTGCCGGGGATGGAAAGCCCACCCCCTCCACATCCCCCGGGTGGGTGGTCTGCCCTGGCTATTTAAATGAGCCGCCATGGCGGGACCATAAATTTCAACCCATTATGTTTGCTATCTGAAAGAGTTATTCATTCATCTCACTCCCCATACCCTTTTAAGTTTTTCTTTTTCAAATATTTATCCACTTGCTTTTTAAAAGCTACCATGAATTCAGCATCTAGTCCCACATTCCATATCTTAACAACAGTTCTCTATTTTATGGGGAAAAAAAAGAAACAGTCCTATTTTCTCTCTCTCTCTCTTTTTTTTTGGTGATCTTAACCTTGTGCCCTCCAGTAACTGACCAATGAAAATAGTTTCTCGAATTTACTATCAAAGCCCTCATACTTTTAAACATTTCTATCAGATCTCCTCTGTTTTAGCGAAAATAAGCCATTTTCTACCCTCTGCTCATAAGTGTTTCATCACTGTACCTTAATAAATCTGTTCTGCACCTGCTTCATGGCCTTGTAGGATGCCCAAAACTGAAGACAATATTCTATTTGTAGCCAAACCAATGATTTTGTATTGGGTTAGTTTACTCCTTTTCTATTTGTGCTCTAGCCTCTTTTTTTATAAAGCCTCCGATCCCATATGCATTTTTTGATCCTTCCAATTTGGAATTTTTTGTATCTGAAGCCCAAAGCTTCTATTCTCTTGTACTCCTTTTTAGTTTTTTTTTTAACAGCATGTAGTATATTTATTCCATATTCTTCCTCCTAAAATGTAAGGTCTCACAGTTTGCATTAAGTTTCAATAAAAGCAAAATATTGCGGATGCTGGAAATCTGAAATAAAACAAGTTCTGAAGAAGGGTCACTGACCTGAAATGTTAACTCTGCTTCTCTCTCCACAGATGCTGCCAGATCAGCTGAGTATTTCCAGCATTTCTTGTTTTTATTTATTGCATTAAATTTCATTTGCCATCTATCCACCTACTTTACAAATCTGTTCACATCTTCCTGTAAATCATTTATAGTTCTCCTTTTCACTTCATATTTTAGCAGCAAATTTGATATTGTACCACCTCTACCCTAGTCCAGATCTTTTAGCCATGGTTCTAACACTGGCCCCTGGTGCATCGCTGGTTATATCCCTCTCTAGTCTGCAAATGTCTTTTTAACCATTAATGTGTTTTGTCCTTTTAGCCATCTTCCCATCTATGCATTTTTTTATTCGCTCATGGGATGTGAGTTTTGCTGTGATGGCTAGGATTTATTGCTCATTCCTAATTGTCCTTGAGAAGGACATATTCCCTTTAACACCATGTGTATTAATTTTATCAAGCCTCATATGTGGCACCTTCCCTAACACCTTTTTTGAAAATCCAGATCCACTGCATTTCTTTTCTCCAGTACACACTTCTTTCCTCCAAGAATGCTATCAAATTTGTCAAACATGACATTCTTTTCACAAATCTATGTACGTAATTAAGATGTCTTTCTAAGTAATTTAATTTAATCCTGTATTATGGTCTCTAGAAACTTACTCACTGTCAATGTTAAGCTGACTAGTCTACAGCTACTTTAGTTACTCCTGTCTCTTTTACCCCACTCCACCGGGGAACAAAGGTGCTGTATTGCCAGCTCTCTCATCCTAGTGTTAGATAGTTGTTTGCCGTGAATTTCTCATCTTGTTCTCTCACCTCCAGCTCCTGGAATGAATCCAACCTAATTAAATAGAGGAGGAATGGTCTTGACCCTTTTTATCCTGATCTTTACTAAGGAATTTAAATGACCGTGGTCCAATTACCAATGAGCTATGGACACTTTGGGCCACTGCACTAAAACTGCATCCAGTATTGATTTAATGTTACTAGGGATTGCAGGAATGTGTAGCAGCAACAGGAGTTGGAGACATGGGTGGGTAGGAGGCAGGGGGAGCCCTGTGGTTGAGAAGAATGCTCACTCAAAGTGAAGTGGGAGGTGGAAGAAGAGTGTTGGCATAAACCATGGGTGGAAAAGTGCCTGATTGAACTGCAAGGGGTTGAAAAGAGGAGAGAGAAGAGATTGGGTGAATAGTGTCAGCATATACTAGGGGTGGAACATAAATTTGGAAGGGGTGGAGTGTTTCTGTGAATTGAGAGGGTGTTGGATCCCATTAGTTGCACAAAGAGAGACAAAGTCCGACTGTAGCTTTAAGAAACTTTATTACAGTACTTAATTGTTACGTCTTCAGAAAACTTAACAATGAACTGAACTAAACTGCACTAAACTAAAAGCTACACACACAGACTGAACTAACCCACCTTTCGTGCCAAATCCAGCCTTATTATAGTTATTCATACAAATCAGTAACACCTACTCTTTGTTCCCAATTGGTTTACTGACCCCTGCAGTTTCATCTTGTCAAAGCCTGATTGGTGTCCTGTCTTAGCAATTTGTTTTAACTTCTTACTCCAGTTTCCCATCCCCTTATCTCCTTGTGAACCGTTAGGCTGACTGTTATACAAAGGGTTATTATTAAGCAGTATACAGCTGTCCTGATAGTTTCTGTTTGTTAGTCTGCTTTTGCTGATAAGCTGCCTCTGCAGCTCACTTTAAATGTTCCCATTGTTCTATCCCCATAGTTCTGTTCCCACAGAGGGGAAGGAGGAAGTTTTTGGAGAATTTTTAATTAAAATCACGAAATTTGTAATTTATAAAAAAAAAATTAGCTCAATGCGCCATTTTTAACATTTAAAAATGGAAATTTTCCAGTGGATGATTATCCTGAAACCAACCATTCTTGAAATGCACCACCAGTTGGAGTGGTAGAACAATAGTGAATGAGAGCAGCTTTTTTTATTAATAGTATTAGCTATCCCTCGCAGGCAAGGATGATTGTCTTCCATGAGTCTGAAGATGGCTGATGAAGCCGATTTGGGATCTACAGACTTTATGGCATGTAGGGCATTTGTTGTCATGTGGGATGTCTGGCCGTGTATTATTATTATTTCAGTGAATGTGTACAATTATAAATTTTGGCCAAAAGGAACCCAGCAAATGTCAAAAGAGCAAAGAGTGAAATGGGAGGAATGGTGTGACCATAGCTGGGGGGGGGGGGGGGGGAAGGTATTGGTGCAGGGGAGTAGCAAGAGATATAGTGTGGAGGGAGGCTAGACAAGAGATGGTGTTGTGTGAGTGACCCAATTTTTCACAGCCCTCACTTGAGTGGCACTATTGAACATAGCGCCAACTAGCTTGCAGATGAGGACTGATTAAAGATATGTATTTCTCTATTCACATATTTGGGCGCAAAGATTCAGCTTGGGCAGTAGTGCAAACTGGGCAGCATCGCAACAGCTGCCTATTATGCCCTGCACAATATTCTATTCCATTCCATTCCATTGACTACTGGCTAATGAAAGGGCTGAGAGGGGTGGGTATCGAGAGCATACAGGTGGAAATTGACTCCTTGTCTGTGGATGATACTAAGCAGTAGCAGGTAGACAATGAGGTGGGTCTAGGATGAATCCTTGAGTGTCTGGAGATAGCTGTGCAGGGCTGGGAAGCAAAGCTATTATTGGAGGTACTTTGGATAGGTTAAAGTAAAACCAAACAAGCAAGTCCCACTTAGCTGGATAATTGAGGTGAGGCACTGGAGGAGGGTGGTGTGGTTTGCTCATTTGAAGGCTGCAGGGAGGACCAGGAGGGAAAATGCACATGGGTCATTGTTACGACCAGGTGACAATGGGGTCTAGGGATTCCCTTTCAGCCTTTGCCTGGTTTAACCGTAACTGGGTTTAATTTCAAAAACAGTTTTTTTTAGCTCCCGCCCAATGAATCCTTGTTCACTGCTCTCCAATTGTAAGACAAAGAAATTGACCAGACAAGTTTTCTTCGATTTAAACAAGAAAGGTGGAAGTTTATTAACCTTAAAACTAATTTGGTTAAAATGACTACGAATACGTGGCGTGACCACACTAACATGCATACGCGATAAACACTGGCAGGTAGAGACAGAAAAGTAGAAAGAATGAATGGGAAAAGTTTGAAGCAATAGCTGGGGTTTATTTACTGTCGTTTTGAGTTTTGATTGCAGGTAAATGTTGCCATTTAGTTGGGGTCCAATACATGCTTCAAAACTTGTTTTGATGTAGCAGTCTTTTCTCTTTTGAGGTTCAAGTGACTTAGGTGGATCTGGGGATTCATGAGAGAGAGAGAGAGAGAGACACAGACACAGACACAGACACAGACACAGACACAGACACAGACACAGACACAGACACAGAGACACAATGACTTCTCCCAGGTTTAGTTGCCGTCTGACCCAAACCGTGCTGTCAATGCTTCAAAAACAACCTGGGCCAGCAGATTAAGCTGTTTGAACAAACCCCCGCGTTTCTGGATTCACCATCTTAGCAGACACCCTGGAATGCTGGCTTTCTTGCACATTCAATGTCTGCTCATCAGAATCTATTTGGGTTAACTGGATCAGGGAGCTGTTCTATTGTCTCCAGGCACTATCTCTTAGTATGCAAATGTTTTTCAGCCACTGCTGATCTCTTTAAACAAGTCATTTCTTCATTCCAGCAACAGTTTAAAATTAATGTTCATATGATGAAATTAATATGCCTCATTCTTGGCAGGTGGGATCTTCATGATGGTCGTAGTTAATAGAGAACGCCATTTGTGACTTTGATTAGGGTCATTTTAGTGCTGCAGGAGGAGTAGAAATCTGATTGGAAAGTTCAACAGGAAGTTGCAAGGGCAGTGGTGTGGATTTTTGAGAAACAATTAACAAGGACTTTGGAGAGGAAAGGGGGTCTGGAGGTGGGCTGAGGATGAGTATTTTTGAGGGGCTGGGGGTGATGACTGCAGTTTTGAAATGGATGGGGAACAGTACCCAAAGAGAGAAAACCACTTACAATGTCAGCTAGCATATTATCAGTTCGTGATAACTTTAGAGATTTGGCTGACCACATTTTGCCTTTTTTTTTCAGGGGCTTATCTTTCGGTTCAAGTTCCTGATGCTTGTCACACTGACATGTGCAGCCATGACTATTGTATTCTTCATTATAAGTCAGGTAAACAATAACCCACAAAGTTAACCTGTTTTTCAGATACTGTCTGATCTTTTGTTGATTTCTAAAACTGTTTTAATGTTGAGTAAATGAAGACCAGATGCATGTTGATCACCCATGAGCAGTCAGCGCTTAGACCAACTAGTGGAAACCAGTTGGGGCAGCAATTAAAGTGAAATGGGGAACTTACCCACTCTCGCATCCAGATCTGATCGGCTGCAAGACTAGATCGCAGGCAGCAAAGACAGGCTGATGTGGTCCTCTTTCAATATGCTGGTCGGGCTCTGATGACCTCATTAGGGCTCGATGTACAATTTCAACCTGAGGTCTAATCAGCTTTCTCACCAAGCCAAATCTGCCTGAAGCTAGATCGAGGGCCAGAAGAGGCCCAGGTAGGTAAACATAAAATAAAAAAGTAAGCTTCTTCATGGAATAGGAGTACTCCTCCAGGCCCCACAAGCAAACCTTGGACCTACCTTTCCCTTTTTCCACTTCCCCAATCATATCTGGAGACCTCTCCTGTCGTGCTGGGGGACAGAGTCGTCACCTTTTTGGGGGCTGTTGGTCAGCTTTTGCCAGTTTTCAAGGTTAGCCTGTATATGATTGCAGTGGATGAATCCTGTTGAAAACTGCTATAATTTGTTTGATTTCCAATGATCTGCACTGTGTCTCTCAACTCGCTACAGGATTTTACCAGAGATGAAGAACTATACAAAAACACAAGAAATAGGAGCAGAAGTAGACCATATGACCCATCGAGTCTGCTCCGCCATTCAATACGATCATGGCTGATCTTAGGCTTCAATTCCACTTTCCTGCCCACTCCCCATATCACTTGATTCCCTGCTAAACCAAAAATCTATCTATCCCAGCCTTAAATATATTCAATGATGGAGCATCCACAGCCCTCTGGGGTAAAGAATTCCAAAGATTCACAACCCTTTGAGTGAAGTAATTTCTTCTCATCATCTCAGTCCTGAATGATTGGCCCCTTATCCTGAGACTGTGTCCCCGTGTTCTAGATTCCCTCACCAGTGGGAACAGTTTCTCAGCTTCTACCCTATCAGACCCTTTCAGAATCTTGTATGTCTCAATTAGATCGCTTCTCATTCTTCTAAACTCGAGAGAATTTAGGCCCAATTTACTTGGCCTCTCATCACAGGACAACCCCCTCATCCCAAGGACCAATTTAATACATCTTCACTGCACTGCCTCCCAGGGCAAGTATATTAGTTCTTAAATGTGGAGACCAAAACTGCACACCGTATTCTAGGTGCAGTCTCACCAAAGCCCTGTACAATTTTAGTAAGACTTCTTTATTCCTGTACTCCAATCCCCTTTCAGTAAAGGCCAGCATGCCATTTGCCTTCCTAATAGCCTGCTGCACCTGCATGCTAACTTTGTGCGTTCCTTGTATGGGTACCACCAAATCTCTCTGAACGTCGCCATTTACCAGTTTCACACCATTTTTAAAAAAAAAAATATTCTGCTTTTCCATTTCTATGACCAAAGTGAACAACTTCACACTTCCCTACATTTTACTCCATTTGCCATCTTGTTGGCCACTCACTTAACCTGTCTATATCTCTTTGCAGCCTCTCTACATCTTCCCCACAGCTTATCTTTCCACTGAGCTTTGTATCATCAGCAAACTTAGATACATTAGTATCTGTCTCTTCAATCGATCAATCAATCTCAGAATTGTTACAGCGCAGAAGGAGGTCATTCGGCCCATCGTGTCTGCACCCCATCTAAGTCATTAATATAGAGTGTAAATAGCTGAGGCCCTAGCACTGATCCTTGCGGCACCCCACTATTCACTGCCTGCCAGCCTGAAAATGATTCATTTATGTCCACTCTCTGCTTCCTGTCTGTAAACCAATCCTCGAACCACGCTAATATATTGCCCCCAACAACGTGAGCCCTTATCTTGCCTATTCTTTTATGTGGCACCTTATCGAATGCCTTTTGAAAATCCAGATATACTACATCTACTGGTTCCCCTTTATCTACCCTACTAGTTATGTCCTCAAAAAATGCTAAATTTGTCAAACAGGATCTCCCTTTACTAAAACCACACTGACTTGTTCTAATCATACTATGCTTTTCCAAGTGCAATGTTAAGACTTCTTTAATAGTTTCCTGCATCTTCCCAACGATGTTAGGCTAACTGGCCTGTAGTTCCCTGTTTTCTTTCTCTACCTCCTTTCTTGAAAAGCAGTGTAACATTTGCTATAGTTGTAGCAAGAAATCTGAAATACTTGGATTATTTCTAATGGGGCAGAAAAGGTTAAGAGTAGATTTAAGAGACATTTTAAAAAAATTTTTGAAGGAGTTTAAAATTGAGGGTGAGCAGGGGAAAAACTATTTCCACTAGTTGAGGACTTGGTGATAAGGGCTCATCAGTTTAATGTCACTGAGAGTGAAGGGAGAATTATAAAACAACTTATATTTATATAACATCTTAAACATAATAAAACATCCCAAAGTGCTTCACAGGAGTATTATAAAACAAAGTATCACTGAGCCACAAAAGGAGATATTGGGTCAGATGACCAAAAGCCTGGTCAAAGAGGTAGGTTTTAAGGAGTTTTTTTAAGGGGGAAAGTGAGGTCGAGATGTGTGCTGAAAGTATTCCAGAGCTTGGGGCTGAGGCAACTGAGGGCGTGGCCACCAATGAGGGAGCAATTAAAATCAGAGATGCACAAGAAACCAGAATTAGAGGAGTGCAGATATCTTGCAGGGTTGTGGGGCTGGAAGAGATTAGAGATCGGGAAGGGCAAGGACATGGAGGGATTTGAAAACAAAGATGAGAAATTTAAATCAAGACATTGTTTGACTGGAAGCTAATGCAGGTCAACGAGCACAAGGTTGATATGGGAACAGGACTTGGTGCGAGTTAAGACACGGGCAGCATAAATTTGGCTGACCTCAAGTTTACAGAGAGTGGAATGTGGGAGACGAGCCAGGAGTGCGTTGGAATCGTCAAGTCTAGAGTTTGTAGTATAAGGGTTTGAAAGGGTTAATGTTTGAGACAGTGTAAGAAATCATGAGAGAGAGACTTGAAGGAGAAGCAGCATGGCTTCAGTAGAGTAAAGCATACTTGTGTAAAGCCAGATATAGTTCTCTAATATGTAATAAACTAGTTATTGTTAAAACTTACCAAAGACTCAGTAATCTTTCCTAGCTAGACTAGCCAAACATACAATATGGTGAACAGCAGTGGTTCTTGACAGACAACACCTAGAAAATTTTGAAACGACGGTTGGAAAGTCAGACCTGAGAAAAATGGCACCAAAACTGCAGAACTCGAAGAGGCTGTGAGGAACTCCAGAGCTGCTCCTTGGATGAAGTGGTTGCACAGAGAATCAGGAGGTTAGCTTGCAGAGGCATTCAGGCTGCACCACAGAGGCGTGGTGATCTGTGGGAAAAAATATCCCCGTCCAGCGATCACAGGCTTTGAGTCAGAGAACCAAGCACTGGTCGGGAATCTGGTGAGCAAACCTTTTTTTTAAAAAAAAAAAGTAGAAAATTGTTCTTGGCAGCACTGGGAAAACTAAATCCCTAGCAAGGGTGGATCTGAGGTTGGTGCCATTACACATAGCAACCGCAAGGCAGAGAAAAATAAGGAAAAAAAAGCAGCTACAAATGCTCGATACTTCAGGTGAAGGAAGTGAAGAGATTATTGATATGACGCCGCAAAGCTGCATTTAAGAAATAAATACCTAGTCCAACAGAGAGATTTCCCAGGGAAAAACAGTGACCATAGCAGGAGTCGGTGTGAGGCTGAGCAGCACTGGAAAACTTGCAATACTGGAGGGAAAGCTATCTAGAAAGTTTAGGAAAGCCATGGATCTTAAACTTACACTACCAGAGAGGTTTGGACACATGGAAGGACCAAATCAAACTCAAAACTGGGGGTAACTTTGGAGAAAAAGATTTTTGAGATACCGGATTGCTTCAAAATTTGACAGCAAGTCTGAAGCAGAACAAGTCAATACATTACTTTATTCCGTAGGTGCAATAGCAGATGATATTGCAAAACAGGACATTAATGAGATATCAGATGCATTTTGAAGAAGTCTTAAAAGCCTTTGATGTTGCTTCTTGGGTTGAAATAATTAAGATTCTAAAAAGGGCCAAATTCAACAGAAGGGTCCAGAAACCAGGTGAACCTGGTTTTATTAATGACTCTTAAAGGCCACTTGAAGGATGCAAATATGGAGACCTTAAATCAGAATTAATAAAAGACTGCATTGTAGTAGGTATTGCTGAATAATCGCTATCAGATCTATTGCAGTCTAAGGAAGACCTCCCCCTAGACAAAGCAATACAGCTGGTGAGACAAGCAGAGGTCTGTAAGCAAAACAGAACAATCCTGAGAGGTGAAGAAAAACCTTGGTTCAGGAAACCTCCAGCGACCGTACTGTTCCATAAGTACTGGATTTTAAAAGAAGCACCAGAAAAGAAGGTACGCTTGGAAGGGAAAGTGCAAGATGCCATGAAACCTTGCCAGTGCTGTGGCGCCAAAAAGACCCACAGGCACAAACAGTGTCTTGCAAACAAAGTAGAATGCTTTCACTGCGAGAAAGTTAGCCATTTTGGGAAGATGTGCTAAAGTAAAACCTCTACTTTCACAGGTTCTAAAGGAAAGGTCTTCATGCATAGAGCTATTAATGAAGTTGAACAATCTCCATCAGAAGAGAAATCAGAAAACTTCTTTGGTGAGATCAATGACCCTAATCATGCATTTTGGACTGCAGATATGTCAACAGACATATCGCCAACATTAAACTGGACACTGGAGCTAGTGTGATGATTTTATCAGACAATGAACCATGGTTATTAACCAACAGAAACTCTGTTACATGGTCCAGAAGGGATTGAACTGAAAGTCAACTGAAAGCTACAGGCAACACTCCAGTACAAGGGAAAGCAGATATTGGAAACAGTGTATATCCTATAGAATCGAGAATTTTCTCTTAAGTAGCTGAGCGTGTATAGACCTTCATCTTATCAGGAAATTGGAAGAAATTAAGCAGCAAGAATCTAGGAGTCACTTCAAAAAAGCCTTTCCAAAGTTATTTACTGGTCTAGGAAAATTTAAGACCAAATATATTATTACTTTGCAAAAAGATGCCAAATCTGTGTGTCTTTTCACGCCTTGGAAAATACCATACCCACAGATGAAGCCAAGTCCAACTTCAGCTAAAAGAGATGACCAGTTTGGGAGTCATTTCTCTGCCAATGAGCCTACAGAGTGGTGCATTGGAATGGTTCCAGTTCCTAAACCTAATGGTACTCTTCACATTTGTGTAGACTCAACTTAAGGCTGTAGCTAAAGAAATCCATCCGATGTCCTCAGTAGACGAAAGCTTGGCAAAGGTATCCAAAAGTACCGTGTTCACAAAGTTCGACACTAATAGTGGTGTTTGGCAAGTCCCATTCAATGAGAAGTCAAGATTATTGACAACCCTCATTACTCCATTCGGATGATTTTGTTTTAAACGCTTACCAATCGGTATAACATCAGCACCGGAAATATTACAAAGAACTATATCAAACATTCTACAGGGCCCTTTTAAAGGGGTAATATGTCTTGGGGAATCCGTCGAAGAACATGACCTGAGGATTAGAGCAGTTTTGAATCATTTACAAGAAACACTTAATAGTGTGTGAATTCTCAAGCGTCTATTCGTTTCCTAGGGCACATTGTTAGTAGCAAGGGCATAATGGCAGACCCACAAAAGATGAGAGCCATTAGTGAATTCTTAATTTCTACTTCTATCCAAGGTCTTCAGTGATTCCTTGGAATGGTTAATCAGTTGGCAAAATTTCTGCCCAATCTAGTGCAAGTTACTGAACCCTTAACACAACTATTAAGGAAAGCTCACCAATGGTATTGGGATGCACATCCGGTGCAGGATCAAGGAAATGCTAATTTTGCTAGAAATCTTAGTGCATTATAACCCCTCACTACTGACCACAATTGTAGCAGATGCTCTCATCTACAGGGTATGGGGCAGTCCTTTTTCAAGAACAGCCAGATGAGTGTCGCAGGTCAGTTTATTCGTCTCGAGCATTGTCTGAGACTGAGGAGAGGTATGCTATCATAGAGAAAGAAGCTGTTGCAGTCACATGGGCTTGCGAAAAGTTCTGATTATGTCATTGGCTTAAAGGTTGTCATAAAGACAGACCACAAACCCCTAGTTTCCTTACTTGATGAAAAGGAACTCGCAAGAATGCATCTGAGAATCCAGAGATTCTGGTTGAGGCTAATGAGATTCACGTGTGAAACTGTATATGTACAGGGCAAGCAGCAAATGACAGCAGATGCATTGTCCACAGCTACTGTTGACCATCCTACACAACAGGATGTTAAATTCATTCACGAAATTGAGTCATATTCTCAGTTCACTGCCTCACAATGGCCAGCAAGCTTAAGAAAAGCTCCAAGAAATTAGACATGCGCAGATGCAAGATGAGGAATAGTACGGTGATGAAAATCATCTTTGAATACAGAAAGCACTTTACTATTGTGGATGATTTGCTGGTGATTCCATTCTCATTCCGGGAAGACATCTTGGAGAAAATACACCAGGGCCACAAGGGTATCACGAAATGCAGAGCACTGGCTCAGTTGTCCATGTGGTGGCTGGAAATATTGAGAGATTCAGAAGAAATTATTTCTTATTGCCAGATATGCACAGACCAGATCAGAGGGAACCCTTTACCATGACCCAATTTACAACCAGAATGTCTGGGGATTGATTTATTCATGTTTAATGGAAAATCCTACCTGATATTTTTTCAGGTGGATCGAAGTCAAATGTTTGTACACAATGACTACGGAGACAGTCATTTGAGTTTTAATAGCGATCTTTACAACTCATGGTATACCTGACCAAATTGTTTCTACAATTTGCAAATGACTACTTTATGGACTTTGCTGAAACATGTGGATTTGTGCATCTTACATTTTCCCCTAGATAACCTCAATCAAATGGTGAAGCTGAAAGAGGAGTCAGAAGTATCAAAGCAATGTTAACGAAGAATGAAGATTTTCAAACTGCACTCTAAACAGATCTACTCCATTGCTATGTGGATTAGCATTATCAGAACTGTTGATGGGAAGGAAGCTCAGAACACAACTTCCCATCCTACCCAAAAAGTTATGTCCAGGGCTAGAAGTCCAGGATTATCAGAGTTCAAGACGGAGCAAAGTCTTTTCGAGACTTATGACAGAAGATATTGTACCAGGAACCTACCCAAGCTAATGAAATGAGACAAGGTATGGGTATGAGACCAAGGCAGAGAAGGAGTAATCGTCCAGGGAGATGATAATCAACTGAGATCTTACTTAATACTTACTTCAGAAGGTACTATATAATGGGAGAAATCTTTATTTCTGTTCATCAAATTTGTCAATCAGTCATATGTTTGGATGTAATTAAAAACAAGAAATGCTGGAAATACTCAGCAGGTCTGGTAGCATCTGTGGAGAGAGAAGCAGAGTTAGCGTTTCAGGTCAGTGACCCTTCTTCAGAACTGACCTGAAACATTAACTCTGCTTCTCTCTCCACAGATGCTGCCAGACCTGCTGAGTATTTCCAGCATTTCTATTTATTTCAGATACTGCATCCGCAGTATTTAGCTTTTATTTATATGTTTGGATGAACCAGATGTTGAACCTGAAATTCAGAGAGCACTACGCACCTCAATGAAGGCCGACCAAGTCAAGAAACAAGAGTTCAGAGAAAGACTGCTGATCTTCCAAGTCTGACAGCATGATCAAGGAGAGTTGTGAAGCCTCCTGACATTTTAATCTGTGATGTCAGAGACTTTGGGGGGGGGGGGGGGAATATGGGATAGTATGTAAAAGTCAAAATGAATGTACAAAAATATATATGGACAAAGACTTGGAAGATGTCATCAGGGTTTGAAAGGGCTAATGTTTGGGACAGCGTGAATAATATTTCCCGCTATGATGTAAGAGATCACATGAGAGACAGACTTGGAGAGAAGCAGCATGGCATCAGTGGAGTAAGACATACTTGTGTAAAGCAGTATAAAGTTCTCTAATATGTAATAAACTAGTTATTGTTAAAATCTTACCGAAGACTCAGTACTCTCTCCTAGCTAGACTAGCCAAACAAACAACCGAGGTAACAAAGGCATGAATGAGGGTTTCAGCAGCAGATGACCAGCAACGGGAGTGATGTTATGGGGGTGGAAATAGGTGGTCTTGGTGATGGCACAAGTAGGAGGTTGAAAGTTCCTCTCAAGGTCAAATGTGACACCAAGGTTGCAAACAGACTGGCTTAATCTCAGACTGTTGCCAGGAAGAAGGATGGGGTCAGTAGCTGAAGAACAGAATTTGGAGCAGGGACTGAAAACAATGGCTTCAGTCTTTCCAATATTTAATTGGAGGAAATTTCTGACCATCCAATAATGGATGCCAGATAAGCAGTGTCAATGCACAAATAGCAATTTAGCAATAGTGGAGGAGTCGAGAGAAGTGGTGGTGAAGTAGAGCTGAGAGTTTTCACATATGCTGATGATAAACACAGTGCTTTCAGATGGTGTTTCAGAGGGGCAGCACGTAGATGAGAATTAGGTTGCAGGGCCAAGGATAGATCCTTGGGGTACAACAGAACTAACAGTGTGGGAGCAGGAAGAGAAGCCACTGCAAGTGATCCTCTGGCTATAATTAGATAGATAAGCATGGAGAAATCTCTGTATTTAGAGAGTTGTTGGAACATAGAATGATCTCAGTGACAAAGCATTCTATCTGTTAAGGGAAGCATAGATAAACATTTGAAGCAGAGGAAGATACCGGCAGGATAGTAGGATTAGTTTTGGATTGATGTAGTAAAAAGCTATCACAGATAAGATTGGCCAAATGGCCTCCCTCTATGCTGTAAACTCCCATGTTTCTATGGTTTATCACCAGAATTTTAGTAAAACCTAAATGGTAGATACTGTCCCCGGTAATTGAATTTTATTAACTTTTATCTTTGTGTTTCTGTACCTGTCACTCTTGCTAACTCTACAGTTTGAGTCGCTTTCATATTAATGATGTTTTAACTAACATGTTACTTGGAGAGGTACCATTCTATATACCTTGGTGGTCATGGATTGATTTCGCTCATGCTGATCAGTATATGTAAACTGGAACAGCATGAACGACTTGCAACTGTGGCAGAAGGCAGATAAGAAATGGTATACTTCATCACAGTTGAAGTATATTATACTATGTGTGATCATTAGTGAGTCCAGTACTCTTTAGAGTCTAGTGACAACTATTATATATTATGTTAAAACTAAATAATCACAAAGAATTTAGGATGATTTTAATTTTCCAGCTCCAAAAGGAATCTTTTTAAAGAGGTACCATCTGCATGAAATGTTAACCAATCACTATTTTTTGCTAACTAACTTACACCACTGGCCAATTGCAGCTTCCTTACTGCCATGAGTAGCTTAGTACAGATGAGGGATTGAATGTGGGCCCTTTATTTGTGTAGCTTGGTTCACACTAAATTTGTGCATTTACCAACTGAGCCATCAGGGTTGATAGCCACTGGATACTCATCTGCTCTTTGTATTCACTCATGTTTGACCCCATTGCTGGTTGTTCCACAGTATTTTTCTGTCTTCAGTAAGCAGACTTGAGAAAAGGGAGTTTAGAAAAAGTATTGCAGCCTAATTCAGTCGGTTCCAATTCTAAAGATTGAATTGTAGCGATAACAAGGGCCTACTTTGACAGTCAAAACTGATGGAATGCTTCATTACTTCACACCGCATTGATTACCTGGAGCTGTAGGGCTGCTAACACTGAATCTAATTAAAGGCAGTTGACATCATTCACTGCCTAGTGTGTTTGCATTTCCACAATGAGTTGAATCAGTTCTATTACAACTGTACAAAAGACAGGAACCCACTTGTCTATAGTCAGAGCTAACATTTAACAAGGCCAATTGCATTTTCAACTTATTTTCATGCAAATTTCCTCCTTTGCAACATTAATTCAAGTTTAAAAACGGTCAACGCTACTAATTTGCTGTTTTCACAGAAAATGGACACAAGCACACATGATCCCCAAAGCATCAGTTAAAAATCCTGGAATCCCATGGAATAAAAACAGAATTTGTCACATTTTGTCACCATAAGCCTATTTGTGCCTTTTGTGCCATCAAAGTGTCTTTGAAATCTTCATGTATGCCCATTTGGGAGGAAACCGTAACATCTTATGAATGTCCAAGTAGCTTGTTTTATCGAACAAAAGATTCGAAACTATGGCCCTGAGTCACATGACTGATTAGTCATAGATACAGCACTGAAGCAGGCCCTTCGGCCCACCGAGTCTGTGCCGACCATCAACCACCCATTTATATTCATCCTACATTAATCCCATATTCCCACTTTTCCTCAATTCTCTTACCACCTCCCTATACTAGGGGCAATTTACAATGGCCAATTTACCTATCAACCTGCAAGTCTTTGGCTGTGGGAGGAAACCGGAGCACCCAGTGGAAAACCACGCAGTCACGGAGAACTTGCAAACTCCGCACAGGCAGGACCCAGAACCAAACCCGGGTCACTGGAGCTGTGAGGCTGCGGTGCTAACGACTGTGCCGCCCAGGCCTGGCGATCTGATCAATAAAGCTTGGGCAACTCAGTTCTATTTGTGCTTGTGTTTGCTTATATTTATCACTCATTGCATTGCTTTATTTGAATTTCAAATTAACATAAGGATCTGTTCATTAAGCAGGTTGAGATATTTGCAATGTAATGGAAACTTTGGCCGGAATTTTACAGCCTCCCCAACGAGTGGGCTGGTAGCAGGAGGCGGCGAGAAGTGGCCCGCCTGCCCCAGACCAATCAAGGCCCTTAAGTGGGCCTACTTAAGGGTCCTTCCGCTGCCGTGGGTATTTTTACCCTCTGTGGCCAGACGGCCAAGGCCCAAGAACCCAGCCTTGTGGTCTGAGGAGGCAGGACCCCCTCCTGATCAGGAACCCTGTGTCCCATAAAGGGCCACCCCCAACCCCCCCCAGCTTCCTCGCTGGGGCCTGGCCAATTGTCCCTGGCGAGGCCCTAAAAACCTAGCTGAGTTCCGGGGTTGTCTTTCCTCTTGCCTAGATGGCTGGGTGTAGCGCCAGGTGGCGCTGCTAGGGTTGAGAGCTGCCAGCTGATTGGCTGGCAGCACCATTAGGCAGGACCTCCTGCCTCACGGAAGTGGAAGTCCAGCCCAAGACCAATTAAGGGCCTGGGGAGCGCAAAATCCTGGCATGGCTCCCCAGGCCCGGTGGAGGTGGGCTCGCCACCGACTTCTTGGTTGGAGGACAAGGTCTCCCTCCCAATGTAAAATTCCAGCCATTGATTTAAATGCCTTGTGGCCCTCAAGATTTTGTGGTATTCACCCAAGTAGCCCAGAGAAACACGAGGCCCGCAGACACTTAGTATGAATGTTTGTTTGTTATGTGCCTGCATTTTCCCTCTTGGCCTGAAGGCATTCATTTGCTGGGTTGGGTCTCCAAGGGCACTGACACCACCCCTGACCGCAACCTCTGGTTTGTCACCTTTTGTGAGAGTCTAAATAGAAAAGTTAGCAACCTGGTCAACCTCAGTAGCATTATAGTTGAACCTGAACCTGACCCCACTTGTGTGCACATCCTTTTCAGTAGCACATATAGGAACAGGAGTAGGCCATTCAGCTCCAAGTCTGTTTCAGCATTCAGTGAGATTATGACTGATTTTGTATCCTAACTCCATCCAGCTACCTTGACTGCATTTCCCTTCATACCCTTAGCTCAGAAAAATCTATCAATCTCAAGTTTAGGTTGCATCTACTGCTTTGTGTGTGTTTCACACTTCTACCACCCTGTATGAAATGTTTGCTAACTTCTTTCCTGAATGGCCTATTTCTGATTTTTAACATTATGTCCACTTGTCTGAGACATTCCCACCAACAGAAAAGGTTTCTTTCTATCTACCCTATCAATATCTTTACAAACCTAAATCAAATTTTTTCTTGACCTTCTATATTGCAGGGAATACAAGCCTAATTTATGCAATCCTTTTATAATTTAATCATTTTTAATCTTTTATTCATGGGACGTGAGCATCTTTGGCAAGGCCAGCATTTATTCCCCATCCCTAATTGTCCTCGAGAAGGCGGTGGTGTGCGCCGCCTTCAGCCGCTGCAGTCCATCTAGCGTAGGTACGCCAACAGTGCTTTTGGGGAAGGAGTTCCAGAATTTTGGCCCAGTGACACTGAAGGAATGGCAATATAGTTCCAAGTCAGGATGATGTGTGGCACAAGTCATGGGTTTGGAAGGTTGCTGCACTGCATCTTGTAGATTTTTACACACTGCTGCCACTGTCCGCTGGTGACAGAGGGAGTTAATGTTTACGGTGATGGATGGGGTGTCAATCCAGTGTGCTGCATTGTCCTGGATGGTGTCCAGCTTCTTGAGTGTTGTTGGAGCTGTACCCATCCAGGCAAGTGGAGAGTATTTCATCACGCTCCTGGTTTGTGCCTTGTAGATGGTGGATAGGCTTTGGGGAGTCAGGAATAAAGGCATGCTATGGGACCCGACAACATGTGTTGGGTTCGGGTCGGGCTGGGCTGTACTTCCTGGTCCGGCATTCGGGCTCGGCTCGGATCAGACACACTCTATCACAGGTACGTGGCTCCAATGTTAATTTAATTTTTGGACTAGAAAGGTGGTTTTGTTTGTTATATTAAGCTTGTGCCGATCAGCAACAAAGTGAAAAATGGAAGGTAAGTTAATTGATGGTCGGGTCGGGCGCGGGGAAAAAATGAAAGGACTCGGCCAGGTCAGATATTGAAGCAGCTCGTGTCCATATGCAGCAAGACCTAGACAACATCCAGGCTGATGTAATTCTGTTGGTCTCGGGTCGGGTTTTTTTTTTTTGCAGACCTAAGCAGGCCTGTAGTCAGGAGGCGAGTTACTCACCACAGAATTCCCAATCTCTGACCGATTTTCATTTTTTTTTATTTGTTTGTGGGATGTGGGCATCTCTTGGTAAGGTATTTGTTGCCCATCCCTAATTGCTCTTGAAAGTATTGGTGAGCTGCCTTCTTGAACTGCTGCAGGTCTTGTGTAGGTATGCCCACAGTGCTGTTGGGGACAGTGTTTATATGGCTGATCCAGTTAAGTTTTTGGTCAATGTTAACCCCCAAGATGTTAGTGGGGGATTCGGCGATGATAATGCCATTGAATATCAAGGGGAAGTGGTGAGATTCTTTCTCTGTCTCGTTGGACATGGTCATTGCCTGGCACTTGTGTGGCACGAATATTACTTGCCACTGATCAGTCCAAGCCTGGATGTTGTCTAGGTCTTGCTGCATATGGACATGGGCTGCTTTAGTATCTGAGAAGTTGAGTAGTTATGAACATTGTGCAATCATCAGCGAACATCCCCACTTTGAACTTATGATCGCAGGGAAGATCACTGAAGTAGCTGAAGATGATTGGGCCAAGGACACTACCCTGAGGAACTCTTGCAGTTATGTCCTGGAGCTGAGATGATTGACCTCCAACAATCACAACCATCTTTCTTTGTGCTAGGTATGACTACAACCAGTGGAGAGTTTTACCCCGATTCCCATTGGCTTCAACTTTGCGAGGGCTCCTTGATACCATACTCTGGCATATGTTGCTTTGATGTCAAGGGCAGCCACTCTCGCCTCTCCTGGAATTCAGCTACTTTTTCCATGTTTGGATGAAGACTGCAATGAGGTCAGGAGCTGAGTGGCCTTGGTGGAACCCAAACTGAGCATCGGTGAGCAGGTTATTGTTGTGTAAGTGCCACTTGATAGCTCTGTCGAAGACACCTTTCATTACTTTGCTGCTGATCAAGAGATGGTAATTGGCCAGATTGGACTTGTCCTGCTTTTTGTGTACAGGACATACCTGGGCAATTTTCCACATTGCTGGGTAGATGTCAGTATTGTAACTGTACTAGAACAGCTTGGCTAGGGGCGCAGCTAGTTCTGGGAGCACAAGTCTTCAGTGCTATAGCTGGGATGTTGCCAGGACCCATCCTGCCTTTGCAATATCCAGTGCATTCAGCCATTTCTTGATATTATGTAGAGTGGATCGAATTGGCTGAAGACTGGCATTTGTGATGTTGGGAACCTCGAGGCTGAGATGAATGATCCTCAGGAGGAGACAGAGATCAGTCAGCCACTCGACACTTCTGCCTGAAGATGGTTGCAAATGCTTCAGCCTTGTCTTTTGCACTGACGTGCTGGGCTCCCCTATCATTTGAGGATGAAGATATTTGTGGAGCCAACAATATTTGTTGTTTAATTGTCGAACACTATTCACAACTGGATGTGGCAGGACTGCAGAGCTTGGATCTGATCCATTGGTTGTGGGATCACTTAGCTCTGTCTATTGCATGCTGTTTAGCATGCCTGTAGTCCTGTGTTGCAGCTTATTCAGGTTGGCACCTCATTTTTATGTATTCTGGTGCTGCTCCTGGCATGCTCTCCTGTACTCCTCATTGAACATTGGCGCCTTCTCTGTCACACTCCTTCCAAGGCCAAGATATCTTTTTCTGCGATGTGGTGCACAGTAGTCCAGATGATCCATCTCAGCCTCCTCCTGTGGTCCACAGCATCACAGATGCCAGTCTTCAGCCAATTCGATTCACGCCGTGTCATATATCAAGAAACGACTGAAGGCACTGGATACTGCAAAGGCTATGGGCCCTGACAACATTCCAGCAGTAGTACTGAAGATCTGTGCTCCAGAACTAGCTGTGCTCCTAGCCAAGCTGTTCCAGTACAGCTACAATACTGGCATCTGTCCAGCAATGTGGAAAATTGCCCAGGTATGTCCTGTACACACAAAGCAAGACCAGTCTAGCCTGGCCAGTTACTGCCCCATCAGTCTACTCTCAATCATCAGTAAAGTGATGGAAGCTGTCATCAAGCGGCACTTGCTTAGCAATAACCTGCTCAGTGACCGTTTGGGTTCTGCCAGGGCCACTCAACTCCAGACCTCATTGCAGCCTTGGTTCAAACATGGACAGAAGAGCTGAACTCAAGAGGTGAAGTGACTGCCCTTCACATCAAGGCAGCATTTGACAGAGTATGGCGTCAAGGAGCCGGAGCAAAACCTGGAGTCAATGGGAATCGGGGCAAACTCTCTGCTGGTTGCAGTCGTACCTAGCGCAAAGGAAGATGGTTGTGGTTGTTGGAGGTAAATCATCTCAGCTCCAGGACACCATTGCAGGAGTTTCTCAGGGTAGTGTCCTAGGCCCAACCATCTTCAACTGTTTCATCAATGATCTTCCATCAATCATAACGTCAGAAGTGAGGATGTTCGCTGCTGATTGTGCAATGTTCAGCACCATTCGCCGCTCCTCAGATACTGTGCAGAAATGCAGCAAGACCTGGACAATATCCAAGCTTGGGCTAATAAGTGGCAAGTAACATTCGCGCCACACAAGTGCCAGGCAATGACCATCTTCAACAAGAGAGAATCTAACCATCTCCCCTTGACATTCAATGGCATTACCATTGCTGAATCCCCCACTATCAACATCCTAGGGGCTACCATTGACCAGAAACTGAACTGGAGTAGCCATATAAATACCGTGGCTACAAGAGCAGGTCAGAGGCTAGGAATCCTGAGGCAAGTTATTCACCTCCTGACTCCCCAAAGCCTGTTCACCATCTACAAGGCACAAGTCAGGAGTGTGATGGAATACTCTCCACTTGCCTGGATGGGTACAGCTCCAACAACACTCAAGAAGTTCGACACCATCCAGGACGAAGCAGCCCGCTTGACTGGCACCCCAACCACAAACCTTCACTCCCTCCACCACTGACGCACAGTGGCAGCAGTGTGTACCATTTACAAGATTCACTATAGCAACACAGCAAGGCTCCTTCGACAGCACCTTCCAAACCCACGACCTCTACCAACTAGAAGGACAGGGACAGCAAATACATGGGAACACCACCACCTGCAAGTTCCCCTCCAAATCACATACCTGCCTGACTTGGAACTATATCGCCATTCCTTCACTGTCGTTGGGTCAAAATCCTGGAACTCCCTTCCTAACAGCACTGTGGGTGTACCTATCCCACATGGACTGCAGCAGTTCAAGAATGCAGCTCACCACCACCTTCTCGAGGGCAATTAGGATGGGCAATAAATGCTGGCCTAGCCAGCGACGACCACATCCCATGAATGGATTTTAAAAAATCAAAACAAGAGACAGTGCCTGAAAATCTGTCCAAGGGAATCGAGGGCTGGGGATCGGATGGGAAACTAGAGCAATGTAAGGTTTTAGCCATAATCTTATTGAAAAGCAGAGTCGATGCAATGGGTCATATGGCCTATTCTTGCTGTTATTTCTTATGTTCTTGATGTACCTGATTCATTTTTCAGTGCTGTCACCAAGTTAAGTTTGCCAATGAACAACAGTGCAGTAGTATAAAGAGGGCATGATAAATTCTTTCTAGTTCCTGAATGACTTGGCAGTTTTTAAACGGGTAGGTGGGTAAAAACAACTGACTGCATTTGTTTCTGCCATTCAGTAAGTTTCTCTCTTGCCTTGGTTGCTGTGCAAGGGCCATGTGTCAAAAGCTTTCAGGAAATGGTTTGAATCTGATCACTGCAAGCTTGTGAATCCAGTGTGGAAAGTCCCTGCCAATCACTAAACATTTGAGTATAGGGATGGATGCTACATAGTGTTTTATATAAGTTCTTTTCTGGTGTGCATTGGGTTCAGGTTGACAATTGGTACAGATACCCATTATATCAATTATTATAAAGAATGACTATTTATTTCCTTCAATTTTTAGTTCCCATACACTAGAGGCATCTAATTCATTTTCAAATCTACAAGATTTTGTGTAGTGCATGTGCGTATTTTGGATTCTGCCAATCCCCAGACTGTAATGAGTTAGCAAATTTCAGCCAGGGTGCCAGAGGGTATTCTACAATTGGACTCAATATTCCCCGAGTAGAGAGGAGAAAGAAATTCAGCAAGTGTTCTCACTTCAGCTGGTTATCCATTGAATCCTGCTGGAAAGTCTGCAAGTGAACACTGAGGGGAGGACAAGGTTGGGTTTGGCTGTGATAACTAACATTCAGTTGAATAGCCAGCTAATACTTGTGAGCTTGGCTTGAATACAACCACATGAGCAAGATACATAGAATTACATAGAAATTAAAACAAGGAAATGAAATTTTGGACCAACTTGGGCCCGACACTCTTATTCTCCTTTTAGCTTGCCTAACTTCTCTAATATGTTCTTTTGATTTACAGCACCACAGTATTTAAGTACAAATCTGTATCTTCAGAAGAAGAGGGGAATTGTAATTTTTATTAAAGATAAAAAGAAATAAACTCGAAATCTAAAATAAAAACAGGAAATGCTGGAAATACACAGCAGGTCCTACAGCATCTGGGCAGAAAAAAAAAAGTTGAAATTACAGTTGCAAACCATTCTATTCTGACAAACTATAAATGTTGGAAATGTTAATTTCCAGCTTTTTTTTGTTGCTCTTGCCCCATCATAAACATCATATCAAATTCTGATCATTCCTCATAGGTAAATGAGGGTCCCTGGAAGTGGGGAGAATACATCGTGCAGGTAAACAGCGCTTTCTTCACTGGGATTTACGGCATGTGGAACCTTTATGTCTTCGCCATCATGTTTCTGTATGCTCCATCTCACAAGTGTTACAGTGACACTGATCAATCAAACGGTGGGTATCCTTTTTTTTTTTAATCAATTGCTGAATGTCAGAAAACTTTGTTTCTCTGGAGTATAATTGCAGAAAGGGAGTGGGGATCTTCTGTCTGTCAGGGCTATATCTTTAATGCAACGGTACACTTCCCTGATGGTATATTTGGTAAGTTTACTGTCTGATGTACTGGCCATACAGGAAAAATCACCTTTCCGTGCCAAGTTAGCAGATCACAGCAAAGATTCTAGGAATGCTGTAATTGACTTCCATCGCTGCATGTTATTTTTTAAATTATAAAGTGGGGAACACTAATTTACACTTGTCTACATTTAGTGAACAAATAACATAAACAAAATTATCCAGGCCTGCAAAGAGTAATAGCCAGTTAACATCCGTGTTCATGTTAAATGTGCCTAATGTATTTGCCTTACACCTCTCCAGTTGGATGATCGTTCCAAATGTGTATCGCTCTTTTTTACTCAGACTTCTTAATATTAGTCATGCATCTAGTGTACGACTGTCAAATTTGAAAGTGTTAGTTTGTAACAGGTACTTGCGTCTGGTTCAAATGCCATTCATAAAACAGATTGTCAGAAAAACCCAACTAGTTCATTCATATCTTTTAGGGAAGGAAACCTGCCACCCTTACAGGCTTCTGTGCCTCCAGTCCCACACCAAAGTGGCTCAGTCTTAATTGGTCTGAACTGGCCTGGTAAGCCACATGGTTGTGTCAAACTGTTATAAACTACAGTGGTTTAAGAGGAATGTATACCACCATATTCTCAGAGAAGCTAGAGAAACTTGGGATGGGCAATAAAATGCTGGTCTTGCCAGTAATGCCCACATCTCAAGAATACTTGTTAATTTGTGATTTGCTCCTTTCCTAACCAAGCAGGAAATTACCAGTGGTCAAGTACCAAAGAGGTACAAACACTAGCAATCAAGAATCAACAGCAAATAGTTATCAATAAAACAACTGGCAAGGAGCAGATGGGCAACCAACAAAATAACTTAAAATATCTTTTGAAAACCCTTTCAACCACCATGTTTTCTCTACCTGCCCCGGGTAACCCAAGGATTAAAAATGAGGATCACATCGTAAAACATAATTATATTTCTCCACTAAACAATGAAATGTTTCCTTATAGCTGTCATTTATATGTTGAAATTCTTGAGCAATGTTTCCCACTGGAGGCCTGCATCTCTTCCAGTCTGTTGTGGCTTCCCACAGCCATAAACAATACTGAATAAAGGTGCTCAACCAGATAACAAACTGCAACTCCCACAATACGTCATTGTCATCCTGCATGAGCACTTTTTTGGACTACAGAGTCCAATTAAGACCACATCCCTTCCTTTGAGTCAAATGAACACCACCACATTTTACAATATGACATGCCATGAAGCCCACCTCAACCAGTCAAGAGTGAAACCTTGTATGCAGATCTCACTATCTCATGGGAGAAGTGACATTAAAGGAAGTAAACAAAACCTTTCTGTGGTGACCTAATAGTTCTGGTTTCTTGCATTCCCTAGGTGATCTTGGAGTAAATGGTGGTGAGGAACTGCAGTTGACTACCACAATCACCCATGCTGATGGACCAACTGAAATCTACAGATTGGCTGGCAAGGAAGCACAAGAGTAATTGTTGGAAAGGAATTGGGACAAACCCTACCAGCAGCACAAGTCCAACTGAGAATTTCCCTATGGAATGGAAAAAAAAAAGTATAAATCTGCTCAATTATGTGGACTGACCTCGTGATAGAGACTTGTGCCTGTTGGAATTTCTGTTGCTGGTGAAATGGGACTCTTGCTTCTGATAATTATACCACAACTTGTAATGTCTGTGTAAGATTCCAGAACTGCCTTTCATATAATGGGGATATTTCCATTTTCATTTTTAAGTCTGAAAGAATCAAAGTGCACATTTACATGTTAAAGTAAATTAACATCATTGTAGTTTTATATCTCACTGAACGTTTACATTCTGTAAGTATATAAAGTATTGTAGCATTGCAACTGTGTAGGCAACTATCTCCAGTGCTCAAGGGATTGGTCCTTAGTGAGTGTGGAAGAGGGAAAGAAAGAACTTGCATTTAATCGCACCTCATCAAGTCCCCGGATGCCCCAAAGTGCTTTGCATCTAGTGAATTACATAGAGGTAGTGGATTTAGATTCAAATCTTGCAAGGAAAAGATAAGTGTAGATGCAATTCCTGATGGACATCAACATTACAGTCAGACAGTACATTTTCTTAATATACACTAAAAATGTTTTTAAAAAGTTAGGTTATCTGCATACACAAACATTTATTTTAGATGATTTTTAAGTATGCATTCCTTTTGAAAGAGGAAGAGAAACCTAAAGGAAGTTGAATGTGTTAATTTGATGATCCTTACCAATATATACAGATGGTAGAAAGGTTATATGGTATACAGACTGCAGACTTTTGTCTAACCATATTCCAATCAAGAGCACAGGGTGTGAGGAATTGGAGGTGCAACCCATTACTCTGAGTGACCCTTGAGCGAAGGCAGTGTTTGGGGATATCACCCTCTCTCTCTCTCTCTCTCTTTCTTTTTAAAAAGGAACATTATCATAATGGGTGCCGGTTTTTTCCCCCTCCCTCACTGAAGTTGCAGTACAAGGGCCTGATCATATTCATAAGCACATGCTTTCCAGCAAAGGTCACTGAATCGTGATCAGGCACGCATTGGTGATTGTGGTTGATTTTTGTTCTTTACGTTTTCCCTCCTCTTCTTCGCCCAGAATCACCAAGATCTTCCATATCTGCATGGCTCAGTACCACACCATATTGTTAATAACCTAAGTGATCAGGAGAACTGTGCTTGGTACTTTTTAATATGTCTCTCATTTAGTTGATCAAAAAAAATCTGGTGTCAATAAATAGATGTGAAGTAGGACTTGACATCAGCATGAATATGCAAAGGCATTCGTTAAATATTCAAGAAATATGGCATTTCCTTACTTTGACTCAGAACGCTGAGATGAGAATTGTACTCTTTCGAAGGTGTAGATATTTCATGATATAACAGTGTAGAATTAATATTTTAGGTGGCAAAAGGTGGTTAGGATTTTTTTTAACTTGGAGGTAGATATGCTTGTATGCTAGTTTTAAATAAAGTTTGAGACTGTACACAAATCACAGTATACAGTGACTGATCAGATTGTCTTAAGCGCTGGGTTATTGGTGTCTACTCCTCCACTTGCCGCAGTTACAACATCTTCACTTCTGAAAGTACTGTGGTAGATATTCAGCTTTCTGCCCAGGAATGGCCAGATGATTATTTCCATTGAGATCAGGCAGTTCCTGTAACAGTCGTCAATCTACAACGCCAGTTTGACACCCGGGCAACCAGTTTAGAATTTACCTCATGAGCTCCTGCAGGGATGCATTTCCATGAGTACTGGCCAGGCAGTGACTCTCCAGCACTTCACCCAGGTGGCATTCTTCATATTTAGCCCTATGCTTAAAGACCCAATTTTAAATGGAAGCAGGGATTCAGGTGGGCAGGGGGCAAGGTGGGCACCAAACTTGCCTGGCCTTGGTGAGTTTTAACAACTTGATGCCATCTGTCAGCTGCCAGCCCAAAATGGGCAGGACATGGCAGCTGCCTGGCAGGTAGGAGAGGAATTTCGGGTGGCACCAGGCTCCTGGCTGGGCCTCAAGGCAGGGGAGGCTTAAACTTTCCTTAGGCCTCAGAACACCCAAGGAAAATTCAAGAAATGTGCCTTTTGGACACTTCTGGCCTTGGATTCTGTTCTCATTGCTTGTGCCTGGTAGGAAAGCCACAATAGCTTCTCTGTTCAGGGCGGTTAAAATTGCAGTCAGTACCTGATGACATCATTAGATTCTAATCTGCATATTTAAAGCCAGACCCTGCCAGTTTCAGGTGGTTATCCTTTCTGGCTGCTCAAATGAGCAGGTTAAAATTGGACTTTTTTTTTAAACTGCCCAGCCACCCATCTGGTTTCTGCCATTTGTGTAGACTTAAAAATCACCCCATAAGTGTTGACAAGTTATTGAACTATGGATCATCACTGCTGAGCCTAATTCAGTTCCCCCAGTCACTCATCCATGAGCACTTTGCAATAGGAGTCGCTGGATAGTTATTGTAATAGTAACACTCTTTCTAAATTTTATTTCCTCCTCCCAACTCTAGCCGAAGGGTGCTAAATGCAAATGTTGTAGCCATTGCTGCTTTTGGCTGAAATCAGCAAAATCAATACAAAGCTTGGATTTTCTTCATCTGTATGGCTTTTGTTTCACATCCAGTAGTACATTTACCACATTGAAATCACTAGGCCTTAGTCATGGTAACCACCGGGTGGTAAGTGACTGATACCGCAGTCAAGGCTCCAGACAACCATAGAAAGACGAGAGGTTTTCTCTTCCTTTAAGCTTTTCCACTCTTCTAAAGACAGTGCGTCATGCTGGGGATAGTTTCACAAACAATATCAGTGGACTTCTAGCTCAGCTGTGCTCACATCACACCGTTACCTCTGGTGTCCCCTAAGGATCTATCCTTGGCTTCCTCATATTTCTCATCTACATGCTGCCCCTTGGCAACATCATCTGAAAGCAAAGCATTAGTTTTCACATATATGCTAATGACATCCAGCTCTACCTCACCGCCCACCTCTCTCAACACCTCACTGTTACTAAATTGAACTGCTAATCTGACTAGATGAGCAGAAATTTGCTCCAAATAAATATTGGGAACACAAGAAATAGGAACAGGAGTAGACCATATGGCCCATCGAGCCTACTCCGCCATTCAAAACTATCATGGCTGATTTTAGGATTCAACACACTTTCCCGCCTGCTCGCCATATCCCTTGATTCCCTGAGAGACCAAAATTCTGTATATTCCAGCCTTAAATGTATTCAAAGATGGAGCATCCACAGCCCTCTGGGGTAGAGAATTCCAAAGATTCATAACCCTTTGAGTGAAGTAATTTCTCGTCGTCTTATCCTAAATGATTGACCCCTTATCCTGAGACTGTGCCTCGTGTATTAGACTCCCCGACCAGCGGAAATAATCTCTGTGTCTACCCTATCCAGCCCCTTCAGAATCTTATATGTTTCAATGAGATCACCTTTCATTTTTCTAAACTCCAGAGAACTTAGGCCCAATTTATCTGGCCTCTCATCATAGGAAAACCCCCTCATCCCAGGGACCAATTTAGTAAATCTTCACTGCACTGCCTCCAGTGCAAGTATATCCTTTCTTAAATGTGGAGACCAAAACTGCACACAGTATTCCATATGTGGTCTCACCAAAACCCTGTACAATTGTAGCAATACTTCCTTATTCGCATAGTCCCATCCCCTTGCAATAAAGGCTAACATGCCATTTGCCTTTCTAATTGCTCCTTGTACCTGCATGTTAACTTTCTGCGTTCCTTGTACAAGCACACCCAAGTCTCTTTGAACATTGACACTTAAAAGTTGCACACCTTTTTAATTGCTTTTCTATTCTTACGACCAAAGTGAATAACTTCACACTTCACATTATAGTCCATCTGCCATCTTGTTGCCCACTCACTTAACCTGTCGATATCTCTTTGCAGCCTCTCTGTTTTGTCCCAACAGCTTACCTTTCCACCTACCTTTGTATCATCAGCAAACTTAGATACATTACTCTCTGTCTCTTCATCTAAGTCATTAATATTGATTGTAATTAGCTGAGGTCCCAGCACTGATCCTTGCGGCACTCCACTATTAACTGCCTGCCAATTTGAAAATGCCTCGTTTATGCCCACTCATTGCTTCCTGTCTGTTAACCAATCATCTATCCATGCTAATATATTACCCCCAACTCCATGAGTCCTTATTCGTGCTAATTAATCTTTTGTGTGGCACCTTATCGCACGCCTTTTTGAAATCCAGGTATATTACATCTACTGGTTCCTTTATCTACCCTACTAGTTACATCCTCACAAAACTCTAATAAATTTGTCAAACAGAATTTCCCTTTAGTAAAACCATGTTGACTTGTTCTAATCATACTGTGCTTTTCTAAGTGCATTGTTAAGACTTCCTTAATAATAGATTCCAGCATTTTTGCAACAATTGATGTTAGTCTAACTGACCTGTAGTTCCTGTTTTCTCTCTCACTGCTTTTCAAGAAAGGAGGGAAGCATTTGCCAACTTCCAATCTGATGGGACCATTCCCGAATCTAAGGAATTTTGGAAAATCATAGCTAGCACATCCACTATATCTGCAGCTACCGCTTTTAGAACCCCAGGATCTAGGCCATCAGGTCCTGGAAATATGTCAGATTTTAGTCCCTTCAGTTTCTCCAATACTTTTTCTCTGCTGATATGAATTTCCTCACTTTTTTTTTTAGCCCCTAGGTTACTGCCTATTTCTGGTATGGAACTTGTATCTTTACAGTGAAGACACACAAAATATTTGTTCAATACCTCTGCCATTTCCTCATTCCACATGATGATTTCTCCTGCCACTGCTTCCAAGGGACCAACAGTTATTTTAGCTACTCTCTTCCTTTTAATATACTTATAAAAGCTCTTACAATCTGTTTTTTATGTTACTGGCTAGTTTACTTGCATTCTATTTTTTTTCCCAGGCTGAGGTATAGAATTCAAAAGTGGGGATGTAATGCTGGAACTGTATAAAATGCTGGTAAGGCCACAGTTGGAGTATTGCGTACAGTTCTGGTCACCACATTACAGAAAGGACATAATTGCTCTGGAGAGAGTACAGAGGAGATTTACAAGAATATTTAAGGGCACGAAAGTTGCAGCTATGAGGAAAGATTGAATAGGCTAGGGTTGTTTTCCTTAGAACAGAGGAGGCTGAGTGGTGACTTAATTGAGGTGTACAAAATTGAGGGGCCCAGATAGAGTAGACAGGAAGGACCTGTTTCCCTGAGCAGAGAGGTCAATTACCAGGGGGCACAGAGTTAAGGTGATTGGTAGAAGAATTAGAGGGGACATGAGGAAAAACCTTTTCACCCAGAGGGCCGGGGGTGTCTGGAGTTCACTGCCAGGAATGGTGGTGGAGGCAGAAACCCTCAACTTTTTAAAAATGTACCTGGACATGCACCTGAAGTGCTGTAACCGGCAAGGCTATGGACCAGCTGTTGAAAGGTGGGATTAGATTGGACGGCTAGTTTTTTCGACTAGCACGAACACGACGGGCTGAATGGCCTCCTTCTGTGCCATATTTTTTCTATGGTTCCTTTCTTTAGCAACTTTTTGGTGGTCCTTTGCTGGTTTCTAAAACACTCCCAATCCTCAGACTTGCTACTCTTTTTTGCAACATTGTAAGCCCTTTCTTTCAATCTAGTACTATCCTTATCTAATACTATCCTTAATGTCCTGAATGAGTCACGGATGGGACTTTCTGGCTCAGTTTTTGTTTTTCAAAGGAATATGTTTTTGTTGAACATTTTGAATTGTTTCTTTAAAGGTTTCCCACTGTTCATTTACTGCCATACCTTTTAGTCTATTTACCCAAGTTACCTTAGCCAGTTCTCCCCTCATGCCTAAGTAATTGGTTTTGTTTAACTTTAAGATTCTTGTTTGTGATTGGAGCATTTCAGTTTCAAACTTAACATGGAATTCAGTGGTATAACATTGTCTTTCGTCCCCACGGCAAACTCCATTCCCTAGCTACTGACTCCATCTCTCTTTCAGGCAACTGTCTTGGGCTGAATCAGATTGTTCACAACCTCGGTGTTATATTTTATATATTAAAGGAACACAAGTGAATCCCCAGTTAATGCCCATCACCTGAATTTAATAAAATTCTCAATTAACATTGTTATGACTGAGGTGGGAGGAGTGCACTGTTTATTCTAGTCCCACTTCTCCACAGGTCAAAACATATATTTAAATTTTCCCACTGGCCGATACGGTCAATCACATATACTCTATTTTTCCCAGAATAGAACACACTAACCTGTTTTCTTTAATGAAGAACAAAATTATTAGTTTATTATAAAACTGGTCTCAACCAGTAATGAAGTAAAGCATAAACACACAAATTTAAATTTTAAAGTTCCCATTTTACTGTAGTCCCTTCACACGCTCAGACACATTTTTTCGGTTAACCCGCGTATAAAAGGGATTTTTAAAAATTCAGAGCTCTGTTACAGACAAAAAAGCACCCAAGCAGATTACTTGCTCATTTTAGAAGGAAACTGCAGATGAGATGTTGTTCCAAAACTGGCATTTTGTCTAACTTCTTTTAGAAGAGGTCTTTTCAGGCAGTGTTGAGAAGTCATTTTAGCAGGCTATTTTCAGAGACAGGAAACAAGATGACACACTGGACTTCTAAGGGTCTTTTAGGGAGTTTCTGGAGAGCGAGCTGGGTTGTGGTCTTCTGTCCTTTCTTGACACTTCAGCAGCAGACTAGACTTTAACTCACTCCAGAAGGTCAGACAAACACACTAGGCTGGATTTTACCTTGGGCGAACAGGAATTCGCCACCGACGTAAAAGTCGGTGGCGAACCTGCTTCTGCCTAGCCCAGGTATCAGTCTCGCAATTTACGGGTCCCCAGGCTTTAATTGTCCCGAGACAGGACTTCCACCCGCTTGAGGGGCGGTGGCCACTACTGGGACTGCAGCTCAGCCGACGCCATGGAGCCAGGAGGGAAGGTAAGTTGGGCTTGCCTCACCAGTGAGATCGGTCGTGCCCTGGTGAGGCTGGAGTGGCCGTTTGGGGGGAGGGGGGTGTCTTGGGTCCCGGGGGTGGGTTGGGAGGTGGGGGTGACCTCAATCGGGTACTCTGTGCCTGACTGCCATGGCTCCCCCCAAGGCCGCGGAAAGGCCGGCAGCCATCACTGGGTGGCCTCTCACATCCCCAGCATGCCCACTTGCCAAGGATAAAATACCCGTGGAGGCAGGCGAGGGCCCTTAAGTGGCCACTTAAGGGCCTTGATTGGCCTCGGGTGGGGGGGGGGGCCGCTTTCCCCCCCGCCCGTAAAGTTGACCGGAGACGGGAGCGGGGCAGGTAGACCTCCTGGAGTTTCCCGCTCAATTTTACACTGCCCCCATCTTCCCCCACACCACACCCGACCAGCTGGGGTGGCATAAAATTCAGCCCACTGACTCATAACCAAAAAAATTGAGTGTTCTGCCCATCCAATGTGCTCTGCTGCTGCTGGATTTGTCCAATCAAAGGGGCACTTGTCACTTCTCTGACCCTGTTACCAGGGATTTTGTTCTATCTTTAACTTGAGTCATGTGCCAAGTAGTAACATTGCTTACAATCCGGAACCCTCAATGTCCTCTTGATGGCTTTTTAAAAAAAAAACTGGTCCAGCATTTATTCAGTTTAGCTATAAATTCCTTTAAAAAATATTTTTAACAAAAAATAGAATCTCTTTCATAACACCTCCACCCTTGGAGGAATGAAATGCCATTTTTAAATGTGTTTTATTACAAAGTGTGGGAAAAATAGAAAACACATTTTCACACTCATACTCATTCACTCTTTTCATTCAAATAACTTGAACAAAGTTAGATTCTCGATAAAGCGTCCACAATAACATTTTTACCTGTAATGTGGACAATCTTCAAGTGATAAGGTTGTAATAGAAAACTCCATCAGAATAGTCTGGCATTCTGATTTTTAAATCTTTCCACAAAGTTTATCACCAAATCAGCTGACTGCAACCTTTCAAACAGCGCCCCCCAGTTGTTCCAAGTGAGGAATTGGGTCGGAGTTTGGCTTTGTTACTGTATTAACTTTTCTGTACTCTATTCAGAGTTTAGCTAAACCATCAGGTTTAGGTTCTAATACTACTGGTGAACTTCAGTTGCTTTGACTGGGTTATATTAGGTGGTACTCAAACATGTATTGTATTTTTGCTTTTACTTGGGCCTGTTTCTCTGGACTTAAGCGGTAAGGATGCTGTTTTATAGGAACAGATTCCCCTATATCCACCTCATGTGTGGCTAAGGCTATACATCCTGGCTTATCCCTACAGACTGTTTGGAATGCTGTGAGTAGCCTTGTTAGGTCTTCTTGTTGGTCTGCATCTAAATATGAAAGCATAGTGTCCAATCTCCCGAGCAATTCAGTATTAGCGAACCAGGTAGTAGGAGGTTCATTTTGAGAATTGTCCAGGACTCCTTCTCTACTATCACTCATCCTCACTATCCCTTTCATCCTTCACTGTCCCTACTGCCTGACATGCCTGTACTTGCTTATCCACCTCCCGGTGATAATATTGTTTCAACATATTGATATGACACCGTCATTCTTTTTCCGCGATCTGGGGTGTCAATCAAATAATTTACTTCATCAGTTTTCTTGATCACTGAACCGTTCTTTCAATGATTCATCCTGTAAAGGCAGTAATACTAACACTTCACCCCCTGGTTGAAATGTTTGGATCTTTGCATGCTTGTCTACCCATTTTTCACAGTTGTTTGGGAAGCTTTAAGGTATTCCTGAGCCTCTTTGCAGGCTTTCGTGAGCCCTTCCCAGAACATGGATACATAATCTAGTACAGCAGATTCATCCCTCTGTTCCAAAAATCTTTCTTTAATTAGTTTTAAAAGACCTCTTATCTCATGTCCATAAACTAATTCAAAAGGACTAAAACCTGTAAACTCATTAGGTGAATCCTTTGTGGCAAACAAAAGAAATTCTAGCCCTTTATCCCAATCATGGGGATACTCATGACAGTTTTCCCTGATCATTGTTTTGAGGGTCTGATGGTACCCTGTGTCTGTGTGTGATATGCTGAAGACTTTAACTGTGTTATACCTAAGTTACCCATAACTTCCTGAAAACGTTTAGACATAAAATTGGAACCTTGATCCGATTGAACCTCAATCGGTAATCCATATCTAGTGAAGAACTGGGTTAACTTTTCTACCACTACCCTAGCAGAAATTGTTCTCACGGGAATAGCCTCTGGGAACCAAGTAGCCAAATCCATGATAAGGAGTATATATTGGTTTCCAGCTTTTGTTTTCGGTAAGATACCTACACAATCGACCAACACCCTACTAAATGGTTCCCCAATAACTGGTATGGGAATCAGAGGTGCTGGTTTTATGGCAGGTTGCAGTTTTCCCACAATCTGGCATGTATGGCACTTTTTACAAAACTGCACTACGTCCTTGGAAAGACCTGGCCAGTAAAAATGTTGATTTATATGTGATTTGGTCTTCCGGATCCCACATGTCCCGCTATAGGAATTTCATGCGCTAGCCTCAATAATTCCCAGCAATAATTTGGCAGTACCACTATCTGATGAACAACCGTCCATTCTTCGTCCATAGGTCTGTGAGGAGGTCTCCACCTCCTCATCAGAATCCTACTGTCAATATCTGGAACTCCTTTTGCCTCAGCTTCTGTTAGAGCTGATTGTGCCACTTTAACTTTGGATCAGTTTGCTGAGCCATGACCAGCGAAGACTTATTAACTATTTCCTTTGGATTTTCCAAATCCCCAAAGAAAGTTTCAGATAATTGGCTATCTGACTGTGGTGACAATTTTACCTCCGACAGTGGAACTTGTTTAGCTGTTGCTCGGGTTACTACTCATGAAGGAAAAATTCTTGGAACCTTTTCCTGTAACTGTTCGGTCTCCTTAACTTCACTCGGCTTTTCCATGACTACTGGAGAAACTACTACTTTTGCTTCAGCCAAATCATTCCCCAGGAGTAGGTCAACTCCATCTACTGGTAAGCTATGGACAACTCCTACAGTTACTGTTCCAGACATTAGGTCACACTCTAGGTGCACCTGATACAAAGGTACGGGCATATACTCCCCGCCAATACCATTCACTAAAACCTTAGGATTCAGTGCGCTCTCTGGTGGAAATGTTATGCCTTTCCCCAGCAAAAGAGTTTGGGTGGTTCCTGTATCCCTAAGTATAACTGTAGGTTTGCCCGCCTCACTTGAGGGGTAAGGAGTTACTCTTCCTTTCGACAAGAATTCCCTATAACTCTCAGGTATCTTATTCACAATGGTTTATGTACTTGGCCTTACAGCTGTAGTGAGAACTACAGCCTGATCTGTCGTACTTTTGGTCAGGGCCCCTTTCACTGCATTGGCTTTGTGCTCCTCATGGGTACCCCACAACTTCCAGCTTTCTGCAGGAACATGTCCCACCTTGTGATAATGGTAACATTTAGGCTTGCAGACCTCCCTTCCATCCGCAGCACCTTCCTTTCTGGCCTGAGGAGAAGATCCTGGAGGATTCCCAGCTGTCTCCTCTTGTCCCTGGCTACTTGCCTTCCTTTGACTCTCCCACCTTCTATTCTTCTCGGGTTTGTGGGGGTGACGGACAAAGGGTTTGGGCTTACACACAAGCTCAAAATCATCAGCAATTTCTGCTGCTTGTCTGGCCTTTGAAACCTTCTGATTCTCTACATGGGTTCTTACTAAGGGAGAGAGTGAATTTTTAAATTCTTCCAGGAGAATTAATTACCTAAGGTATGGCCTTGATCTTTAGTGCCCGTATCCAATGATCAAAATTATTTTGCTTTACCCTCTCAAATTCTATATAAGTCTGCCCAGATAATCTACAGAGGTCCCTAAATTTCTATCGGTCAGCTTCAGGGACTAACTCATACGCAGCGAGAATAGCCTTTTTTGCCATCTCACAGGGCTAAATTTTATTTGGGTGCCACGCTGTGCAGCGACGCCATTTAAACACAGCAGTGTGCGCGCATTCAGCAGCCGCCGCAGAGCCTCCGCAACATTACGCGCAGAGGCTCATTTAAATAGAGGGGGCGGAGCGGCCACCCCCGGTGACGTAGAGAGAATGGCTGACATAGACGGGATGGCTGCCGCATCCCCAGCAATGGCGTCCGGCACCACCGCACAGGTGCCGGTGCCATTTTTAAAGGGCATTAAGCCCTTACAATAAATTTTAATTTTTAAAGGGAAAACATAATTTTATATTTAATAAAAATCAATAAAGTGATGGAGGCCCTTCCCCAATCCCCCCAATGGCCATTTCATTGCCTGAAATAACCATCAATTGATTTTTCAAATAGCCAAACATCCCCCCCAACCTTCAATCTTTTGCCCTTCGACCACTTCCCACCATCCCCACATCCAATAAAATTGATTTCCCCGCTCCTCTGCCCTTCCCGCCCTGAAATTTTTATTACTTCACCCCCTCCCCACCAGGTCTTGCCTTGGAACTCCATGTGGAGTTCCGAAGTCGAGCGATGGCCGAACAGAGGCCATAAAATCGGCGTGGGATGGCAGGTAAGTTAATTTGAATATATTTAATGGCAATCTACATATGGAGATGAAGGGCCCGCCACCAGGCGGTGGGGTGGGGGGCTGCACCGAGGTCCCTCCACTGCCGGTAGCAAGCGGCGGGCCCTTCTTGACGACGCAGGTCGAGGTGGGCCTCTCCCCGCAGAATTTTAGTGGCCCCCGCACCACGACCTGTGGCGTCGAGGGGCCAGTAAAATTCAGCCCATAATCTGCAGAAGCCTCCCCAGAAAGCATAGCATAAACTTCATGAGCTCTGCCTATCAACTACTTTACATCAGCAGTATCCAGCTTTCCTTTGGCCACTTGTACTGTTTGGCTATCTTTTCAAAAGAAATGAAAAATGCCTCCATATCCCTATCTTCAAACTTTAGGGAGGGCTCACAAAATTTAAACAGCTCTCCACTGGGTCCTGAACTGGAGACAGATCTTTCCCCACCAGAAATTTCACTGAAGTCAAGACCACTCTTTTGGCTTATTTCCAGCTTTCTAATCTCAACTTCCCTTCTCTCTCTCTTTGCAATTCTAGTTCGTTACTTTATTGTCAATTTTTCCTCAAGTTCAAGTCTTTTTATTTCTTTTTCTTGCTCAAGCTACTTCATCTGTAACCAAATTTTAGCTAATTCAACTGCACTACCCTCTGGTTTGCTTTCTTCTTCTTCCAATTTCTAATGGTGTGCTATTACTTCAATTATGTCTATTTTCTTAGCTCCTGATTTTAACACTAACACCAACAGTTCTGCCAATTCCTTTAGTTTAACCTTGGTTAAGTATCTCAAATCACTAGGGATACATCCTGCTTCCCCAGAAAAGTTGCAGCAATTGTTAAAGACATTCTAGTGGCATAAACTTTACTCTATTACACAAGAAATCTGATTCTTTTTATTTTTCCTTTTTCAATTATTATTACCCCATTTACAATTGTACGTTGTCGGCGTTGGGTTTATCCCGACAAAAGAACCCCCAATTATAATGTTATGACCAAGGCAGGAGGTGTGCACTGTTTATTCTAGTCTCACTTCTCCACAGTTCATGACATATTATTTTTAATTTTCCCATTTATCGATACGGTCAATCATATACTCTATTTTTCCCAGAATAGGACACACTAACCAGGTTTCTTTAATGAACAAGAAAATTATCAGTTTATTATAAAACAAGTCTTAACCAGTAATGAAGTAAAACGTAATCACACAAGTTCAAATTTTACCTTAGTCCCTTCACACTCACACACCACATATACACCAGTAAACCAAAAAATAAGGAATTCTTTCAGAGCTCTGTTACAGACAAAAAAACACCTGAGCAGATTACTTGCTCATTTTGGAAGAAAACTGCAGATGAGATATGTTGTTCCAAAACTGGCATACTGTCTAACTTCTGAGTACACATTGACAGGTCACTGGGGTCTTTTAGAACTGGTCTTTTCAGGTGGTGTTGAGAAGTAATTTTAGCAGGCTTTCTTCAGAGACAGGAAATGAGATGAATTGACACACTGGACTTCTAAGGGTCTTTTAGGGAGCTCCTGGAAAGTGAGCTGCATTGTGGTCTTCTGTCCTTTCTTGACATTTCAGCAGCAGACATGACTTTATCTCACTCCAGAAGATAAAACAACAGACTGACTCACAACCATAAAGCTTGTAAGTTTTCTGCCCATCCCAGGTGCTCTGCTACTGCCAGGCTTGTCCAATCAAAGGGGTGCTTGTCACTTCTCTGCCCCTGTTAGCAGGGTTTCTGTTCTATCTTTAACTTGAGTCATGTGACAACCAGTAACATTGTTGCCAATCCGGCTCCCTCAGTGTCCTCTTGATGGCTCTCTTTTTTAAAAAAACTGGTCCAACATTTATTTAGTTTAATTATAAATTCCTTCAAAAAAATGTTAACAAAAAACAATCACTTTCATCACAACAGACAATTAACATGTGTTCCTCTAATTTTGGCCTCATGAGGTTCCCTGATTTTAATCACTCCACCATCGGTGGCCATGTCTTCAGCTGCCTAGGACCTAAACTCTGAAAATCTCTTCCTAAACCTCTCTGACTCTCTACCTCTTTCCTCCTTGAAGACACTTGTTAAAACTTAGCTCTTTGATCAAACTTTTGGCCATCTGCCCCAATGTCTTGTTAAGTGGCTTGGTGTCAAATTTTGCTTACAATGTTTTGTGAAGTGCCTTGGGACATTTTATGTCAAAGATGCAATATTAATCCAAGTTGTTGTTGTCCAAAAGAAGGGCAGCTAGCACTGGTTGTTTTCCTGGCATAAGCTGTTTATGTTGCTGTATCGGCTCTGCTATTCCTGGTGTGGTGGTGAATATATTTCTCTGCAATACCATTGGTATTGCATTGCATTGGTGCACCTCATTCACAGGTTGGGACTGTTGTTAACTGCATCTCTAAGGTAAATGCAATGATTTTTAGTAGCAGCAGTGATTATTGAAACTCTAATGTATAGTAATTGAGTGATGACTTCCCATTTGCCAGCGTTCCTGATCTTGGTCATTTTACTGGGGAGGGCCCAACACTTCCCCATACTGAAGGAAGAAAAAAATCTGAGGATGTCATTCCTGTACCACTAGCACATGACTCCAGGTAGGCAGATTAAGTCATTTTTGGTTGAGGTCTGGGATTAGCTAGCTTGACTGGTTACTTATGATACGTTTGTATTGCAGAATCGCTTTAAGAAGTTGTTCCTGGGTCGTGAGCCAGCATCTGCTGAGTAGGATGCATGTTTTTGAACACTGTTTATTTACTATTTTAACTTGTTATTGTTTAAATTTTTAATTTCCAGAGTAGGGGATGCTGTTGGGCGGGAGGATATTATTTCTTTCCCTGTGGATGTGAATGAATGGGGCAGTGGGCTATGGTGTGCCAGTGTCAGGGTACTGCTGGTATAAGATATAAGATTGGATAGACACTAATTTATGTCTCGGTTGAGATTGAGTATGACTATCAGCTGTAGCACTATCTGAAGCACTTCTTCAAAGAATGAATCATGCTGAAACAACTCAGCCTGCTTTTGCGCAATAGCAGAAAAAACCTTAAGGATGTGCAGTTTAATTTCTAAATAAGAGGCAATCTTTTTTAAAACAATTGTATTTTTATTCATGATATAAATCTTAGACTATAAAATAAGTTTGCTATTGTATAAATTTCATGTAATATACTGCAAACAATGCAATATATCTTTTTGCATTAATAGTATACCAGTTAAGAGTATGAGAATTAATCCAGGCAGGACTGAGATGGAATTTGTAAACTGCTGAATTTTCCTTCTTCAAGCATCTCGCCCTTTTTCACCCATCCCATCTCTCTTAAAATCCTTATGGGTACCATTATCCTCAGAGAGATCTCCTTCCTCTTGATGAGTTCAACTGGTATCTAAATTTCCCTGGCTCACTCTCCTCTGATCTTTATGCCTCCTATCCTTACACAATCTCTCCTTTCATAAATTCTGTCCCACACCTATGGCAGTTCCCTTGATCTTGCTTCCTCCTGTGGCTTCTCCATTCTTGTAGTCTCAATCACTCTCTGGGCTCTCTCTGAACCCTTTATTTCCCATACCACCCATATCCCTCCAGCTATTCTGCTTATTCACTGCCAAAACTTCCAATGCTCTCTCCTCTGGTTCTTCACCCACAAGGAGATGGTGGTGTAGTGGTAATGTCACTTGACCAGGCTAATGCCCTTGGGACATGGGTTCAAATCCCACCACGGCAGCTGGTGGAATTTAAATTCAATTAATTAATAGAAATCTGGAATTAAAAGCCAGTCTCAGTAATGGTGCCACGAAACTATCATCAATTGTCGTAAAAAAAAACCCCATCTGGTTCACTAATGTCCTTTTCAGGAAGGAAATCTGGTGTCCTTACCCCTGGTCTGGTCTAAATGTGGCTCCAGACCCACAGCAATGTGGTTAACTCTTAACTACCCTCTGAAATGGCCTAGCAAGCGACTCAGTTCAAGGGCAATTACAGATGGGCAACAAAAGACTTGCAGGTTGGTAGGTAAATTGGCCATTATAAATTGCCCCTAGTATAGGTAGGTGGTAGGGAAATATAGGGACAGGTGGGGATGTGGTAGGAATATGGGATTAGTGTAGGATTAGTATAAATGGGTGGTTGATGGTCGGCACAGACTCAGTAGGCCGAAGGGCCTGTTTCAGTGCTGTATCTCTAAATAAAATAAAAAAATGCTGGCCTTACCAGCGACGTCCACATCCCATGAAAAAAAAACACCTCTGCTATTGTTGACCTGCTGAACTGCTCTTTCATTGATGCCATTGATGCTCTTATTCCCACCAATATAATTACTGTCTCCCACCCCTGCTGTTTTCTTGGCAAAATTCCATCTTCACTTCAATGATAAAGGCTCACTAACTCAAATACATCTGGCATACGACTGGGCTAAACTTTCACTGAAAGATTTGCCTCAATGATGTCAAACATTACCATGTTTTGTGCTCCTTAGCCAAATCTTACCGAGTCCAGGATCATGCAGGAGGACAAGATCTGCCAAAAGTTCCTTTTTCTCCATGATTAACTACTACGTTAAATCCATTTGCCCTGCCTTTTCCACTGATATCAAGTGCGCAGAGCTCATGGATTTTTCATGTCTAAGATTAAGATATACCAGTAAGCAGGGATTCCAGTTTCTGGGTTGACATCCAGCAGGGTACATAGAGTTATACAGCACAGAAACAGGCCCTTCAGCCCACCGTGTGCCAATGGGAACAAAGTAGCCACCTCTACAGCATTTGGTAATGGTCAACTGTACTATCCTTCTTCATCAACCCCTCTCTGTTGTCTTAGTCCTCCAAGGATTCAGCCATGTACCCCTCCTCCTCTTGGACTCAGTGACATCACCTTCAAGCAAGAGATCAACTTCAATATGTGCCGATCACATCCAGCCTCACTTTTCCACCACTTCTCTTGACTTTTCCACCACTTCTCTTGACCCGACAACTGCCTCTGTGCTGTCAGGCTGCCTGTTCAACATTGTCATAGATCAGTCAAAATTTACTCCAACTGAATATTGGGAAGACTATCCCTTTCAGCTTTTGCCAGAAACTCTGCTCCCTTATCACTGATTCCATCTCTTCCCCGACCACATACCCAGGCTGAACCAGACCATGTGAATCCTTGCTATCCTGTTGGAACCAGAGATCAACTACAAAGATATCATCCTATCCAACATCACCATTGTTTACTTCCACATTGGAACCTTGCCTTCTTTGACTTTTATCTCATTCTCACCTTAAATGATCTATGCACACTTCTGTCACCTTTAGACTCAATTTTTCTGATGTTGGTGAACAGGATAAATCTGTTACTTCTGCAGAAAAGTAGTATTTGCACTGTAGAAGACAGAAAAACAAAAGTGGAACTTGATAGACTGGAGGACTGATAGGTTATAAAGAAAATAGATGAACCTGTGGAATCTGGGTAAACTCACTAGTAATTGCTGACAAAAGGAATGGAAAATTTTGAATATGCTTGGATGCCATGGAAATATATAATGGCAAATGTTTGTTTTAAAGGGAGAAAGTTAGCTTGGGTATGAAAATTTAGAGATGTTCATTAACATGGTAAATATTGTATCAACATTGCAGTTAAGCAAGTAATTGGTTTCAGACTGGAGAGAATTAGTTTACAAAATGGAACTACTAAGCTTGTGTATGTACTGTTTTGTACAGATCAACGATTATTCCCATATCATTAATCACACAATGAAACCGATCGTCTGTACTAACTAAAAGTAATATCAAGTAATTCAAATAGCAATGGTCCAAATTAAATTAATAAGGCAGTTAACTTATTAATTGCTTTGTATGTTAAGTTGCTTTCTACCATAAGAAATCTGCTTGTTTTTTCTTTACCATTCAATGTCTGGATTACTAGAAACATTAATAATATAAGATAGAAATAATGTAGGATCAGTCTGCTTAGAGACGAGCTTTCTCATGAGTGATATGGAACCTGTCAGAAATCCAGCAGTCAGCACTGAGATATGTGTCAAACTAGTGCAATCTGGGCCTTTTGTTTTTGGCAAAATAAACAACCCATAGTATTTGACAACCTCATTGGAGGCTGAAAAATATCCCACTGAACTCAAATTTATTTACTTTTTTTTCACATGGTCCTACTGTTCCATCTGTTTTATTGATGCTGCAAGAGCAGTATTGAAACAGTATTTAACCTGATTCCTAAACCTATTACTTTCCTTGCTTTGGATGTGGATACATTGTACCAACTCACATTTTCCCCCTACTGAAGGTGGTACAATTCCACTGCCATTCCCTCCAGTACCTCACTCTGTGATCATTTTTCACATATAAAACCAGAAAATGAGTCTTAGCATGCTATTCAACCATAGGAAGCATTGTAGCATACCTACATCTGATTTATGCACTTTTTAGCAGAGGCCAATAGACGGCAATGAGGAATGTAATCCCTTCTGACTCTCCTCCTCCTTTTGCCTGACCTAGAAATGCTGTAGTCAATTTATGCACCCCAATGATTTCCTCAGCTGAAATCAGCTAATTCAGCACCAACCAGGGACCTAAGCTGAGCATTCCTGAGATGTATAACTCAGCCAGACATTGGAAAATGCATTTATCCACTGAACCAGTGGAATTGCCATTTAATTTCTTGTATCCCTGAACTTCTTATAATGCAAGAGTCAAAATGTTCCCTTGTTTATGTACCCATAAAACCTACAGATTCAACCCTGGAAAAATACATCTCTGAGCAAATCAAGCTGCAGAGATGAAAAACAACTGCATGAAAATAATTTCAGGCTGATTACAATGAAAAAATGTAATTTACTATGCAACTTTGAAATATAAAATTTGAAAGGGTAGAGCTGGTATAAATGAATAGTTGCTTGGACAAATGTGGATTAATTAAGCAAAGCCAGCACAGATTTGTTAAGGGCAAATCATATTTAACTAATTTGATGAGTTTTTTGATGAAATAACAAAAGGTTGATGAGGGTAATGCAGTTGATGTGTACATGGACTTCCAAAAGGCATTTGGTAAAGCGCTACATAACAGGCTTGTCGACAAAGTTGAAGCCCATGGAAAAAAATGGGACAGTGGCAGCATGGATATGAAGTTGGCTGAGTGACAGGAAACAGAGAGTAGTGATGAATGGTTGTTTTTAGGACTGGAAAAAGGTATACAGTGGGGTTCCTCAGGGGTCAGTATTAGGATCACTGCTTTTCTTGATATATATTAATGACTTGGATGTACAGGGCACAATTTCAACATTTACTGATGACACAAAACTTGAAAGTATTGTGAACTGTGAGGAGGATAGTGATAGACTGCAAGAGGACATAGACGGCAGCTGAAATTTAATGCAGAGAAGTGTGAAGTGATACATTTTGGAAGGAAGAATGAAGAAAGGCAATATAAATTAAAGGATGCAATTCTAAAGGGAGTGCAGGAGCAGAGGGACCTGGGGGTATATGTGCACAAATTGTTGAAGGTGGCAGGGCAGGTTGAGAAAGTGGTTAATGAGGCATATGGGATCCTGGGCTTTATAAAAAGAGGCATAGATTACAAAGGCAAGGAAGTTATGGTGAACGTTTATAAAACACTGGAGTATTGCGTCCAATTCTGGGCTCCATACTTTAGGCAGAATGTGAAGGCATTAGAGAGGATGCAGAAAAGATTTAGGAGATTGGTTGATGAGAAACTTCAGTTACGAGGACAGAAAAAGAAAAAGACTTGCATTTATATAGCTCTTTTCACGACCACCGGACATCTCAAAGTGCTTTTTGAAGTGTAGTCACTGTTGTAATGCAGGAAACGTGGCAGCCAGTATGCGCACTGCAAACTCAAACATCAATGTGATAATGACCAGATAATCTGTTCTTTGATGTTGATTGATGGATAAATATTGGCCAGGACATCATGGATAACCCCCTTGCTCTTCTTCAAAATGCACCCGAGCAAGCAGATGGGACCTCAGTTAACATCTCATCCAACAGACAGCATCTTCAACAGTGCAGCACTCCCTCAGTACTGCTCTGGAGCATCAGCCTTGTAATGGACATTTTTGTACTCAAGCCCTGGAGTGGGCCCTGACCTCAGAACCTTATGACTCAGAGGTAAGAATGCTACCAACTTAACCACATCTGGTGGCAGATTGGCAAAGTCGGGGCTGTTCTCTTCAGAGAGGAGAAGGTTAAGAGGAGATTTGCTAGAGATATTCAAAATCATGAGGGGTCTGGATACAGCATATAGGAAGAAACTGTTCTCAATGGAGGAAGCATCAAGAACCAGAGGACACGATTTAAGGTGATTGGCAAAAGAAGCAACGGCAACATGAGGAAAACATTTTTTACGCAGTGAATGGTTGGAATCTGGAATGCACTGCCTGAGAGTGTGGTGGAGGCAGATTCAATGTGGCTTTCGAGGGAATTGGATAATTATTTGAAGAGAAAAGGTTTGCAGGGACAAGGGGAAAAGGCAGGAGATTAGGAGTAGCTAGGTAGCTCTTACAGAGAGCTGGCACGGTCACAGCTGCCCAAATGGCCTCCTTCTGTGCTGTAACTATTCTATTGTTCTATGAGGTAGGCTGGAGTCCTAGAATGCCACAACAGTTCAAAAGGAAAAGACAATAAGCCCTGATATATATCTCCTACAATGCTGAGGCAAGCCAGAGAAGAAATAGCAGAGGTTCTGAACATAATCTGGCCATGTCATTCAACATGGAAGTTGTTCCAGATGAGTAGAGGTATACCAGTGTAACATTCTGTTCAAAAGGAAGAAAGAGATAAACTGGGTAACTACAGACCTAACTTCGGTAATGGGTAAGCTTCTAGAGACCATAATATGGGATAAACTTAATATTGACCTAGGAAGATGTGGGTTAATTAAGGATAGCCAAAATGGATTTGTAAAAGGTGAGTTGAGTCTGACAGGAAAGAAGAAAGTGTACTGATAAAGGAAATATGGTAGATATTGTATTTTTGGATTTTCAAAATGTGTTTGATAAGATATAGTGTAGGAGGCTTGTTGATCAAATTAAAGCACATGATATTAAAGGGAATGGAGCAACTTGTTTAGAAAGTTGATTACAGACATAAAACAGATAGTAATGGTTAATGGGACATTTTCAGGTTAGAGGGTTGCAAGTCATGGGGCTGAAATTTCATTTAGGTGTCGGGAACCTGACATGGGAACTAGTTCAGGGTCCTGACCCCACGCTGTGTGTTATAGACATCCCCACATGCAATTTTGAAAGGGAGGGCCAATTTGAGGCCCTCCAGCCCTCACAAAAAGGCAGCCCCACCAGCTGAGGTGGAAGCTGCCAATCTGAAGATGGAGAGAGGGAGAAGGCCAGGTGAGTATTTTTGAATTTTTAATCAGCCACAGCCTCCTGGGCATGATCCTGGAGGAGCAATTCCCTCCAGGGGACGGCCAGCACCCACAGCTGTGGCCTAGTGGCAATTACAGGTGTGTGGGGGGGGGGGGGGGGTTGTCCCTCACATGAACAATCGCAGCCCCTCCACACCCCCATTCTTGCTGTGAGCCACCATAGATCCAGGCCAATGTGGACTGCCCATTTTTCTGATTGGAAATTCTAGTCAGCGCAGGAACAGGGCCTTAATAAGCCCCTTAATTAAATGAATATACAGATAATTAGCTACTTGCTGCTTGCCAGCAGGCAGCTGATCCAACCCCCACCCAGCCTTTTTGAAAGTGGCTCGGGGTCGGGATTGTAATGGGGAACCGGCATGATGACCGGCGCCGCCAAATTGCGGGCCCACCCACCTCCGATCCGGACCCCAACCTCGAGTGAAAATTTGGCCCATGGTGTATCTCAAGGATCAGTGTCAGTATTATTCTCCTCAAAATACATAAATGATCTGGCCTTATGTATAGGGGGTACAATATTAAAATTTGCAGATAACACAAAAAAGGGAGTGTGGTTCTTCAAAAGGACATAAACAAGTTACCAAATTAGGCAGATCAATGTCAGATGACATTTAACATGAGAGAAGAATAAGCAGAGGAAATAAAGACTAAATAGTAAAATATTAACCAGGGATAACCCCCTTGCTCTTCTTCGAAATAATGTCATGGGATCTTTTACATCCATCCGAGAAAGCAGATGGGGCCTCAGTTAACGTCTCATCCAAAAGACAGCACCTCTGACAGTGCAGCGCTCTCTCAGTGCTACACTGAGAACCTTGATTTTTGTACTCTAGCCCTAGAGTGGGACCTGAATCCAGAACCTTATAACTCAGAGGTAAGAGTGCTACCAACTGAGTCACAGCTGACGGCAGACTGGCAAAGCTGGGAAGGGAAGGTTGAGAGGCAATTTGGTAGGGATGTTCAAAATCATGAGGGGTCTGTACAGAGCAGATAGGAAGAAACTGTTCCCATTGGCAGAAGGGTCGAGAACCAGAGGACATCAATTTAAGGCGATTGGCAAAAGAAGCAACGGTGACATGAGGAAAATCTTTTTTTATGCAGTGAGTGGTTAGGATCTGGAATGCACTGCCTGAGAATGTGGTGGAGGCAGATTCAATGTGGCTTTCAAAAGGGAAAAGGGAATTGGGCGGCGCAGTGGTTAGCACCGCAGCCTCACAGCTCCAGGGACCCAGGTTCAATTCTGGGTACTGCCTGTGCGGAGTCTGCAAGTTCTCCCTGTGACCGCGTGGGTTTTCGTCGGGTGCTCCGGTTTCCTCCCACCGCCAAAGACTTGCAGGTGATCGGTAAATTGGCCATTGTAAATTGCCCCTAGTGTAGGTAGGTAGGGAATATGGGATTACTGTAGGGTTAGTATAAATGGGTGGTTGTTGGTCGGCACAGACTCGGTGGGCCGAAGGGCCTGTTTCAGTGCTGTATCTCTAAATAAATAAATTATTTGAAGAGAAAAGATTTGCAGGGATAGGGGGAGCTGGCAGGAGAGTTAAGAGTTACGGGTTCAAATATACAAATTGGTGAAAACATTAATGAAGCTGAAAAATTTACATCAGGGAAGCATAGGTTTTATAAAGGGGAGTTGGAATACAAGAACAAAGAAATAATGCAGATAGATTATTGTATCTGATTGTCAGGGTCCTCCTTTCGGAAGGTTATCATACAAAAGAAATTCACTATTATGATACCAGAGACGAGAGGTTCAGTTACGAGGAGACACAAGAGAAACTGTCTTTTCATTTGAACAGATAAGGTTATATGGCGATCTCATAAAAGAGTTCAAGATTATAAAGAATTTTGATAAGGTAAATAGGGAGCACGTATTTCCACTGATCAGTGAGTCAATTTCTTTCTCATCCACATCTAATGACACGAGGTAATGTTGAGTCAGGCTCTGCTGTGATTCACCCTATAGTTGAATAGTCGACCAACACTCATCTGCTGCTGAAACTCTCATCAATGCCTTTGTTACCTCTGAACTAGACTATTCCAATGCACTCCTGACCAGCCTCCCACATTCCACTCGCCATAATCTTGACGTCATTAAAACTCTGCGGCCCGTGTCCTAATTCACACCAAACCCCATTCACTCATCACACCTTTGCTCACTAACCTACATTGACTCCTGGTTAAGCAACATCATAATTTTAAAATTCTCATCCTTAGTTTTAAATTCTTCCATGGTCTTGCTCCTTCCTTTCCCTGTAATTCCTCCAGCCCCACACCCTTCAAGATATCTGTGCTTCTCCAATTCTGGCCTCTTGAGCATCCCCATTTTTATTTGCTCCGCCATTAGTGGCTGTGTCTTCAGCTGCTAAGGTCCTAAACTCTGGAATTCCCTCCATAAACCTCTCCACCTCTCTTCCTCTCTTTCCTCCTTTACGACACTCCTTAAAAACTACCTCTTTGCCAAAGCTTTTGATCATTTGCTCTATTACCTTGTTAAGTGGCACAAAGACAAATTTTGTTTTATAACATTCTTGTGGAGCACCTTGGGACATTTTACTACATTAAAAGCGCTCTATAAGTGCAAGATGTTGTTGAGATGAATTGCAGCATTGTTAAAGACAATGAGAGTCAGCTGTTAACATGACGTTATTGAGCTCTTGAGCTATTTGAGGGTGTTATATTTGCACTTGCTGTCCTCTGGGACTAAGCACCAGAAAACTGCTGAATTTCAGAACCCCCTGAAGTCAGAAAAGGAGGTGGGGGTCCCTAAAAATACTATGTCGGGCAGCGTGTCAGTTTCAAGACACTGTTCCTGGTTCCGACAATGATCATCAGGGCAGGGGGGAGGGTGGGAGAGGAATCCCACTCTCCTCCCAATTGTGGCCAATTAACGCTGTTTAAAAGCTCAAGAGCTAGTCAAGGTTTGAAGTTGAAAAATTTTCAGAGGGCAAAGTGGTCAGTAAGGGGGTGCAGAGCACTCAATCCCATCCAATAGCATGTCACACGCTGAGTAATATTGGTTAGACTTAGCACTACAGTGGTTCCATCCTCCTGGGTCCACAGGTGCAGACATCCAACCCAGGGTACCCTCTACCTCTTCCTCTACCTCCGTAGGACCTAGCTACATAAGGGAGAAGAAGAAGAAGCACTGAGCACACCGTCCATCAGCACAGATACTCTCACCTTGGCGGGTGCTGGTGCGCATTTAGACAGGATGGCACTTAGTGAGGAGCACAGCACTACTGTGAAGAAGCAGGTGACAGAGGCAGAGGCAGTTGTGGTCAATTCACCTCAGAGGAGGGAGTACAGACACAGGCCTGCTCAGCTGGGCACAAATGCAGGGTCTCAGGAGTCACAGGAAAGTAGGTATTATCTTGAACAGCAGCAGGAGATGTCTTTCAGCATGTCAGAGTTCCCTGAGGCAGTGCAGGGTCATGGGCAGAGGATGGAGGAGTCCATCCAGCTCATGTGTGCCACCATGGCTCAGAGCTATGAGCACATGAGCTGATCCACAGACAGAGTGGCTAACCTCTTGGAAAGCCATATATGGCATCACTCTGAGTGGATACAGGAACTGCGCACTGACGTCCACAGGATCCATGGGATGCTGGGTAGCATGGACTGGTCAGTGGCGCTAATGGCGTAGAGATCACTGGAAGGGATGCCAGCTGCACCCCATTTGGTGCCCTCTTCCAGCCATCCAAGTGCCAGCAAAGGCTGATGATATCATGGAAGAGGGTGATGATGCCAGCCCTCATGGGGTGCCCTCATCATCCTCAGCCTCCTTGGCCCCTTCAACTGAGGGACCATCTGTGCAGCAGGGCCAAGTGACAGAGACTGCCCCTGCAATGATGCAGGTGCTGCAGCATCTGGAGATGCCCCCATGGGCACCTCCACAACAACGGCAACCTCCACATGTCTCTCAGCTGCAAGTCAAGTCAAGTGAGCAGGTTGCCTCCACCTCCTCCAAGGCCACAAGGGGAGCACTGTGTAGAAATGGCCAAGTGTGGAGGCCATCACCTCGTTACAGGGGTGTCTTCCTACTGTCTCTGTGAACTGATTTCCTCCCTATACACTTGAGAATCATGACACTGTTAGGACCAGGTGAGCAATGTGTCTAGGGGGTCTCTTGTGTCTTCACCTGGTCTTATTGTAACAGGGTTTAATTTTAAACACACTGTGTTTTGAGCTCCCCTTTTTGTGACTCCGTGTTCACAGTTTCCAATTATCAGGCAAATAACTGAGCACACACAGGCTTTCTTTGGTTTAAAGCAGAAAGATGAAATTTATTAAACCTTAAACTTAACTCTAATACGGTTCACGCCTGCGGATATACGACGCGCTCACGCTAGCAGGCACACGCAATATAAACATGTAAGATAGGGACAGAAAAGAGTAGAAGAATAGATAAGTAGAACAGTTTGAGGCAATATCTTGTTACTGTTTCTCGAGCTTGCTGTAGTTCTTGACAAGCTATATTCTTGCGTTTCGTTGGGGCCCAGTAATCATCTTAAAACTTTGTTCAATTGGCAAACCTTTCTCTCTTTGCGTTTCATGTGCTTTCAATGGTTTCAGTTCCCTGAGAGATAGGCAGGCAGGCAGGAGGTGTTCTTAGTTCCAGGAGAGCACACAGCATTCTGCCTGGCAATTCCTTTGTCTAGGAGTTCAAATTCAAAAAGCTCCCAGGGTGCTCAGCAGGTTAGTCATGTGACTAGTTCCTTATGTGGAACAGTCTCTTCACATTCCTTGTTGGAGGCTCAAATTTCTCTGCCCAAGCCAGCTAGCCATGTGACTAAAATTAGTCTGACCACTTCTGAGCATTGGAGAGCAACTGCAGAGTTTCCATTGTTTTAACATTGTCTGTTACCATGGAAATGTCTTTCTGGTCAGGGCTTGCAATTTTAAGTTTGAATGTTCATGTGGTGAAATAATGTGTCCCTCAGTCTTGGCAGGTGGTTTGCCTGACAAACCATTAAGGCACATGTCTGGGACTCCTTTTATTGCTGCCATGACAGGAAAAGTGGTTCTGCCACCTCTGGTAAGCAGGAGCACCTTTCTGTTCTGCATCATCTTCCTCTGGCTCCATGTCCTCCTTTTTGTGGTCGCAGGAATCCCTTCCTGTTGATGAATCCCACCGGGGGGGGGTGTCAATCGGCATCTTGCTGGCCAGATGGGTGCAGTTGATGATGTCCTGCACCTGAGGGAATCCAGCAACAGCAGCAAAATCCACTGCCCATTTTCCCTGCAAGGCTGCATCTGTTGTTAAATCAATGTACTGTCCAGCTCTGGCAAAGAGGGCATCAGTGAGCTACAAGATACAGTGGTGTGCTGCCACTTGTGAGATGCCACTAAGATCTGCAGCAGATCCTTGGAAGGAGTCAGAAGCGAAGAAGTTCAAGGCCACAATGACTTTGATGGCCACTCGCAGGGCATGTGGACCAGTGCTGCAAAATGCGGGGTCTTCAGTGACGAGGTCACAGATGTCTGTTAGCATCTGCCTGGAGAGTTGCAGTTTCCTGTGGCACTGTGTCTTGGTCATCTCCAAGTAGCTCTGTCTTTGTCAGTAGATCCTGTGCTGGGGGTATGGCCTCTGCGTCCTTCCTGCCCCTCTTTCCTCTCTCCACTGCTCTCCTGCTGCTCGGTGTTCTGCCTTTCCTGTAGATGTGTTGGCCCTCATTGCCACTGTGCCCAAAATCTGACAGTCATGCCCCCATTGCCTGCTGCAGCCTTACTTCTGGGCAGGTGGCTAGCTGCCCTTGGCAACCTTGCCCTTTTCTCTTCTGTTCCCATAATGCCAAGGGGTGCCAACCCTGTTCAATGCCTGGGCATTGAGTGGCCACTCTCCCTGCCACTTGTGCAGCGTCCCTTCCTCAGAACTGAGTACTCCTTTGCTCCTCTGGCCCTCTTATGGGGCCGTGGTGATGCCTTTACCTGCCTCCCCTCAGCTGATCAGTTTCAGATGGCACAAGTTATCCATGTGCCCCTTTAAAAATTAGAACTTCAAACACTTACAAGCTCTTAATGAGCTTTTAAACTGTCCAAATTGGCCTCAATTGGGGAAGAACGGGATACCTTACCCACACTCCCCCACGCTGGTAATTAATGCCGACGCTGGGATTGGTGCCTTGAACTTGACATGCGGCATCGTGTCAGTATTTTCAGGCCCCATCTACGACTTCGGGAGGCCCTGAAAATTCAGCCCAAGAGCTCCCTCCATGTGTGCAGCTGCCATGATTCCATCATCTGCCAGTCCACGCTGCCTCAGGTAACCACTCCAACCCACAAAGTGCGTAGATAGTTCCTGGGGGACAAGGGATATCCCTTGAAGACATGGCTATTCACATCTCTACGGGAGACCCAGACAGAGGCGATGCAACCAATGCCACCTGCTTAGGAGAGCAACCATTAAGCAGGCCATCGGGCTTCTGAAGATGTGTTTCTAATGCCTGGACTGGTCAGGTGGCACCCTCCAATATCCTCCTGCAAGGGTCAAACATCCCTGTCGACTCGTGGGAGTCCCTGGCTCATGATTGTCCTAGATGGAGAAAGCTCATTTGGGAAGGTATCGTACAGCTTGAGGGACTTCATTGGCAACATGTGGAGGCAAAGTCGAGGCATTGGAGGGAGCGCACAAACCTCCAAACTACTCATCTACTTGACCCTTCAAGCACCACCAGTCCCTCATGTAGCAGAGTCTGCTATCATGCATTGGACTTATCAGCCATCTCAGAATCCATCATACCAGAGTGGAAGCAAATCATCCTTGATCCTGAGGGGACTGCCTACGTTGAAGGGAAGTAAGGGTCTCAGTCATTGTGGTGGTCTGCTGCATTCTCCATTATGTGGCCATCCAGAGAAGTGTAGTCCTTGAGGATAGTGAGACCCTGGAAGGAGACAGCTCATCAGGGGAGGAGCAGGAGGTAAGAGAGGAGGAGGCAGAAGGAGATGATGCTGAACAGGGAGGTAGCCCAGCTGCACGACGAGGTGGCCTCCTCCTGCCAGCGTCCAGGAAGTGGACCTCTGTCCTCTCCCTCATGGTCTCCAGCATTAGATCCAGGTCGGCATCAATGAAGCAAGGGTCTGTCCTGCCCCAGGTACCAGGCCTTTGGCTGCCCTGGGACATCTTACTTCCTTCTGGTGAAGTGGAAGGTTTTGGCACAAAATGCAGATCTTTCCCTCAGGACAACCAGCAGCCTTGGTGATGTCTGCTCTGGGAGTCTAAATGAATCCCACACATGATCTGACACACCTCCATTCCCGCCCCCACCAGCTCTAAATGGACAGGAAACCTGTCTTCATACCAATTAAAAGCTTCCCTACATGAAAATCTTAAGTTAATCAGTTTCTCTCCTGGAGGTGGACTTCTGACCCAAAATCATAGCCTGCTCCTATTTCCTGCCTCCGTAGTGAAAATTCAGCCCCATTCTGTGGGTTAATTAAAAGTATTATGTCAGCCTAACTTCATCATACTACTATTTCTGAAAAAGAAATAAAAACAGACAGTGCTGCAAATACTCAGCAGGTCTGGCAGCATTTGTGGAGAGTGAAATAGAGTTAACAGATGGAATTTTATGCTCTCCCCCATGGCAGGTTTGGCAGCATGGAGAAGGTAGGATGGTGGCAGAAGGAGACCCCGCCGCCATCCCGCCTCTGCTGAAATTTAGTCTGGGGAAGGAAGGCCTACGAACAGCCTTCCTGCCTCACCATCAATTGTGGCCCTTAACAGTGTAATTAACCCCTAATTAAGGGCCTCTTCCCGCTGCAGCCGCAATTACCCATGTGGCCCTGTTGCCACATGCGAAGCACAGCATGAAAAACCGTGCAGGCTGCTTCCTGGCTGGGGTGGGAGGAGGGTGGTTTGGGGGGAGTGCTCCCTTGTTCAAAGGCATTTAGTACCTGAACGAGGGCCCAGGCATCGGGAAAGGGGGCTCGCTGAGGGCCCCCACCCTTGTTGCCGACTACCCTCTCTCCCTCCCCGCGCCCCCACACAGCGACACCCAATCCGTGAGGCCCCTCCCACCCTGACCTCGCTTGAGCCTGGTTCCAGCACCACTCTTCGGTGTCTGGTGGCTGCAGCTACAACAGCCTCCTCCTCTGCGATGGCATTGCAGATGCTGGCTTCTGATTGGCCGGCAGCTCTGCGAGGCCGGGATCTCTGGCGGAAGGGTCCTACATCGTAAGCTGTCCAGTTAAGTGCCTGATTGGCACTAAATTCGGCAGGCCTGGGGATCTTGGTGTCAATTTCCCCCAATGGCGAGACCCCCCGCCGTCGGCACAAAATTCCACCCAACTTTACAGGTCAATGACCTTTCATCAGAATGGTTCTGAGTTCAGCCAAAATTAGGTTCAAAAGATTTAATTACTCGTGCATTTCAAAAATGGCTGAAACTAGAACAATTGAAGCCATCTGTACTGATCTGGTTCGAATTTTGTTGGGTTGAGTTTGAAGTATAACAGTAAATCAATTTGATCAGTAATTTGAACAATGGTGAATATGCAATCGAGTGAGAAAAGCAGATCTTCATCATTACTGGAGTGTTAAATTTGTCAACACCAGCATATCTATTAAAAAATTGCATAAAATAAACATCCACATTTTCTTCCATTCATCTGAACATGCCAATTCTTTCTGGGATGCAGTTCTAGGGAAGTAAGTAGTTCTTTGATTCCTCATCCAAATTACTCTTCTTAATGTGCAAACCTAGATGGTCAGTTTTGGTAAACGATTCAACCACAAGGGCAATACAGCAACGCCCAATCTTGGCCTAACATGATATCCACATGCTATACAGCTGCAATTATGATATAGTACACTGACTGAAATAAGCTAACTTGGCATAGACCGGGAAATGAACCTTGAATTTCCTAGTTCATATGCGTGTGATTCTAATCCTACCTGTCAGTTGGAAGCCAGGCAGGTGGGCAATTAAAATTGTTCAAATTAATTACTTGCCCTGGAACCATTAGGAGCTAACAGGTTCTGATTTTCAACTGCTCTCTTGAGCAGGCAGCAAGTACAGCCACCTAAAGCCGCCAGGGGTTATTTTCAATCTAGAAATACTGGTTCTTGATGATGCCATCAAGACCTGACTGAAATTTTAACTGGTTCACCTTAGTAGAAAGCAGCAGTGAGTTTTCCACCAGGCCATCCCAGTGACTAAATGGATCCGGGCCAGATGAGGCCCAAAAAGTTTTTTTTTAAAATTACTTTGTAGGGCCAGTAGTAGCAGGAAAGCTTAGGTCTACCCTGCCATGATCTCCAATAGTAGGGACCTCTGTTGGGCAGCCTCGCAGCCAATCCTGCCACTTAACTGCCGACAGCGGGTGGTCTCTGAGCTCCTCATTTTTTCACCACTTTCTGTCAATTTCTTGCCCTGAACCAGTGGGAAGTCAGCCAGTTGTATTTAAGTGAGGCCCATGCGTTAAATACCGCGGGCCTTATTTTTGGAGAAGTGCTGTTTCTAACTCACACCACTGCTCACCCACCCAAAACTGGCCTGGAGTTAAAATTGGGCCTATGGTTCAGTTCCACAGCAGGTGTGCAACAGAGCCTTTAGGCAATACCAAAAAGTGTTCTTTAGTGCTATGAAGCCAGGAATTCCTGTTAACATCAGGTATCAGGGCCACCAAACACAAATGAAAACTATTGAGAGTGGAAGAATACTTTCCTTCTTTGTCTTGCACTGTTTAATGCTGGCCTATGATTCCAGAATTCTCACCTCATCTGGCATCCACTTTCTAGCAGTGATCATTGAACTGGGAATGGGAATGCTGGAGAATTTTTTTTTCTACTTCTCAAGTTGAGGGATGTTAATAGGCCAATCATAGTGCTTCACTACCACCACACCTGAGATCAGCTAATTCAGCACAGGTGAAGGATTGAAATTGGGATCTTCCCATTTGTATGGTTTGGTACCACACTAAATGGTACAGTTATCCATGGAGCCTCTTGTGCTGCAGTTCAGATATCTCTTTTGCAGGGCTTTGATGTACCTCTGGGCAAATTTAAGAATGCTCAAACTTATAAACCAATTACTTTGGAAATGAAGCAGAACTTCAGTTCCAAATCTTTCAATAAATATGCCAAGTAATCTTGCAAATTTATTCATTTATTGCAAATGTTTCACCTCCTGTTTTTGTGTTCTGTTGCCACCTGCTCCAGTGTTTAGTATTCTGAATGAGTCTTAAAGGAGTATTGCTGGCCTATCAAATGTGTGGTACATCCTTGCAAAGAGAAAAACACAATGATGTCTGTCAACTGTCACAAACACGCTAAAAAAGGCACTATCACTCGCATCTCCGATATGTCAATGTGGCAGGAGATTTCAAGCTTTTGACTTATTGGGCTGTTTAGGAGCCTCTTGTATATCGTATATAAAAGTTAAATCTTAAACCAGCTGATACTAACAGATCTTGGTGTAGTAATTTACAAGTCATGCACCAATGCGACAACAGTGCTAAGAACAGCACCTCTAGGCCATTGGAATTAAAACATGATAAAGCAACAATTAAAATATCTGACTGCAATTAGACCTGAATTGCTTCAGCTTCTTGGGACATGATCCAGGGGTTTGAAAGAAGCAAATGGCCCAAGGTCCATTGTTTGGACTTCCTTGCGCAGGCAAATGCACAATGCGGGACCACACATAAGAATCCACGAGACCAGAAATGACTATTGCAGTCTATTTAGCCAGTCTGAGTGTCCACAAAATATCATATCCAATATTATCATATGTGTTGAACGAAACTGTGGAAAAGCCCAGCTTCAATTTCTGCTCAGTGCTGAGTCAACTGATCTCAGATGCAGTGTCAGGGGAGCATTAAAATCAGCCTCAGCACACTGAATTAGGAACAGGAAAAAAAATTCAGGATTCCAGTTCCTGATTGCTAACCAGTGAGGATACTAACAACAACAACAACAACTTGATTTATATAGCACCTTTAATGTAGGAAAACATCTCTGGGTACTTCACAGGAGTATTTTAAAACAAAATTTGACACTGAGCCACATAAGGCAATATTAGGGCAGATGACCAAAAGCTTGGCCAAAGAGATAGGTTTAAAGGAGCGTCTTAAAGGAGGAAAGTGAGGTAAAGAGTCTGAGAGTTTTAGGGACGGAATTCCAGAGTTTAGGGCCTTGGCAACCAAAGGCATGGTCACCAATGGTGGAACAATTAAAATTGTGAATGATCAAGAAGCTGGAATTAGAGGAGTACAGATATCTTGGATGGTTGTGGCACTGGAGGAGATTACAGATAGGGAGAAGCAAAGTCATGAGGGATTTGAAAGCAAAAGTGAGAATTTTTAATTCAAGGCATTGCTTAATCAGGAACCAATATAGGTCAGCAAGCACAGGGGTGATGGGCGAAGGGAACTTGATACCAGTTAAGACATGGGCAGCAGAGTTTGGATGACCTCAAGTTTGCAGAGGGCAGAAGATGGGAGGCCAGCCAGGAATGCATTGGAATAGTCAAGTCTGGAGGTAACAAAGGCATGGATGAGGGCTTCAGCAGCAGATAAGCTGAGGTGGTGCAGAGTCAGGCTATGTTACAGAGGGCAGAATCAGGTTCAGCTTTTCTGCCTGCTTCCACATTGATAGCCACAGTCTAGGCCAATGCTACCCATTAGCTGTTTGCCAAGAGTCACAGTCTGAACCGTCATCTTGTTCGAGGTCCATTCTTAGAAGTACTCCAAAATGCACCATGGGGTGAGGGGAAAAGATATGATTCTGTGATGTTTTATGATTTCAATCATGTTACTGTAAGTATTTGCTGATTAGAGGCAAATGCTTCCTGGCAGGAGGAAAAAAAAGTATAGTTTTAATACATTTTGTTAAGTCTATCGAGCCTATAGTTGTAATAGGTCCCTTTCACTTCTACTTTCCTCTCCCAACAGGATTTCATTGCTTTCTCTTCCTAGACAGCAAACATTTGAAGGGGAAAGGACTGAATCCCAGCTCTTTTGACATCCAACACCCACGGGCCTCTGAATGGAAGCCCCAAGGTATGCAAAGCAGACCATTTGCTAAAAGCCACAGGTATGGGGAAGTATCACGTTCCCCATCAAGTTCCTATACTGGACAGTACTTGGTACATACATGTAGAATATCCCCTTGGGCAAGACACCAAAGGGCATTAAGTGCCTCTAGAACCATGATTAAATGGTAAAATTATAAACAGGAAAGAGTGGTACTGGGAGGCTAGTTATAGCACCACTCTCCAAAAACCAGCACAGATGTATCAAAGCCTTTTATGGAGCAATGGGTTTATATTCAGGGCACTTCTTTCTTTCAGTGGAATCTTTTGAATTCACTTCACTTATTTCAACAAGGTCGCTGTATTGAGCTGCATGAATGCCCAGGCCTGGTTTTGATGTATGTAATTATGAAAACACTGGCATTTCTTAGATTACAGTACAGTTTCTGTGTACGCTAGGGATTGGGGGAGGAGTTTGCATGTCAAGCAATGTATCAGATCCTCAGATTCAGGTTATAAAAACATCTTTTGGTTTAAACGATAAAAAACAAGTTATAAAAATGCCATGAGTATTACACCTGGACTGCTTCACAGTGCAGGTTATAATTTTACAGGATTTGCATAAAGGAAACTTTCTCCTCACTCTGTTGTGCAAATAAAAAGATTATCTTTAGAACACTACCATTTTGTGCTCAGTCACTACTGCAACCTTTGCAACACCAACTTTTTATTGGGGAAGGGGTAACTTACCAAGGTGTGGGGACAGAACAATATGGGGACATTTAAGGTGAAATAATTAATCAATTATGTACTACTAACAAAATAACCTCAGAGCTGCACAGACAGCTTATCAGAATTGACTTCATAGCTTCAGGGCTGCACAGACAGCTTATCAGTAGAAGCAGACTAACAAGCAAAAACTAACAGGACAGATGCAAGCTGCTTCATAGTAGCCCATTGTATAGCAATCAGCTTAACGGTCCAAGGAGATAGGGGGGATGAGAAACTGCTAGAGGAGAAGGTGACAAGGCAGTACCCCAATCAGGCCATGACACCAAGAAACTGCAGTTTGTAAACCAATTGGGAACATAAAGGGGGTGTCACTGATTTGTATGATGAACTATAAGAAAGGCTTGATTTCCCTGCTCAGGCAGGAGAGGAGAGAAGAGCCCAGGTGTTGTTGTTGTTTGCTTTGCTGATGATGTAACCAAGAAGTACTGCAATAAAGTTTCTTAAAGCTGCAGTCGGACTTCGTCTCACTTTGTGTAACTAATGGGATCCAACACAAGGGTACAATCCCTCTCAAAGCAGCTGACCATTTGTCACAATACAATTCCATGGGTGCCAGCAGCCTCCAGTATATAACTCAAGTATAAGTAGAATTGCAAGTGTCACTGGGTTATTTAACTGAAGGGTATGTGAGGAGGAGGAAAGCATCACAGCTAATGTCAGCCCTGTCATCATCTAACTTCCATGACTCTTTTCCAGCAGCAGCAGGTACTGGATCCTAGTCAGAAGGATGAGGCCTCCCTCACTAAATGTAGTATGGGAGAAAGCATTACACACATAGCAACCATTGAACCGATCCAGTATTAAAGGTCATGTCTCTCATGAATTATCTGCATTATTCTTACTTTTACAACAAGCTGATGAAGTTTATCTGGCAGAACTCCTGCAGTAACAGAGAAAACATGTTTTGAGAAACTGTTTGGCTGTCTAAAGAAACAATCCTTGTTATCAGGTCTGTGTTAAGCCTGGTGACCTTTTTTGCTAATGTTGCTATGGCATTGTTGTTATGCAATATATACATTTACTAAATGTCTAGTTTTTCACTCTGATGAAAGAAGCAGTACCAGGCTGTTAGAAACATTCAACTGAGGACAATATTCTGTCAATGAGAGTAACTCTGAGTCTAAATATTGCAGTAGATTCCAGTTCCTAATAAAATCAAAATCCCAGCTGAGATTAAAGTAACTCTTCCATACTAAACCAATATCTTCCAAGATAATTTGTTCACTTCGTAGTCAAACAATGCAAGGACTGTGCTGAATTATCCAGTTTCAGCTGGGGCAGCAATAAGATGCTAGGTCAATGTTAGTGGACTAGGAAGGGGAAAAATCAACCAGGGTTCTCACTCAGTAGCTACTGAATGATCCCTAGTGTAAAGCTTATACAAACAAGCTGCTAGCAATCGTCGTCTGGGGCAGGGTTGGCAACCTTTTTTACCTGAAGAGCCTTTAAAAAAAATTTGCCTAAAATAATATCTCTTGGGAGCCGCAAGATAAAAATTTGGCATTTCTAAACCAGATACTTGTCAAATTGCCAATTGTCACAGGTAGAATGCAGAATCTGCATATATAATAAATAAAATACATGTATTGAATTTATGTATTGCTAGAAAAGAGAACTTTGAATTATCACATTTTTTGACTTTTTAACTATAATTTTGTCAGTAAAGTCATCTTTAAAACAAGCTTTAAGAAGAATTAAGACAATTTTTTCAGTATTGATTCTCTTGATCGAAAGAACTTCTAATAGCATATTCAGAATAATTCTTTTGTCTCAGCTATATGCAAAACAATAATGGTCTCAACCATAATACCTGTTCCTTGAACCAAAGGCATTATCTATAACCATGGAGTAGCTTTACCACTCGACCAAGTTTATTTAGAGCACAATGATGTTTTTCGTTAAAATAATCATTTGAAACCATAAAGTGCAGCATAATGATTAGCTTTTTATCCCCTCAATAAAAAGACAACTCTTACTTTTCTTGACAATTTTTTTAGGCCTTTTTCACATTAATGCAATCCAACTAGAAAAGGTTGTGAGCCGCAAATAAGATGTTAAAGGGTTGCACGTGGCTCCAGACCCACAGGTTGCAGATCCCTGGTCTGGAACCACAGATAGAGAATAATCTCTTCTGCCAGGTGCCAGAGGGCTCCCTGTATCCATGAAAATGAACCCCAGAATGAGCCAACAGCTTCAAGAGATTAGGGGTGAAAAGAATTGTAATTGCCTCCTTTTTTTCCCTATATGATAGTAGGAAAATGTATGAGATCTGAATTGGCTGTGAGAAGGATTTGAGGGTTCAGGTGGGCAGATCGTTGAACCCTGACTGGAAGTGCTAAAAAGATCAAATAAGATCTTAATTGCATTTTTGTCTTTCAAATAGGATCTTGGGCTGCATACCCAGTGAAATATAACAGCTTAAATCTCAGGAAGTGATTGAGTTTGTACAGAGCACTGGTCTGGCCCACTTGGAATACTGTATACATTTCTGGTTACCATGTTTTGAGAAAAAACATCCAAGCATTGGAGAGAGCATGACAAAGGGTAATGAAATTGATAGCTGGGACTGAATTATGAGCAGAGGCTGTAAAAGCAGAGGGTTGTTTACACAGGAGAAGAAAAGGCTTGGGGTGATCTTATTGAAGTACTCAAGATCCTAAGGTGCACAGAGAAGATAAACATCAATATGTTTAATATAGCCACAGATTCTACAAGAAGAAATAGCCTAAAATTAGACATCCCATAAAAAAGAGTGTTGATTTAATTTTTATAGTGGTGAATGTGTGTAACAAGCTGCCCAGTGAGGCAATGGGGATTGATAATATCAGCACATTCAAAAGAGAGTTGGATCAATACCACAAGAAAATTTTGATAGAAAGGTTTGAGGGGTTGCATGGAAATGAGAAATATCCTAGAAACAGGGACCAGACACATGGAATGCAATGATATTTTTTCCATTCCTGAACATTCCTCTATTCCTATCTGAAGTAGAAAATTTGATATTACAATTAGTTTCCTCTATCCTCAAGTTGCTGACTCATGCTGGGGTACCTTTCCACAGTCTGCAACTCCCTTCCTATATCTCGTACAAGTGGCTGTCATGTGTGAATCTGGACAGTCAGTATTGTGGAGCTTTGGCTCTGGAGAATACCACAACCTTGCTTCATTCTATCCACACATAGCAGCGGCCACTAGAAGACAGGAACCCTGGCAGGAAGCTGTAACCCAATGTTGATTAACATTGTACATTATCCATCTTAGGCGCATACATGGCATACAAAAGGGAGGCCAAACAACACTGTCAGTAAACCAGCTGCTGTTAATAACACCTATCAGGTTTTAGCAGTGTGCAGTAACTATTTGTAAACTGTGCCAGAATTCCTATCATTTCACAATTAACATGATCATCATTCTGAATCATGTGTGCACTGGTTTTATTTTCTGTAAATCTAATTTACTATGTATGTTGTGTCTCTGAAATGCGTTCACAATAAATGTGACAAAAATTGACTTCGCCATCATGTTACTGCATATTTTCCAATGTCAGAAATTTTTCTTAATTGAAAAATGGATGCTAGTATCAAACATCGCTGAAACAGATTATCTGATCATTTATTTCAGTGCTGATTGTGGGGCTTTGCTTGGCTGCCATCTTTCCCTACATTACAAAATGACTACACTTCAAAAGGTATCTAATTGGTTGTTTAGAGCTTTAGGATGTCCTAAAGATCATGAAAGGTGCTATATACATGTTAGTTTTTCTTTTTTGATTATATTTGTACGATACTTTCTGCTGAACAAGAAACTGAGATCAATGAGCTGTAATGATCACTGTGCAATATTATATATTTTAAAATACTGCCTAGTGCCTATTAACTTTGTTTCTGTATATTTAACGTAAGTGTAATGTTACGACCAGGTGAGACCAGGGGTCTAGGGGTTCCCTCTCAACCTTTACCTGGTTTGACCGTAACAGGGTTTAATTTTTAAAACACCATGTTTTTAGCTCCCCCTCAGTGAATCCTTGTTCACTGCTCTCCAATTATAAGGTAAAGAAATCAACCAGACAGGTTTTCTTAGATTTAAACAAGAAAGGTGGAAATTTATTAACCTTAAACTCTAATTCGGTTAACAACTACAAATATGCGACACGACCACGCTAGCATACATATGTGATAAACACACACGCAAATAGAGACAGAAAAGTATAAAGAATAAAGGGAAAAGTTTAAGGCAATAGCTGGGATTTATTCACCATCCTTTGAGTTTGCTGTAGAGTCTTTGATTGCTGGTAAGTCTTGCCATTTTGTTGAGGCCCAGTGCATGCTTTAAAACTTTTTTCAATGTAGGAGTCTTTTCTCTCTTGAGGTTTAAGTGACTTCAGTGGAGCTGGAGATTTGTGAGAGAGAGAAAGAGCTCGCCAGGAGAGGGGCTCTCCTCTTCCAAGTTCAGTTGCAATCTCACCCAAACTGTGCTGTGAGCAGTTCAAACAAAAACCTGGGCCAGCAGGTTAGTCATGTGACTAGCTGTTTTAACAAATTCCTGTGTTTGTGGATTCTCCATTTTAGCAGACAACCTGGAATGCTGGCTTTCTTACAAAATCAAAATCCATTTGAGTTGATTGAATCAGGGAGCTGTTCTATTGTCCCCAGGCACTGTCTCTTAGCATGAAAATGTTTTCCAGCCACTGCTGATTTCTTTAAACAAGTCATCTCTTCCTTCCAGCAACAGTTCAAAATTAATGTTTATATGATAAAATTAATATGCCTCATTCTTGGCAGGTGGGGTCTTCATGTCACCTCCACACCTAGCGGAATGAAATGTGATTTTTTGAAGAGCATTTCATTGAAAGGGACTAGAGAGAAGAGTAGGTACAGAAAAACAGACATGCATCCCTCTCATTCATTCAGAAATCCTAAAAATTGTTTATGTATTAACATGTTTAGGTGTATTAACACCTAATCTGTACTAATGCTTTGTCTTTCAACACACCATTAACATATTGTTTGCCTTTGCTCCGTGACCTTTTGGTCAGCTATGTGGCCTGGTCCAATCTAGACCTCCTTTGTTATCTCTTGCCCCACCCCCACCTCACTTGCTTATAACCTGTGACTTTTCTAATATTTGTCAGTTCCGAAGAAGGGTCACTGACCCGAAATGTTAACTCTGCTTCTCTTTTTACAGATGCTGCCAGACCTGCTGAGTGGTTCCAGCATTTCTTGTTTTTATTTCAGATTTCCAGCATCCGCAGTATTTTGCTTTTATCCTAAATATTGTTACAGCCTGTCTTTTCTTGGTAGCAGTGCTGCTTTAAACTGCCCTTTTTGGCATCCCAATAAACATGATTTTTCGGGAAGTTTTTTTTCAGTTTGCACATTTCCATAACTGCCTAGGGTGTCTTTGTTCCTGTTGAGGTCTGCAGGGGGAGGGTTAGATTTAATTAGCCCTACATTGGAATTCTGCTCATGGGCGTCAGCTGTAGGTAGATCCACTCTGAACTCTCTTTCAGTGCTTTGATGAGTCATGCAAGGGCTTTTCACCTTAGGGGATGGTTGGTTCCCTTTTCTCCCGACTGGGGGAGGATTCTTTGCTGATCTTCTCTTTGTCCTCTGGGACACTTCTGCTTGCAGGTATCTGTCCAGATTCTAATGCACTCCTCTGCGGCACTTCGGCTAGGTGAGGCATCACCTTCTCAGTTTCTCTGCCCTCTTGAGGACTTTCTTTGTCTCTACAGGTTCCTGTAAATGCTGTTAGCAATTCTGATGGGGTGCTCCTGGTGTCTGCATTTACATAGGAGGATATGGGGTCTACTTTTTCCAATATTTCAGGGTTGGCTGACTGGACAGTAGGGATTTTCATCTGGGATTCCTCCAGGAATTCCTTTAACCTGTCCTTTTTGTCCCTTTCTCCACTTTCCTCTCGAACCTTTTACCAGCCTTGTGCCTGCCTGTCCCCTTTTGATCTTGGCAGGGGTCCCTTACAGTTCACCAGCCCTCTGCTGGAGGGTCCTCCAAACACCGATACAGGACTTAGGGGTGCAGGTTTCACTGTAGGTTGAGGTTTCCCCTCAACCTGGCACATGTGGCAGCTCCTGTAGCACTCCACCACATCTTTGTGGAATTTTGGCCAGTCAAACTGCTTTGGTTTTTCGTATACCAACATGTACAGCCACTGTAATCTCATGGGCCATTCTTAATATTTATCTCTGGTACCTCTGCGGCACCACTAACTGGTGAACCACTGTCCACTCCTTGCTCTCAGGTCTGAGAGGAGAACTCCATTCCCTCATCAGTACCTCATTCTTTAAATAGTAGCAATCAGACACTCCCTCTGCTTCAATTTCAGACTGGGCAGCCTGTGCTAACTGTCACAATACTGGGTCAGCTTGCTGAGCCTCAGCTAGGGAAGTTTCATTTAATTCATTCCCTGGGTCTTCTATCTTTCCAAAGAAAGTTTCAGACAGACAGATCTCATAGTCATCAGCCTGCAGTGCCAATTCAGACTCCTCTGGGGGAGCTGGTTTGATCGTGGCCTGATTCACGACACATGCAGGGAAACTGCAGGGGACCGTCTCCTGCCACTGCCCAATCTCTCTGACCTCCTGCGGTCTCTCTATCACTACTGGGGGGGCTACCACCTTCGCCCCAGCCATTACCTAGGAGCAGGTCAACCCTGCCCACAGGAAAACTAGAGACAATCCCTATGGTCTCCGATCCTGAAACTAGGTCGCACTCCAAGTGCACCTGACGTGAAGGTACAGGTGTACACTGCCCTCCAATAGCAGTTACCACCATTCTGATATTTACTGCAGTCTCTGGAGGAAAGGTCAGGCCTTTTCCCAGTAAAAGGGATCTAGTTGCCCCTGTGTCCCTGAGGATTACTACGGGCTTGCTTGTCCCTCTCGAGGGGTATGGGGTTACTCTCCCTTCAGACACAAAATCCTGCTAACCTTCAGGAATCCTATTAAATTTTCCTGCTCTTGCAGCAGTAGGTTTACTGGATCTTACTATTACTGCAGTTATAGCCACAGTTTGTGCAGCTGTGCTTTCTATCAGAGTCCTTTCTCCTTCACTGAGCGGGTGTGCCCTGATTAACCTTACAGGTTTTCCCTTTAGTTTCCAGCAGTCAGCTCTTAGATATCCTGCTTTACTACGATGGAAGTGCACAGGTCTTTGGGTCTCACTCCTACTTACAACACCATTCTTTTTGGCTGGAGGTGGGCCCCCTGTGTCGTCTCCTGCTTTTCCTTCTCTCCCAGGACTGCTTGGGCTTCAAACACCTTCCCACCCTTTGTCCTTTTCGGATTTCTGGGGGTGACTAGGAAAGGGTTTCCCCGGGGAACCGACTTGTAGATCAAAGCAAACTCATCAGCCAGAACTGGGGCTTGCTGGGCTCTATGAACTTTCTGTTCCTCTACATGTGACTTTATGGAGAGTGGGAGAACATTTTTAAATTCCTCAAGCAAAATTACCTCGCTGAGATTTTCATAGCTGAACTGTTCTTTAAGAGCCCTTAGTCACTGGTCAAAAGCCAGATGCTTATTTCTCTCAAACTCACAGTAAGTTTGATCAGCTTGCTTTTTGAAGGTTCTAAACTTCTGGCGATAGGCTTCCAGTACTACTCATATGCCCCAAGGATAGCATTTTTGTCAGATCATAATTTGATGAACTGTCATCTGGCAACAGGGAATAAATCTCATGGGCCGTTCCTGTTAGTTTGCTTCGTAGCAGGAGAGTCCAAGCCTCAGCTGGCCACTGTAACTGTCTTGCAAGTTTTTCAAAAGATACAAAAAATGCTTCCACGTCTCCCTCATTAAATTTTGGAATCAATTGGGAAAATTTTAACAATTCTGTACCCAGCCCTGAATTATAATCCTCCATATTGGCCATGCTTTCACTGGGGTTACTCTGTTGCACCCCTCCACCTTCCCCCCCCCAACCCCCGCCAGTTAACTCAAGCCGCCGCAGCTCTCTCTCTCTTCGCATTCCTTCTGGAAGGCTTTTTCTCTTTCTCTCTCCACTCTCTCTTTCTCTTTCTCCTGTCTTTCTTTCTCTCCCCTCTCTTGCTTTTTCTTTCTCCTGTCTTTCTCTTTCCTCATGTTCCTTCTGGAAGGCTCTTTCTTTCTCTCTCTCTCCTGTCTCTCTCTTTCTCATTCTTTTTCCCTATCTTCTAATTCAAGCTTCCTGTGTTCCAATTGTATCTTTGCTAGCAATACCCTGTCCGAGTCTATTTCTAACCCTGTTTCTGCTTCTTCAGATTCAAGGGAAAAATGGTTGGCCACTAGTCTTAGGAGTTCAGACTTTCAATGTCTGATGATCAAAATCCATTTGGGTTTATCGGATCAGGGAGCTATTCTATTTGTCTCCTGGCACTGTCTATTAGTATGCAGATGTTTTCCAGCCACTGCTGATCTCTTTAAACAAGTCATCTCTTTCTTCCAGCAACAGTTTAAATTTAATGTTCATATGGCAAAATCCTGAAATCTCACATGAGATTTTCCACAATCAGGATTAATTGTTCAACCCAAGCTATGTTATCTCTGCAATGGCAGAATTGTTATGCTGATCATGAATGGTATGAACTCCACTTCATGGAAACATTACAAAATTGTTTGAAAGAGTAAAAGGTTTTAAAAGCCCAAACTGTAATCCTACATGCCTGGTAAATACAGATTTTGAAAATTCCCCAATTGCCTATCAAGTAAATGAAGATCAGAAGGTGACAGCTGGATTCCCAGTGTGAGTTAGTTGTTCTCGGCCAGGTCAGCAGTTGCAGTGCTACAATTGGTCTCAGTGCAGCTGGGCTAGGGAGTGGGGGGGGGGAGGAGAAAATCACGTTAGGTCCCCACTCCTGTTTACTTGAAGAAAGCTTCATGTGTGTGAACGTATGTGTGTCCAATGAGGACTGTGTCAGAATCTACTGTGATGCTTTCATGATCAAATTACCCATTTACACTTGCTGGCTAGACTCGCATGGAAAGAATGTCCAATTTGGAATAGTACTAAAGGACAGTTGGTGTCTGGCAGAACGGTATCACAGGATCAGGCAGCACATTTTAGTAAGGGGTGATATTGAAGGGCAAAAATTGCCCAAAAAGATAGATTTTGACAAGAAATTCTATAAGTATTTCCTAGCATTTGATTGAGAAACCAAGTAGTTTAAAGAAAATAGGACTGCCTAAAGAGTCCCAGGTAGAATTTTGTGTTTGCCCAGATTTTTGCTTTAGCAGAGCATCACATTGTTGTTGAAAATAGATGTACAACATATGATTGCGACATAAGTGTAGCATGCTTGTAAGGAAAAAAATTTTGGGACTGTGGTTCCTAAAACTACACTCCACCACTAGGGTTTTTCTCACGTCTATTCTGGGTCTGTTGTAGACTAATTGAGAGATTCATTGTTGTGATTAGTTAACAACTCCCTACCATTGTATTGACTACCAGGATGGTAGATGGCGAACTAGATGGACATTGGTACTTTTTAATCTAGCAATTCCTGTTTCTATGATTATTCTGAATGCTAGAAACCAGATTGTTGCTGTCAAATTTCGCCATCCTGTGGTGAAAAGGTGTATTACTGACACAAATGAACACCGATACTAAATTCTTCATATAAAAGATGTTTTTTTACTTTCAAGCTATTTTGTAATATATCATCAAAACAGTAAAGCTCTGTGTTTCATCTGCATTATATCCAATAGTTTGTTACCCTCTGAAGACATATAACGGTGCTGTGGAACACTGCATTTCTTAGCAGTTTCAAACATTGCACCCTCTCCCAGTACCAGCCAGCATTTTATGTTATCCAAAGCACATTCATGCAGAAGGAAAAGTATTGTTTCAGCTTTGGTGAGAATGGTCATTAGAAAAAAACTAGATTTTTGGGCATACAGCCAATTCTAGTTTGAAATGCAATTTTTTATGCTTTTTAACTTAATAGGCTCCACTGGCTGCTACTGGAAAGTAACAGTCAGTTATTTAAGTACCTCCTTCCCCTAAGGGAGCACCGAGACATAATAGATTTGAAAGGGTACACAATTTCAGGCACCAAGGGCAAGCAACAGAATAGCACAAGTATTTTTGTTGATTAAAAAATTTCTAATAATGTTATATGTGCTGAACGATTTGGGGAAAAGTAGGGGGGAATTCTTGGAAGAATTAGTTCCGCGATGGGTGCCTTGGTAGTTTTAGAGGAGAGTATATGAATAGTTCAATGTGAAAAAGTGGCTACAATGATAAGATTAGTCTTTCAGTGGCCACAGGTAATTGTCTGCCCACAGATGTCTCTTGGGTGGCAAAAGGTTCTCCGGTGAGACTGCTTCCTAAAGCAGGGCCTTGGCTGCCAACTAAACTGGCTGGACTTGTTCCTTTTCCTCTTCTGGGACATCAATCAAGAGCCATTTGCAAATTACAAAGTTATGAAATTCAATGTTTGTGGTCAGATTTGCATATCACACCAAACCAGCCGAATCAAAGTAGGCAGCTTAGAAATTCCAGAATGAGTTGAACAAAATATGTAAGTGTGCAGAACAATGGCAGATGAAATTTAATGCTAAAAGTGCATAGGAAGGAAAAATAGACAGCATGGGTACACTGCAAGTGATGTTGAAATCACTAAGGAAGAAGCTGAAAGAGACCTAAGAGACTTCGTAGATTCAACGCACAACACGTCCAACCATTGCAGAGCAGCAATCACCAAGAAATAAGAGAGACATTCAAATGTTGGAGGTTGTGCAGAGAAAAGGTACTGTCTGACCCTAGGTGTCAGGAGCCTGAATTATGCGGGAAGACTGGAGAAACCTAGGGCTGAATTTTAATTTTCAGACCCACTCGTAGCTGGGGAGGCTGGCAGTGCATCAGGAACCTGGAAGTTTCAGCCGTGCATTTGTCAGTGGCTTTTTAACTCAACCATGGCATTAGCATCTGCCTCTTCTGCGTTAACCAACCAATGAGAGTGGGCGGATGTAATGATGACCCACAACAGTCTCTTTCAGCTCCACTATCTAAAGGGACCCCGCGAGGGTCAGAATGGAAGCATTATAACATAGAGCCAGCAACTTGACAGATGGATTGTCAACATGGAAAGGCTGCACCATGGTTCTCAGATGTACCCCTCAACATCATGCTGCAGGCTGTAAGGGCCTTCAGGGAGATTCTGTTCCCTGCAGACGGGAAGAAGAAGGCTGTTGCAGAGAACAAACAGGCGTGGCTGGGAGTAGCCAAGGAGGGCAATAGCAGGAGTATGGTGCTTCACTCCTGGATTCAGTGCCACAAGAAGTTTGATGACCTGAAAAAGTGAGTGGCATGCCACATGCGAGTGTAAGCACCCTCACTATGCCTTCTGCAGTCTTCTCCTGCACATCATTCTTCAGACCAACACACCTTGCAGGAGCACCCAAACCTCACATCCCCATCTGACCAGCCACCTTTGACGCTCACCCTCATGTTATTGCAATGTCACACTCATCCCTCACAGTGACCCTCCACAAATATTTTACTTCCATCCTCTCAAAACATTGTACAGTTCATTTTCATTGGTTTCTTCTTTTTCTCCTTGCAGGAGAAGAGAATATTAAACACCAGGAAGAGGCAGAGAACCAGGGGTGACCCTCCAGTCATAGCCACTTTGACAGCTGCAGTGGAGAAGGCACTGGAGATAAGCTGCTTCTCAGCATGCCTGGCCATTGGCAATGGAGAGATGGGAGAGTCCCAGCTATCTAAAGACAGAATTAAATATAACACATCCACATGGCATACATTATTCATTAATGTATACTTGATGTCACCAGTTATTAAAATATGATGATCTGCACAATGATGACATAGAATCCTTTGACTTTGTCAGTTCTAATTCAAATCTTTCATCTCTCTCAGGTCCCACAAGCATCCCTTAGGACTTGATGCAGGAGGAGGCCAAGGAGACCTCAGAGGAGGTCACTCACCCTTCACCAGTTCAGATACACACACCTTGGTGGGATCACCAAGACAGGTAGCCGGGTTGTCACATAGTGAAGCACACATCAAACTGAGCAGGAGCAGGTGGTGGAGATGGGGAGAGCGGTGGAGAGTCCCCATTGGAGGCCCCTCCAAGCTCTGCTCAGCTGGACGCAGATGCTGAACTTGAGGGATCTTAGAGGAAGAGGAGTGCTCTGGAGCAGCAGCAGAAAATATCTGAGGTTCTGCCAGCATTCTCAAGGCACTACATATGATTGGAGGGAGACAAGAGGAGTCTGTCTCCACCATGAGTGCATGAAGTCTCAGGCCTTTGTGTTGATGTCTATATCCATGAGAAGAGTGGCCACCTGCATGGAATTTCAGGCACAACAGGCAACTGAGTGCATACCGGCCCTCACCAACAGCCTGCACACTCAGGCTGCCACTTTACGCAGGATGGAGGAAAGCCTCACCTTGGGCACTCAGTGCCTCACTGAAATGCAGCTAAGTGCTCTCAAGCTCGAGGCTCGCAGGGAAGTGCGGATGTGCCATGAGAGGGAAGATGAAGAAAGGGAAGATAGAAGTGGGGCCTTTGCTCAAAGCATTTCCACTCCTCGTCCCTTTCCCACATTTCTCAGTCAGATCCCCTTATCGCTGCCTCCTGGACCGTCTGCCCCTGTACAGGTACAGGTGGGGCAGTCTTTGGCGGGGCTCTCAAGGGCTCCAAAACCCAGAGGATGTCAACCAAGAACGTGTGAGCAGTCAAAGTAGGGGAAGGAGCAGCCTACCTCGAGCTCTGCTGAAGCCACAGGGGTAGCACCAGGTAGGAATAATAGGAAGAGAAGAGAAAGGGATTTGTAGTTGCACAAAGGTAATCACTTGGGTGTTTAACATTGTGCTACATTGTCACATTTCTGCATCACCAGCTCGTTCTTTCACACTAAACCCTGTCACCAGGTTTCTTGGAGGCACCCAAGATCACGTCGTTGGCACCAGCTGGACCTCATCATCACAAGGCAAGCCTCTTTAAACAGCGTTCAAATCACACGTAGCTTCCACAGTGCGGACTGCGACACCGACCACTCCTTGATGTGCAGCAAGGTTAGACTCAAACCAAAGAAGCTGCATCACTGCAAGCAGAAGGGCCGGCCGCGCATCAACACTAACAGAATTTCTCATCTACAGCTGTTAAATAAGTTTCAAAATTCACTTGAAAAAGCCCTTCAAAACCATCCGACAGGGGATGCAGAGACCAAATGGGCCCGCTTCAGAGATGCCATCTATGACTCAGCAATTACCACCTATGGCAAACGTGTGAAGCGGAATGCAGACCGGTTTCAATCTCACATTGAAGAGCTGGAACCTGTCATAGCCGCTAAGCACATTGCACTGCTGAACTACAAGAAAGCCCCCAGCGAGTTAACATCCATAGCACTTAAAGCAGCCAGAAGCGCTGCACAAAGAACAGCCAGGCGCTGCGCAAATGACTACTGGCAACACCTATGCAGTCATATTCAGCTGGCCTCAGACACCGGAAACATCAGAGGAATGTATGATGGCATTAAGAGAGCTTTTGGGCCAACCATCAAGAAGATCGCCCCCCTCAAATCTAAATCAGGGGACACAATCACTGACCAACGCATACAAATGGACCGCTGGGTGGAGCACTACCTAGAACTGTACTCCAGGGAAAATGTTGTCACTGAGACCGCCCTCAATGCAGCCCAGTCTCTGCCAGTCATGGATGAGCTGGACATACAGCCAACAAAATCGGAACTCAGTGATGCCATTGATTCTCTAGCCAGCAGAAAAGCCCCTGGGAAGGACAGCATTACCCCTGAAATAATCAAGAGTGCCAAGCCTGCTATACTTTCAGCACTCTACGAACTGCTTTACCTGTGCTGGGACAACGGAGCAGTACCACAGGACATGCACGATGCCAATATCATCACCCTCTTTTAGAACAATGGTGACCACAGTGACTGCAACAACTACCGTGGAATCTCCTTGCTCAGCATAGTGGGGAAAGACTTCGCTCGAGTCTTTTTAAACAGGCTCCAGAAGCTGGCTGAGCGTGTCTACCCTGAGGCACAGTGCGGCTTTCGAGCAGGGAGATCCACCATTGACATGTTGTTCTCCCTTCGCCAGCTGCAGGAGAAATGCCGCGAACAACAGATGCCCCTCTACGTTGCTTTCATTGATCTCACCAAAGCTTTTGCCCTCGTCAGCAGACATGGTCTCTTCAGACTAGTAGAAAAGATCGGATGTCCACCAAAGCTACTAAGTATCATCACCTCATTCCATGACGATATGAAAGGCACAATTCAGCATAGCGGCGCCTCATCAGACCCCTTTCCTATCCTGAGTGGCGTGAAACAGGGCTGTGTTCTCACACCTACACTGTTTGGGATCTTCTTCTCCCTGCTGCTCTCATATGCGTTCAAGTCTTCAGAAGAAGGAATTTTCCTCCACACAAGATCAGGTGGCAGATTGTTCAACCTTGCCCGTCTAAAAGCGAAGACCAAAGTACGGAAAGTCCTCATCAGGGAACTCCTCTTTGCTGACGATGCTGCATTAACATCTCACACTGAAGAGTGTCTGCAGAGTCTCATCGACAGGTTTGCGGCTGCCTGCAACGAATTTGGCCTAACCATCAGCCTCAAGAAAACGAACATCATGGGACAGGATGTCAGAAATGCTCCATCCATCAATATCGATGGGAAAATGGCGCACTGACACGGAACACAAAAGTCCGAGTGTATCAAGCCTGTGTCCTCAGTACCTTGCTCTATGGCAGCGAGGCCTGGACAATGTACGTCAGCCAAGAGCGACGTCTCAATTCATTCCATCTTCGCTGCCTCCGGAGAATCCTTGGCATCAGGTGGCAGGACCGTATCTCCAACACAGAAGTCCTCGAGGCGGCCAACATCCCCAGCATATACACCCTACTGAGCCAGCAGCGCTTGAGATGGCTTGGCCATGTGAGCTGCATGGAAGATGGCAGGATCCCCAAGGACACATTGTACAGCGAGCTCGTCACTGGTATCAGACCCACCGGCCGTCCATGTCTCCGCTTTAAAGCTGCCTGCAAACGCGACATGAAGTCCTGTGACAAAGAACAAAGAACAAAGAACAGTACAGCACAGGAACAGGCCATTCGGCCCTCCAAGCCTGCCTAATCTTGATGCCTGCCTAAACTAACACCTTCTGCACTTCCGGGGCCCATATCCCTCTATTCCCCTCCTATTCATATATTTGTCAAGATGTCTCTTAAACGTCGCTATCGTATCTGCTTCCACCACCTCCCCTGGAAGCAAGTTCCAGGCACTCACCACCCTCTGTGTAAAAAACTTGCCTTGCACATCCCCTCTAAACTTTTTCCCTCGCACCTTAAACCTATGTCCCCTAGTAACTGACTCTTCCACCCTGGGAAAAAGCTTCTGACTATCCACTCTGTCCATGCCGCTCATAACTTTGTAAACCTCTATCATGTCGCCCCTCCACCTCCGTCATTCCAGTGAAAACAATCCGAGTTTTTCCAACCTCTCCTCATAGCTAATGCCCTCCAGACCAGGCAACATCCTGGTAAACCTCCTCTCTCTTTGGCCTCCTTATCTCGAGAGACAATGGATAAGTGCCTGGAGGTGGTCAGTGGTGTGTGGAGCAGCGCCTGGAGTGGCTATAAAGGCCAATTCTAGAGTGACAGGCTCTTCCACAGGTGCTGCAGAGAAATTTGTTTGTCGGGGCTGTTGCACAGTTGGCTCTCCCCTTGCGCCTCTGTCTTTTTTCCTGCCAACTGCTAAGTCTCTTCGACTCGCCACACTTTAGCCCCGTCTTTATGGCTGCCCGCCAGCTCTGGCGAACGCTGGCAACTGACTCCCACAACTTGTGATCAATGTCACAGGATTTCATGTCGCGTTTGCAGATGTCTTTAAAGCGGAGACATGGACGGCCGGTGGGTCTGATACCAGTGGCGAGCTCGCTGTACAATGTGTCTTTGGGGATCCTGCCATTTTTCATGCAGCTCACATGGCCACGCCATCTCAAGCGCCGCTGACTCAGTAGTGTGTATAAGCTGGGGATGTTGGCCGCCTCGAGGACTTCTGTGTTGGAGATACGGTCCTGCCACCTGATGCCAAGTATTCTCCGGAGGCAGCGAAGGTGGAATGAATTGAGACGTCGCTCTTGGCTGACATACGTTGTCCAGGCCTCGCTGCCATAGAGCAAGGTACTGAGGACACAGGCCTGATACACTCGGACTTTTGTGTTCCGTGTCAGTGCGCCATTTTCCCACACTCTCTTGGCCAGTCTGGACATAGCAGTGGAAGCCTTTCCCATGCGCTTGTTGATTTCTGCATCTAGAGGCAGGTTACTGGTGATAGTTGAGCCTAGGTAGGTGAACTCTTGAACCACTTCCAGAGCGCGGTCGCCAATATTGATGGATGGAGCATTTCTGACGTCCTGTCTCATGATGTTCATTTTCTTGAGGCTGATGGTTAGGCCAAATTCATTGCAGGCAGCCGCAAACCTGTCGATGAGACTCTGCAGGCACTGTTCAATGTGAGATGTTAATGCAGCATCATCAGCAAAGAGGAGTTCCCTGATGAGGACTTTCCGTACTTTAGACTTCGCTCTTAGACGGGCAAGGTTGAACAACCTGCCCCCTGATCTTGTGTGGAGGAAAATTCCTTCTTCAGAGGACTTGAACGCATGTGAAAGCAGCAGGGAGAAGAAAATCCCAAAAGGTGTGGGTGCGAGAACACAGCCCTGTTTCACGCCACTCAGGATAGGAAAGGGCTCTGTACCCTCTACAAAGCCTCCACGTCCTTCTGGTAGTGTGGCGACCAGAATTGCACGCAATATTCTAAGTGTGGCCTAACTAAGGTTCTGTACAGCTGCAACATGACTTGCCAATTTTTATACTCTATGCCCCGACCGATGATGGCAAGCATGCCGTATGCCTTCTTGACTAGCTTATCCAGCTGCGTTGCCACTTTCAGTGATCTATGGACCTGTACGCCCAGATCTCTCTGCCTGTCAATACTCCGAAGGGTTCTGCCATTTACTGTATACCTCCCACCTGCATTAGACCTTCCAAAATGCACTACCTCACATTTGTCCGGATTAAACTCCGTCTGCCATTTCTCCGCCCAAGTCTCCAACCGATCTATATCCTGCTGTATCCTCTGACAATCCTCATCATTATCCGCAACTCCACCAACCTTTGTGTCGTCCGCAAACTTACTCATCAGGCCAGCTATATTTTCCTCCAAATCATTTATATATACTACAAAGAGCAAAGGTCCCAGCACTGATCCCTGCGGAACACCACTAGTCACATCCCTCCATTCAGAAAAGCACCCTTCCACTGCTACCCTCTGTCTTCTATGACAGAGCCAGTTCTGTATCCATCTTGCCAGCTCACCTCTGATCCCGTGTGACTTCACCTTTTGTACCAGTCTGCCATGCGGGACCTTGTCAAAGGCTTTACTAAAGTCCATATAGATAACATCCACTGCCCTTCCTTCATCAATCATCTTCGTCACTTCCTCAAAAAACTCAATCAAGTTAGTGAGACACAACCTCCCCTTCACGAAACCATGCTGTCTCTCGCTAATAAGTTCGTTTGTTTCCAAATGGGAGTAAATCCTGTCCCGAAGAATCCTCTCTAATAATTTCCCTACCACTGACGTAAGGCTCACCGGCCTACAATTTCCTGGATTATCCTTGCTACCCTTCTTAAACAAAGGCACAACATTGGCTATTCTCCAGTCCTCTGGGACCTCACCTGTAGCCAATGAGGATGCAAAGATTTCTGTCAAGGCCCCAGCAATTTCTTCCCTTGCTTCCCTCAGTATTCTAGGGTAGATCCCATCAGGCCCTGGGGACTTAACTACCTTAATGCTTTGCAAGACACCCAATACCTCCTCCTTTTTGATAATGAGATGACTGAGACTATCTGCACTCCCTTCCCTAGGCTCATCATCCACCAAGTCCTTCTCTTTGGTGAATACTGATGCAAAGTACTCATTTAGCACCTCGCCCATTTCCTCTGGCTCCACACATAGATTCCCATCTCTGTCCTTGAGTGGGCCAACCCTTTTCCTAGTTACCCTCTTGCTCTTTATATATGTATAAAAAGTCTTGGGATTTTCCTTAATCCTGTTTGCCAATGACTTTTCATGACCCCTTTTAGCCCTCCTAACTTCTTGCTTAAGTTCCTTCCTACTGTCTTTATATTCCTCAAGGGATTCATCTGTTCCTAGCCTTCCAGCCCTTACAAATGCTTCCTTTTTCTTTTTGACTAGGCTCACAATATCCCGTGTTATCCAAGCTTCCCGAAACTTGCCAAACTTGTCTTTCTTCCTCACAGGAACATGCTGGTCCTGGATTCTAAACAGCTGACGTTTGAAAGACTCCCACATGTCAGATGTTGATTTACCCTCAAACAGCTGCCCCCAATCTAAATTCTTCAGTTCCTGCCTAATATTGTTATAATTAGCCTTCCCCCAATTTAGCACCTTCACCCGAGGACTACTCTTATCCTTATCCACAAGTACCTTAAAACTTATGGAATTATGGTCACTGCTTCCGAAATGCTCCCCCACTGAAACTTCGACCACCTGGCCGGGCTCATTCCCCAATACCAGGTCCAGAATGGCCCCATCCCTAGTTGGACTATCTACATACTGTTTCAAGAAGCCCTCCTGGATGCTCCTCACAAATTCTGCCCCATCCAAGCCCCTAGCACTAAGTGAGTCCCTGTCAATATTGGGGAAGTTAAAATCACCCACCACCACAACCCTGTTACCTTTACATCTTTCCAAAATCTGTCTACATGTCTGCTCCTCTACCTCCCGCTGGCTGTTGGGAGGCCTGTAGTAAACCCTCAACATCATGACTGCACCCTTCCTATTCCTGAGCTCCACCCATATTGCCTCGCTGCATGACCCCTCTGAGGTGTCCTCCCGCAGTACAGCTGTGATATTCTCCTTAACCAGTAATGCAACTCCCCCACCCCTTTTACATCCCCCTCTATCCCACCTGAAGCTTCTAAAGCCTGGAACATTTAGCTGCCAATCCTGCCCTTCCCTCATCCAAGTCCCTGTAATAGGAACAACATATTTCCAAGTACTAATCCAATCTCTAAGTTCATCTGCCTTACCTGTTATATTTCTCGCATTGAAACAAATGCACTTCAGACCACCAGTCCCGCTGTGCTCAGCAACATCTCCCTGCCTGCTCTTCCTCTTAGTCCTACTGGCCTTATTTACTATGTCCTCCTCATTTATTTCACTAGCTGTCCTACTGCTCTGGTTCCCACCCCCCTGCCACACTCGTTTAAACTGTCCCGAGTGACGCTAGCAAACCTTGCAGCCAGGATATTAGTGCCCTTGATCACAATTCGTGACATTGATCACAAGTCGTGGGAGTCAGTTGCCAGTGATCGCCAGAGCTGGCGGGCAGCCATAAAGGCGGGGCTAAAGTATGGTGAGTCGAAGAGACTTATCAGTTGGCAGGAAAAAAGACAGAAGCACAAGGGGAAAGCCAACTGTCTAACAGCCCCAACAACCAATTTTATCTGCAGCACCTGTGGAAGAGTCTGTCACTCTAGAATTGGCCTTAATAGCCACTCCAGGTGCTGCTTCACAAACCACTGACCACCTCTAGGCGTTTACACATTGTCTCTCGAGACAAGGAGGCCAAAGAAGAAGAAGAACATTGTCACATTTTTGTTCACTGTTTACAAATTATAATTTTTATTTCAAAGCTGCAATGTCCCAGCTTCTGCATTGTTGCCTGTCGCCTGCCTGCCTTCTGCCTTGTGAAAAATGATACAAGAGTGAAAGGTAAGCAATGGGTATCAGTGAGAGGGATGGACTATTGACTGTGGGACTGCTTTGTGCTGGTGGCTAGTGGGGCACAGTGGTTTCAGAATTGGTGGCTGCACTACCCCATATTAGCTGAAGGGTGCCTGATCAATCCATCCCAGGCATCCCTGGCAGCTAAGTGACTGGCCCCATCAGGCTCCTCCTCCTCCTCCAAAGATGCAGGGCAGTCAACAACTTCCTCCTCCTGCAGCTGCAGTCCTCACTGCTGCACATCGTTGTATAACACGCAGAAGACCACTACCATTCTGGAAAGCCTTGATGATGGATACTCCGTGACACGTCAGATCTGTCCAGGCACCTGAATTGCATCTTCAGCATCCCAAGGCCTTGCTCAATGACCACGATTGTGCTCATATGGATTCAGCTGTACCTTTCCTGGGCATCATTGTTTGGGCTCCTCACAGCTGTCACCAGCCACATCCTTAGAGGGTAGCCCCTGTCTCCAAGAAGCCATCACCTACTCTGCATGGAGGTGGGAATATCTGTGGGAAACCTGACTGATGCAGGATGAACACATCATTGCAGCTTCCTGGATACCTTGCACAGACGGACATAATGATCTTTCAGTGTTTGCAGACCAGCTGAACATGAATGGAGTAGAATCCCTTTTGATTGATAAATACTGCTGGATGACCTGAGGGTGCCTTGATTGTCACAAGAGTACACTCTGACTCCCTGTACCTGTGGAAATCCTGCCAGAGCAGCAAACTTGAGGGCCCTCTCATCAGTAGCGAAGTGTATGTAAATTGCAGACATGGCATTCGTTGCCTGGGGCGATGCATTGTGCACAGCAGATTGTGAGATTCTACAAATGTCACCAGTATATCCTGGAAGGAACCAGAAGCAAAGAAGTTCAAGGCTGTGGTGACTGTGACCACCACTGGCAGTGGATGTCCACATGGTTCACTTGGCAGGAGGTTTTCTTCCAGGAGGCTGTGATTGTCAGCAATCACCGAATAAGAAAGCCTGAGCCACCTGAGGCACTGATGCTCAGTCATATTCAGAAAGCTAATCCTCTGCCTGTATACCCTGTGTTGGGGTTATTGTGTCCTCTGAGCTGGAGCTCTATAACCATCCCCTGTGTCCTGTGGAGCGGCAGGTGGTTGAGGAGAAGGCTGCTGCTGCTCCTCTTGTTCTTCATCAGAAGGTCCAAGGTAGAGCTGCAAAAGCTGCTCCCACGCTGCTGTGAAGGCTGACAGCTGAGAAGTGAAGATCAAAGGCAAAAGAACTCCAAGGTAGCAGAAATTACCTCCAAAGTTTTGGAAATCTCCTCCAAAGCAATGACAACACCTTCTCAGACCAAGTCCTATGAGCTCAAGCTTTTCACTTAGGCAAGGAAGCTGGTCAACTCCCGCTATCCTCTCACTTTATATTATCTAGCGAGTTGTAGGAAGCCCGGGAAACCTGTTGGCCCAGAGTTAAAATCAGAATCTAGGGTTAAAACTCCACTTAATTGCCTTTTAACATATTCAAATCTCAGACCTGCCTGTCTCATGGGGATTTCCCGTGCACTAACAAATGTCCTCGAGTTAAGTTCGGAAGTCGGCAAGGTCCTTCCTGCTGGCTTTCTGGCATGTTGGCAGTTTCTGCTGTTGTAACCTTTGCCCGCACAGACACCCACCTACCCTGACAGGTTAAAATTCCCCCCTAGACCTATTTAGCCCAAAAAGGGAGCATCCAAGAAGTGATTTTATAGAGGTATATAATATAGAAAATGTCAACCTGGAATATTACTTCAAATTAAATTGCAGACGCAGAACAAGAGGATGTGTTCAAAATACTAAAAGGTATCTTTAGGAATGATTTCAGGAAATTCTTCTTCACACAATGGGGTAAATCTTGACTTTACGTAATAGTGTGAAAGAAGCAATGGCAGTCAGTTTCACATATCTCCCAATTTTACATAAAATGGGCTGTCAATTCACTATCACCTGTTTTACACTATTGCACAAAGCCAGATCTATCCCAACTTTTGCAATAAGCATTCAGATAGCATGCAGCAACACAGCAGCAGTGGAAAGAGATGGCTGGGCAAGATTATCAATGTTATGAACCATGTGTGGCAACTCAGTGTCACAAAAATCTAATGACTTTTATCTGGGCAGATAAGCAGCACCTAAAGAAGGAAAGACTTGCATTTAGCTAAAGCTTTTCACGACGTTTCAAAGTGCTTTACAGTCAATTAAGCACTTTTTTCTTTGAAGTGTAGTTACTGTTGTAATGCAGAAAATGTGGCAACCAATTTGTGCACAGCAAGCTCCCACAAACAGCAATGTGATAATGGCCAGATGATTTTTTTGTGATGTTGATTGAGGGATAAATATTGACCAGGACACTGGGGATAACTCCCATGCTCTTCTTCGAAATAATGCCATGGGATCTTTTAAATCCACCTGAGAAGGCAGATGGGGCTGCAATTCAATGTCTCATCTGAAAGATGGTATCTCCAACAGCGTAGCATTCCCTCAGTACTGCACTGGCATGCCAGCCTTGATTTTTGTGCTGAAGTCTTGGAGAGAGACTTAATACCAGAAATTTGTGACTTTGGAGAGGGTACAGAAGAGCTTTACCAGGATGTTGCCTGGTCTGGAGGGCATTAGCTACGAGGTTGGATAAACTCGGATTGTTTTCACTGGAACGACGGAGGTGGAGGGGCGACATGATAGAGGTTTACAAAGTTATGAGTGGCATGGACAGAGTGGATAGTCAGAAGCTTTTTCCCAGGGTGGAAGAGTCAGTTACTAGGGGACATAGGTTTAAGGTGAGAGGGGCAAAGTTTAGAGGGGATGTGCGAGGCAGGTTCTTTACACAGAGGATGGTGAGTGCCTGGAACTTGCTGCCGGGGGAGGTGGTGGAAGCAGGTACCATAGAGACGTTTAAGAGGCATCTTGACAAATACATGAATAGGATGGGAATAGAGGGATACGGTCCCCGGAAGTGCAGAAGGTTTTAGTTTCGGCAGGCATCAAGATCGGCGCAGGCTTGGAGGGCCGAATGGCCTGTTCCTGTGCTGTACTGTTCTTTGTTCTTTGTTGTTCAAAGGCAAGATTGCTACCAACTGAGCCACTGCTGACACTAACCTAGTGAGAATGCATTGTATGATGCATATCAGCCACACAGTGACTGCTCCTCACTCTGTTGAAGTGAGAATTGCCTACCACCAATGCTCAGGAAGCAGCACACATGTACTAGTCTTCACCTGGAAGCCTTTATGTACAATCATCCTACTAAAAAGCCTCATGTAGACTCTCGTTGCATGTTGCACAAACCTGTCATTACCCATTATGAGCTGCCTCTTGACCCCTGGGCTTTGTAGTCTCTTAGAGTACCCAAGATAATTCCACCTCTTCTATTATTTTTCAAGATGTCGGACCCTGAACCTTCATCCTCTCACCGCCACGTGAGGAAGAAGCCCTGTCAATTCTAAGAAGGAAATCATAGAGTGGGGAGCAGAGTGTGATCTGGGAACTGAGTGCTTTGTGAACCGAGTGCAACGTCGAGAATTTGGTGCGAGTGGGATCTCTCTGATAAGTATCTCTCAAGCTGTAATTTAGATTACCAGTTAGAATCTGACATAGAACTTTAAAAAAACTGCAAAAGAAACTGCGAGCTAGTTAAAATAGGTAGTTAACAGAAATTGCCTGGCAGTGGCAGTTACCTGTCAATCAACTGAAAGCTGTTGCCTGAATAAGTGTTAATTGCTGAGCAGTTGTAACTTGGGTGTGAGTCATAAGCTCTCTGTATAAGTAGACAGTGTTTGCTGTCACATAGAGTACTTTGTGAACCGAGTACTAATTCGGGAATTTGATGTGGGGTGGGGGAGGAGGTTTTGCTTTTTATTTTTGTTTTACCTCCAGTAGCTGGTAGAATGTTCTTTTGTCTCCAAGCTAGGAGACTGTAACTTGCTATATCTTTACTAAATTAGTAACTGATTAACTAATCAAATAAATAAGGATAGACAGGACAGGGCAGGTGGTGTGCTGTGACTACAACATGTGGGAGTTTGTGAAATGCATTGCAGTGCGAGACAATCACATCACGTCTGCAGCTTCAGCAAATTTGAGTCAAAGTTGTTGAACTGGAGTCTGAGTTGCAGACATTGCGGATGCATCAAGAAGGAGGAGGGTTACATGGACACTTTTTTCCAGGAGGCAGTTAACCCATTAGGTTAAGTAGAACTTTAGAGTTGCTAAATGGTCAGGAACAGGAGGGTGTAACTGCAAGTCAGTCAGGTATGTGGATCCAGCATCTAGCGACAGGTACGAGGTACGTGCTACCTGTGTGGACTGCAGGGAGGATGAACAAACTGACCATAGCATCATGGTGCAGGAAGCCATTCAAGTGGGGGGAGTGAAAAGGAATGTGGTAGTGATAGGGGACAGTATAGTTAGGGGGATAGATATTGTTCACTGCAGCCATGACCGGGAGTTCCAAAGGCTGTGTTGCCTGTCCAATGCCAGCTTAAAGACATCTCCTCGTGGCTGAACTTGGAGATGAACTTGGATTGGGATGGGAAGGATCCAGTTGCTGTGGTCCACATAGGACCAATGATATAGGGAGAACTAGAAATGATGTTCTGCTGAGAGAGTTTGAGGAGTTAGGGTCCAAATTAAAACACAGGAACTCAATTGACACAGGTTCAAGCAGATTAGAGAATTAAATGCATGGCTCAAAGAGAGGTGTGGGAAGAAGGGGTTTTGATTAATGGGGCACTTGCAGCAGTACTCAGGAAAGAGGGAGTTGTTCTGTTGGGATGGGCTCCACTTAAACTGGGCTGGGGTCAATGTCCTAGCAAATCATATAACTAGGGCTCTGGATAGGGCTTTAAACTGAAAGAGCTGGGTTGGGAAGGTTCAGTTGAAGGAAGATTTAGAAATCTAAAGAGAAAAGTCGAGACAATAGAACAGTGTGGTGATTTGGGTAAAGACAAGCAAGCGGGACAGAAAGGGACAAAGAGATTAATGGTAATAGTGCATCAGTGAATAAGGTCCATGCAAAGACTGGTATTGAAAAAAAAGAATTAAAGACTTCTATAGCACAAAGCATTGGCAATAAGATATATGAACTAGTGGCACAAATAGAGATAAATGGTTTAGATCGAATAGCCATTACAGAACATGGTTGCAAGGTGACCAAGTTTGGGAAATACATAACATTTCAAAAAGACAGCAAGAATGGAAAAGGAGGAGGATTAGCCCTCATGGTAAAGGATAACATAAGGACAGTAGTGAATAAGGATCTTGGTTCAGAAGATCAAGATCTAGTTTATTATACAAGATAAGAGCTCATGGTGTTGGGGTAGTATATTAGCATGGATAGAGGATTGACGAACTAACAGGAAACAGGGTCAGGATAAGTGGGGCATTTTCAGGTTGGCAAACTAGTGGAGTGCCACAGCGATCAATGCTGGGGCCTCAACTATTTATGATCTATATTAATGACTTAGATGAAGGGACCAGCTGTATTGTAGCCAAATTTGCAGACGATACAAAGATAGGTAGGAAAGCAAGTTGTGAGTAGGACACAAAGTGTCTGCAAAAAAATAGAGATAGGTTAAGTGAGTGGGCAAAACTCTGGTAGATGGAGTATAATGTGAGAAAATGTGAGGTTGTCCACTTTGGTTGGAAGAACAGAAAAGCAGAATATTATATACATGGAGAGAGACTGTAGAATGTTGTGATACAGAGGGATCTCGGTGTCCTTGTACACGAATCACAAAAGGTTAGCATGCAGGTACAGCAAGTACAGCAAGTAATTAGGAAGGAAAATGGAATGTTGGCATTTATTGTAAGGAGGATAGAGTATAAAAGTAGGGAAGACTTGCTACAACTGTACAGGACATTGGTGAGATGTCACCTAGGGTACTGTCTACAGTTTTGGTCTCCTTGCTTAAGGAGGGATATACTGGCATTAGAAACAGTTTAGAGAAGGTTCAGTCGGCTGATTTGAGGATGTAATTAGTAGGGTAGGTAAAGGGGAACCAGTAGATGTAGTATACTTGGATTTCCAAAAGGCTTTCGATAGGTGTCACACAAAAGGTTAATATGCAAAATAAGAGCTCATGGAGTTGGGGGTAATATATTAGCATGGATAGAGAATTGATTAATGAATAGGAAGCAAAGAATGGGGATAAACAGAGCATTTTCAAGTTGGCAGGCTGTGACTAGTGGAGTGACACAAGAATCAGTGCTAGGATCTCGACTATTTACAATCTATAATAATGACACAGACAAAGAGACTGAGAGAAATGTATCTAGGTTTGCTGACAATACAAAGCTAGGTGAGAATATAAGCTGTGAAGGGGACACAAAGAGGCTGCAAAGAGATGTAGACAGGTTAAGTGAGCAAGCAACAAGGTAGGAGATAGAACCATAGAAAGGTTATGGCTCAGAAAGAGGCCATTCAGCCCATCATGTCTGCGCCAGCTGAAAAAACTACCCTCCCAATCTAATCCCACCTTCCAGAACCTGGTCTGTAGCCATGCAGGTTACAACACATTCAGGTGCAACCCTAGGTACCTTTTAAATATGTTGAGGGTTTCTGCCTCCACCGATGCGGGCAGAGAATTCCAGACACCCACCATCCTCTAGGTGAAAATGTTTTACCTCATGCCCCCTGTAATCCTTTTACCAATCACCTTAAATCTGTGCCCCTTGGTAATTAACCTCTCCGCCTGGGGAAACAAGTCCTTCCTGTCTGCTCTATCTAGACCCCTCATAATTTTGTACACCTCAATTAAGTCACCCTCAGCATCCTCTGTTCTAAGGAAATGACCCTAGTCTATCCAATCTTTCCTCATAGCTGCAATTTTCAAGCCCTGGCAACACTCTTGTAAATTTCCTCTGTACTCTCGCCAGAGCAATTATGTCCTTCCTGTAATGTGGTGATCAGAACTGTATGCAATACTCCAGCTGTGGCCTAACCTGCATTTTATACAGTTCCAGCATTACATTCCTGCTTTTGTATTCTATACCTCAGCCAGTAAAGGATAGCATTCCATCTGCCTTTTTAACCACTCTGTCTACCTGTCCTGCCACCTTCAGGGACCTGTGGACATGGACTCCAAGATCTCTCACTTCCTCTATCCCACTCAATATCCTCTCGTTTAGTGTGTATTCCCTTGCTTTGTTTACTCTTCCCAAATGCATGACCTCACACTTCTCCAGATTAAATTCCATTTGTCACTTTTCCTCCCACTCAATCAAACCATTGATATAATTCTGGAGTCTCCAGCCATCCTCTTCGCTATCAACTACAAGGCCAATTTTTGTGTCATCTGCAAATTTCTCAATCATGCTTTCCACATTTAAGTCCAAATCTGCATGTGTGTATCGCGTATGCATGCTAGTGTGGGCATGTCGCGTATCTGTAGGTGTCAACCAAATTAGCATTTAAGTTTAATAAAGCTCAACCTGTCTTCTTTAAACCTAAGGAAACGTATTTGGCTAGTTTCTTTGCCTTATAATTGGAAGTTAGTGAACAAGGATTCACTAAGGGGGAGCTAAAAAAACGGTGTGTTTAAAATTAAACCCTGTTACAGTAAGATCAGGTGAAGGCTGAGAGGGAACCCTAGACCCCTTTCTCACCTAGTCGTAACACCCCTCTTTAAGCCAGGTTTCCGTTATAGCAATGATATCATGCTGCCATGTGTCTATTTGTGCCCTCAGCTCATCGGCTTTATTTGCTATACCCCTTGTATTTAAATAAATACCTTTGAACACTGTCAAATTCCTGTGTTGCACAATTTTAACCTTTGCTTCTTCTTTCAGAGTCACTTGCTAATTTTCTGCCTCCCATTCCCTGCCCTGAATTTGTCCGATCTGAAACTGCCGTCAGGTTCCCATCCCCCTGCCAATCTAGTTTAAATCATCCCCAACAGCACTAACAAATCTTCCTGCAAGGATATTCGTCCCGGTTCTGTTCAGGTGCAGACCAGCTGGTTTGTATAGGTCCCACCTTCCCCACAAACAGTCACAATGCCCCAGAAATCTGAAGCCCTCCCTCCTGCACCATCTCTTCAGCCTCGCATTCATCTGGTGTATTCTTCTATTTCTATACTCACTAGCCTTGGGAGTAATCTGGAGATTACTATCTTTGAGGTCCTGCTTGCTCATCTCTTTCCTAACTCCCTAAACTCAGCCTGTAGGACCTCATCCCTTTTTCTCCCTATATCGTTGGTACCAATGTGGACCACGACCTCTGGCTGTGCACCCTCGCCCTTCAGAATGCTTTGTAGCCCCTCAGTGATATTCATGACCCTTGCACCAGGGAGGCAACATACAATGCTGGACTCACTTCTGTGACCAGAGAAATGCCTGTCTGTTCCCCTAAATATAGAATCCCCTACCACTATTGCTCTCCTGTCTTCTCTCCACCCCCCTCCCTGCACAGCTGAGCTACCCATGGTGCTGTGGCCATGACTCTCGCTGCACTCTCCAGAGGAACCCTCTCTCCCATCAGTACTCAGAAATGAATACCGGTTAGAAAGTGGAATGCCCTCTAGGGTCTCCTGCACTACCTGCCTTGTCCTTCATGCCTATCTGGCAGCCACCCAGTCCCTCTCTACCTGCGCTCTCTTAAGCTGCGGGATGAAATGTGCTTTTCCACGTATCTCTCATCCTCATGAATGCACCACAGTGACTCCAGCTGCTCCTTGAGTTCCAAGACTTGGTGCTCAAGTTCTTGCATTTGGTGGCACTTTCTGCACATGTAGTTGTCCACGACAGGGGCAAGGTCCTGGAGTCCTCACATAGCACAGGATGTGCATTTGATGGGTGTGAGCAGCCCTGCCATGCCTCTAATTATTTATTACTGCACTAAAATTGGAAGTTAAATAAACACAATAAAATGGTTATAAATAAAATGAACAAATGGGTAACCACCTACCTTTCAGCTTCTACCTAGTGGATAGACTTAAGGCTGCGTTTGCTGACAACGCTACCACTAGGTGGCCCTGCAGTGGCACATGCGCAAAAACGTCAGTCTGTGACTTCAGGCAGCTGCCAGGACTAAAGATGGCGCTGCTCAAATAATCACATGAAGGCAACCTAACCTAAACTCATGGCAGCACACAATGGCGGGAGGGAGAGAGTGAGCCAGCTGGGGTGGAGGGGGGGTGGGTGGGGAGCAGAGAGGGCCAGGGACGGGGACAGGGGTGGTGGGGGGAGCGGAGAGGGCCAGGGACGGGGGTGGGGGGGGGTGTGGTGGGGGGAGTGGAAAGGGCCGGGGATGGGGGGAAGGGGAGGGGGGAGCGGAGCGGCCGGAAAGAGCAGTGAGGGGGGAGCGGAGCTTGATGCATGGGTGAATACCATGGGTGAAGCAGAGGCCGACCAGGCACGTTGCCCGAAGATGCACACGCCATACGATGACGTCATCGGCACACGCGATAACCAGTCCTGGCAAGTCGGAACACAGCGCACGTGCAGAGAGCAGGAGCCCGTCTGCACATGTGCGCACCTTGGCGTAGCCTGATGACGTCAGTGGCCGGCCGGTCAGTTGTTAGGAATCACTTTGTAGACTTAAATGTTAGAGATAAAATAAAAATCAGCAGAAAAAAGAAAATACGCACCAGATACTCACCGGCTAGCTCCCTGTGCCTCGCCCTCTCTCTCTCTCTCTCTCTCGTTCTTTATAGCTCCGAAGTCTCACCTAGCCAATCGCCTACCTTCTTCCCTATGATGTCCACTTACCAAAACTAATCTACCTTACCACTATTAAGATACCATACCAAAACTAAAATGTTACCAATAGTAGTAATAACCTCAGTAATAAATCTTACTGCTTTAAAATAAAACAGAACAGTAGACTCACTGGTGTTTCCCTTCTGCTTGTGTGCCTTAATTAATTATAAGGTAGTTACATAAATTTTAATTTTACGTTTTTTTTCTAATTTGTAGCTATTTACACACACGCCCTAACAGTAGTGTTCTAACGTAGCTATTTACAGATACTCCTTAACAGCAGTTACTTACCAACCAATCACCATACAGTTTTCCTGTGATGTCACTGTTCACTTTTTTAAAACTCAGGTACACCTGGACTCATGTCCGTTACTCTCCCACAAGGTAGCGATCCTCGGACTTTATTTAACTGCTCCCCGCTCCATGTTCCTCCCGCAGGTCCGCTATTCTCCCGGAAGGTAAGTGCTTTAGGCTGCGATCCTCAGGCTTTATTTAACTGCTCCCTGCTCCATGTTCCTCCTGCCGGTGCACTCCTGTCCACTGCTCTCCCAGAAGGTAAGTGCTATAGGCCACGATCCTCGGGCTTTATTTAATAGCTCCCTGCTCCATGTTCCTCCCACAGGTCTATTGCTGTTCACTACTTTCATGGAAAGTAAGTGCTGTAGGCCATGATCCTCGGGCTTTATTTAACTGCTGCCCTCTCCATGTTCCTCCCACAGGTCTACTCCTGTCCACTGTTCTCCTGGAAGGTAAGATGGAGTATAATGTGGGGAAGTGTGAAGTTATTCACTTGGGTCGTAAGAATAGCAAAGCAGAATATTTTTTGAAAGGCATGGAACTTCTAAATGTTGATGTTCAGAGGGACTTGGGTGCACTCGTGCAGGGAACACAAAGTTAGCATGCAGGTACAGAAAGCAATTAGGAAGGCAAATGACATGTTGGCCTTCATTGCAAGGGGATTACAGTACAAGAATAAGGAAGTCTAGCTACAATTGTACGGGGCTTTGGTGAGTCCACACCTGGAGTAATGTGTGCAGTTTTGGTCTCCATACCTAAGGAAGGATATACTTGCCTTGGAGGCAGTACAGCGAAGGTTCACTAGATTGGTTTCTGGAATGAGAGGGATGTCTGTGATGAGAGTCTGTGTAAATTGAGCCTTTACTCTTTGGAGTTTAGAAGAATGAGACGTGATCTCATTGAACCATACAAGATTCTGAAGGGGCTTGACAGGGTTGACACAGTCGTTGTTTCCGCTAACTGGCGAATCTAAAACAAGGGAGTCTCACAATAAGGGGCGATCATTTAGGACTGAGCTGAAGAGAAATTTCTTCACTCAAAATTTGTGAATCTTTGGAATTCTCTACCCCAGAGGGCTGCAGATGCTCCATCATTGAATATATTTAAGGCTGGGATAGACAAAATTTTGGTCACTCAGCATCAAGGCATATGGGGAGCAGGCATGAAAATGGAGTTGAGGCAGAAGATCATTTGTTGATCCGTGATCATATTGAATGTCGGAGCAGGCTCGAGGGGCCGTATGGTCTGCTTCTGCTCCGACTACTTATGTTCTTAAGTTCTTAGGATGTTGGAGATAGAGAAGTGGAAGGAAATATACAAGTTACATGTTTATTATAATCTATTTCTCTTCCTCAAGCTACTCTACCTCACATTAACTGTTTCCTAACAACTTCACAAAACACTCATGTAACTTTTACTATTAAAAGGAATATGTGAACTCTATTCTTGAGCAACACATTGTAACTTCATTTCATCTTTTCTTTCTCTAGTTATGACTGAAATAAAAGCAGAGAAAGGAGATCTGACTCTGGCAGCACTGTATCATTCACACTCTCGCTCATTCTCTCCCTCCTGGACATGAGTCAGGAGACATTCCCGGATAGTGTAAGCCATTTACAAGAAAGGCCAATGACACTAACCTGGAAAAATATTTAAAATTTCAGAAGCTTCAGTGACAGGGGTAGAAAACTGGGGGAAAAACACAGGGTGGATAACTTGTCAAGCAGACATTAAGGCTGATTTTGATTTAGTTCTCTTTTTAAAAAAAAAATTTGAGATGCTGAGATTTACTGGCTCCATCTGAGTTGAAAGTCATGACAGCAACAAATCCATTTACCTAATTCAGAGTGTAAATAACATAATTACATTATGCACCATTGATACTTGACTCATTTTCCACTTCAGCACTGATTCACAAATGTCATTTTGAGGTTGAGTGTCTGAAGTAGCCACAAAACAGCTGGAATATCGATGTTCCATCTGACAGCTAGATACAAATTATGATCATAGAGCACTCCATTTCTTATAGCCTATGATTATGGATATGGAGCAGCTGGCAACATACCAGCAGTTTTAATAAATTGGTGTCTGGTTTGCTTCTGAGCTCTTCCATTCATTGTGATATGGTTGGATGGACACTTAAAGGAAATATTTAAACACAGCTTCCTTTGATGGTTCAGTGCTTAAGTGAACCATGCAATGCTTTTTTTTGTTAGGAAAAGTATTAAGGATTACAGAACCAAGATGGGTAGATGGAGTTAATCTATTGATCAGTCATGATCTAATTGAATGTTCCTATGATGTGTTACTGAATCACACAGCCCTGGAACATCCAGCTTTGATTCTTGCTCTGTGCTGAGTTAGTGGATATCAGACTGTTGACGGCAGTTGGCCTCAACTGGCCTCAGTATCTCTGGACTAGGAAGGGGAAATGATCAGTTAGAGCTCTTTCTGCAGATTGCTGTCCAGTGGCCGTGGAAGTGGACAGGATTGGGCTCAGATAATCTCCATTTTACGAAACCTCTGTCAATCTCTGGCTCACACATGAAAAATGGCCACTTGGGCAAGATACTGAAAAATGACCAGAGTTTGTGGAATTGTACCCCAGGTGGTCTTCATTATAATGCTGCTCAGGTATCCTGGGGAATGCACAGATGCCATTAGCCATGGCTGTAGAAGGTATGATTTTTCCTGATTTACCCTACCTTACTAGGCAAAAAATCCCATCCACAGGGGACTGCCTTAAAATGAAGAAATTGTTTTCAGGAAAGCAAGCATACATGACTAGATGGATGGTGGAACCTTGGACTTTGGGAAATCCTGGCACTGTGTAAAATTCCAATTCCCTGTCATGCTGCCTCCATGGGGAAATGGATGAAATGGCTTGCTGCAGCAAATGATTTATCTGAGATTAGTCTTATGCAGCTGTGCACAGGTCAGGGGCCAATGTAACTGATGTTGCCAGTGTAACAATCCTGTAGCATTAAAGTTTTGGTCTTTACAGCCACAATCCTATTGGTGAAGATTAGGTTGCAGCATGTAGCATGATGCATTGATGGCTTCCTTTATGAAGCACAGCCTCTGTAATAAGTGCTCCTGTATGGGCTGGAGATATGAGAAACTGGATCTGTATCCTTTGGAATGAAGATGTCAACAGGTTCATGCTATAAAACTCGTGATTATCCTGGTCTCTCTCACTGCTCCTTTTCTTAAAACAAACAAATATTCAAGGATATTCCCAATTTGAAACTCATTGTGGCTTTTTTTTAACAAATTGAGGGAAAATGGAAGCCTCACCGCTCAAAACACAAATGTAGACAATGAAACAGTTGTCAGCAACAAAATAAAGACACGTAGAAAATTCAGAACAGCTGAGAAATAAGCATTTTATGAAAGCAGCTTGGCCTCTTTAAATCCATTTCTGCCTATACATTGTTGCCTAGCAACATTGACCACCTAATTTATGTGAGTGTGATTTATGTCTAGCTTGAATGAGGCAGCAATGACCAAAAATAGGACATATGACATCATGATCTCACCACTGCATCATGGGCAGGTCCTGAGTTGGACTGAAGTGACATTGCAAAATTGGGCAACAGGAAAAGGAAAATCCAGGCTAAAGTCTTCAGGATAGAAACAAAGAAAATCAAAGGAAAAAGAATAAAAGTAAATAAAAGGTTTTTGCAAAGATTCTGTGTCATTTCTACTGGGCATATGAACCTCTTTTGGCATTCCAGGCACATGCTACTTGCTCTCTTCCATTTATATTTATCTTCCATTTGTAGTTCACAAATTACCATTACTTTCAAAAGCCCACATCCCACAGTGCTCTGGGGAGTCACTGCTTCAGTAACTGTGACAATTACAAAGACATAAGTATCAGTAATAAACACTCTGTTTGCTCAAGTGATCTTGAAGCTGAGGACAGCTGCAGTTCTGGTTACTGAACAGGAAACTCCACTCTCAGATAAGGTCACCATATACAAGCACAATGTAGTAAAAGCACAGATAGCTTTTTTCAAAGGGCTAATGGAAAGAGCTGAACGGTTCATCACATGAGAACACCTTTGGTCCATCTGTTAAAATTTGCCCAGACAGCTAATTAAAAAATGTTTCTTTCACCAAAGCCTATTGAAGGCACATAATCAAATCTACAATATTCTGCAAACATAGCATAAAATGGAATAAAAACAAGAAATTCTGGAAATACTCAGCAGGTCTGGCAGCATCTGTGCAGAGAGAAGCAGAGTTAACGTTTCAGGTCAGAGACCCTTCTTCAGAAGGGTTCTGAAGTGAGTCACCTATGCTGAATTCCTGCCTAACTTTTTGCAGGACCCACATATGCAGCCATCCTGAGAGAACAGCATAATACGTACATGCTCCTGCCATTGCAACAGTATGTCTTCATGGCCAACAATCTGCAGGACACTAGACCCGATGGTGCCAATAATATCGGTATAGCCCTATGAGATACCTGTTTGCAAACCAGCCCCAGGCTGGAAGAGACTGCTTCTCCTATCTGAACACAAACTGCTGTTAGGGCCTCTGCTTCAGATGCTGCTAGAGCTGCCAACATGCTTCATGATGAACTGCAGCGCCGTGAGGTCATCCTCATGCTACTGCACATTTGGTTGTGGTGAGACTCCTCCACTCACCTCACCATCTGCAGCACACTGTCTGATACATTCTGTACTGCCTACACCTAAGCTTGATGGTCTGTGAGCATCTTTCTTTGGGTCTCCAGATTCTTGAATCAAGTGCAGTATCTTCCCATCCTCAGATCTGCATCGTCTTCCTCATCTTCCACCCCCAGCTACTCCTGCTCATTCATACTCTGCATTTCACCTAATGCATTCACCTTAAACTCACCCTCTAATTCCTCTGCAAGGATGGCCTTGATGAGAGAGAGGGGGAGAATGCAATAGCATATATTGTGTCCTCTCACAAACAGGCACTACAAGCATTGAGGCTATGATTATCCGCCATCAGGTTCGTTGGGTTGGACATATAGTTCAGATGTCAGATACCAGGCTTCCAAAGCAGGTCTTCTTCTCCCAGCTCTGGCAGAGCAGTCTCACCAGAGGAGGACAGAAGAAGCACTTCAAGGATGTGCTGAAAGCCAACATGAAGAAATGCATCATTGACATCAACTCCTGGGAGACCATCGCCCTGGACTGAACCAGATGGAGGCAGAGTCTGTGGGAAGGATTCCAAAATTTTGAGACCCAATGATGATAAAATGAAGAGGAAAAGCAAGAGTGACGAAAAGAACAAGCCATGACTTGAGCTAATAATACACAACCAGACATCCCACACGACAACAAATGCCCTACGTGCTGTAAAGTCTGTAGATTCCAAATTGGCCTCATCAGCCATCTTCCGACTCATGGAAGATAAACATCCTCGTCTGTGAGGGATAGCCAATAATAATAATATTGTGAAGTACTGGCATGGCTGCATGTAGCAAGACCTGTTTTTTCTTCTGCTATAGCAATGATTCTAGCAACTTCCATGACCTTGTCCTACTTAGTGGCATAGTGGAGTTGGTTGTCCTACATTCCCCTAGAATGATGCTGTTAATCTTCTGAAACATCAAAGTGATGAACCTCCATCTGTAGGATTCCTACCTGAATCCTCACTTCCTGGGTATATTCACATTGCATGTGGGTAGCTGTATTTCTACTGGTTGGTTCAAATCTCACTTCCCTTAGTCTCAGAAAAACTTCACATACATCTAACTGACACTCTTAATGTCTGTCTGTAACCGGCTTGTAAATCTTCAAGCTTCTGTAATCTCTGTCTCTCTTTTTCTCTCCTGTTCTTTTGGCGAATGAGAGCTAACTTAGCCCAGTGATAGACTAGCTTCCTTTTTTTACACAGACATATACATTCAACTATAACACTTAATGCTAAAAATGTGAATTATCTCATAAATAAGCAGTGTCAAAATGCTGTCTTATATAGCCGAGATTCTCAAAGAAGCTTCCTCAATTTTATTGTTAACCAATCTGAGAGACACATGTATTACATGATCTCATCTGTTATAATGTCAGCCATGTAATGATCTCAGGTTAACCTATGAAAGAAAAAGCAAACAAGTGGTGTGGCAATTTTACTCCATAACTTCACAGGCTTCCTTAAACTGGAATAAAAGCAAAATACTGTAGATGCTGGAAATCTGAAATAAAAACAAAAAGTGCTGGAAAATACTCAGCAGGTCTGGCAGCGTCTGTGGAGAGAGAAGCAAAGTTAATGTTTCAGGTCAGTGACCCTTCATTAGAACTTCTGATGAAAGGTCACTGACCTGAAACGGTAACTTTGCTTCCCTCTCCACAGATGCTGCCAGATCTGCTGAATATTTTCAAGCACTTTTTGTTCTTTTTTCCTTAAACTGGATCCAGCTCCAGCAAAGCATGGCTCACAACTTGTGCCATCACTTGGAAATTCCTTTCATGCTATTCTATTTTGCATAGAGGGATTTCCTGTATGGTCTACTCCTGCTCATGTTGCACTTTCTCACGCTTGTCTATTGTCCAAAGATGCCAAGATGTCATCTGACAGAGGGAGGGGCCTCCATTGAAAGGCTTTCTACTTGGGGATCCTACCCTACACATTGGGGATCTGAGATGGAATGTGTTGCATGGAGCAGCGGCATCAAATATGCTTCTGCAGCCTGGAGGAAACCGTATACCATATATATGTGAGGAGTGTGAGGAGCAGCCCCTGTTTTACTATCTAAAGGGGCTGCTCCTCAACTTCTAGTTACACTTCAGCCTCATGCTCCTGATCTATGGGCACCCAATACAGGGGTGGTGGGGAGAAGTGGGGTATGGGCAAGCTATTGGACCTCCTCATGGGTCTGCTCCTGGGCCTGGCAAACAGCAATGTGATAATGACCTAAGAACACTTGTTTGTGCTGGTTTCTTTGCCTTATAATTGGAAAGCAGTGAACAAGGATTCACCAAGGGGAGCTAAAAACACTGTGTGTTTAAAATTAAACCCTGTTACAGTAATGCCAGCTGAAGGCTAAGATGGGACCCTCAACCCCTTTCTCACCTGGTCGTAACACTGACACTATTTAATTAGCACTATTTAATCAGCAAAGATAACAGTATGATTTAGCTTTAATGTAAGCTTCTTTTGTCTTGCTTGAACTTCATGTTCAGATCATTAGAGTCATGCTGCCTCCTCAGAATGAGAAGTCAATTGTGGAGCTGTTTCGTGTTAGTCAGCTGTGGCTCAGTTGCTTGCACTCTTGCTGCTGTCAGAAGATTGAGGGTTCAAGTCTTACTCCAGCATTTGAGTACAATAATCTAGGCTGATACTTCAGTGCTGTCTTTCAATTGAAATGTTAAGCTGAGACCCCATCTGTACTCTCAAGTTGATGTGAACGATCCCATGCCACTATTTCCAAGATGTACAAGGGGGTTGTCCCCAGTGCCCTGACCAATATTTATCCTACAATCAACATCACAAAAGCTCATTGTCACATTGCTGTTTGCAGTAGTTTGCTGTGCGCAAATTAGCTGCAGTGTTTCCAACATTACAACAGTGACTGTACTTCATTGGCTGCAAAGCGCTTTGGGACGTCTGGTAGTCCTGAGAAGTGCTATATAAATGCAAGTCTTTCTTTAGCGGCAGCTTTCCTGGTTCAATCAAAAATAAGCATAGACTATTCAACAATGAAACACGCATATTCAGAAAAGTGCAACCTTTGGTTGCTTTTATGTTAAAATGACTACCTTTCTATTAATTTGGAACAAGGTGCCTTCATTTCTTTGTTTCCAAGACTCCATTCATTTTGACTGACAATAACAGTGGAACTGAAAGAGATGCAGTGGTTTTTGTCGAGGTTCATCCCAAGCAGTTCTTTAACACAGGAGTCTGTGCTCTATGGGCTGTTCCCAGGGACGCACACCGAGACAAACATCAACTGCTGCTGGAGGACTATCAATTCGGTGAAAGGCGCCCTTTGGTCTGCCCGAAACTTGCTGGTCTTCCAGCGCAAAGAGTTATCCACGACCGAATGTTGCAGACTGGCACATTCCAAGGTCCAGGACTACGTGCTGAGGGACGCACTAAAGCTTGGGGCAGCCGCAGCAAAGGCTCAATGGGGAAAGATCACAGTGTAAGGTCCCCCCACCAAGCTGAACTGAGGGGCTGGATCCATGGGAAACCCCTCGAACTGTATCGGGAAGGTTTTGTGTGCTGTAAATGTAAAAATGTATATGGCATGACAATGAAATGGAAGGGTTGTGAGGCAACTCATGATTGTATAGAAGGAAACTGATCACCTTTGCACTGTTTGTATCTTTTGACTTGATGCTGTTTTAAACTGTTTGGGAATGTAAGATTTACAGATTTTTATGAATAAAGTATATTTTGGAAATAAAAAAAAACAGTGGAACTGATCTAGCCAACAGAAACAAAAAGTCTGTGGTGGAATATACTGTTTTGGTAGCAACGCGAACGTACTTGGTCTATATCTTATCTGGACGGACTCTGACTCTTACTCTGAAGGAGATTTCTATGTTTGTTGTGATTTAATCTGGAGTGAACGTACTGGTCGTTTCACTGCCAACAGCATGCAGCTCCCATCTCCTGAGCGTTCGGGCTCCACATTGTTTAAGTATAAAAGCGCAATCCATGTACCTCTCCCGCAATCTCCAGCCTTCGCTGGGACGTATAAACGACGTGATTCTTTCGAACAATCCTGGTAAGTTTCAGCAGAATTGCTACTAAAGGTTTGAACGACTGGTGATAGGAGAGAGTGCAATTGTGTTATTTTCTTAAAAGCAAAATACTGCGGATGCTGGAAATCTGAAATAAGAAAAGAAACGCTGGAAATACTCAGCAGGTCTGGCAGCAGTGCCAGACTCCAGCGTTTCTTGTTTTCTTTTTCTTGATATATTATGATGCTATTTAAATCAGTGGAAGACTGTTATTTGTCTTTTGGCAATAGAAAAAATCTTTGAAGCTATACTTTTATGAACATGGTTTTGCATTATTTTATGTAAGTGTGTGTATATGAAACTTTGCAGCAGTCATAGCATTGCGGCTAAACAATCACGTGAGTATATTTTGCCTCAAATAGATCTGAGCCGATTGGAATTTGTTGAGGGAAATACCCAAAAATTTTCAAGCAGGTTGAATTCTCCAGCAGATATTTAAAAATGTTCTTTTAGAACTTACTCCCTGCCAATTTATTGATCTTCAAACATGTGATTAAATTCTGGTGTGTTACTATTTCTTGAATTTGATCATTTCAAATCCTGTTTTAAACTCCGACCAATTTCCTTTATGCTTCCCTCTGATTTATTTGCAGGATGTGTTCCTCGCCTCAAACTTCTCAACTGATTAAATACCATGATACTGGATTGATTTTTGAATCTTCCTTATTTACTCCTCCCATTTCTTAAATTCTTATTGGAGATTATATTGAGGAAATAATACGGATTCTACGAATAAGATCCTACCTATTTCCTGTTCCATTGCTTCTGTGTTTTTTTTTTGGGGGGGGTGGGGGGGGGGCACATTTTTTGAATGAATTTTGACCTTGGATTAGGGTTGAGCAGAGGCACTAGTCAGATCAGCTACTGATCCCATGTGCCTTTGTCTAAATGGACTCTGTGGGCCGTTTACAGTCCGGCTTTGAACTCGCCACATTTCTGTCAGCAAATTTTAAATTAGGAGAGTTGGAAATGTATTTTTTAAAATAAATAACAACTAAATCGCATAATGTTTAAAATTAACGAAAATATTTAATACACCGAGAAAAATCTTTTGATTTTGCTGTCTCACATTAAGTGAGAGAAGCAATCAAGTTTAACAAGATCTTAACCCCTACCTGAAAGTTATCCATTCTTTCAATACTGAGGTAAGACAAAGCGTTACTGAATCCAATTTTTGAACAACACAGATGAGTTTACTTCCATTTATTGTATATAATCTGATACGCTTCAGACAGAGCCATTAAGACATTGATATCACCAACTTGAAACGCCAACTCTGCTCCTCTCGCCACAGATGCTGCCAGACCTGCTGAGTATTTCCAGATTTTTATTTCAGATTTCCAGCACCCGCAGTATTTTACTTTTGTTCAAAATAAGGAGATTTACATATAAAATGGTAAAACCTGCCGAGAAGCTAAATATAACAGCTTTTCACTATAGGAATATCTAATATTATACATTAAAAACCATTCATGCTTTTTCAACTTTGCACGCACTTCACTATCTCAAATGTTTTTTTTTCATTGTGTCAGCTTTTGTTTATCTTCTAGACCAGCTTCATAATGTTTGTCCTTCGCTTTTTCTCATGACTAATTTATTTGCTCACTTGTCATATTAGCAATGCCAGGAAATTTGTCATTCATTGTATTTTTCCCATTCACATAAGAATTCATCACATTTCTGTGTACTATATCTTGTTTACATATTTACATAAAACTTCCACCCAATGATCGAACAAAACTAAACATGAATTCGATTTGTTCATTTCCTTTTTCATTCAGCTGTTGAGTACAGTACATTGTGTAGAATAGAGCCTGTGGTTGATATTTTTCCAGTGCTTGTGGGTCAGGGATAAGTTGATGAATAGATTGGTACAGTTCCAAAGCTGTGTCCTGCAGTTTGCACTCCCACCTCTGCCAACCCCTAATTTTCCTCACCCTCTCCCAAAGACATTTACTCATATTGGACTCGAGCTGAATTCATCCAAATGATCATTCTTCATGTGTGCGGCTAGGTAGATAGCATTGGCAAGCTATTCAACTGTAAGGGACCATCACTAGATAGATACAGATGACAGGTCACTTGACCCATCTTCGCTTATCCATGTGGTTAAAAAAATCTTGCATACTTCCCATTACACCATCTAATAACCCTTGAATAAGTTTAAGGTTTTCCCTCCATTACCCTATCAAGATCATTCCAAGCAAAAGCAAAATACTGCAGATGCTGGAAATCTGAGATAAAAACAGAAAGTGCTGGAAATACTCAACAGGTCTGGCAGCATCTGTGGAGAGAGGAGCAGAGTTAATGTTTCAGGTCTGTGACCTTTCATCAGAACACCAAGTGTTGGTCACTTTATGCACAAAGAGGTTCTTCCCAATATCTGCCCTAACCTTTCCTCTTATCAGTCTTAACCTACATTCCCCTTGTTCCAGCAGCTTGAATTACTGTTAACCATTTGTATGCCATTTAATACCTTGTATACTTATGAGGTTCCCCCCTATATCACCTCCTTTTCAAAGTTAAAGAATCTTGTTTTCTTCAGCCTTTCCTTGTGAGTTGATTATTTGATATAGGAATCAGCTTCGTAGCTTTTCTCTGCACCACCTCCAAACCATAGAATCTATACAACCCATGGTGAACTTGTGACATCCATTTCTCCTGTTTACCTCACTGTTATCTACATTGAATTGCATCTGCCACTGGTTTGCCCAGTTCCATATATTATCCAACTCCTTCTTTAGGTGATTAGAACAGAAGAAATTCTGTCCATTAACCAATCCTCAAACCATGATAATATATTATTCCCAATCCCATGAACCCTAATTTTATGTAATAACCTCTGGTGTGGCACATTATTGAACACCTTTTGAAGATCCAAATATACCACATCCACTGGTTCCCTGTCATCCACCCTAACAGTTACCTCCTGAAAAAACTGTAATAAGTTTGTCAAACATGATTTCCCTTTCATAAAACCATACTGACTCTGCTGAACCACATTATGATTTTCCAAGTACCCTGTTAAGACATCCCAAATAATAGCATTTTCCATATTACTGATGTCAGACTAACTGGCCTATAATTCCCTGTTTTTTCTCTCTCTCCTTTCTTGAATAGCAGGGTTATGTTTGCTACCTTCCAATTCAAGGTGGCTGTTCTCAAATCAAGGGAATTCTGCAAGATCGTAATTAATGCATCCACTATCTCTAGCCACCTCTTTTAAAACCCTAGGATGCAGGCCATCAAATTTGAAACTGATAAAAGGAGAATAGAATATCAATGTAAACTAGCAAAAAACATAAAAATGGACTGTAAAATCGTCTATAGATAGGTAAAAGGGAAATGTTTGGCTAAGACAAATGTGGGTCCATTACAGGCAGCGTCAGAAGAATTTATAATGGAAAATAGAGAAATGGCAGAGAAGCTTAATGATTATTTTGTGTCTGTCTTCACTGAGGAAGATACAAGACATCTCCCAGAAGTAGCGATCCAAGGGACTAGGGAGAATGAGGAATTGAAGGAAATTAGTATTAGTAAGAAGGTTGTATTGGAGAAATTAATGCGGCTGAAGGTTGATAAGTCCCTGGGACCTGATATTCTACATTCCCAGAGTGTTGAAAGAAGTAGCAATGGAGATAATGGATGCATTGGTGATCATCTTCCAAGATTCTATTGATTCTGGAACAGTTCCTGCAGATTGGAAGGTGGCAAATGTCACCCCACTATTTAAGAAGGGAGGGAGAGAGAAAACTGGGAATTACAGACCTGTTAGCCCTACAACAGTAGTAGGGAAAATGCTAGAATCTATTCTAAAGGATGTGATAAATGAACACTTGGATAATAATGATCTGATTGGGCATAGTCAACATGGATTTATGAATTGGAAATCATGTTTGACGAACCTGTTGGAGTGTTTTCAGGACGTTACTAACAGAATTGATAAAGGGGAGTTGGTGGGCATAGTATACTTGGATTTTCAAAAGACTTTTGATAAAGTTCCCCACAGGAGGTTGGTTAGCAAAATTAAAGCGCATGGGATAGGAGGTAATATATTGGCATGGATTAAGGATAGGTTCACAGGCAGAAAACAGAGAGTAGGAATAAACCGGACATTCTTGCGTTGGCAGGCTGTGACTAGCGGGGTACCACAAGGATCAGTACTTGGGCCCCAACTTTTCACAATATATATCAATGATTTGGATGTGGGGATCAAATGTAATATTTCCAAGTTCGCAGATGACGCAAAACTAGGTGGGAATGTGTGTTGTGAGGAAAATGCAAAGCGGCTTCAAGGGGATTTGGACAGGCTACATGAATGGGCAAGAACATGGCAGATGGAATCTAATGTGGAAAATTGTTAGGAGGAACAGATGTGCAGAGCATTTCTTAAATGGTAAGAGATTAGAAAATGTAGATGTACAAAGGGACCTGGGTGTCCTCATCAATAAGTCACTGAAAGCTATCATGCAGGTGCAGCAAGCAATTAGGAAGGCTAATAATCCCTTGTGTACAAAAGAAAGCAACAACACTAGATTACAAAACCACATGGTACTGAAAACAAGATCCGTATTCTAAGAACAGAAGATAGGAGATGCATAGACAGAGTCCAATGCCAAGTGTTTCCTTTTCAACTTTATCGCAAGAGGATTTGAGTACAGGAGTAGCGAAGTCCTGCTTCAATTGCATAGAAAATTGGTTAGACCGCACCTGGAGTACTGTGTGCAGTTTGGTACCCTTACCTTAGGAAGGATAGTATTGCCATAGAGGGAGTGCAACGAAGGTTCACCAGACTTGTTCCAGGGATGGCGGGACTGACCTATAAAGAGAGATTGGGGAAACTGGGCCTATATTCTCTAGAGTTTCAAAGAATGAGAGGTGACCTCATTGAAACCTACAAAATACTTAAAGGGATAGACAGGGTAGATGCAGGTAAGATGTTTCCCCTCATTGGGGAGCCTAGAACCAGGGGACAAATTTCAAAATAAGGGGGAAGCCACTTTGGACAGAGATGAGGAGAAATTTCTTTACTGAGAGGGTTGTGAATCTTTGGAAGTCTTTACCGCAGAGGGCTGTGGAAGCTCAGTCATTGAGTATGTTTAAAGCAGAGATTGACAGATTTCTAAATGCCAATGACATAAAGGAATATGGGGGTGGTGTGGGAAAAAGGCATTGAAGTGGATGATCAGCCATGATTGCATTGAATGGCAGATCAGGCTCGATGGGCTGAATGGCCTATTCCTGTTCCTATCCAGGGTATTTGTTGACTTTAAGTTCCATTAATTTCTCCAGTACTATTTCTTTACTAATAATCATATCCCTAAGTTCTTCATTTTCACTAGACCCTTGCTTCCCCAATATTTCTAGAATTTTTTTGTGTTTTCCACTGTGAAGACGGATACAAAGTTTAATATCTCTGCCATTTCCTTATTCCCCATTATCATTTCTCCTGGTTGTTTTGACCATCTTGATAGTTTATTAGCATCTTTTGACTTGACCAGTTTGTATTGGAAATCTGTATTTAAACCATTAATGTAGATTAGGAACAATATGGGTCCCAGCAGTCTGTGGCACTCCTTTCAGAGGTATTCACCACCATCCCACCCACTGACCCCCCCCCGCCCCCCCACCACCCTACTCCATCCTACCCCACATTATGACAAGTATCTGTTTTTTTTTTCATTTAGCTAGTTCCTTCCAATCATTGTGATAGAATCCGTGAATGATGGAAAAGTATCACTGGATTGGAGATTAATTAACATAGTGAGGTAGTGACATCTCAAGTGGTCAGCTGAAAACAAAATACAGTGTAGTTAGGTTTTACATTTAGTTCCTACTACTTTCACCTTCAGTAGCAAGCATTTATGAAGGGCTTTAAATTATGTATCTAGTGGAGCAGGTCAGATACTGGGTATCTGCGGCAATTGACTCACTTCCTGATTCCCTAAAACCTTTCTTCCACCCAAAAGGCACAAGACAGGAGTGTAATGGAATAGTTTTTGCTTGCCTGGGTGAGTGCAGCTGCAACAATACTCAAAAAGTTGAACACCATCCAGGACAAAGCAATCCACTTGATTTGTCCCTCATCCACTAGTCTAAATATCCAACCCCTCCAGTACTGGCATATCATGGCTGTACCGAATCTATAGGATACAATGCAGCAACTTGCCAAGGCTTCTTTGGCAACACCTTCAAAACCTGAAACCTCCATCACCTAGAAGGACAAGGGTAGCAGGTGCATCATCACCTCCAAGTCACACACCATTCTTATCTGGACATATATTGTTGTTCCTTTATTGTCGCTGGGTCAAAATCCTAGAACTCCCTATCTAATAGCCTTTTGGGAGCACCTTCACCTTACAGACTGCAGAAGATCAAGGAGGCAGGCCACCACCATCTTTTGGGGCAAGTAGAGATAGGGAATAAATGCCAGCCTTGTCAGTGAGGTCCAAATCCTGAGAAGTATTTTTTTTAATTGTCTTCCTTTTAAAATTGTCTAGACTTTGGGCTTTAGCAGTGTTGACTAAACCCCAAACCACTTCAATCTTGATCACATTGCAATCACTATCAGCCTGCAGTATTACATTTTCTATATACTATCAGGATCACTCACCAATTCAAGTGGAGAGTTTCCCCTTATGGCTTCCCAGATATATTGGGTGGTGAAGCAATCAGTTACATTTATCCAATCACATTACCGGCCACTTGGGCATTGCCAATTAATATTTGGTTAATTGAAAATTCCTCAATTATATAACCTAATTTTCATACATTCCCATTAACCTTCCATTAAACATTATGTCCTTCATCTTCTTTGGAGGTGGCTGACTGCAGCAAATCCCTAAAGTTATTTTAGCTCCCTGTGTTAGAACCTCCTGCCAGATTATTTCATCTGGTTCTTTTTTTTTCTTCTTCTGGAGTTTTCTTTCTTTATCTCCCAAGTGTATTTTACATATAGAAAACACACTTTCTTCCTTCCTGAACATTCTATATCCTGATATGTTGTATTTATTACCATCTGTTGCCATACAGAATGCAGAATGCAGACTGGTTTCAATCTCATTTTGAAGAGCTGGAACCTGTCATAGCCACTAAGTGCATTGCACTGCTGAACTACAAGAAAGCCCCCAGCGAGTTAACATCCATAGCACTTAAAGCAGCCAGAAGCGTTGCGCAAAGAACAGCCAGGTGCTGCGCAAATGACTACTGGCAACACCTATGCAGTCATATTCAGCTGGCCTCTGACACCAGAAACATCAGAGGAATGTATGATGGCATTAAGAGAGCTTTTGGGCCAACCATCAAGAAGATCGCCCCCCTCAAATCTTAATCAGGGGACACAATCACTGACCAACGCAAGCAAATGGACCGTTGGGTGGAGCACTACCTAGAACTGTACTCCAGGGAAAATGTTGTCACTGAGACCGCCCTCAATGCAGCCCAGTCTCTGCCAGTCATGGATGAGCTGGACGTACAGCCAACAAAATCGGAACTCAGTGATGCCATTGATTCTCTAGCCAGCGGAAAAGCCCCTGGGAAGGACGGCATTACCCCTGAAATAATCAAGAGTTCCAAGCCTGCTATACTTTCAGCACTCTACGAACTGCTTTGCCTGTGCTGGGACGAGGGAGCAGTACCACAGGACATGCGTGATGCCAATATCATCACCCTCTATAAGAACAAGGGTGACCGCAGTGACTGCAACAACTACCGTGGAATCTCCTTGCTCAGCATAGTGGGGAAAGTCTTCGCTCGAGTCGCTTTAAACAGGCTCCAGAAGCTGGCTGATCGTGTCTACCCTGAGGCACAGTGTGGCTTTCGAGCAGAGAGATCCACCGTTGACATGCTGTTCTCCCTTCGCCAGCTACAGGAGAAATGCTGCAAACAACAGATGCCCCTCTACGTTGCTTTCATTGATCTCACCAAAGCCTTTGACCTCGTCAGCAGACGTGGTCTCTTCAGACTACTAGAAAAGATCGGATGTCCACCAAAGCTACTAAGTATCATCACCTCATTCCGTGACAATATGAAAGGCACAATTCAGCATAGCGGCACCTCATCAGACCCCTTTCCTATCCTGAGTGGCGTGAAACAGGGCTGTGTTCTCACACCTACACTGTTTGGGATCTTCTTCTCCTTGCTGCTCTCACGTGCGTTCAAGTCTTCAGAAGAAGGAATTTTCCTCCACACAAGATCAGGGGGCAGGTTGTTCAACCTTGCCCGTCTAAGAGCGAAGACCAGAGTACAGAAAGTCCTCATCAGGGAACTCTTCTTTGCTGACGATGCTGCATTAACAACAGGGGCGGCACAGTGGCGCAGTGGTAAGCACCGCAGCCTCACAGCTTCAGGGACCCGGGTTCGATTCCGGGTACTGTCTGTATGGAGTTTGCAAGTTCTCCCTGTGTCTGCGTGGGTTTTCTCCGGGTGCTCCGGTTTCCTCCCACAAGCCAAAAGACTTGCAGGTTGATAGGTAAATTGGCCATTATAAATTGTCACTAGTATAGGTAGGTGGTAGGGAAATATAGGGACAGGTGGGGATGTTTGGTAGGAATATGGGATTAGTGTAGGATTAGTATAAATGGGTGGTTGATGTTCGGCACAGACTCGGTGGGCCGAAGGGCCTGTTTCAATGCTGTATCTCTAATCTAATCTAATCTCACACTGAAGAGTGTCTGCAGAGACTCATCGACAGGTTTGCGGCTGCCTGCAACGAATTTGGCCTAACCATCAGCCTCAAGAAAACGAACATCATGGGACAGAACGTCAGAAATGCTCCATCCATCAATATCGGCGACCACACTCTGGAAGTGGTTCAAGAGTTCACCTACCTAGGTAACCTGTCTTTCGATGCAGAAATCAACAAGCGCATGGGAAAGGCTTCCACTGCTATGTCCAGACTGGCCAAGAGAGTGTGGGAAAATGGCGCACTGACACGGAACACAAAAGTCCGGGTGTATCAGGCCTGTGTCCTCAGTACCTTGGTCTATGGCAGGGAGGCCTGGACAACGTATGTCAGCCAAGAGCAACATCTCAATTCATCTTCGCTGCCTCTGGAGCAAATCCTTGGCATCAGGTGGCGGGACCGTATCTCCAACACAGAAGTCCTCGAGGCGGCCAACATCCCCAGCTTATACACACTACTGAGTCAGCAGCGTTTGAGATGGCTTGGCCATGTGAGCCGCATGGAAGATGGCAGGATCCCCAAGGACACATTGTACAGCGAGCTCGTCACTGGTATCAGACCCACCGGCCATCCATGTCTCCGCTTTAAAGATGTCTGCAAACGCAACATGAAGTCCTGTGACATTGATCACAAGTCGTGGGAGTCAGTTGCCAGCGTTCGCCAGAGCTGGCGGGCAGCCATAAAGGCGGGGCTAAAGTGTGGCGAGTCGAAGAGACTTAGCAGTTGGAAGGCAAAAAGACAGAAGCGCAAGGAGAGAGCCAACTGTGTAACAGCCCCAACACCCAATTTTATCTGCAGCACCTGTGGAAGAGTCTGTCACTCTAGAATTGGCCTTTATAGCCACTCCAGGCGCTGCTCCACAAACCACTGACCACCTCCAGGCGCTTACCCATTGTCTCTCGAGACAAGGAGGCCAAAGAAGAAGAAGAGCGCCGTATACCATATTTTGGTCATTGCAACAAAATCCCTATTGCCACAATATTTAGGTACAGTATTTTGTTTCAAATGTTTCTACCATTCATATATTAGTACCTTTTCCGCCTCTAATGTCCTTGATGTTGCTCGTATCTGGATCCAATTTTTTAAGTTAGTGAATTCTGCTATTTTATTGGCTATCATTCATCCTTATGCCAATATCACATGGGATCAAATTGCCTCCCTTCACCTCACTATCAAATTTAAATATTTTGTGATGGCTGCCTCTGTGTCCCTTCCTAGTGTACTGACTCCTTATATAAAGACGCAGTTCATATTTCCTAAACCATTTCCGTTTATCCCGTAAATAGTCCTGCAAAAAGAACATGTTGGCCTGCTATTTGTATATGCCATCTCTTATTATTGAACCCATTTCTTTTATCAAAAACTGGAAGTACGTCCAAGAACATTTTTTACATTTCATATTGATGATGAATTTTTAATAAAAAAGAGCAGTACTTATTCTCTGCTGTGGAGGTGCAGAAGGATTTTGAGATATAAGTTCACAAGATACTAAATGTAGCATGTTGGGTTGCTTCTTTGGCCTCCTTATCTCGAGAGACAATGGGTAAGTGCCTGGAGGTGGTCAGTGGTGTGTGGAGCAGCGCCTGGAGTGGCTATAAAGACCAATTCTAGAGTGACAGGCTCTTCCACAGGTGCTGCAGAAAAATTTGATTGTCGGGGCTGTTACACAGTTGGCTCTTCCCTTGTGCCTCTGTCTTTTTTCCTGCCAACTGCTAAGTCTCTTCGACTCGCCACACTTTAGCCCCGCCTTTATGGCTGTCTGCCAGCTCTGGCAAATGCTGGCAACTGACTCCCACGACTTGTGATCAATGTCACAGGATTTCATGTCGCGTTTGCAGACGTCTTTAAAGCGGAGACATGGACGGCTGATGGGTCTGATACCAATGGCGAGCTCGCTGTACAATGTGTCTTTGGGGATCCTGCCATCTTCCATGCTAAGGCTGTTTAAAAAGAAAAAAAATGGAATTCTAGATTTTATCTTGAGGTAAAGATTATAAAACCAAGAGGTAATGTTGAGCCTATCTAAAACTTTAATAGGACCTCAATTAAGTTGGTTAAATTGGGATTGGAATAAAGAAGTCTTACTAAAATTGTACAGGGCTTTGGTGAGACTGCACCTGGAATATTGTGTGCAATTTTGGTCTCCACATTTAAGAAAGGATATACTTGCACTGGAGGCAGTGCAGCAAAGATTTACTAAATTAGTCCCAGAGATGAGGGGGTTGCCCTATGATGAGAATGTGTCTTTGCAAAGCAGGTCCGGGGTTCGAGGTTCATCCCAAGCAGCTCTGTGCTCTACGGGCTGTTCCCAGGGCTGCACACCGAGATAAACATCAACTGCTGCTGGAGGACCATCAATTCGGTGAAAGACACTCTTTGGTCTGCCTGAAACCTGCTGGTCTTCCAGCGCAAAGAGTTGTCCATGACCGAGTGTTACAGACTGGCACATTCCAAGGTCCAGGACTACGTGCTGAGGGACACACTAAAGCTTGGGGCAGCTGTGCAAAGGCTCAATGCTGAAAGACCACTGTGTAAGGTCCTGCCACCAATATGAACTGAGGGGCTGGACCCATGGGAAACCCCTTGGGCTGTATGCACCAAATATGGTTTTGCTGTAAAATGTACATGGCAGGTAAATTGGAATGGAAGGGTTGTGAGGCAACTCACTCCTGTATTGAAGAAAACTGATGTCCTTTACACCTTTTCGAATGTCAACTTGGTGCTGTTTTGAACTCTTTTGTAATGTTTTTTTTTTACAGATTTTTATGAATAAAATATATTTGGAAAAAAAGAGGCTGAATAATTTAGGCCTATATTCTCTGGAATTTAGAAGAATGAGAGGCAATCTAATTGAGATATACAAGATTCTGAAAGGGCTTGATAGTGTAGAAGCTGAGAGATTGTTCCCACTGGTAGGGGAATCTGGAACTCGGGGACACAGTCTCAGAATAAGCGGCCAATCATTCAGAACTGAGATGAGAAGACATTACTTCACTCAAAGGGTTGTGAATCTTTAGAATTCTCTACCCCAGAGGGTTGTGGATGCTCCATTATTGAATACATTTAAGGCTGCGATAGACAGATTTTTGGTCTCGCAGGGAATCAACGGATATGGTGAGCGGGCAGGAAAGTGGAATTGAAGTCCAAGATCAGCCATGATCGTATTGAATGGCAGAGCAGGTTCGATGGGCAGTTTGGTCTATTTCTGCTCCTATTTCTTGAGTTCGTTTGTATTACTACTGTGGTACTAAGCTCTATTCTATAGGAAGGATTGTTTGAATACAGATTTACTGGGATGCTGCCTGCTATGAGGAAACACAAGTACAAACAACGACTTGAAAAACAGAATCCCTTTTCATTAGAACAAAGCAGTGTGCAGGCCAATGTGATAGAAGTGCTTAAAATGACAAAGGGTTGGGACAAGGTTGACAGAAGCAGACTGTTTTTAGTAGTAGTAATCCACCTTGGGACATTTTACTATATTAAGGGCACTATATAATTGCAAGCTATTGTAGTTAGGGGTCAAGAACAAGGAATCATAGAAGATTAAATGTAAGAGTTTAGAACAGAGTGCAGGAGAAACTTCTTTACACAGAGTTGTGAGGAGGTTGAATCACTTCCAGAGTTAGTGGTTGAAGCAGAAACTATTGCCAAGAAATTCAATTTGTGCCCAAAATAGGCATAAAATCGGCTTAATGATGCTCCGTGTGCCAGTTCATGCAGATCTAAGACCCAAGTAAAATTCAGCTTTGGACTTCATTTAAGTGCTGCCAGCGAGCTGCAGCTGCGAAACAGGTGATCCCCACTGCAGCTAATCGTCTTGTCTCATACCCTAAGCCGGCTTGAGGTAGAAACTAAAAACAGAAAGTGCTGGAAATACTCAGCAGGTCTGGCAGCATCTGTGGAGAGAAAAGCAGAGTTTACATTTCAGGTCAGTGACCCTTCATCAGAACATTTCATGCAGGTCTGATGAAGGGCCACTGACCTGAAACGTTAACTTTGTTTCTCTCTCCACAGATGCTGCCAGACCTGCTGAGTATTTCTAGCATTTCTTGTTTTTATTTCAGATTAACAGCATCCGCAGTATTTTGCTTTTAATTTCGTTTCAAGTGGGCGTCCAGGACGGCTAAGAGTCACCGGAGCCAATATGGCATCTGGCGCAGTTCGGGCGCAGCAGGATTCAGATGCCCTTCACCAATCATACATTGGAAACATAGATCGGAGCTAATTTTGCCCCCATGTCAACATTTAAGATTAGATGAAGTGGATGAAGGAAAAGGGGTCGAAGGTATGTGGGAACAGGGTAAGTGTGAGTGGGATTATTTTGTGGAGGGTAAACGTCGAGACGGATTGGTTGGGCTGAATGGCCTGTTGCCCTCTTGTAACTTCTATGTATTTCTACGTAACCACCATTAACATTCCTTTCCAGTTCCATGAATGGGCTGTTCCACACAGACAAAAAAATGAATGAAAAACGGGGTTGTTATTTTCGGAAATCGATATGAAATTTCGCCTTTACCTGTCACACCTTACTCAAAGAATCGGAATGTAAAGAGTGGGAAATAAATTCCAACCTCTGGAAGACACTTCTTCATCAACCTTAAATGAGAGAACGATTGAAGTTTTTTTTCCTTATTTCAAAAGCATTCACTTCTCCCCTGTAAGAAATGGACTTTCCCTGACCCTGCTTTCTATATGGCAAATAGCGTACGCCAGAATTTCTATTTACATTTTTTAAATCGCCATGAAACATGCATGAGGTATGTACAATCGGAAAAGATGTTTGAAAATGGGAGGTTTTGGTTGTTATAAAGAGATGTGGCGATGTTTTGTTCGGATCAGTCTTTAATTGTCAAATGATTGGAAATTGTCTATAATTCTACCACCTCCGTTCTTGTACATTGCTCGTCAAATAGCATTCATTGCCAGCTCGCCTGGCTCTGGGAGTGTCTGTCTTGCTGGAGGTAGGTAAATAGAGCTAGTGAGCGATTTTCTCTTGTGCCTTTTCTGTTTTGAAATGTAAAAGTAGTTATTTAATCTAATTCCAGAGGCAATGCCTGTTTGCCCACCCGCCCGCGTGCTGGTGTCGATTACTGGAGATCTTTCACCCATTGCAGCGGGGATATCTGCTGATGTACAACGGATGGCTGGTGTTTATTAGGAACCTTGCAATATATATTTGAGCGGTTTCACAGATGCACCCATCGCAGTTAGAAATCCTACAATCCCGGGTTTTGAAAAGCTCCTGAAAAGACGGGATAATCTTATTTTTAAAAAAACAAAATTTGCACCGAGAAGGATTATTCGCATCAATTGCTATGTGTGTAGAATGCAATCATTAGCTGTCCATCTTAAAAGACAAAAATAACTGGAGGGTTAGAAAAAAAGAAGGTCGTGGGAGGCGAGAGACAAGAGATGCCAGTAATGTGGAGTCTCATTTGGAGTGGTGGATGTGGAAATGAGCGGAGAAGTGCATCATAAGAGTGGGAGGAGGGAGGGAATCGACCTCAGGACAGGATTCTGCAACTGACGTCAGACTGAGAGCTCTCCAGTCATGATCTTCCCCAACGCCCCCACACACAGTTATTTCTTTAGTCATTTCCAGGGATATCCTTTCCCCAGTGATCTTTTATACCCCAATTTCAGGAAAATAGGGATATAAAGAGGACTGGGTGGGATTGCTAGTCTTGAAGTTCATAAAGTGAAGGTGCGTATTTCTGCTCTGGCTCCACTGGCACCAGAGAGCCGGGTATCTTGACAGTCCTCCTGTTCATCATATGTGAATCGAGACAGCGAATGTCAACAGACCACTTGTAACAGCAAAACCTGATTCTGTAATCGCCCGACACCCAAATGGCATGCCTTCCAGCAAGAGATCACAGGATTGCTAATAGGAGCAGGAATACAGCCTGTTTTTCGATGCATTCCTAATCAGGAGGACTGAGGCCAATTATAACATCCCAACTGTTGCGCAACTGGCATGGGGGAACTCAGCAGACCCAGAATGATAGCGGGAACCATGCCGTCTATGTGGAATGTATTTTACATTTCCCCAGCCTCCTAAATGTAGATTGACACTTCAATTTGTCATGTATAATGATCTCGGTGCAGTCTGAAGGAAGATGCTTTCAATTCTTAGCAGAGGTGTTGAGTGGAATATATTAGAATTAAGGACTACAATGGTTTACAGTGATTGAAAACGGGAAATTACCTTTCCTTTGCATGAGATTCTGATTTTTTTTTGCCAGTATTTTGGAATTGTGTTCTGTGATTTTTATCAGCTGAAATTAGAGCTACTGGTTTGTGGCGACTATGATGAATTCATTTTTTATTTTGAGTTTATGAGATTTTCTGGGACTTGTACTGATGTTTAGCAGTTCAATTCTGTGATTGGGTTAATTTTTCCATGAAACCCACAAACTAATTGACCTTGATTACAACTATTTGTTTTTCTTTTTGGTCTACTTGCATTTGTCAGTTGAGTCTTTCTTATTGCATTCTGAAGAGGTTACATTCATATAGTTAATGAAGCCATTGTATGTTTTTTTTATTACATGAAACATACCACAGGAGTTCTGATACAGTCAAATCTCTTGGTTATTGTTTAGCAATTTGAGGTAATTCGTTCTTGTTTTCTAGAGTCCTATTGGGTTGGGAGTGGGGATGCCCAGTCATGGTGGCTGGCATTGTTGCTCTTTCAGTTGGATTGATAACTGTGCGAGCGAGGAGGAAATTCAACTCTGGCCTCTTGTGCATCTCCCACTTTCTTCACCCCAACAATTATGGCTATGCCTTCAGCCTGTTTTCTCCACACGAGAATTGTCTCCCCACCTCTCTGTCCTTTTAAGGCACTGCTTATAACCCACCTCTTTGATCAAGTGTTTGGTTACCTGTCCTAATATCTCCTTTGGCCCCTTATCAATTTGTGTCTGATTACACCCCCGTGACGTGCCTTGGGATCTTTTTTTTGTTTTTCAGAGACGTTAAACCATGCTGTCTTATGGCACTATTTCGAAGAGGAGTGGGGAAGTTATCCCCAGTCTCCTGGCCAATATTTATCCCTCAATCAACATCACAAAAAAACAATTATCTGGGAATTTTCACATTGCTGTTTGTGGGAGCTTGTTGTGCACAAATTGACTGCCACGTTTCCTGTATTACAACACATCAAAAGCTCTTCATTGATTGTAAAAGTACTTTGGAACATTCGGTGGTCATGATAGGTGCAATATAGATGCAAGCTTTTTTTTACTATGTTAAAGGAGCTATATAAAATGCAAGTTGTTGTTCAGACTAAATGAGCCTCTAAGAAGAGCCCAGCTGTTTTCCCAGTTTCATGTGCAGGCTAAACATCATTCATTCTGATTAGAATACATGAATGAGAATTTTAAATGTGAGGCATTAGTGGACAGGGAGCCAATGTTGGTCAATGAGCAGGAGTGATGGGTGATTGGGATTGGTGCGGGTTAGGACAGAAGCAGCAGAGTTTTGAATGAACTCAAGTTTATGGAAAGTAGAAAATGGGAGACCAGTTTGGAGAGCTTTGGAGGATCTGGAGTTCCCAAAAGTATTGAGGAGGTTTTCTCCAGCAGATGTGCTAAGGTAGGGTTGGAAAAGGGCAGTGTTATGAAGGTGGAAATAAGTGGTCTTTGTGATAGAGAGGATGAGAGACTAATTATATGTTTGTTTTTGTTTTTTACAGCTCCTCAACGTCTGTGGGAATGTAAGGGGTTAGAATCACACAGGACTAAAACAGTTCTTAACTGCAAAGGATTTATTGTTTATTCACTTATCTGCAAATAATCTTCAGAAATGCCGGAGCAAAGCAATGATTACAGGGTGGTTGTGTTTGGAGCTGCAGGAGTTGGGAAAAGCTCATTAGTCCTGCGCTTTGTTAGAGGGACTTTCAGAGAAACATACATTCCAACAGTCGAAGATACATACAGGCAGGTAATCAGCTGTGATAAAAATATCTGTACACTTCAAATCACAGACACCACGGGGAGCCATCAGTTTCCTGCAATGCAGAGGTTGTCCATTTCCAAGGGGCATGCCTTCATTCTAGTATATTCTGTGACCAGCAAACAATCCATGGAGGAACTGCAGCCCATCTATGAACAGATCTGTCAAATCAAAGGGACCATTCAGAACATCCCCATCATGTTAGTGGGAAATAAGAGGGATGAAACTCAGAGGGAAGTGGAGGCCGCTGAAGGAGAAGCTCTGGCCACCAAGTGGATGTGTTCTTTTATGGAGACCTCTGCCAAACTCAACTACAACGTGCAGGAACTTTTCCAAGAGTTGCTTAATTTGGAAAAGAGGAGAGCGGTGAGCCTCCAAGTGGATGGAAAGAAATCCAAACAGCAAAAGAAAAGAGATAAACTGAAAGGAAAATGCTCCCTAATGTGAAGTGCAGGCTTTTAAAATCATATCTACTGCATGGTACAACCAGGCATGGATTTCATAAACTCCTGTGCAATGGGGGCCACTTTTACAGAGAATGACTCATTTCCTAACCGCCCAAAAGACAGGCAAAACAAGTCTTAAATCAGTTGTACTCTTAAGGAATCAAAATTAAACATCAAATTCCACCAATGAATTGATTGCATCATCAGCTTAAGTTGTTGGTTGGAAAAGATATGCTTCTTGCATTTTCATATTTAAATCATAATTTTCATATGCATGTGGTTAATGCAACAAAATATATTAAACATTTTATCTGCATGAATAATGGCTGGAGATTTTTCATTTTATTTTAAAGCAGATATTTTACATTCAAGTAAACCAATACAAATGTATCTGATTGTTAACAAATTAAATGCACTTAATGACATTTATTTCTCCTAATTTGCTTCCTTCAAGGCAGTGACTTGCCCTGGGGTACAAATGCCCTCCTGTGCCTGGATCAAATGGTCATGCTTCATGCATCAACAACTTATATTTATGTAGCACCTTTAACGTAAGAAAATGACCCAAGGCATGATACAGGAGCATTATAAAACAAAGTATGACACTGAGCCACAATAGGCGATATTAGGTCAGATGACCAAAAGCTTGGTCAAAGAGGTAGGTTTTAAGGAGTGTCTTAAAGGAGGAAAGCGAGGTGGAGAGGTGTGGAGGAGGGTATTCCAGAGCTTGGCGCCTAGGCAACTGAAGCCGTGGCCACCAATGGTGGAGCAATTAAAATCAGGGATGCACAAGAGGCCAGAATTAGAGGAGTGCAGTTATCTGGAGAGTTGTGGGGTTGGAGGAGGTTACAGAAATAAGGAGGAGTGAGGCCATGGAGGGATTTGAAAACCAGGATGAGAATTTTAAAATCAAAACTTTGCTTGACTGGGATCCAATGTAGGTCAGCGAGCACAGGGGTGAGAGGAGACTGGGTCTTGGTGCAAGTTAAGACACAGGCAGCAGAGTTTTGGATGACCTCAAGTTTACGGAGAGGCGAATGTGGGAGACCAGCCAGGAGTGCGTTAGAATAGTCAAGTCTAGAGGTAATAAAGGCATGAATGGGGGTTTCAGCAGCAGATGAGCTGAGACTGGGGCGAAGTCAGGCAATGTTATGGAGGTGGAAATAGGCGGTCTTATTGATGATATGAATATGAGGTTGGAAGCTCATCTCGGGGTCAAATGTGACACCAAGGTTGCAAACAGACTGGCTTAATCTCAGACTGTAGCCAGGGAGAGGAATGGAGTCAGTAGCTAGGGAATGGTGTTTGTAGCAGGGACCGAAAAGCAATGTCTTCAGTCTTCCCAATATTTAATTGGAGGAAATTTATGACCATCCAGTACTGGATGTTGGATAAGCAGTCTGATAATTTAGCAACAGTGGAGGAATTGAGAGAAGTGCTGGTGAGGTAGAGCTGAGTATCGTTTGCATACATGTGAAAACTAATGCTGTGCTTTCAGATGATGTCGCCAAGGGGTAGCATGTAAATAAGAAATAGGAGGAGGTCAAGGATAGATCCTTGGGGGACACCAAAGGTAATGGTGCAGGAGCAGGAAGAGAAGCCACTGCAAGTGATTATCTGGCTACGATTAGATAGATGAGAATGGAACCAGGTGAGAGCAGTCCCACGCAGCTGGACAACAGTGAAGAGGCCTTGGAGGAGGATGGTGTGCTCAACCATGTCAAAGGCTACAGACAGGTACAGTAGGATGAGGAGAGAAAGTTTACCTTTATCACTGTCACATAGGATATCATTTGTGACTGACAAGACAGTGTATTTTGGCATGGTATTTGAACTTGTAAGGCATCACAATTTGCTCTTGCTCTTACCAATAGCCATAGATCTGTATTTTTCAACAGGGACAATTGGATAGTGAACACAACTGAGAACCTGGCTGATTGCTACTTTAGTCCAGAGGCAGAGCCCAACTGTAGCACCCTAATTGCTGGGTCAGTTTGATTTTTATTTTTTGAGGTTATCTTCTCAGCCTTCCCACCCACTTCACTCATGATGTCCATCCAAATGGGGCAAAAATGTTGGACAGACAATTAATTCCAGATTTCTGTTTGGAACTGGGCAGCAGTGACCTAGGAATAACTCTTCCTCTGAATTATTAACCTGGTTTGTGGAGAGACCGAACCACAGCTCAGCATTTCCCCACAGCTAAAATTGGAGAGCATAGCATTGAACTTTTGCCCTACTATTTTCATGGTGTTGATGCTCCATAAATAAAATTCCTTCCCAAAAATCCAGAGTATGTACAGAGAAAAATGAAATGATAACATATAGATTAATAGCACATTAATTCAGTGCAAATCTGCAACAACATTAATTTAGTCAGGTTAAGTGGTTCTGACAAGGATCAGCCTAGAGACACAGCTTATTTGAAGATATTTTGTGATTTATTCATTTAAAAATATCCATTCATTCCATTTAAATTTATTGGAAATCTGATTTTATAAAAAAAAATTGAAGATACACATTGTAACCATCACAATGATTTTAAGCTTGATGCTGATATTTAAATATTTTTCTTGTGTTAGATATAGCTTTGTGCAACTGAGAAGCTTCAATTTCAAGTAGTTAGAACCGCAGCCTCACAGCTCCAGTGAACTGGGTTCAATTCTGGGTACTGCCTGTGTGGAGTTTGCAAGTTCTCCCTGTGTCTGCGGGGGTTTTTGCCGGGTGCTCCGGTTTCCTCCCACATGCCAAAGTCCTGCAGGTTGATAGGTAAATTGGCCATTATAAATTGCCCCTAGTATAGGTAGGTGGTAGGGGAATATAGGGACAGGTGAGGATGTGGTAGGAATATGGGATTAGTGTAGGGTTAGTATAAATGGGTGGTTGATGGTTGGCACAGACTCGGTGGGCCGAAGGGCCTGTTTCAGTGCTGTATCTCTAAATAAATAAATTGCATGAAAGCAAAATATTACCAATGTATCCTAAAATTTAGTTTCAGAAATAGGAATACCACTATTTAATAAACCTAGAACCCATTTGGATTTGGTAACATTTTACTTCCATATTTACATAAATCATTTCCAGTTTTTCATAAATTTAATCCAATCATATATATGTTTGCCAACTCACCCAATGGCTCAGTTGTTACATACACTACTATGCACTTGAGCCCCACAGAGCAGAAGGTCCTAGATTTGATCCTTGCTCTGTGCTGATCTCCACCAACACAGTGATAGCGCCACAAAAATTAATCTCAGCAACTTGGGTTAGGGATAAAATTGGATCTGAAACTGAATATTATGCTATATTAGATTTATTTGATATATCTGTTAGTACTTTAGCCTCTTCTTCCTCAGGCTTAGAAGAGCGACTTTTTAACTGACACAATTAATCTCCTCAATTTTCTGCCCTCGCTGTAGGCACTAGATTGTGTTTGAGCATGGATTCACAGAGAGCAGCAGCCCTCTAGTATTTCACCCAAATTGTTGTGTGAGTGTCATCAAACTATTTAACAATAGAGATTTCACAGTCAAGATTACTCCTCTCCTTACCTAATGCCCACATACGTATCAGGATTGCTAGATAATGATTAGATGCAAGAATCATACATGTATTTTCCTTCCCTAATCCAAGGCCACTGAATTCAATTAAAATACTTTTACTGCCACCCTGACCAAGCTCAGGCAACCATGCATAAACCTTTTGAGCCCTTAAACTTCCTAGTCTTTATGGTTCCGCATTATACCATATGGTGCACTGATCAACTGATCTATAAGGAAATCCTAGACTTTTCCCTTGTTTCTTCATGAATATTTCTCTTCCTGTCTGCTCTTTACCCATTGGAAGGCAACACAGGTAAGGTCACTTCTACTGGCCATGTACATACACTTATAGTAGGAGTTAATGGATTGCAATGGGGAGGAGGAACTTTGGGTAGCTTTTTTGCTTTTCAATCCTGGTGGACTGAGTCCAGTCTAATTACACAAGGTGTAATTAGCAAACTTAGCACAGACTGGGGTTTGAACTTACAACCTTCATGATCTATATATTATAGTAGTTCACTGCATTAAACAACAGAATCATTGAGGCAATCTATGTATTTATTTCTCTAATTTTACATTTATTTGTTCATTGAGCATATATCTGTCACTTCAGTGCAGTACTGAAGGAGTACTGAATTGTCAGAGGTGCCATCTTTCAGATGAGATTTAAACCAATGTCCCATTTACCTGTTCAGGTGGTCATTTAAAGATCCCAGACATCTTATGTTTTTATAAAAGCAGGGAGTCTTCTGGTGTCTTAACCAACATTTATCCCTCAACCAGCACCAAAAAACAATTTAACTGATCATTTATCTCATTGCTGTTTGTGGGACCTTGCTGTGTACAAATTGGCTGCTGTGTTTGCCGACATATCAAGAGAGGTTGCACTTCAAATTAACAAATTGGCTGTGAAGTACTTTGGGACATCCTGACTTTCTTCCTTTATTATTTCCTTCCAGTTTTCCTAGTTCCCTTAAATATGTCAATCTCCAGTCAGGAGAGCAATTATTTTAACAAAAAGCAAAATCGTGCAGATGATGAAAATTTCAAACAAAACTAGAAAATGCTGGAGATTCTCAGCAGGTCAGGCAGCAGCTGATGAGAAAATGTGAGCCAGCTGCCACTTCAAGTATAAAACCTTTTGTCAGAACTCAGCAATATGTACAATTACTTGATTTTACTTCATTCAGAATGATAAGGCTCATTTTGCCTTCAGATTATCTTTTTCCCTGCAGAAGTGTATTTTTTCATTTGGCTGTTCTCTGTGATGGCCAAGACCACCAGCTCAGGCTCAAACATATTAGAATTTGGCCATTCTCAAGATACCTTCTTTCGTGCCGAGTAAAATGAATTGCTTCAACATTATACTATTATAAACCAAAACTTGCACATGGAGTAATCTGGGAGGCAGCATGCCTGTGGGTGAAGATTAAATCTCTTACGCTGCAGAACAAACACTGGACTAGAAAATCTAGGGTCCTTGCTGCACCGGCAAAGACATGGAATTCTTCCAAAATCACTGGGGCGACATTATGTCCAAAGTCAGGTGGGTGGCTCGCACTTGTACAGGTGCAACAGTGGCACCCATCTAACTCTCAGCTGGAAAATCCAATCTACATCGTGGCATTGGACGCCCCCCCCCCCCCACCCAAACATTTGCTCTTTGCCCACTGAAACTTCAGTCCTACTGAATTTAGTATTAGCTGCTTCATGCTCTCAGAGTCATAGATTCATCTACAGCACAGAAAGAGGCCATTCGGCCCATCAAGTTCATGCTGGCTTGCCACGGAGCCATCCAATCAGTCCCACTCCCCCACTCGATTCCCCATAGGCCTGCAAGTTTATTTCCTTCAAGTGCCCATCCAATTTCCTTTTGAACCCATTGATTGTCTCTGCTTCCACCACCCTTGTGGGCAGCAAGTTCCAGGTCATTACCACCCATTGTAAAAAATAATATTTCCCCATATTCCCCTGCATCTGTTGCCCAAAACCTTCAATCTATTCCCCTAATTCTAGTACCATTAGTTAATGGGAACAGTTTTTCCTTGTCTAACTTATCTAAGGCTGTCATAATTTTGTACACCTCTACTAAATCTCACCTCAACCTCCCCCACACTTAGGAGAACAACTCCAGACCACTCAACCTAACCTTGCAACCAAAATCCCCCATCCCCAGAACCACTTCAGCAAATCTGCCCTGCACTCTCCCAAGGACCCCCAACCAACACCCCACCCCCCCAACAATGTGCAGGAACAAGAACCGGATGCAACAGTGGCGTTGATCTATTTGAATGGCGGAGCAGGCTCAACGGGCTGAAAGCTGAATGGCCTTCTCCTGCTCCTATGTTCCTAACACCCCAGCTGGAGCCCAACCAAAACCTTACAAAGGTTCAGCACAACTTCCCCACTCCCACAATCAATGCCACTATCCACAAAGCCAAAGATCCCATATGCTTTGTCAACTACACCCTCATGTCCTGCCACCTTCAAATATCGATGCATATGCACCCAAGGTCATTCCACACCCTGCACATTCCCTAGAACCCTCAATAGTCAGACAAATGATGTTCTTTCAAATGTACTCATGCTGTAAACTATTAATCAAGATTATAATGAAGTGTAACTAGCTGAAGCAAGAGCAAACAGCAGGTTTGATTGGGGTACAAAATCTCACAAGGCCCAAAATTCTAGGGCTTGCAAGGGTCAGCAGAAATATGATTCTAGTGGGGGGCACAATTTGGGGTGGAACCCAGATCCCCTTGGAACTGTGACTAGAAATTCTGCTCTTGAATAGGAGGACATTATTGGTTGCACACAGGTGGCAAATTCCCTGATGTCTTTGGACTTGCAAGCAGACTTAAGGCGTGGCTGCTAGGAAACAAGTGATACACCCCTCAAACTTGGTTGATGACAGCCTCTCCTGTCTGCCTGCTCCCATCTCTTTCGCATGGAACTCCAAATCCACTGAAGACACATGAGCCCCAAGAGAGAAAAGTATCCTACAGCAAAAAAGGTTTAAGAAGAATACTGGGCCCCAACGAAAAGCAAGATCTAGCTACAATAAAGGACACTACAGTGAGGTCGAAGAACCATAACACAAAAAACCTCCTCAGATATTGCCTCAAACTTTTCCACTTTATTTCTTCGGTTTTCTTTCTGTCTCTATCCGCATGTATGTATCGCATATGCATGCTAGCGTGGGCACATCGTGTATTCCTAGGCATTGACCGAATTAAGAAAGCCTGTTTGTGCCAGTTTCGTTGCCTTATAATTGGAAAGCGGTGAACAAGGATTCACCAAGGGGGAGCTCAAAAACACAGTATTTAAAATTAAACCCTGTTTAACCTGCTAAGACCAGGTGAAGGCTGAAAGGGAACCTTAGACCTCTTTCTCACCTGTAACAATGGCGATATGATCAGGTGAGGAGGGGTCACAAGGCTCCTTTCTTGTCCTTCTTATTTGACCACAACAGGATTTATTTCTTTTTAAACAGTGGATGTGCTTACCACTTCAGTGAGTGTTTACCTTTTACCTTTGTTGTGATCGTAAATGAACCAATCGGACAGGTTTTTTTGAGTTTAAACAAGAAAGACATGAGTTTATTATACTTCACAATCTAAACCCTATCTAAAAAAAAATAAAAATTATGCTACACATTCACGAGAATCACACACACACAAATAGATCACAGAGTGATGAGGGGTAGATTTATGGTTGGATTAGAGTCCAGAACAAATAAAAATTAATACACAGTCTGTTGGGTTGGAGGATTCCATTGTCTTCCGGCTGAAGTTGTGTTCCCGAAGTCTTTGGCTGGGAAATGTGCAGTTTGTGGCTGGCCCAGCTGGTTCAGGCTTTTCTTGTATGCAGAATTGTAGGTGGCTTTCTTCCCCTGGTGTCTTTGTCTTGGATCCAACAACCAATCACTAGGCTTCACACGTCCCCACAAAAGGTCCTCTGGAGAGAGAGAGACCTTCTGGCTTCTGCCCAGAATCAGTCACTGGTTTGTCTCCTTGTCCAAGGGAAACTCCCAGCTTTCACAGAGGTGGACAGACATGACTCCCTCAGTGTATTGCCTGGAACATTCTAACGAGATTCCAGTTTAGGAATTTCAGTCCCTCAGGCCTCAAGATGTTAACGTTTACACCTGGAAGGGTTGGCCCTTTCAAAGTTAATGTGTCAGGACGGCTTTGAATGTCCTGCTATTGATAGCAATCTCCTGTGGTTCACTCAATAGAACAACAATTGTTTTGGGTACAGTTCATCAGATATGTGTCTCCTCTTTGAGGTTTGGAATTTGTGGGGTGTTCAAATGCATGTTGCGGTGGCCATCTTGGCTGCCTGCTTTTTTAAAAAAGTTAATGGTAGAGGTTCATTAAAGTTTAATCTAGGTTCCAATTGATACATTTTTAAAAATCACCCTTTGACATAGCATTTTTTTTGACGATGGGAAAGTGGTGCAAAATAATAAAATTTATTTGATTCTACTAAAGAACAGAAACTTAACAATGTAACTTTTCTCATATATCATGTGCATATCCTTGTGCAATTACAAAGCTTTACTCTTCCTTTCTCTACTGCTCCTGCATGGTGAAACCCCTATGGCTTAGGCAGAGGTAGAGGCAGGCTGCTCCAATCCTTGCTCTGACTGTTCTGACTGCTGTGGTGCTCCTACCTGCCTATTAGAGCCCATGAGCTCCCACCAAAGACTGCTCCAGCTGAAACTTGTGCAAGTGCAGATTTGGCCATCAGGACAGGAGGCAGCATCTCGAGTACTGGCTGAGGAGGACGGGAGTTGGTGGCACAGGTGAGAAGTCGGAGCACTTTGAGTGGAGTCCCCCACTTCCATGTCCCCTTTCATCATCATCCCTTTCATGAGCCAGCTTTACTTCACTGCTACCAGTCTGCTGGAGAGCAGCTTGGTGCAGATCAGTGCAGCACTGTAAGGCCAAGGTTAATGTATCAGTCATCCTACTAAAGTGCCAGACACCTTGGCATCCAAAATGTAGAAGATCAAGATGTGCGTGGATACATTTGATTACTCAAATTAATGTTCCATGGAGTTGCGACTCTATCCATGCAATTGATGCCCTGCAGCATCAACCCACTCACGCTTGAGATGAACTCCTCCATTCTTTCTGTAGTTGTCGGCAGTATGTTTGGAAGGTCTGTCAGTATATTGCACATTTTCAGGTGCTCCCCAATGATTATCCTTTTCATTGATGGACCCAGGATACAACATCTGTGCCCAGCTAAGCAGAGTTTGGAGACGGCTGTGCCCTTTGGCATAGACTCTCTACCACCTGTTCCTGCCACCAAGGTTTGCTCTTGCTCACTTTTCAAATGTGAGTCACCAGGTGAAAACCCAACTATCTGACTAACTGTCCCATTGAAGTGCAAATATCTGAACTGATAAGCATGAGTTCTGTTACGAGCTTTGAACTACCTCCTGAGGGATGCCTGCTGTGAGTGCCTCATGGTAGATGTCACATGACTATGACAAGCCAGGAGGCACATTAGTACAGTATTGCATTTCTCTCCCCAAATCCCCCTTTTCATACAAAAAAATTGCATGCATTACCATTTACTGTGAATTGCCAAAGCTTTTTTTTCCAAAAATATACTTTATTCATAAAAATTTGTAAAAAAAAATACATTACAAAACAGTTCAAAGCAGTTCAGATTTGACATTTTGGAAAGTACAATCGCGATCAGATTCCTTCAATACGGAACATGAATTGCCTCACAACTCTTGCCATTCCATTTTAAATGCAATGTTCATTGGCATTACATAATAAAAAACATTTTGGTGCATACAGCCCAAGGGGTTTTACCCAGGTTCCATCCCCTCAGTATGCTATGGCAGAATGACCTTACACAGTGGCCTTTCCCCATTGAGCCTTTGCGGCGGCTCTCCAAAGCTTTAGTGCGTCCCTCAGCACGTAGTCCTGGACCCCTTGGAATGTGCCAATCTGCAGCACTCGGTTGTGGACAGCTCTTTGCACTAGAAGACCAGCAAGTTTCAGGCAGACCAAAGAACGTTTTTCACCGAGATGATAGTCCTCCAGCAGCAGTTGATGTTTATCTCGGTGTGCATCCCTGGGAACAGACCATAAAGCACAGACTCCTGTGTTACCGAGCTGCTCGGGATACTATCACGGCAAAAACCACGGCATCTCTTTCCAGACCTGCTTTGCGAAGGCACATTCCAGAAGGAGGTGGGCAACAGTGTCTTCCCCACCACAGCCACCTCAAGGGCATTGTGCGGAGGTGATGAGATTCCGGGCGCGCAGGAAAGATCTGACGGGGAGATCCCTTCCCACCACCAGCCAAGCTATGTCTTGGTGCTTGTTTCAAAGTTCTGGTGATGAGGCATTCTGCCAAATGACTTTGGCAGTCTGCTCGGGGAACCATCCAACAGGATCCACCATCTCCTTTTCCCATAGGGCCTTGAGGACATTCCATGCAGACCACTGCCTGATGGTGGTCAAAGGTGTTTTTCTGCACAAACTTTTCCATGACGGATAGGTGGTACGGCACGGTTCAACTGGATGGAGCGTTCCAGTGGCTAGACCCATCCTTCGCAACACCAGGGACTGATAGAACCCCAACATGTAGTGACACGTGGTGTTTGCGTACTGGGGTTCTATGCACAGCTTGATGCAGCTGCACACAAAGGTGACCATCAGAATTAGGTCAATGTTGGGTACGTTTTTGCCCACTTTATCTAGAGGTTTGAACATCGTGTCCCTCCGGACATGGTCCATTCTGGATCTCCAGATAAAGCAGAAGATGGCTTGGGTGACTGCCACGGCGCAGGAGTGGGGTATGGGCCAGACGTGCGCCATGTACAGTAACAACGTGAGCGCCTCGCACTTGATGACCAGTTTCTTACCCACAATGGAGAGAGAACGTTGCTCCTACATGCTCAGTATATGGTTCACCATGGCTACTCGCTCCTTCCAGGATTTGGCACATGCCCCAGCCCCTTTGAACCATATCCCCAGCACCTTCAGGTAGTCTGACCTGACGGTGAACGGTACAAAGGATCGGTCAGCCCAGTTCCCAAAGTACATGGCCTCGCTTTTGTCGTGATTTAATTTGGCTCCCGAGGCCAGTTCGAACTGGTCACAGATGCTCATCAGTCTGAGAACGGACAGTGGATCCGAACAGAAGGCAGCGACGTCGTCCATGTATAGGGAGGCTCTGACCTGAGTACCTCCGCTGCCTGGGATTGTCACCCCTCTTATGCCCGCATCCTTCATAATGGACTCAGCAAAAGGTTCGATACAGCAAACAAGCAAGACAGGGGAGAGAGGACAGCCCTGTCTGACTCCAGATTTGATCGGGAAACTTTCTGATTCCCACCCATTGATTGAGACTGCGCTACTGATGTTTTGTAGAGCAGTTTTATCCAATTGCGGATTCCTTCTCCAAACCCCATTTTGGGGAGTATGTCCACCATGTAGGTGTGCGATGGCCTTCTCCTGGTCCAAGCTGATGAGGCAGGTGTCCACACCCCTGTCCCGTACATAGGCGATCGTATCCCTGAGTAGTGCTAGGCTATCAGAGATCTTTCTGCCGGGTATAGTACAGTTCTGATCAGGGTGAATCACCAACTCCAGAGCAGATTTGACCCGACTGGTGATGACTTTGGACAGAATCTTGTCTACATTAAGCAGTGAGATGGGTCACCAATTTCTGATTTCTGCCCTCTCCCCCTTCCGCTTGTAGGTGAGGGTGATGATCCCTTTCCTCATGGATTCTGAAATGCTGCCGGCCAGAAGCATACTCTCGTACACTTCCAGCAGGTCTGGGCCGACCCAGTCCCACCGAGTTGAATACAACTCAACCGGTAAGCCGTCGCTTCCAGAAGTTTTACTCGTCTCGAAGGACCTGACAGCCTTTGTCAGCTCATCCAGAGTCAGCGGTTTGTCCAAACTTCCCCGTGTACTCTCATCTAAGACCTCTGTGATAGATGACAGGAAAGACTGGGAGGCCGTGCTGCTCGTGGGCTTCACGTCATACAGCCCAGCAGAAAAGGATTTGCTAATCCTTTGTATGTCAGACTGCGAAGACGTTACCGAGCCATCCTATTCCTTCAGGCTGCTGATCACAGAGCTCTCTCTATGTACCTATTGGAAGAAGTAACACGAGCACGTCTCATCCTGCTCAACGGAGCAGACTCTAGACCGGAAGATGATCTTGGAGGCTTCCGTGGCAAAGAGCAAGGCCTGCTGGCTCTTCACCTCTTGGAAATTCTCCTTGACCTCGACACCCAACGACTGCAGCCGGAGCAGATTCTGCATTCTTTTCCAGAGATCGGACATTTCCCTCTGTCTCTCCCTCACCTTCTGAACACCTTTGAGGATGAAGAACCTCTTGATGTTCGCCTTGATCGCTTCCCACCAGTGCACCAGAGACTCAAAGAGGGGTTTCATGGTTCTCCAACCTTTGTAATCCCTTTTGAGTTCCTCAATGTTCTCTGGGGTCAGCAGTGTTACGTTCAGCTTCCATGTCCCCCTGCCAACCCGCTGATCATCCTGTAAGTGACGGTAGTCAGTAAGAGGCAGTGGTCAGAGAAGAACACTGGCTTGACGTCGATGGATCTGACTGTGAAAGCACAGGACACAAACAGAAAGTCAATCTTGGAATGGGCAGACCCGTCCGGTCTTGACCAGGTGTATCTACGCTGCGCTCCGTCTGCAGGTTTGCTGAAGATGTCGTGCAGCTTGGCATCTTTTACTGTTTCCATTAGGAAACTGGTCATAGCATCCAGTTTGCTGTCATCACTGCCGGATCGTCCAGCTGCATCGATAATGCAGTTGCAGTTGAAGTCACTGCCTTGCGGTGTAGTGGCTAGCACTGCAGCCTCAGAGCTCCAGCAACCCTGGTTCGGTTCTGGGTACTGCCTGTGCAGAGTTTGCAAGTTCTCCCTGTGACCATGTGGGTTTCCTCCGGGTCCTGTGATTTCCTCCCACATGCCAAAGACTTGTGGGTTGATAGGTAAGTTGGCCATTGTAAAATTGCTCCTAGTGTCGGTAGGTGGTAGGAGAATTGTGGGGATGTGAGAGGGAAATGGGATTAATGTAGGATTAGTATAAATGGGTGGTTGATGGTTGGCACAGACTCAGTGGGCTGAAGGGCCTGTTTCAGTGCTGTCTCTCTCTATGACTCTAGAATGACTGGCCTGAACGTTGCCAGCAGCAGTGGGAGCTACTGGAGGACGGTCAGCTGCTTGCTGTATTGGACCGGGGCGTACATGTTGATTAACAGGAGCAGAGCATTGTTGTACATTATGTCTACTACCAGGAGGTGACTGCCCACCACCTCCTTAACTTCAGAGATGGTGAAGTTGCCTCCCTGCAGCAGAATACCCAGGCCAGAGGAACGGGAATCATTACCCCCTGGCCAGATTGATGGTCTGTAGGGCGACCATTGTCTGTAGGTGCTGAGGTGCGGAATTCCACACTCCTGCAGAAATAGTAGGTCGGCTTTGATCTTGGCAAGGTAACCCAAGGTTGAAACACATCATGTAGTGGATTTAACACTCTGCACATTAATGGAAGCAATCTTTATACCCATTTAAAGCTGGATGTTGCTTACCACACCATGTGTCCTGACTAGTCCCAGTCTTTGGGTATGTTCCTGCATACCCATAGTGTGCACAAGCTGTTGCACATTCGTTCAGCTCAAAAAACCCTTCTGATCACTCACGGGGGGTTTGATCCACTGGGGTGACAACGGGATGGGGGGGAGGGGGCGCCTTGTAGGCAGCAAGGTTTAGACTGTCCTCTGCTGGTGGTGTCTTTTCCCTCTGTTCCTCCTCGAGGACGTTTCTGCTCCCAGCTTCTCGGAGCTGGAGTGCGCTGGACACTTCGCTGCATTCAGTCTCCCGGAGCTGGGGTGCGCTGGGCATCTTGCTGGGTTTGGCACTTTGGGATTGGGGCACTCTGGGCCCATCGCTGTTTCCAGTGCCACAGAGCTGGGGGACTTTCTCTTCCAGGTCGTTTGCATTCTGCTGCTTCTTTTGCATGTGCCTTCTTTCTGGCCCTTCCTCATTTGATGAGCAGCAGCTATCGTAGTCTGTCTCAGACGGTAGCCTCCTCTTGCCATTGGTTTGGGTGGTGACCTGTTCCTTTTTTTGGGACTTCTTTGTTTTTCTTTTGACCACTTGCCACTCTTCTGGGTGTCCCACTGCTGCCTCCTCCTCCATTGATTCTGAATATTGAGGAGGAGTTTCCGGGCATGGGGTAGTTGTTGGGTCGTTGGTTTCAGCTGCCTCCTCTTTCATCTCCTTCTTAGACAGATTTTCTTCGCTGCGGGGAGGGTTGCTGTTCGCCTTCGCAGCATGAGGCGCATTCGCCGTTCCTTCCTCTAGCCTTTCCTTGGACCTTGCCACCTATGCGTAACTGAGGCAGTGCTTGGGGCAGGTCTTGTAGAGGTGGCCTGCCCCACCACACAGGTTGCAGCACTTACCCTGTGTGTGATGGCCTTCCTACTTGCAGTTCTTGCAGACGACTGTGCTGCAGTTGGCCGCCACATGACCAGATTTGCCACAGGTCCGACAAAGTCTGGGCTGCCCTGCGTAGTCCAAGAAGCCTCGACTTCCCCCGATAGCGAAGCTGGAGAGAGGATGGATGACGACTCCATTGGCGTCGACCTTCAAGGTGACCTTGAATTGCCGCTTGCTGGTCCAAATCCCAAACAGGTCCTTGACCTCAGTGCTGCTGCCGGCCACCTTGACGTACCTGGTTAGGAAAGTGAGCACATCCATGACAGGAGCATGAGGGGGTTGTAGAGGTGGATTGTCACCACCCGGTTCTGTTGTGATGGCAGCATGAAGAGCGGCTCCATCATGAGGATCGACAGCCATGCCTGGTTTCTTCTCTCCTTGAAGACCTTCAGGAACTTGATGCATCCCATCACATTCTTGAATGTCACATTGAAATAGCCGCTGCTGGGGATGTTCTACAGGCAGAAAATGTCCGCAGCTTGGAATCCACAGCATTCAATCAGGATTTTCTGAATGAATAAGGCGTGGTCGATGGGTGCACCTCCTTTGCTATCTTTCACTGCCACCCTAACAGTGTTACGTACCCCAGGCCTGGAGCTCTGGTGTTGGTTGCTGCCATTTTTTGTTTGAAGCTTTCCTGGGCCAGGCACTAAAACGCCAACCAACAGGCAAACAACAACCATGGTAGATCTCCAATCCCAAATGGCAAAATGACGGCGAAATGGCACTGAAACCCCTCAAAAAACACCACCTGCAGTATCAAAGCCCACTGATCATGGTCTCTCCCCTGCAGTTCATTATTCTCATCAGTCTCTGCACATGCTTTGCACACACAGCCTTTAAATCTTCTTAATAGGGCACATGCAGGTTGTTGTTGGCTGTTTATCTGGGTGATTTTCCTTCTCTGGGAAGTGTCATTCCCATGTCACTTGTGGTACATGTTGTTGTTCCACTTTCATTGTTGGGGTGCTGTGGACTTCTGGAACTGATGGTTGATCTGTGCAGATGATGAGTTCACATCTTCCTGATCAGCCACCTGCAGTGAAGGAACAGCTTCTCCAGTTGTGCATATGTGCCTGCGGTTGTGATGGTATATCTGGTTGCTCACTTCCACTGCGTATGATTGAGATGACACCTGCTCTACCCAGGTCCCAAGTTGCCACTTGGCTGACTCTTGTTGTGAGCGTTGACAGTTTGTACCCTGACTGGCCCTCCAATGTTAAATTCTGACAATGGTTTGGCAGTTTTGTCAAAATGAAATTTGATTTTCTGCCGTTCCACCTTGATTTTGTCACTCATGCCTGTTACTACCTCTGGCTTCAGTAGCTTTTTTGCTGTTGGAAGAATAGGTTGGGTGCGGCGTAACATTAGTCTTTGTACTGGACTACTTTCCATGCCTTCAGTAGGTGGGTTTCTCCACTTGAGGATTGCCTTGTATAGATGTGTACTGGATTTGCTCGATTTCTTTTATGTTTCCTTTGGCGATTTTCACTGCCGCCTCAGCCTTTCCATTTGCCTGGGGATAATGTGGAGATGATGTATGGTGTTGAATTTCCCAATCCTTTATGAAGTGGCTGAATTCTTCACGCGTGAACTGAGGGCCATTGTCACTCATCACAATGTCTGGAATGCCGTAAAGACTGAAGTGTGCTTTCAGGCATTCTACAATCTCACCGATAGTCATTGAGGACAGCTGATCTACCTCCCAGTAGTCAAAATAGTAGTCTATGGTGACAAGATAATCAGTTCCTGTGAGAGTGAAGAGGTCTACTTCAAGTGTCATTCAAGGTCTGTCTGGGATGTCATGTGTCATCAGCAGCTCTTAGCTTGCTTATCTTGGTACTCATTACACACACTGCACTGGCTGATGTGGTCCTTGATTTCATTGCTCATGTTTGGCCAGTACAGCTCTTCTCTTGCCTTCCTCAGACTCAACTCAATTCCTTGGTGGCTTGCATGGATGTGCGTTAGCATCTCTCCTCTCAACTCCTTATGGATAATGTTGCTATTTCTTTTGTACACGATGCAGTCTTGGGATGTCAATTCATCTCTAGAAGCCCAATATGTTCTTGTGACCACAGGAGTGTCTTTGATGCTGTCAGGCCATCCTTTCATCACTACTTCTTGCAACACTTATAGTGTTGCATCTTGTTGGTAGTTCACTTGATTTGAGCAAGATGCTTGTCTGTCATATTCAATGTCTCTGCGGGGTTGATGACTTTCAGAGCATGTCAGCTGCAGCTGCATGTTGGATCTGGAAGATTTCACACTCTGTCAAAGCATCCTCTATTTTCTTCATAGGAAGTGCTGCTCTCGACAGCATGTCAGCAATGTACATCTGTTTCCCTTGCTTGTATGTCACATCCAGATGATATCTCTGTACCCAGAGTAACATTCTTTGTAGACGCTTTGGAGCAGATAGTAGCGGCCTGAGGAAAATGTTTTGAAGTGGATTGTGGTCGGTCTCGACTGTCACGTTGTCACTTCCTAGTAGGTATTGATGAAAATGTTCACAAGCAAAGACAATGGCCAGGCACTCTTTCTCGATCTGAGCATAGCATTGTTCCGTTTGCGTTAACGCCCTAGATGCAAATACAACCGGTTGTTCTTGCTGCATTAGGATTGCTCCAAATCCTGTCTCGCTGGGGTCACACTGCTGGGTAACTTCATCATTTACATCATAGTATTTCAGCACTGGCGTTGCTGTTACTAATTGCTTGATTTTAGTTAACGCTGCTTCTTATTCTGTGCCCCAATACCTTGTCCTTGACAGTGAGTTGGCGTAATGGTTCACACTCCGATGACAAATTGGGCAAAAATTGTTGATGAAATCAACAAATCATTGCATTGCTTTTACATCTGTTGGTCGCTGCATCACTGCTACCGCACTCAACTTTTCGGGATCTGGGCAAAGACCTTTTGCTGTGGGTACATGACCTATGAACTAGACTTTGGGCATCTTTAATTGCAATTTTTTCTTGTTCAGCTTCATATTCTTCTGGCGACCTCTGTCTAGCAGTCGCACTAGATTTTGATCGTGGTCAGCAATGGCTTCTTCCATTGTGTCTCCACATCCATAAACTAGCAGATCATCCACTATAGCTTCCACTCCAGGGAGATCAATAACTATCTCATGCTGTCTGCGTTGATCCTCCTCTGGAGCAGTGGAGATGCCAAACAGCATGCACAACCATCTGTATCTCCTGAACGGCGTCCAGAATGTGGTTAGAAAACTGTTGCTTTCATCCAGCTTCACTTGCCAGTAACCATCCTTCGCATCTAGGGTAGTGAAGATTTTTGCCTTTGCAAGTTGTGGCAAAATTCCTTCAATGTTTGGCATGGGGTAGTGAGATCTCTTCAGAGCTTTATTTAGATCCTTTGGGTCGATGCGTACTCTCAGCTTTCCAGGTTGTTTCACTGCTACCATGCTGCTAATCCATTCTGTAGGGGTTGTCACTTACTTGATTATTCCCTTCTTTTCCGGCTCTTTTATCTTGTCTTTCAGGATGGCCTTGAGGGCAGCTGGAACTTTCCTCGGCAGATGCTGAATTGGTCTTACCCTCTCATCTACTTCGAGATGATATTCTCCAGGAAGTCTTCCTAAACCTGTAAACACATCATTGCACTCTTCTAGGATCTGTTCCGCGGTAAATGGTTTAGTGTGCTGTGACACATTGCAAATCTCTTTTTGCACGTTGAGGGTTATCAGTCCAAGCTTTAGACTTGCTCCAGCTGAGATGAGTGGCTTTTGCTACCCATCTATGATCTAGAACTCCAGATCTTCGTTCTTGTCATTGCACTGGGCTCTCAGAGTAATTTGTCCTCTCAGCACTAGTATTGTGCCATCATATAGCCTCAACCTTACTTTCAAGGGCTCCATTTTTGGATCGCCATGTTGAGCCAGTTTGCACATGTCTGTGAAGGTGATGATGTTGCATGACGCACCGGTGTCTATCTGACACTTTATTTGACTTGATGTTCTCCTTCTGCAGTCATCATTCCAACAGTCACAAACCATTTATCACCTATCAACCTGACTGAACCAACCTAGTGTTTGGTGTATTGGTCAGAATCTCCGGCTGATATCTCTCTAGTGGCCATCTGTACCTGTTTGTTGTGCTTCGTTCTAGCCAAACACTAGTGTGCAAAATGTTTCAGCTTTCCCCACCAAAGACATGCCTTCTTTTCCTTTGTGTGATGTCCTCCACAGTATTTGCATCCGGCCCTTTGTGTGTGATCTTTCTGACCTTTCGGCTCAGATTGCCTATCAGCACAATGCAAAGCCTGGTCTGTTCTCCATGAATATGCTGTAGCTGCTGATTTACAACCTCAGGGCTTCTGCACATGTCGATCACTTTCCTGAAAGTTTCTCCTCTCTCAATGGACGTGCTCTCACTGCAGGATCTCTTTTACCTAATACAATCCTATCTTTAATTAGATCATCTTTAAGTTGTGCAATTTCACAGGATTCTGCATGTTGTGTTAATGCAGTCACATATTGATCAATGGACTCTCTTTCACCTTCGCCCCTAATATTAAACACACACCATTCATAAGTGGCATTCACTTGGGGTTCAGAGCGTGCCTTCAAGGCTTTCAATATTTTTGCTGTCCCAATTTTTTTGTTCTTCAGAGAGATTTAGGTGGAATACATTTTACAACAGTCTCTCCCCAACAGTGATAAGAGTAGCTACTTGTACTCGTAGCTACTCTGGTTTGTTAATTAAATCTGTCGCGATTCCGTAATTTTGCCTTTGCGTGTGAAAAAACTGCCAGTTCTGTTTCATATCACCACAACCGGCACCAGAAGAGGAAGATTTGCAGCCATTGTTCCTTACCCAGTGCTTTCAGCACTTCTTTGTTCCTTTTCTGTGGTTTCCTGTGGCTTTTAGCAGCTTTCAGCAGCTCTGAACATTCCCGTGTTCCTCTTTTAGTATCTGTGCTTCTATACAGCTCTTCAACACTCAATCTCTGACACCATGTTATGAGCTCACAGGACAACAGTCTTGCTTGTACTGTGTCTTTATTGAACTGCCTCCTGATGGATGCCTGCTGTGAGTTTCTCATGGTAGAGGTCATATGACAAGCCAGGAGGCACATTAGTACAGTATTGCATGTCCCTCCCAAACAAGTTCTATGGCTGTACTCATCTTACCTGACCTGGTTAGGTCATTAAAGTGTTTTTTTTTCACTGAATCCAGGAGTGTAGCACAATGCGCTTGCTGCTGACCACCTGGGCCATCTCCAGCCGTGCCTTCTTTGTGGCAGCAGCAGGTTTCTTCCATTTCTGGGAAGAGTATCTCTCTGTGGCTCCTCACTGCCCCCAGCAATACACAAAGGGAGGTGTCATTAAAGCAGGGCACAGACTTTAACCCTCCTGAATCCATTGTCAAAGTTCTTTCATGCTTCCAGATTCCAACCCCATCAAATTCCATCTTTGGTTTGCTTCTTTAAGCACAGAAGTTGGGATTGCTTTGTGTGACTCTGTAGCACATTCACTGCCTTGCAAACAATGCAAACGCGGAAGTAAAATGATAATGAGGAGCCAGTGTTAAAATGCCACAGACAGGCATGCTGAACTTACTTCCTGGATTTCCCCTGCTCCCAAAGCCCCTCAAGGTTATTATTGGGGCCAATGTTTCAAGTCAACAACCTTTTATCAGAACTGCCACCATCAGTAAACAACTTAAAGTAGTTACCAGCTGGCAAGCTACCAAACGTCTGCAAAGAAATATAAAATTAGACAAAATTATGATTCACAATAATACAATTCTTTATCTATCAAATCCATATTCTAGATGTCCTGATCTTTTTAGAAAGAAAATATTTTCTGTCCAATTTCTCTGCCATCTTTTCCCCTTCCCTCGTCTTCTCTTCCAAGTATGTTGACCCCTTGCTCTGTCATGATTTCATTGTTGCCAGTTGTCTTCCAGCAGTGGACTATTCAACCTGGAGATAGCCCTGGTGGGGACATTGGCCAGCGTTTTATGCCTTTCACCCCCAGGAAAGGACTGAGAGGGAGGGTGGGGGGTATAAAATTGCATGGGATGGCGGGGCTGGTGTGTTTGTCGCTTACCCACCCCCGCTGGTATTTTACCAGCAGCGGGAGAGGTGGCAGGCGGTCCATCTGCCCTTAGGCCAATTGACCAGTGGCGGATGGGGACTTCGCCACCTGGGGAGGCAGTCCAGTAAAACCTGGAGGCCTGTTGCAGGCTGAAGTGGGTGGTGTACCCTCCTGTTCGGGCACCCTGTCCCCCACAGAGGACCCCCCTCCCCCGGCAGCATGGGCCGCCCTTGCTGAAAGACCCCCTTGCCCTTATGATCAAACACCACCCCCACCAGGGCCTGGCTGATTGGCCCCAGTGTGCCCCAACCCCACATAACTTTCTTCTTTGGCCTCCATCGCTGGCTGAATCCAGGGCCTGCTGCAGTCCCAGCTGTGGTCACTGCTCCTGGCAACACTGCTGGGACTAAAGAGCTGCCGGCCCACTGATTGACCTGCAGCTCTTCAAGGCAGGACATCCTGCCTTGGAGGGGCAGAAGCCACGACTGCAGGCAATTAATTGCCTGAGCCACGCAAAATATGGTCATGGCTTCCAGGGCCAGCAGGGGCGGGCTCATCCTCAGCTTTCAGGGGCCACCACCTCCTTATAAAATCCTGGCCATTATAGCTGATGTTCATATGCTGACTAGATAACAAGAAGGAAAGGCTGGCCAATTCTGCTCCCCAATCATAACCACCGAATCTATGCAGTTAAGGTCAGCTGTGATTCCCCTGCCACTGTCCCAGCTGAGATCAACTAACCCAGTGCAGATCAGGGATTTACTTTGGAAGCTTCTCGGTCTGTATGCCTCTGCTACTCACTGGAGACATGTTAAATTGTCAGAGGAGCAAGCCCTACCGTTCAAGGTGATGAATAATTTGAAAGTTAATAGTCACTTCTATAACTTCAGACTGTTGTGATCTAAGGGCTTAAGATAGAAGCCAAAGGTGAAGAGGGATCAGCTTTTTTAAAGACAGCAATCGATGAACAAAATTCCATAGAGAAAGAGAGGTGGACTGGAAGTAATAATTAAAAGAGATGATATTGAACAAGGAAGTTCACAGGCATATACCTTTATAAGGAATGTCATTAAGACAAGATCCTAGATTTTCTGATATCAGGGTAAGCTGGGCCCAAATAGTTAGAAGCAGGCTTAAATGGGATTGTGCTGTTTGCACTTCATTTTCTGAGGTCAGCTTGTTAGCCCAGTTCCACATCGAATGTACATCCTGTGCCACGTGGGGACTCCAGGACCCTACCCATGTCCTGGACAACTACATGTGCAGAAAGTGCCACCAAATGCAAAAACTTGAGCGCTGAATCTTGGAACTCGAGGAGCAGCTGGTGTCACTGAGGTGCATTTGTGAGGATGAGGAATACGTAGATAGCACATTTCAGGAGGTGGTCAACCCACAGCTTAAGACAGTGCAGGTAGAGAGGAACTGAGTGGCTGCCAGACAGACAAGAAGGACAAGGCAGGTAGTGCAGGAGTCCCCGGAGGGCATTCCACTTTCTAACCAGCATTCAGTTCTGAGTATCGATGGGAGAGAGAATTCTTCTGGAGAGTGCAGTGAGAGTCATGACCAGAGCACCATGGGTGGCTCAGTTGTGCAGGGAGGGAGGAAAAAAGACAGGACAGCAATAGTGGTAGGGGAACAGACAGGCATTTCTGTGGTTGTAGACATGATTCCAGGATGGTAAGTTGCCTCCCTGGTGCAAAGGTCATGAAAATCATCAAGTGGCTACAGAACATTCTGGAGGGTGAGGGTTCACAGCCAGAGATCGTGGTCCACATTGGTACCAATGATATAGGCAGAAAAGGGATGAGGTCCTGCAGGCTGAGTTTAGGGAGTTAGGAAAAAGATTAGCAAGCAGGACCTCAAAGGTAGTAATCTCAGGATTACTCCCAAGGCCGCATGCTAGTGAATATAGAAATAGGAGAACACACCAGATGAATGCAAGGCTGGAGAGATGGTGCAGGAGCGAGGGCTTCAGATTTCTGACCAGTTCTGGGGAAGGTGGGGCCTGTACAAACTGGACAGTCTTCACTTGAACAAGACCAGGATGAATATCCTTACAGGAAGGTTTGCAGATGCTGTTGGGATGGTTTAAACTAGATTGGCAGAGGGATGGGAACCTGAGGGCAGTTTCAGATAAGACAAATTCAGAGCAGGGGATGGGAGGCAGAAAATTAGCGAGTGACTCTGAAAGACAGAAGATACAAAGATTAAAAAGCACAGGAATTTGTCAGTGTTCAAATGTATTTACTTAAATGCAAGGAGTACAGCAAATGAAGCTGTGGGCACAGATAGACACATGGCAGCATGATATCATTGCTATAATGGAAACTTGGCTTAAAGAGGGGCAAAAATGGCAGCTCAACATCCCTGGATATAGAGTTTTCAGGGAGGATAGAAAGGGGGACAAAAAAGGAGGGGGCGTAGCATTATTGGTTAAAGAATCAATTACAGCTGTGAGGAGGGATGATATGCTAAATGAATCATCAAATGAGGCTATATGGGTTGAGGTCAGAAATAAAAAAGGGGCTGTCACACTACTAGGGGTGTACTATAGACTCCCAAATAGCGAGAGGGAGATAGAAGAACAAATATATAGGCAAATTTCTGAGTCCATATATAGGCAAATTTCTGAGTCCAAAAACAACAGGGCAATAATAGTTGTGGATTTCAACTACCCTAATATCAACTGAGATACAAACAGTGTGAAGGGCACAGAGGGCATAAAATTCTTGAACTGCATTCAAGAGAACTTTTTTAACCAGCACATAACCAGCCCAATGAGAGGGGGCGCAATTCTAGATTTAGTCTTCGGTAATGAAGCTGGGCAAGTGGATGAAGTAGCATTGGGCGACCGTTTCAGAGATAGTGACCATAATACAGTTAGATTTAGCATTATTATGGAAAAGGACAAAGACAGAACAGGAGTAAAAGTTCTAAATTGGAGGAAGGCAAATTTTATGAAGCTGAGAGGTGAACTGGCGAAAGTGGACTGGATACAGTTACTTGAAGGAAAATCAGTGGCAAACCAGTGGGAGGCATTCAAAAGCGAGATTCTACGGGCACAGTGTAGACATGTCCCCACAAAGAAAAAAGGTGGTACTGCCAAATCTAGAGCACCCTGGTTATCTAGAAGCATACAGTGTAAGATAAAGCAGAAAAAGAAAGCTTGTGACAGTCACAAAAAACATAATACTTTAGAAAGCCTTGAGGAGTACAGAAAGTGGAGGGGTGAAGTAAAATAAGAAATTAGGAAAACAAAGAGAGGACATGAAAAAATATTGGCGGGTAAAATCAAGGAAAACCCAAAGATGTTTTATAGTACATTAAGAGCAAGAGGATAACTAAGGAAAGGGTAGGGCCTATCAGAGATGTACAAGGTAACTTATGCGTGGATGCAGAAGATGCTGGCAGGGTCCTTAGTGAGTACTTTGTCTCTGTCTTCACAAAGGAGAGGGATGATGCAGACATTGTAGTCAAAGAGGAGGAGTGTAAAATATTAGATACAATAAGCATAATGAGAGAGGAAGTACTAGAGGGTCTAACATCCTTGAAAATGGAGAAATCACCAGGGCCGGATGGTTTGTATCCCAGGCTGTTAAAGGAAGCCACGGAGGAAATAGCAGATGCTCTGACGATCATTTTCAAATCCTCACTAGATACAGGTAAGGTACCAGAGGATTGGAGATTTGCAAACGTTGTACCATTGTTTAAAAAGGTTGTGAGGGATAGGCAAAATAATTATAGGCCAGTCAGTCTGACCTGGGTAGTGGGCAAATTATTAGAATCAATTCTGAGAGATAGGATAAACTGTCACTTAGAAAGGCACGGATTAATCAGGGATAGTCAACGTGGATTTGTTAAGGGATGTCGTTCTGTGATGGACACCACACCTGCCAAATCAAACATATTAATTTTGTCATATGGAACACTATTATTTGAACGCTTACTGGACATTGAACATAACTCATTTTCAAAGTCCACAGAACATGGCTGAAAACATGGCTGCACATTTGCATTCTGAAAGACAGTGGCATGCAGAGACAATGGGAGTACTCCCTGATTCAATTAACCGGATGGGTTTTGTCAATAGGGATGATCAAGAGACATTGAGAGTAATTGAATGTGTAAGAGCCAGCATTCCACCCCGCAACTGAAACTGTCTGGTAAGCTTGGAGAAATCCACAAACCTCGCAGGCAAGGCTGTTCCAAACAAGGAGCTAGTCACATGACTAACCTGCTGGCCAACCTGGAGTTAATTGAATTGTGCTCACAGAACAGTTTTTGGAAGAGACTGCAATTGAACTTCAAGGAAGAAGGTCTCCCTCTCTCTTTCTCACGCAAAGTTCCAGGGACCAAAGAAGTAACTTAAGCCTCAAGAGAGAAGACGAGCGAAAGTTTGAAAGTGTGCACCGGCCCCTAGTGAGAACTGCAAGAGTTAACTTCAATCAAAGACTTTACATCAAACCCAAAACCAGTAGTGAACTCCATCTATTACTTTAAACCTTTCCCCTTTAATTCTTTCTTCTCTTCTGTCTCTATTTGCATGTGTGTTTATCACGTATGCATGCGGGCGTGGTCATGTCGCGTATTTTTAGTAGTTTTAACTGAGTTAGAGTTTTAAGGTTAATAAACTTACACTTTTCTTGTTTAAATCTGAGAAAACCTGTCTGGTTGATTTCTTTGTAATTACAATTAGAGAACAGTGAGCAAGGACTCACGGAGGGGAAGCTAAAAACACTGTGTTTTAAAAGTTAAGCCTTGTTCCGGCCAAACCAGAAACAGGCTGAGAGGGGAGCCCTAGACCCCTTCCTCATCTGGTTGTAACATATTTTACTAACTTAGTTGAATTTTTGAGGAAGTAATCAGTGACAGGAAACAAAGGATAATGGTTAACAGATGTTTCATGAATGGAAAGTGGTTTCCAGTGGTGTTCCACAGGGCTCAGTGTTGGGTCCCTTGCTGTTTGTGGCATATATTAATGATTTGAACTTAAATGTGAGAGGCATGATTGGGAAATTTGCAGATGACACAAAAATTGGCCATGTAGTTGATAGTGAAGAGGATAGCTGTAGACTCCAGAATGATATCAATGGTTTGGCTGAGTGGGCGGAAAAGTGCAAATGGAATTCAATCCAGAGAAGTGTGAGATAATGCATTTGGGGAGGGTAAACAAAGCAAGGGAATACACAATAAATGGGGGGATATAGAGAGGGGTAGAGGAAGTGAGAACCTTGGAGTGCATGTCCACAGGGCTCTGAAGGTGGCAGGACAGATGGATAAAGTGGTGAAGAAGGCATATGGGATGCTTTCCTTTATTGGCCGAGGTATAGAATTCAAAAGAAGGAATGTAATGCTGGAACTGTATAAAACACTGGTTAGGCCGGAGCTGGAGTATTGCATAGTTCTGGTCACCACATTACAGGAAGGACATGTTTGTTTTGGAGTGTGTACAGATTAAATTTACAAGAATATTGCCAGGGCTTGAAAATTGCAGCTATGAGGAAAGATTGGATAGGCGAGGGCCGTTTCCCTTAGAACAGAGGAGGCTGAGGGTTGACTTAATTGAGGTGTACAAAATTATGAGGGGGCTAGATAGAGTAGACAGGAGAGACCTGTTTCCCCTAGTGGAGAGGTCAATTACCAGGGGGCACAGATTTAAGGTGATTGGTAGAAGGATTAGAGGGGACATGAGGAAAAGCTTTTTCACCCAGAGAGTGGTGGGTGTCTGGAATTCATTGCCCAGATTGGTGGTGGAGGCAGAAACCCTCAACTCATTTAAAAGGTACCTGGGCATGCACCTGAAGTGCTGTGACTTGCAAGGCTACGGACCAGGTACTGGAAAGTGGGATTAGAATGGGTGGCTAGTTATTTCAGCCGGCGCAGACACGATGGGCTGAATGGCCTCTATCTGTGCCATAACTTCTCTATGGTTCTATAGATGCAGGTGGGTGGAGGGAGCACACTAGAAGTGGCAGCAGGAAATGCATATGGGTGAAATTTTAAAGAATAGGGACACAAGAGGAGTGTCACAGTCGGAAATTGTAGCACAGAGTTCCAAAAATTCTGAGAAATTTGCAAAAGCTCAAAAAACATCTTACCCTTTCCCAAGAGTAAGAGGGAGGAGACCAAGGAGCTACAGGTAAAAATGAAAGATGAACAAGACCAAGATGAAGATAGAGGTATTTAAGCCCAATTAGCACCCCTGCAAATCATCCTCAGGAAGTGTTCAACCCATACAGTGCCTCACAAGGAGGAAGAGATTGGGAAGGTGAAAGGTAACACAGGCAATGCTATGTAGTCTAGGCTGGAAATTACTTACAATACTTTGAAGCTACAGTATATGGACATTTAAAGGTACTTCGTGAAACTTGCTGAGAATTTAAAATGAGCTAGGTACAGGGAAATGATGGATTTCCCTCTGGGGTTTTCATTGTTCCTGTGCTTTGAGGAGGAGGAGGATGAGGACACAGAGGAAGGAAGGGTGGAAGCCAGGTGAGTTTTGCAACATATATGCAGGCAACATCCAACATTCAGATATCCACCTAACAGGTTCCACGTGAAGGTCCCATCTAAATTCCCTTTGTTTTTGCCTCACCACTCCCTAATTCTGTAACTTCCTCCAACTCTACAACAACCCCGAACTGTCAGTTCCTCTGACTGTGACCTCTTGTGTATCTCCAATACCTTTCACCCCACGATTTCCTTCAGCTGGCAAGGTCCGACACTCTGGAATTTGCTTTTTTAATCATGCCGCCTTGCATTCTTTCTTTAATACCTTCATTAAAAACCATTTGTTTTAATGTTAATGATGGCTCAGTTGACAGTACTCTCACCTCTGTGTTAGAAAGCTGTGGGTTCAAGTCCCACTCCAGGACTTGGTATAAAAATTAAATCATGCCAGTATAGTACTGAGGGAGCGTGCCTCTGTCAGAGGTGACTTCCTTTGTGTGAGATGTTAAAGTGTTGCCCTATCTGCCCTCTCAGGTGCATATATAAGGTCACATGGCACTATTTCAATGAAGAGCAGGGGAGTTATCCCTCATGTGCTAGGCAATATTTATCCTGAAATTAACATCACTAAAAAAATTATCTGGTCATTTTCACAATACTCTTTGTGGGAGTTCACTGTGTACAAACTGCTGCAGTTCCTGCATTGCAACAGTGACTACACTTCAAAAGCACTTCATTGGCTGTAATGTGCTCTAGGATGTCCTGTGGTCATGAAGGGTGCTATTTAAATGCAAGGTTTTTTTCTTTTTTGACAAAGCTTTTGGTCACCCCTCCAAATATTTTTTTTCTTTGGCTTGGTACCCATTTTTTCTGATTATAAGTGTGTGAATCACCTTGGAACTATCTTCCACGTTAAAGGTGCTATATAAATGAAAGTAGGCAGGTTAATTTTAGAAGGCTGTGGGTTTTCCCTGACGCCATCAGAGATTTATCAGCTGTTGGAACCTGAACTGCAGCCTCTTTTCACCAGCCTTTTCTGTGACTGTGAAGTTGACAACAGCCTCTAACTTGTATGTATCCAGATACTTACAGGTGGCCTCTAAGGACATCAGTTACATCAGTCTGCCAGCAGTGCATCGCTCTCTTAGTTAGTCAGGGAATTCCTCTGAATGTATTCAGCTCTACATCAATATAGCAAAGCAGGGAGAGAGAAAATTGAATATGAAACTGTTCTATCAGCTCCCTGTCACTCATTTTCTTCTGGAAGTGATGTTGGACACATAATACATCCATCCAAACATACACAGACATGTTCTAATCACAGATAAAGGAGAGAATTGCAATATGTATCCCATAATTTTCATTCATACAATGCTGGTTACAAGGAACACCTAAGCATCCCTGTAGTCCAGCGTTGTTAAGGGCCCCAGGGGACTTCAATTTTAATAGGCTGCCTTTGGCAATGTTAGCGATCACAGAAAATCTATTGCTTTACAGAAACTGGGAGAAATGGCAAATTACCAGTGGGCGATTTTCCTTAGGTACTTTAGGCACTGAAGATGCACAGCCTCCATCGTCGTCAAGATGGGGTCCTAAACTGAAATGGCAGTTTAGCATGTGTTTAGTGCAAGATGCCATCTTGGTAAAGGAGTTGAAGTTTGCACTTGGAACAGCTGCCCAGAGGATCTTTAAGCAGCTGATTGCCTCTTAAATTGCCTGCTGGTGCTCATTAAGGAGGCTGCACAGCATTTTGGTGACTAGTACTTGACCTAACGTCCTGTCCCAACAGCAACTAGCTGATTGAGAGTAAACCTTGGTTGCAGACTATTTTGAGTACTACTTAAAGTTATATAGGAACAAAGGAAATAGGAGCATGAGTAGGCCATTTGGCCTGTTGAGCCTGCTCCACCATTCAAACAGATCGTGGCTGATCATCTACCTCTATACCATTTACCCCCACCATCCCCAAATCCCTTGATATCATTAGTACCAAAAACCTATTGATTTTGGTCTTGAACATGCTCAATGATTGAGCTTCCCCAGCCCTCTGGGGGTAGGGAATTCCAAAAATTCACCACCCGCTGAGTAAAATAATTCCTCTTTATCTCAGTCTTAAATGGCCTGCCCCTTATTCTGAGACTGTGTCCCCTGGTTCTAGACTCACTAGCCAGAGGAAATGTCCTATCCACATCCACCCTGTCACGCCCTGTAAGAATTTTGTAAGTTTCAATGAGATCACCTCTCATTCTTCGAAACTCAACAGAATACAGGCCCAGTTTCTGCAATCTCTCCTCATAAAACTATCTCACCATCATGGGATTAGTCCAGTTAACCTCCATTGCACTCCCTCAATGGCAAGTATATCCATCCTTCCTTAGATAAGGAGACCAAAACTGTACATAATACTCCAGGTGTGGTCTCACCAAGCAAGGCTCTATACAATTGCAGCAAGACTTCTTTACTCCTGTACTCAAAACCCCTTGTGATGAAGGCCAACATACCTTTTGCCTTCCTAATTACTTGCTGCACCTGCATTCTAGCTTTTAGTGACTCATGAACAAGGACACCCAGGTCTCTTTGGACATCAACACTTCCCAACCTCTCACCATTTAAGAAATACTCTGCCTTTCTGTTTTTTCTACAAAAGTGGATAACTTCACACTTATTCACATTATATTCCATCTGCCACGTTCTTGCCCATTCACTTAGCCTGTCCAAATACCTTAAAGCCTCCTCACAACTTACATTCCCACCTAGTTTTGCGTCATCAGCAAATTTGGAAATATTACATTTGGTTCCCACATCCAAATCATTTATATAGATTGTGAACAGCTGTGGCCCAAGCACTGTTCCTTGCAATATCCCACTTGTAACAGCCTGCCATCCTGAGAATGACCGATTTATACCTACTCTCTGCTTTCTGTCTGTTAACCAATTCTCAATCCATGCCAGTATATTACCCCCAATCCCATGTTCTCTAATTTTGTTTATTCACCTCCTGTGTGCGACCTTATCAAAAGCCTTCTGAAAATCCAAATACACCACATTCACTGGTTCTCCTTTATCAATGCTACAAGTAACATCCCCAAAAAACTCCAACAGGTTTGTCAAACATGATTTGTCTTTCATAAATTCATGTTGACTCTGCCCAATCATATCATTATTTTCCAAGTGTCCAGTTATCACATCCTTTATAATAGATTCTAACAATTTCCCTACTACTCCCGCTCCCTTCTTAAATAATGGGGTTACGTTTGCTACTTTCCAGTCTGCAGGAACCCTTCCAGAATCTATAGAATTTTAAAAGGTAACCACCAATGCATCCACCATCTCAAAAGCCACCTCCTTCTGGGATGTAGCTCATCTGATCCAGGGGGTTTGTCAACCTTCAATCGAATTAATTTTTCGCATACTACCTCTTTATTAATACTAATTTCTTTCAGTTCCTCATTTTTACAAGTCCATTGGTTCCCTAGTATTTCTGGGAGATTTTCTGTATCTTCCTCCGTACTGACAGACATAAAGTAATTGCTTAATCTCTCCACCATTTCCCTATTCTCCACCACAAATTCTCCTGTCTCCACTTTTAATGGACCAACATTTGTCCTTGCTAATCTTTTCCTTTTCACATACATAAAGAAGCTTTTACCATCCGCCTTTATGTTTCTTGCTAGCTTGCATTCATATTCTCTTTTCTTCTTTATCAGTTTCTTGGTCCTCCTTTGCTTGATTCTAAATTGCTCCCAATCCTTGGGCTTACCACTTTTTCTGGCAACCTTATAAGCCACTCCCTTTGATCTAATGCAATCTTTAACTTCTTTTATTAGCCACAGTTGATTCATCTTTCCTATTGGGTTTTTGTGTTTTACAGGAATGTATATTTGTTGTAGACCATGTAATACATCTTGAAATACTAACCATTGCTAGTCCACTGTCAAATCTTTTAATGTGAGAGGTTTCACCTCTCATTCTTTGAAACTCGAGAGAATACAAGCCCAGTTTCCCCAATCTTTCATCATAGGACAGTCCCGCCATCCCGGGAACAAGTGGTGAAACTTCATTGCACTCCCTGTAATATCCTTCCTAAGGTAAGGGGACCAAAACTGCAAACAATACTCCAGGTGCAGTCTAATATTCCCTGTGACTCTTGGGCCCACTTATACTGCAGTAAGATGCCACGGCCACTCCACCTCCCCACTTGAGACAAGTGACTCTGTGGCATCAAGTGGCCCTTTCCCCATCCAAAATAATTAATGACCTGGGAAATAGACTGGGGCCGGGTGTGCAATCAAGTCAAAGGCTAAGTTCCCGCACCCATAATAGATTTGCCCCCATTGAAGCAGACCAGAAATTTAGGAGCAGTGTATTTATTGACAGAGATGTCAAGGAATTTCAGAGACAGTAGATTACAGGAAATCCTTTCTTCTGTCTTGGGATTCCTGTGAGTCGCTAGAATCTCCCAAAAGATGAAAGCATTGCAAAATCTCAGTTTCAGTATGAGTCAGAAATGTTGCATTTATTAACAATCAGTTTCAGTTCAGACACTTTTTTACACAAAGGAAACTAACAAAATAAAACTCCAACACATGAAGAGGCAAATGATTCTTATTTTTACAGGGTAAAATAATTTATGGAAACATCTCAGAAAATATATTTTTAAAAGGAGCAACTTTAACATGGTTTAGCCTTTAAACATTAATAAGTCTGACAGCGTCTCCGGGTCGTGATAGCTGTGAGTTTGTGTGGGTGTCTGAAAATAGGCCAGGGAGCACTTTAATTATATGTGTTGTTTTCCTCTGTATTAATGCCTGCTTGCCACCCACACAGGAACAAGCGCCAGTGTGTTATACATTTAATGAAGTTTCAAAATTACGATAAACCCTACAATTAACATCTATGTGGAACAATGTATTTTTTCTGTCCTTTGAGTCAAATACTTTTTCAGTAGTGACAGTTACAGCCATTTACAGTTACATCAGTCATTATCAGTGCTGGAATTCAATGCATTTTATTCATTTATTTTATTCGGTATTTTTATATCATTTTTGCTTATATAAACATAGGAACATAGGAACATAGGGACATAGGAGTAGGAGGAAGCCAGTCAGCCCATCGATCCTGCTCTGCCATTCAAAACGATCCTGGCTGATTATCCACTTCAATGCCTTTTTCCCACACTATCCCCATATCCCTTTATATCATTGGTATTTAGAAATCTGTCAATCTCTGCTTTAAACATACTCAATGACTGAGCTTCCACAGCCCTCTGGGGTAGAGAATTTCAATGATTCACAACCCTCTGAGTAAAGAAATGTCTCCTCATCTCTGTCCTAAGTGGCTACCCACTTATTTGAAATTGTGTCCCCTGGTTCTAGACTCCCCAACCAGGGGAAACATCTTACCTGCATCTACCCTGTCTATCCCTTTAAGTATTTTGTAGGTTTCAATGAGATCACCTCTTATTCTTCGAAACTCTAGAGAATACAGGCCCAGTTTCCCCAATCTTTCTTGATAGGACAGTCCCGCCATCCCGGGAACAAGTCTGGTGAACATTCGTTGCCCTCCCACAATGGCAATAATATCCTTCCTAAGGTAAGGGGACCAAAACTGCACACAGTACTCCAGGTGCACTCTAACCAAGGTTCTATTCAATTGAAGCAATACTTCACTACTCCTGTACTCAAATCCTCTTGCGATAAAGGCTAACATACCATTAGCCTTCCTAATTGCTTGCTGCACCTGCATGTTCGCTTTCAATGACTTATTGACGAGGACACCCAGGTCCCTTTATCTACACTTTCTAATCTCTTGCCATTGAAGAAATGCTCTGCACATCTGTTACTTCTACCAAAACGGATAACCTCACATTTTCCACGTTATATTCCATCTGCCATGCTCTTGCCTACTCACTAAGTCTGTCCAAATCCTCTTGAAGCCACTATGCATCTTCCTCACAACACACATTCCCACCTAGTTTTGTGTCATCCACGAACTTGGAAATACTACATTTGGTTCCCACATCCAAATCATTGATATATATTGTGAACAGCTGGGGCTCAAGTACTGATCCCTGTGGTACCGCACTAATCACAGCCTGCCAATGCGAGAATGACCCGTTTATTCCTACTCTCTGCTTTCTGCCTGTTATCCAATCCTTACTCCATGCCAGTATATTACCTCCTATCCCATGTGCTTTAATTTTGCTCACCAACCTCCTATGGAGGACTTTATCAAAAGCCTTCTGAAAATCCAAGTATTATACGTCCATTGACTCCCCTTTATCAATTCTGTTAGTAACATCCTCAAAAAACTCCCAACAGATTCGTCAAACATGATTCCCCATTCATAAATCCATGTTGACGATGCCCAATCAGATCATTATTATCCAAGTGTCCATTTATCACATCCTTTAGAATAGATTCTAACATTTTCCCTGCTACTGATATAAAGCTAACAGGTCTGTAGTTCACTGTTTTCTCTCTTCCTCCCTTCTTAAATAGTGGGGTGGCATTTGCCACCTTCCAATCTGCAGGAGCCCCTCCAGAATCTATAGAATTTTGGAAGATGATCACCAATGCATCCACTATCTCTAGCTACCTCTTTCAACACTCTGGGATATAGAAGATCAGGTCCCAGGGACATATCAACCTCAGACCCATTAATTTCTCCAATACAACCTTCTTACTAATACTAATTTCATTCAATTCCTCATTCTCCCTAGTCCCTTGGATCTCTAATTCTGGGAGATTTTTTGTATCTTCCTCAGTGAAGACAGACACAAAGTAATCATTTAGTTTCTCTGACATTTCTCTATTCCCCAATATAAATTCTCCTGACTCTGCCTGTAATGGACCCACATTTGTCTTAGCCAAACGTTTCCTTTTTACGTACCTATAGAAGCTTTTACAATCCATTTTTATGTTTTTTGCCAGTTTACATTCATATTCTATTATCCCTTTTGAAAAAGTGTGCACTATTTTCCATCGTGAAACCAATGAAAAAAACAACTTTCCCTCCTTTCTCCTCCCCCTCCCAATAAATCTTGCCGCCGCCTTCTCTCTTTCTAGTAAAAGCTTAATTGGAATACGTTAGTTTCAATTGCTCTGTTTTAGGGTGATTCATATTAGATCCTGTTCTGCCATCTCAAACATCTAATCCTATATTCTTTGATTGGCAACCCCAAATTATGAGTACAAAGTAAGTTTTACTAATTGTAACATAGGACAGCAATCTTTAGATCTCCACCCATTTGGTGCATCAAGTGCTTTAGTGATGGGGGTTTGATCGGCACAGGTAGTTTCTACTTAAAATAGATTAGAGTATAATTTGAATACTTTATTGAGTTAGCCAAACAATTACCTTGGATGTTTATACAATTTCCTGCCATTTTTCTACATTACAAGAGTGACTACACTTCAATTCAAAGTTACTTAATTGGTTATAAAGCGCTTTGGGACTCCTGAGGTCTTGAACCATGCAATTTAAATGCAAGTCTTTCTTTGTTTATCCATGCATGACTGACATTGAGTTACCCACCAACCAACCCCATTCCCCCCCCTCCCCCCCGCAACCCCATGGTATAAAATGGGACTGAGCTCTATTTGGATGTTCATTTAATGAACCTAGTAATAAGATTGTTTTTCTAATTTTCCAACCACTTCTCAACCATTCTTCTTCTTTCTCTTGTCACTTGTGGATTGAGCCTTTGTGCCAATTGTGCAGCCTTTTCCCCCCCAACAGTGTCACAATGAGGTTCCCAATGGGAATCTCCCAATATCTATACTTTTTGGAGAAAGAAGAGGAGCATCAATAGAGCATAGCAAGTAGGTCTGAATATATCAGAGGGACTCTGTGCCCACCACTCAGTAACCCCTGCACCAGAATCCACAGGCAGAGGTGAACTTATATCTATTTTTCAGAGGGATACTGCCTGCGGAGGCTTCAATTTACTAGGGATGCTATGATTGAGCTGAACGGCATATTCTAAACTGACCTCCAGCCAACCTCCACTGTAGGCATGGCACTGTTACTACCCCTCAACATCACAAAGGCATTCAATTTTCATAAAAATATAAGAACGTAAAAAATAGAAGCTGGAGTAGGCCATGCGGCCCTTAGAGCCTGTTCTGCCATTCAGCAAGATCATGGTTGATCTATCTCAACTCCAACTTCCAACACTATCATGACATCCCTTAATTCCCTTAGTACCCAAAAATCTATTGACCCCTTACTTGAATATACTCACGACTGAGCATCCACAACTCTCTGGGGTAGAGAATTTCAAAGATTCATAACCCTTTGAGTGAAGAAATGTCTCCTCATCTCAGTCCTAAATGACCAACCCCTTATTCTAAGACTGTGACCCCATCTTCTAGAGACTGCAGCCAGGGAAAACATTTTCTCAGCATCTATCCTGTCAAACTCCTTAGAATTTTATATATTTCAATTAGATCACCTCTCATTCTTCTAAACTCCAGGGAATATAGGCTTTGGATTCATTCTAAGCTATCACTGGCACTTCACCAATATAAATCAAACAGCTGTCCACAGATGTACAAAGCTAGTGTCCAATTGTTTGAGAAAGCAATTTCAACTCCTTCCCCCTGGACACCTATGCAATTTTACAGAGTGGCAGGCTTCAAAATCCAAAGTGTTCTTGATTGTCCCCTCATAGCCATACACACTTCCTGATACAATACCACTATTACTGTGGACAGGAAAGGATTCCAATAAAGAAAGAATTTGCATTTATATAGAGCATTTCATATCCTCAGGACATCTCAAAATGCTTTACAGTGAATGAAGTACTTTTAAAGTGTAGTCACTACACTTTTGTAATATAGGAAACATGTTAGGCAATTTATGCACAGCAAGGTTCCACAAACAGCAAATAGATAACAATCAGATAATCTGCTTTTTAGTGATGTTGGTTGAGGAATAAATATTAGTCAGAACATTGGGGAGAACTCCATTGCTCTTCTTCGAAGACTGTTATGGATATTTTCATACAGTGAGTTGTTATAATCTGGAACACATCGCCTGAAAGGGTGATGGAAGCAGATTCAATTGTAACTTTCAAAAGGAAATTGGATAAATACTTGAAAAAGAAAAATTTGCGGGGCTATAGGAAAGGATCAGGGCTGTGAGACTAATTGGATAACTGTCAAGGAACTAGCATAGGCACGAGGGGCCAAATGGCCTCCTTGTGTGCTGTACAATTCTGTGGGCTGAATTTTACAGACCCCCTGATGTCGGGGGTTGTGGCGGGGGCTGGGGCCAGAAAATGCCACCGGGAGAGGTCCGCCACGTACCCCGACGCTGGGAAGGCCCGGCCCAATATTGCCGGCCACTGCTCGGGGACAGGACTGCCATTTAAATATTTAAATAACTTATGTGCCCAGTGTCTGTCCCGGTGCAATCTTCCTGCAGCTGGCCGGCACTCCCACACCTTTGGATCCATGATTGTTCTGATGAAAGGTCACCAACCTGAAACATTAACTCTGCTTCTCTCTCCACAGATACTGCCTGACCTGCTGAGTATATCCAGCACTTTCTGTTTTACTTCAGATTTCCAGCATCTGCAGTATTTTGCTTTTATTTCAATGAATATTTCCTTATTAGCCTGGGCAGCACTGAGGCAAATACCTGGATCAAGTAACATATTCCAGGTGAGAAATTGAACCTAAGGTTTTAATAGCTGGAAGCCCCAAAAGAAAGGTAATGAGATGACTAAAGTTTGAATGTAACTTTATTGTGACAAAAAGGACAATCAAAATAACTCTTTAAGTGGATATAATGGATGCCATGGAACTATTTGAAGAAGGGGAGAGGAGTTCTATTGATGACCTGGCCAACATTTTCTGACGACACCCAATTCGATCTATCCAGTTGCTATCTTTACCCTTGCGCTATTGCTCTTCTTGCCCAATATCCAGTCCTGCACAGGCCACACAAGACATAATTACCCCAAATCTCATAATCCATAATTTTGTGTAATATATTAGCGTGGATTGATGATTGGTTAACAACAGAAAACAGCAAGGAGGAATAAACGGGTCATTTTTGGTTGTCAAGCTTGTGGGCTTCCACAAGGATCAGTGCTCAGGCCTCAGCTATTTACAATTCATATCAATGACTTGATAAGGGGGCCGAGTGTAATGTATCTAAGTTTGCTGATGATACAAAGTTAGAAGAGAAAGTAAGCTGTGAGGAGGATGCAAAGAGGTTGCAAAGGGATTATAGACAGGTTAAGTGAATAGACAAGAACATGACTGATGGAATATAATATGGAGAAATGCAAAGTTATCCACTTTGTTAGGAAAAATAGAAAAGCAGAACATTTTTTAAATGTTGAGAGACAGGGAAATGTTGGTATTAAGGAGGGACCTGGCTGTTCTTATACACAAATCATAGAAAGTTAACATGCAGATACAGCATGCAAATTACATGTTAACTTTTATTACAAAGGGTCTGGAGTATAAGAGTAAGGAAGTCTTTCTGCAATTACATAGGGCCTTGGTGAGACCACACCTAGAGGACTGTACAATTTTGGTCTCCTTTCCTAAGGAAGGATATACTTGCCCTATAGCGAGCACAACAAAAGTTCAATAGACTGATTCCTGGGATGAGGGGATTGTTTTATGAGGAGAGATTGAGTTGACTCTGCCTATTTCCCCTAGAGTTTAGAAGAATGGGAGGTGATCCCATTGAAACAATGCGATGTAAACTCTCAATCTTTTTCAGGAGACCTCCACTGAGACATATGTCTAATTTATAAGCAGACTTGGTAAAGTAATTCAGAACTAAATCTGCTGGAATCACTACAGTAGGGTAGGATATTTGCCCCATCAATCCTGGCAAGGCTTGTGGATATAAAAAGATGTTCAAGCTGCTGTCTAGGACAATTGTTGTAGCTGCACGAGTGGTTGAAAAATAACCAAGTCACAATCCATGTTTTAAGGAAGTCTGTCTACACTGTCATTTTAGATTTGACACACCCAAAAGGGGCTTGAAAGAGTAGATGCTGAGAAAATGTTTCCCCTGGCTGATGTGCCCGAACTAGGGGGTCACTGTCTCAGAATAAGGGGTTGGCCATTTAAGACTGAGATGAGGAGAAATTTCTTCACTCAAAGGGATGTGGTTGTTTGGAATTTTCTAGCCCGGAGAGCCATGGATGCTCAGTCATTGAGCATGTTCAAGACTGAGGTCAATAGGTTTTTGGATGCGAAGGGAATCAAGGGATAAGGGAATAATGGAAGAAGGTGGAGTTATGGTAGAAGATCAGCCATGATCTTAGTGAAGGCAGAGCAGGTTCGAAGGGCTGAACAACCTACTTCTGCTCCTATTTCTTATGTTCTTATGCTCTTCTAGCTAAACATCAAGAAGATCAAGCCCTGCCACCTATTCAACGAGATCCATCGCCATAATCTCAAGCTGAAACAGACTATTTGAAACATTGCCATAACATTTGACCCTGAGTTAAACTTCCAACTACATATCCTCTCCACCGTAACGACTGCCTACTTCCATCTCGGTAGTATTGCCTGCTTCAACAACAACTTGCATTTATATAGTGCCTTTAATGTAGTAAAATGGCTCAAGGTACTTCACAGCTTCATCCCCTACCTCAGCTCATCTACTGCTAAAACACTCATCCATGCCTTTGTCACCTCCAACCTCAACTATTCTAAAACTCTTCTGCCCAACCTTGCATTCTCTACTCCTTAAAACTGCAGCTCTTCCAAAACTCTGCAGCCCATTTCCTATTAAACATCATATCCTCATTGACCTACACTGGCTCCCGGGCCTTAAACATTAAATTAAAAATTTGCATCCTTGTGTTTAAATCCTTTCATGACCTTCCTCCTACCTATCTCTGTAACCTCCTCCAGCGTTACAACATCCCCACCCAACCACATCCTCTGCACCTTTCATGAAAAAAACCCTTCCTTCATCCCAAGGCTGGCTGCTGTAACTGCAGCCAACTCGTCCCACACTCTGGAATTTCCCTGCTACATCTCTCATCTCTTTCAGACTCTCCATAAAACCCTCCTCTTTGACATCACCCTTCCCAATATCTTCTTCTTTGACTCAGTACCAATTTTTCTTTTATTACACCTCTGTGAAACACTTAGGGACATTTGACTGTTAAAGGCACTGTGTAATTGCAGGTTGTTGTTGTTGTAAACATTCCTAAAAACAAATTAACTGGCCATTTGAAATAAAAACAAGAAATGCTGAAATTTTTATTTCAGATTTCCAGCATCTGCAGTATTTTGCTTTTATTTAACTGGCCATTTATCTGATATGCTGTTTGTGGGACCTTGTGGGACACAAATTGGCTGCCGTGTTTGCTTACAAAATAGCAGTAACTACATTTCCAAAGCAATTGATTGGCTGTGAATGTTTGACAATGTTGAAAATGCTGGTCCCTTTAATTAACCAGGACTTACCTCAGAGTTAATTGAGAACAGGTGATGCTCATTGCAGCTTGTATTTAAGGGCTGGGTTTTCCTTCTAGCCAGGGAATTAGTCAGGTAGGGAAGAGTAGAGATACTGTACTGACCATGGTTTCCTGATTCTGGTGAATAGATATGTCAGTTGATTATAGTAGTAGGGGGTTAGCTTTGACCTTTTTCAGATGGGCAGATAAAGAAAAAAAAATTTCCAGAGGGAGGATGTGCTGGATAATTTGAATGATGAGGACAGATAAGTCCCTGGGGCCAGATGGGATATACCCAAGGATATTATGGGAAGAGATTGCTGTGCCTTTGGTGATGATCTTTGTGTCTTCACTGTCCACTGGAGTAGTGCCAGATGATTGGAGGGTGGCAAATGTTGTTCCCTTGTTCAAGAAAGGGAATAGGGATAACCCTGGGAACTATAGATTAGTCAATCTTATGTTTGTAGTGGGCAAATTATTGGAGAGGATTCTGAGACTGGATTTATGATTATTTGGGAAAGCATAGCTTTGTGAGGGGTAGGTCATGCCTCACAAGCCTTATTGAATTCTTTGAAGATGTGACAAAACATGTTGATGAAGGAAGAGCAATGGATGTGGTGTATATGGATTTTAGCAAAGTGTTTGAGGTTCCCCATGGTAGGCTCATTCAGAAAATGAGGAGGCATGGGATACAGGGAAAGTTGGCTGTCTGGATACAGAATTGGCTGGCCCATAGAAGACAGAGGGTGGTAGTAGATGGAAAGTATTCAGCCTGGAGCTTGGTGACCAGTGGTGTTTTGTAGGGATCTGTTCTGGGACCTCTGCTTTTTGTGATTTTTTTTTTTTTATAAATGACTTGGATGAGGAAGTGGAAGGCTAGGTTAGTAAGTTTGCTGATAACATGAAAGTTGTGGATAGTGTGGAAGGCTGTTGTAGGTTGCAAAGGGACATTGACAGGATGCTGGGCTGAGAAGTGGTAGATGGTGTTCAACCTGGAAAAGTGTGAAGTGATTCATTTTGGAAGGTTGAATTTGAATGTGGAATACAGGCTTAAAGACAGGATTCTTGGTAGTGTGGAGGAACAGAGGGATCTTGGGGTCCATGTCCATAGATTGCTCAAAGTTGCCACCCAAGTTGATAGGGTTGTTAAGAAGGTGTATGGTGTGTTGGCTTTCATTAATGGGGATTGAGTTTAAGAGCTGTGAGATTATGCTGCAGCTCTATAAGGCCCTGGTTTGACAACACTTGGAATATTGTGTTCAGTTCTGGTTGCCTCATTATAGGAAGGATGTGGAAGCTTTAGAGAGGGTGCAGAGGTGATTTACCAGGATACTGCCTGGACTGGAGGGCATATCCTATGAAGAAAGATTGAGGGAGCTGGGGCTTTTCTCATTGGAGTGAAGGATGAGAGGTGACTTGACAGAGGGGTACAAGATGATGGGCATAGATAGTGGATAGCCAGGGACTTTTCCCCAGGGTGGAAAGGGCTATCACCAGGGGGCATAATTTTAATGTGATTGGAGGAAGGTTTTGGAGAGATGTCAGAGGTAGGTTCTTTACACAGTAGTGGGTGTGTGGAATGTGCTGCCAGTGGTAGAAGTGGATATATTAGGGGCATTTAAGTGAATCTTTGATAGGTACATGGATGATAGTAGAATGAAGGGTAGGTTGTTAGTTTGATCTTGGGGTAGGTTAAAGGTTTGGCACAACATTGTGGGCTGAAGGGCCTGTACTGTACTGTACTGTACTGTTCTATGTTCTGACAAAAGCAAGGTGAAATGGCTGAGTCATGCTGCAGACTCTCAAATTCTGATTACTCACCAGTCTTTCTGGAATTGGAACCATGTGAACAATGGAAGAATAAAGTAGAAATGTGGACTCTGGTCATTTCCCTAACCAAGAGGAAGCAAGGTATGGATCTGGTTTTGTCTTTACCAGGAAGGAGTAAGATTAGAGATTAAGTATTTTTGAAACTGGTTTATCAAAAGGCAGCCATGCCTCATAGGCTAGCAAATTATCTTTTTTGTAAATCTTGTCCATACATCTTGTATTAAAATCAGCAATCCCTCTTCAGTATCTGAGGCATGGTTGTCTTTAGATAAATTTTAAGATGGACAATCAGCCCATGGAAGAATATGTCATGGAGTTTGAGGTGAATTTTTAAAATAAATCTGAACTCCTGAGTCTGTGCTTGTGTTCAAATTGTTTGTGCACAAATCTCTCATATGGTTAGACTTTTGGTTTTGACAGGAGTTCAATTTCATGGTAAAGATTCTCTTTGAGCAACTAACTGCCCTAAAGAAATTTTTGGGGAAAGCAATTGTTTCCAGCTGCCTTTTGTCACAAATTGGAAATTCTGCAGCGATAGAGAATTTAAAATTGGCAGTCAAGCTTCTGGGGCTTTTAAATGTGGGTTTGGAGATAAAACTGGGTGAGTCAGATATAATTTGACATCAATGTTCATTACTTAGAAAATGCCAATCATATCTCAATTGGTCACACCAGATCCAGACAAAGATGTGGCTGCTTCCAAGGATGAAATGGAACAGCTGTGGAGTATTGTCAGACAGCTCAGTTGGTTAACCTCACCAAGAAGACCAGATGCAAGTTTTGATGTGCTAGAACTTAGTCTAGTGATGAAAAATCCAAAAGTTGAGCTCATCTTGAGGATGAACCAAACTTTAAAAAAAAAAAAATGAAGTGTATGCTGGTGATTCCAAAAATATGGAATTAATCATTTTTAAATGCAAACCTTGGTGATGGATTTTCTAGTGCAGGCGGACTTGTGATCTTCCCTGTGGGAGATAATAGGAGAAGTTGTCCTTGGTGTAGGAAGCCAAGAAGATAAGAGTAGTGAAGAACACACTAACTGTTGAAACTGTTTTACTTGTTGATGTTGTTGACATGTGTGTATTTGTCCAAAGTCTTGGAAGAAATCTTATATAAGAGACTTTTTTAAAGTTTCATTAACTTTATGAAAATAGGAGCTTGCCATCAACTTCAAATTTCAAGAAATTGCTGCATTTGTGCTAGTGAAGCTAATTAACCTCACTGCAAGCAGTTAAAGCTGGTACCTAATGATCTAAGGACCCTTTTAATGACCAGGTTTATGTTCCTGTAATGCCACTCAACCTTGCAGACCCAGAAATGGAACAATTGAAACTGTTACAGGAAGTCTTCCTGTATGTAACAAACTGTTCCAAGTGGCATTAAATTTTTATTTTATTCTCTGCTTCCTTTTTTCTTTCTCTCAATCTAATTTTCTTTCATAGGAACATAGGAGCAGGAGTATGCTATGCAGCCCCATCAAGCCTGCTCAGCCATTGAATACGATCATGGCTTTCCCGCTTTAAAATAAAATCAAATTTGACATTCACCCTATTTTCTTGTCCATCATTCCTCTGCTTTCTCTATCCTTAAATATTATTGGTTAATGTTATAGACTCTTGGTCCCATCATCCACTTAGGTCCCAGGTGGCCTGAATTCAGCTTGCACTTCCAGTAATTCACAGAATAAAATTGTTTTGAGCTGAAGGGTGAAGATAAAGAATCTAACTTGGCATGCTGTGAAATGCCCCTTTCTACCAAATACTAGGCCATTGTTTTAATGGGCTGCAAAACACTTAGATAAGGTGTCCCCCAATAGCTCGCTGGACAAATGCAGTGACCAATGTGGTACTAGATGTACAAGATAGGAAACCCCCCAGGTTTGTACTCCTTTCCACTAGTTGGATAGCAATCAGTATACCTGTTGGGTTAGGATGGGATTGGGTTTGTCTATTGTCGTCTCAATTGAATAGTCTCGTGACGATCACTGTCACGATTCATGTGAAAAATGGCCAGTTGGGTAAGATATTGGAGGGTAGCTAGGCCCTGTGTAGCCAATCCACAATATAAGGCATACTTTCAGGGGAAAGGGCAGAAATTTGTAGAAAAACAGTGAAAATTCAATATTTGTATGTAGTTTCATTACACTGACAGATACTGCATTCAGATTAAAACCAAAAATGATTGCATCTGACAGTGAGGCTGAGTTTTTGAATGCTTAATAGGCTGGAATAGTTTCAGATCTGAATTATGCACAGTAGGAAATGTGTGCAGTAACTATGTAGGAGGTGTGAGATATATTAGACTTTAAGTGTTTTTATAGCTTTTGCACCATCACCTGGCAGAAATAGCATTTTACAGCAACACTAAAACAATATATTTTATAACTTCAACAATCATCCTCATTTTCCCACCTCCCAATTTTAGAAATCTTGTTTCCTCCTTTTTTATAATTTTAGGCCTTTTCCAAATAGACATTGTACTCCTGAGGGTCAATAATGGGGGATCCAAAACTTCTCTTCCATTCTTGCACATTATGCAGAAGTACTTTTATAGTGATACAGAAAAGGCTGGGTAAGCTGTGCTTATTTGCTGGAACTTTCCTCAGCAGTTCTCTGCATTGGCTATTGTAATATTGGGGGAAGATGGGTGAAGACTCCATTTACATGGTTTAATCTGGGGTTTCCATTGAATATTTGCCAGTTATGTAGGAAGGGAGTTCTAGGTTTTTGATCCAGTGACTGAGGGAATACTGATAGTTACAAATCAGGATGGTGTGTGGCTTGGAGGGGAACTTGCAGGTAGTGTTCCCACACCTGCTGCCTTGTCCATCTAGGTGGTAGAGGTTGCAGGTTTGGAAAGTGCTGTCAAAGGCTTGGTGAGTTGTTGTAGTGCATCTTGTAGATGGTACACACTGCCACTGTGAATCAGTGATTTGAGGGAATGAATATTGAAGGTAGTGAATGTGGTGCCAATCGAGGGGGTTGCTTTGTCCTGGATGGTGTTGAGCCTCCTGAGTGTTGGAGCTGAATTCATCCAGGCAAATGGAGTATTCCCTCACACTCCTGACTTGTGCCTGTAGATGGTGGACAGACATTGGGAAGACAGGAGGTGTGTTAGGGTCAGAGATACAGCATTGAAACAGGCCTTTCGGCCCACCAGGTCTGTGCCAAACAACGAACACTCATTTATACTAATCCTACATTAATCCCTTATTCCCTACCACATCCTCACCATTCTCCTACCACCTACCTACACTAAGGTAAATTGGCCATTGTAAATTACCCCATCAACCTGCAAGTCTGTGGCTGTGGGAGGAAACCAGAGCACCTGGCAGAAACCCATGCAGTCACAGGGAGAACTTGCAAACTCCACACAAGCAGTACCCAGAACCAAACCTGGGTCGCTGGAGCTGAGGCTGCAGTGCTAGCCACTGCACCACTCTGCTGCCCTACTTGCTGCAGAAGTCCCAGCCTCTGACCTGCTCTTGTAGCCACAGTATTTGTGGTTGCTCCAGTTCAGTTTCTGGTCAATAGTAACCCCCAGGATGTTGGGGGATTCAGCAATGGTAACATTGTCAAGGAGGAATGATTAGATTGTCTCTTGTTGGAGATTGTCATTGCTGTTGTCCAGGACTTGATGCACGTGGACACAGACTGCTTCAGTATCTGAAGATGAAAATGAAACTGAACACTATGCAAACATCCCCACATCTAACCTTTATAATGGAGGGAAGGTCATAGATGGTTGGGTTTAGGATACTACCTGAGGAACTCCTACAGCAATGTCTTGGGCTTGATTATCTTATCTTCCTGTGTGCTAAGTATGACTCCAACCAGGGGAGAGTTTTTTCTCCTGAATCCCATCAATTTCAATTTTACCAGGACTCCTGATGTTGCACTCTGTCAAATGATGCCTTGATGTCAAGAGCAGTCACCCTTGCCTTTGAAATTCAGCTGTTCTGTTCATGTCTGGATCCTAGCTGTAATGAGATCAAGAGTTGTGATCCTGGCAGAACCCAAACTGAGCATCAATGAGCAGGTTATTGCGAGAGTTAGTTTGTTTTTTTGTTGCTTAATAACACTGTAAATGACACCTTCCAGCACTTTACTGATTGAGAGTAGACTGATAGGGCAGTAATTGCCAGATTGGATTTGTCCTTTTTTTTTGTGAGCAGGTCATACCTGAGCAATTTTCCACCTTGGGTGAATTTGTAGGTGTACTAGAACAGCTTGGCTAGAGGTGCAGTCACTGGAGCATGAGTCGTCAGCACTACAGCTGGGATTTTGTTAGAACCCATAGCCTTTGCTGTATCCAGTGCATTCAGCCATTTCTTGATACTGAGTGAAATGAATTGACTGAAGACTGGCTTCTATGATGGGGATTGCAGGAGGAGGCTGTGATGAATCATCCACTTCCAGCTGAAGATGGTTGCAAATGCTTCAGCCTTGTCTTTTGCTTGCACGTGCTGGGCACCATCAATTGAGGATGTGAATATTCACAAAGCTTCCTCATCCCATTAGTTGATTACCTGTCCACTGTCTTTCACAACTGGATGTGGCAGGACTACAGAGCTTTGATCTGATCTGTTGGTTATGGAATCACTTAGCTGTCTATAGCATGCTGCTTCCACTGTTCAGCATATCTGTAGTGCTGTGTTGTAGCTTCATCAGGTTGGCACTTTTTTTAATTTTATTTTTAGGTACACCTGCTCCTCTCCTGCACTCTTCATTTGAACCCAGGTTAGTCCCCTGGATTGATGGTAATAGAAGGAGGGATATGCTGGGCCATGAGGTTAGTTTGTGATGGAATACAGTTTTGCTGCTGCTGATGGCCCATAGTACCTCCTCCATGAATGCCTAGTTCTGAGGTGCTGGATCTGTTTTGAATTTCACATTTAAAACAGTGGTACCAAACAACACAATGGAGGGTATTTTCACAAAGGATTTTGTCTCCAAGGACTGTGCAGTGGTCACTTCTACCAATACTGTCATGGACAGATGCATCTGTGATGGATAGGTTGGTGAGGACAAGGTGAAGTAGGTTTTCCATAGCTCTCTACCACCTGTTTCAAGACTTGGCCATCTTAGTCAGTAGTGGTGCTACTGAGCCACTCTTGGTGTTGGACATTTGAAGCCCTCCACCCAGATTACTTTTCTGTGCCCTTACTACCCTTGTGCTTCCAAGTGGTCAACATGGAGGGGTACTAATTCATCTGAGGGAGTGGTAGATGGTAATCACATGGTTTCCTTGCCCATGTTTGACATGATGCTATGAGACTTCATGGGGGTCTGGAGTCAATGTTGAGGACTCCAGGCCACTTATTTCCAACTGTGCTGCCACCTCTGGTGATTGAACATTGGCTGGTTTCATTTTGAGTATGACTGTCAGGCTGTTGCTTAACTAATGTGAAACAACTCCCAATTTTGGCACAAATCTCCAGAAGTTAATGAGGACTTTACAGGGTTGACTAGGCTGGCTCTGCCTTTGTCACAATCTGGTGTCTCGGTCAATAATAGGTGGCTTATCTGGTTTTATTAGTTTGCATAGCAGCTTGAGACAACTGAGCTAGGCCATTTTAGAAGGCAGTTATTGTGACTCGAGTCACATAAGCCAGATTGGGTAAGGATGGCAGACTTCCTTCACCTAAAGGATGTTAATGAACCAGATGGTTTTTGATCTAGTTTTACAGTCTATTACTGATACTAGCTTTTTATTCCAGATTTAGTTAATTAACTGAATTTAAATTCCTCAACTGACATTTTGGAAGTTGAGCACAGGCCTCTGGATTACTAGTCCAATTTCTTAACTGTTACCATATGTGTTAATCTTGTTTGTCTTCCTTTTTCACCCTGTCCTCTCCCTGTGTCTGGTGGCAAGAGACCAGAAGCATACCCTCCTGCCTCAAACACAATTGTTACAGCACTTGGAGTCCATTCAGCCCTTTGTCTGCAACAGCTGAGTGAGCATTTCACTTAGTGCTGTTCCCCGCCACCCCCCACCCCCCCCCCACCTTCTCCCCATAATCCTGTACATTCTTCCTTTTACAAGTAACTTTCTAGTTCCCTTTTGAATGCCTCAATTGAACCTGCCTCCACTGTACTCTTTGGCTGTTCATTCCAGATCCTAACCACTTGCTGCATGAAAGTTTTTTTTTCAAGTCTCCATTGCTGCTTTTGCCAATTACCTTTAAATCTGTGCCCTCCTGTTCTTGATCTTTCACAAATGGGAACTGTTTTTCCCTATCTACTCTGTCCAAACCCCTCATGATTTTGAAGACCTCTATCAAATCTCCTCTCAGCCTTCTCTTAGATTGGAGAAGTTAGGACTGTTTTCCTATCTTAAATGTAGTTCCTCATCCCTGGAACTGTTCTCTTGAATCTTTTCTGCACGCTCTCTCCAATGCCCTCATCTTTCCTTTTGAAGTGGTGCCCAGAACTGGATGCAATACTCCAGTGAGGCTGAACTAGTGACTTGTACAAGTTCAACATAACCTACTTGCTCTTGTACTCTATATGCCTCTATTAAAGCCTAGAAAACTGTATGCTTTATTGATCACTCTCTGAACCTGTCCTGCCACCTTCAGTGACTTTTGCACATAAACACCCAGGTCCCTCTGCTCTGCACTGAACTTCATCTGCCACCTGTCTGCCCTTTCCACCAGCTTGTCTATTGTTATGAAGGTGCTCCATTCTTCAATGTTTTGAAGTTGAGTGAATAAATGAGTATGTAAATGTGTTTTAATATTTTTCATTTGTGCTTTCACTCCATTTTTAATGGAGTTTCATTCCTCCAGGGATGGAGGTGTCATGAAAGTGCTTCCATTTTTTCAATTTTTTTGAGAACTTGTGTTTAAAACTGAAGATTCCATGAATGTTTGTTTTTTTTTTTTTACAGAAGTTATTGAGGGATTGTTAGAAAACCAGCTTTACTGGAAATCACATGCCTTCAGCTCAAACAGAAACCTTGGTTCCTTGGGAGAGATGTTTAGAGAAGTGACATGTTGGGAGGTTCTGACTTGCTGTTTTGGGGTTTTGCTTTTTGACAGGAGTAGGCCACTGGGGCCCCTTTAGCCTGCTCTGCCATTCAATAAGTTCATGGCTGAACTGCTTACTCATTCCCACCTACCCCAATAACCTTTCACCCCCTTATCAAGAAACTATACCTTTGCCTTAAATATTCAAAGACTCTGCTTCCACTGCCTTTTGAGGAAGAGTTCCAAAGACTCATGACCCTCCTGAGAATAAATTTTTCATCTGTCTTAAATGGGCAAGCCCTTATTTTTAGAACAGTGACCGAGTTCTAGATTCTCCCACAAGAGGAAACATCCTTTCCACATTCACCCTGTCAAGAACCCTCAATCTTGTGTTTTAATCAAGTTGCCTCTTACACTTCTAAATTCCAGCAGATACAATCCTAGCCTGTCCAACCTTTCCTCAGACAACCTGCCCATTGCAGGTACTAGTCTAGTAAACCTTCTGAATTGCTTCCAATGCATTTATCTCTTTCCTTAAATAAGGAGACCAGTACTGTACACAGAACTCCAGGATGTTTTGGTTCTGTAGGTGTGGACTGTTGAAAGCAATTGGAGATCAACTTGCCAAGAAAGAAGCACCCAGCTTGCCTCCTTCCTCCTGTCCCTCTAAAACACTATCAAGTGTGCAGGAGCTAAAACCCTGATTCTGTTTCTCCTGAGGAACTTCTACAAAGCCTGCCAGATTAACACTCAACACAGCCTGAAAAGAATTGCTCCAGAAAAGATCCCAGCGACCCATCTACATGTCCTCGGATGCCACACTGTATGCCATTTTGGAGCACAACATATCTCATCCATTTTTCAAGAATTAACGAGTATTTGGCCAAAGTGTCTTTTTTGTAAAAGATCTCTGCAGAGAATTTCTTAATGTAACCAGTGTGTGTGGGGTATTTAAAAAGTGAACTCTCATATTTCAGTTTGTTAATGCTTTGCTTCTTTACAGGGCAAGTCTTGTTTTCTAGTCTGATACATTTGTTTAAGAAATGCGGTTGGTGTATTTTATTCTGGGATGTAGAGTATATGATTGACCATGTCAGTAACTGGGTAAACATTTAAATATATGTTGACCTGTGAAGGTGGAACTAGAAAAGACAGTGAACTCCTCCCACCTCAGTTGTAACAGCCCCAGTTGACTACTTGCTGCTGCTGCTGGGATCCTGCCTCCAGGAAAACAGCATTGAGGTGGGAATATGTCATGGAACTGGCCTGATGTGAGTCAATCACTTTTTTTTTCCCCCACCACCCAACCCCCAGCTTTCAAAGCCACCTCCACCAGGCTGGGAAAACAGCCCTTTGTGCCCTTTTCACAGCTTACTTTCCCACCTATCTTTGTATCATCAGCAAACTCAGATATGTCACTCTAGGTCCCTTCATCTAAGTCATTAATATAAATTGTAAATAGTTGAGGCCCTGCACTGATCCTTGCAGCACCCCACTAGTACAGCCTGTCAATTTGAAAATGGCCCATTTATTCCTACTCTATCTTCTGTCCTTTCAACCAATCCTTTATCCATGCTAATGAATACCCCTAATTCCATGAGCTCTAATCCTGTGCAAAACCTATTGTGTGGCACTTTATCAAATGCTTTTTTAAAAATTCAAATACATTACACTCTTGGTTTCCCCTTATCTACCTTGCTAGTTACATTCTTTTTTATATAAAAAAAAATTTGTTAAACACAATTTGCCTTTCATAAAACCATGTTGACTCTGCCTAATATGATTTTTCAAAGTTCCCTTTTACCACTTAATAATGGATTCCAGCATTTCCATGATTGATATCAGGCTAACTAGCCTGCAGTTTGACTTTTGATCTTTTTTAAAAAATAACTATTATACCTTCTATATTCCAATCCACTGGGACCTTTCTAGAATTTTTAGGGAATTTTGGAAGATCAAAACCAGTGCATTCACTATCCTTGCAGCCACCTCTTTTAGAACCCTAGACTGTAGGGCATGAGATCCAGTCTTTTTTTTTTAAAGCATTAATTACTTTAAGTTTCTCACTCTCATTAGACCTTGGTTCCCCACTACTTCTGGTATGTCTTATTTTTTTTTTACTGTGAAGACAGACACAAAATATTTGTTTAACCTCTCTGCCATTTCCCTACACCCCCTTATAATTTCTCCAGTCTTAGCCTCTAGGGGACCATTGTTTACTTTCATTAATCTTTATACGTAGAAGTTCCTACAATCTGTTTTATATTTCTTGCTGGATTACTTGTATTCTATTTTCTTCATCTTTGTCAAATTTTGACCATCCTTTGCTTGTTTCTAAAACTCTCCAATCCTCAGGCTTGCTACCTTTCTTGGCAATATTATAAGCCTCCTCTTAACTTAATACTATTCTTAACCTCCTTTAGACAGAGAAATTTCTCATGGAGCAGAAATTTCCTCCAATTAAATAATGGTCCCTGCTCCAAACTCTATTTTTCCCCTAGCTACTGACTCCATCTCTCCCTGGCAACAGTCTGAGATTAAGCCAGTCTGTTTGCAACCTTGGTGTGACATATTTGACCTTGAGATGAGCTTCTGACCTCATCTTTGTGCTATCACTAAGACTACCTATTTCCACCTCCATAACATTGCCCAACTTCGACCCTGCCTTCATTCATCTGCTGACACACATTCATGCCTTCATTACCTCTTGACTTGACTATCCCAATGCATTCCTGGCTGTCCACATTCTACATTCCATAAACTTGAAGTTATCCAAAACTCTGCTGCCCATGTCTTAACAATACCAAAATTGCTTTCACCTATCACCCCTGTGATTGCTGACTTACACTGGCTCCTGGTCAAGCAAGGTCTTGATTTTAAAATTTCTCATCCTTGTTTACAAATCCCTCCATGGCCTCCCCCTCTCCTTGTAATTTCCTCCAGCCCCACAATCCTTTAAGATTTCTATGCTCCTCTAATGCTGGCCTCTTTAGCATCCCTGATTTTAATTGGTGGCCACACCTTCAGTTGCTTAGGGCCTAAGATCTGGAATATCCTCACTACATCTCTCTGCCTCGCCACCTCATTTTCCTCCTTTATGACACTCCATCAAACCTACCTTTGACTAAGCTTTTGGTCACCTGATGACCTAATCTCCTTGTGTTGCTCTGTCTTATTTTGTTTTATAATGCTCCTGTGAAGTGTGTTGGGACATTTTGTTAGGCACGATATAAATACAAGTTGTTGGAGTTTTTAACTTAATGGAATGTAGACTTGTTGAGTATGAAATTACTTCTTTAAATGTTTGCCATTGCTTATCTATTACCATACCTTTATAATCTATCTTGGCCAACTTTCTCTTTTTTTTTTTTTTCCCCCCACCCCTACCTGTCTGGCTTTGTTTATATTTAATGCTTTAGTTTCAGACTTAAATACATCACTTTCAAACTCTGAAATTCTCATTATTACTATCACTCTGCCCCATAAGATGCATTACTGTGAACTTACTAATTAACCCTGTCTCATTACACAAGACAAGATTTGAAATAGCATTTTCCCCAGTTGGTTCCAAGATCTATTCTAAGAAACTCTCAAATGTATTCCATGAGTGTCCTCCAGACGAGTCAATTTGATTTGTCCAATCTATATGAAGATTAAGGTCTCCCACAATTATTGCATTACCTTTTGTTACAAGCACTTATTATTTCTTGATACTCTGTCCAACAATATAGTTACTGGTAGGTGGCCTGTAAAATGCTTCAACCTGGGCTTTCTGCCCCTTGTTTCTTAACTCCACCTGTACTGATTCTACTTCCTGCTCTTCTGAACCAAGATCCTTCCTAACTACTATTCTTATGTCGTCCTTTAATCAGAGCTAACGCCCTCTTCCATTTTGTCTGTCTTTGAAACATCAGATACCCTGAAATATTTAGTTTGCAATCTTTACCATGCAAGCATATCTTTCTAATGGCTATTAGATGAAGCCCATATATCTTTTAGATTAGAGATACAGCACTGAAACAGGCCCTTTGGCGCACTGAGTCTGTGCCGAACATCAACCACCCATTTATACTAATCCCATATTCCTACCACATCCTCACCTGTCCCTATATTTCCCTACCACCACTAGTGGCAATTTATAATGGTCAATTCACCTATCAACCTGCAAGTCTTTTGGCTTGTGGGAGGAAACCAGAGCACCCAGAGGAAACTCACAGACACAGGGAGAATTTGCAAACTCCACACAGACAGTACCACTTGGCCCTGCCAACAACACAGTGCCACTAATTTGTTTATCTTGTTACAAATACTTTGTGCATTTAGATAAAGTACCTTTTTAAAAATTAACACTTTACTTTTTTTTTCCTGATTTGACCTTCACTGCACTACCATTAATTTCTATCCTTTGTCACACTCTGCCTATCTTTACACAAACTACTACACTGGCCTATGGCATTGAATTTTCTTATTTATAGATTTCCCCTCACCTAAATCTTCCCTCCCATTTTTAATTTAAAGCCCTATGTGGAGCCTGAGTTATTCAATTTGCCACCTTTGCAAATGTAGTGCTATGCCACAATGGGGATGAAAATTTACCCTACAGACTAGACCTAGTTACCATAATGCAATTTGCAACACTAACCACTCATCAGCGGAGAAGGTGCACCCTCAAGTTCCACAGCTCTAAACACAACAGCCCACCACACATAAACGTCCCTTGCATAAGTAATGATGCCAAATACTAACACTTCATGCTGTCGCTAGAACACTTGCTATACACCAAAGCCTTAATGGGAAGTGATGATGCTGGCAACAGTGAAACTTGGAAGCCACTAAGCTCAATCATCAATGAAGCAGCAGAAGCATCATTTGATATCATTCATTGATTCAAAAAATAAACCCTACATGATGCACAGCATAAATCCAACAGTTAAGACACTGCACAACCTGAAAGTAGCCAAGACAGCCATGCAAAAGATAGATACTATGCAAACAAACCACTGGATCAACTTGTGTCAACAAATCCAAACTGACACAGTAAATCTGAGCTATATACAAAGGGATTAAGAGGGCACTTGGCCCTGCCAACAATACAGTATCTTGCAAAGTCGGCAGATGGTGAAGTACTCTCCGATAGAAGTCCAGCTGGGCTGAACACTGAGCTGTACTATGAGTCGGACATCTCCCAGTCCACACTTGACGCTCCTCCCCCAACTTCCTATCATGGATGAGTTAGATGAAGAACTCTCATTACTGGGGCTCAAAGGCCACAGACTGCCTGGAGAACAGAAGGGCACTGGGCAAGGAAGAAATCCTAGCCAAACTGTTCAAGCACAGAAAGCCCCATCTATTGCCACACTTTTATGGCCCCCCTCCTTTTCTGTTGGAAAGTAGGTTCCATTCTACAGGAGATGCTTGATGCCAAAATATCACACTATACAAATAACAGAGGAGACTGCAACAATTACAGGGGCATCACAGGGAAGGCCTTTGCTCGGGTCATACTTAAAAGACTCTACTTGCAGACCGAGTGTACTCGGAAGCACAGTGTGGTTTCCGTGCCAGCAGATCTACTGTGGACGTTACCTTCTCCATACACCAGCTACAAGGGAAGTGTAGGGAACAGTATACCCCTTTACCTCAGTTTTGTGGATGTCACCAAGGCATTTGACACCATTAGCAGGGCTGGGAAAAATTGGTTGTCCACCAAAGCTCCTCCATGACAACATGGACTGCACTGTATAGCTGGATGTCCCCACTATTGACTGTTGCAGCGTGCAGAATGGAGTGAAACAGGATTGTGTCCTAGCCCCCACTTTGGCAGCATCTTCATGCTTCTGATCTTTGCCTTCCCTGCAGATATGGAAGGAGTCTACTTGCACACAGGTCAGACAGCAAGCTCTACAATCTATTAAGGCTGAAAGTGAAGACAAAAACACATCACATCCTGATCCGAGAACTCTTCTGCACTGATGCTGCGCTAGTCACTCACACGGAAACTCAGCTACAAAGACTCATGGACTGTCTCTCCCACACCTGTAACTTGTTCTCCTTTCTATAAGCATCAAGAAAACTGTTCATAGGACAAGGTGTTGTATCTCCTGCCCCTGAACACACTAAACACCCCGCTGGAAGTGGTCAGCAAATTCTACCTTTGGTCCATGGTGATGGACACAATCTTTCCCTTGATGGAGAGCTTGATATATGCATAGGGAAAGCAGCTACCACCTTTTTGGCTGACTCGCAAATGCACATGGGATGACACTAAGCTGACCCTTGGGACCAAACTGCTGATTTTATAAGGTCTGTGTTCTCAGCACCTTGCTGTATGGCTGTGAAACATGGGCAACTTACAGCTACCAGGAAAAGAAGCTCCATAATTTCCATCTTGGCTGGCTGCGTGGCATTATGGATATATCCTGGCAGGACAAAATCACAAATGTGGCAGACCTCCCAAATATGTAGGCACTAATCAAACAGAGGTGGCTTCGGTGGATCTGACATGTCCACAGGATGGAAGACTATTGCATTTCCAAGGACCTTTTCAGTATGGTAAGGTAGCTGGGGCCAGGCAACCAGTGGGCTACCAAAGCTCCACTTAAAGGATGCTTGCGAGTGTGTTATGAAGGCCCTAAATGTCAACTACCACACCTGGGCTTCACTAGCTGATGAAAGAGGGAAATGGTGATGCATCCTGTGGACTGGCATGCACTATCTCAATGACAACAGCTTGAAATAGGTGCCAATGCTGAAAACAGTATCACTTGGCAGTGTCATGTATGGCACTTGTGGCAGAACCTACCTCTCGGATTGGCCTCCACAACCATCAGCAAAGGTGCACTGAGAAGATACCCCACCTAAATGGATTGTTTGCTATGTGTCCATCTTTCATAGTTGGAAGGATGCCAACAACCTGTTAACATGTGTGCGCGCACACTTGTGTTTCCATTAGAGCTGTTGAACAGTAATCAGGATAGGAATAAAAACAGAATGCTGAAATACTCCAAGTCAGGCAGCATCAGTGGAGAGAAGCAGTTAACATTTCAGGTCAGTAACCTTTCATCAGAACTGGCAAAGGTTATAAATGAAGATAGGAATCCGAGCTAATGTTCCCTTCCCTAACCCAGGAGCACTCTGACTAGTCGTAGAGGTTCTACTACTGCCATGGCCGCCATCAGCTATTAACATTTCCGGGGTTAAATTCAGTAGCCCCCTAAAACCAGCATTGGGGTTGTGATGCAGGATTAATCTGTGCCTGTTTCATCTGATGCAGGGAAACGTTGTGCTTGCCTGCTAATTTTAAATAGTGCATTTACCATTGGACTGCATGCTAATTGCTTGCGTGCCTCCACAGGGGGCCCAAGTTTGAGAGTCTAGCACCACTTAATGCTAGCCTGCACCTCAAGGGAGTTGCATTCTGGCTGGAGCAGGTGCTGTAAGTGGCTGGGGAAGAGTGTCCGATCTGCAAGAAGAGTGAATGTGATGCAACAGGGTAGAGATTGTGCTCCAAGGTTTTCTGACACTGCTCTGGAGACCTTGTTGCTAATCAAAAAAGCTATCCGTTGTCTAATCATAAAACTGATAGAATGATAGTCATCTCCTTCATAGCTGAGCAACAAAAGTGAACACTTTTCATTTTGAAATAGAATTTTTGTATTTACTGTCCACAGATTGAGATTCCTTTCTGGCCAAAATGAAGTCATCAGAAAAAAAACTCAACTTTTTCTGAATTTGCCTACTTTTGAGGCTAGTTTATTGTAATTACCAGAGGGATATTTGTTACATTATCAAGCAATAAATGGTGGTTGACTTACTTGACACCAGAGAAAAGTAATAGCAGCTGCACTTGGAATTTCCACCAGAGAATATGATTAAAAATGCCTCATCAGTTTTCAAAATACCAATGGTGATTCAGATAGTCAGCTTTTCTGAAAGCTCTCAGCACAATGTATTGCTCTAGAGCACATTCAGACTGTTTCACATTAGAAAAATACTACCTGGCTTTGACTGTTCTAATCTTTTTTAGACAAAAATGCTCAAGGGTGGAAGAAAAAAGTATAAAATGGATTAAAAACAAAGCTTTAATTTAACTCTGGTATGTTGGAGACAATAGTACAGTGACAGGCTAAGATTAAATGTGGAATTCATGTATTTTTTCACTCTTCTGGTCTTTCAAAGTGACATGCACCTAATGCAGTGCCTGTTACGCTTGCTCAAATTGAATATTAGCAAAAAAACACCGGTTTTCAGAGCTATAAAATAAATTGCATCAGCACAGGTCATAAACCTTTAATACTTTTTCAGCCAGCTGTAGGGCTGCTTTGGATGCTTTCTCAATGCAGTGATGGATTTGTCTTTCCAAGGACTGACGTGGAAAAATAAATTAAAACTCTATTCCAGGAATTAAATTTTCCTAAATTAGAATTGTTTTACCAATATGTACTGCTACTACAAGGTGAAAAGGGTGTCTAGGGGTCTGTTACTATCTTTACCTGGTCTTATTGTAACAGGGTTTTATTTTAAACACTGTTTTGAGCTCCACCTTCGTGAATCCTTGTTCACAACTTTCCAATTATAAGGCAAAGAAATGAGCACAAACAGGCTTTCTTTGGTTTAAAGAAAGATGAAATTTATTAAACCTTAAACTTAACCTCTAATCTGGTTAACTCCTACAGATATACAACGTGTCCATACTAGCATGCACACTTAATACACGTGAATAGGGACAGAAAAGAGCAGAGGAAAAAATAGGTAGAACAGTTTGAGGCAATATCTTGTTACTGTTTCTCGAGCTCGCTGTATTCCTTGAATGAAAAAATAGTTTTGCATTTCATTGGGGCCCAGTATTCTTAAACCTTGTTCATGTAGGAGATTTTTCTTCAAGATTCGATTCTGTGGGGAAGAGATGGAGGCAGACGGACAGGAGGTAATTTTTGCTTCAGTTCCAGGAGAGATCTTCAATCTGAGTACACTGCTTTGTTGGAGTTCAAACCCTTTAGAAGTTCAAATTCTCTGCAACAGCCAGTTAGTCATGTGACTAAAACTGGTCTGACCACTTCTGTGTATTGGGGAAGCAATGACTGGGTCCCCATTGTTCCAATACGGCTAGTACTATACAAATGTCCTTCCAGTCCAGGGCTTTCAATTTTAAGTTTTAATGTTCATGCGGTGAAATAATATGTGCCACAGTCTTGGCATATGGGGGGGTTTGCCTGACAGGACTTGGAGGGTAATAACTTGGTGTGAGGTTGGGAAATAAGTAAAGGAGCTATATTTTTTCACTAGTTTCTCTCTCTCTGTCTCCCTCTCTCTCTTCCTTGATTTTTGTGGACTCGTGGTGGAGTCTGTACCATAATGGCAATCCTCTACCTCGCTCCAGTAAGTGTTCTTCTTTTGTGAACCTAGAACGTGTGGTTGGCTGGCAATCTGATTATGAAAGGAAGTGAGGGAATCACACCTATATAAGACAACCAATTTCACTAAGACTGAAATTTGATATTTTTTGGAATGCTCCATGTCATGACCCCTGCCTGAAACACATGTCAGCCCCACTTTCACTATTCCAGTCAAATAGATGGTTCATTCAGGATGCAGGAAGCAAAAGGAGCAGTAATTGCAATGGGCGATCCCATACCGCAGCTCTGCCTACCTGTAGAAGGCCAGGCTTTCTGGGAGCAGATGAAACCTCTGCTGCCATACTAATTCTTCTGGCCAAGAAGCCTCTGCTGAAACAAAAACAGAAAATGCTGGAAATACTCCAGCAGGTCAGGCAGTGTCTGTGGAGAAAAAAACAGTTACCATTTCAGGTCATGGCCTTTCCTCAGAACTGGCAAAAGTTAGAAATGTAATAGGGTTTAAGCCAGTGAAAAGGGGGAGGAGGGAAGAACAAAAGGGAAAGTCTGGAATAGGGTGGAGGGCAGGCGAGATTAAATAACAAAAGGTTTCATGACACAAAAGCTGAGGCTGGATGAGCTGTAATGGCTGAATAGCAGCCATTCAAACATTAAAAAAACAAGGTGTTCTGGGTTGGCAGGAGGAGGGGAATGAACCAGCAAAAAAGACATGAAATAAGAAAAAAATGGGGACAGAGGTTATTATCTAAAATTATTGAACCATATGTTGAGTCCTGAAGGCTGTAAAGTGCCCAGGTGAAAGATGAGGTGCTGTTCCTCAAGCTTGCGTTGAGCTTCATTGGAACACTATCAGGCCAAGGACAGAAGGGTCCGAGTGGGAGAAAAGTGGAGAATTAAAGTTACAAGCGACAGGAAGCTCAGGGATGCACTTGCAGACTGAACAAAGCGGTCACCCAATCTGCATTTAGACATCCCAATATAGAGGAGACTGCATTGTGAGCAGCAAATGCTGTATACTAAATTGAAAGAATTACAAGTAAATCACTGTTTTTTAAAAATTCATTCATAGGATGTGGGCGTCGCTGCCTAGGCCAGTATTTATTGCCCATCCCTAATTGCCTCTGAGAAGGTGGTGGTGAGCTGCCTTGAACCGCTGCAGTCCATGGGAGATAGGTACACCCACAGTGCTGTTAAGGGTGTTCCAGGATTTTGACCCAGCGACAGTGAAAGAATGGCAATACAGTTCCAAGTCAGGATGGTGTGTGACTTAAGAGGGGAGCTTGCAGGTGGTGGTGTTCCTAATGCAATTGCTACCCTTGTCCTTCTAGTTGGTAGAGGTCATGGGTTTGGAAGGTGCTGTCTAAGGAGCCTTGGTGCATTGCTGCAGTGCATCTTGTGGATGGTACACACTGCTGCCACTACGTTGGTGGAGGGAGTGAATGGCACCTCATCCACAAACAATTAAGTGGGCTGCTTTGTCCTGGATGGTGTCGAGCTTCTTGAGTGTTGTTGGAGCTGCACCCATCCAAGCAAGTGAAGAGTATTCCATCACACTCCTGACTTGTGCCTTGTAGATGGTGGACAGGCTTTGGGGGAGTCAGGAGGTGAGTTACTTGCCACAGGATTCCTAGCCTCTGACCTGCTCTTGTAGCCATGGTATTTATATGGCTACTCCAGTTCCGTTTCTGGTCAATGGTAGCCCCTAGGATGTTAGTGGGGGATTCAGTGATGGTAATGCCATTGAATGTCAAGGGGAGATAGTTGATTCTCATCTGAGATGTTCATTGCCTGCCACTTGTGTGGTACGAATGTTACTTGCCACTTAGTCACTCCCTCCTCACCTCTTGAGTTCAACTTCTTTTTTGTCCTTGTTTGAACCAAGGCTGTAATGAGGTCAGGAGCTGAGTGGCCCTGGCAGAACCCAAACTGAGCGTCACTGAACAGGTTATTGCTAAGCAAGTGCTGCTTGATGGCACTGTTGATGACACCTTCCATCACTTTTTACTGATTGAGGGTAGGTTGATGGGGCAGTAATTGGCCGGGTTGAACTTTGTCCTGCTTTTTGTGTACAGGACATACCTGGGCAATTTTCCACATTGCAGGGTAGATGCCAGTGTTGCAGCTGTACTGGAACAGCTTGGCTAGGGGCGCAGCAAGTTCGGGAGCACAGGTCTTCAGTACTACTGCTGGAATATTGGCAGTGCCCATAGCCTTTGCAGTATCCAGTGCCTTCAGTTGTTTCTTGATAAGAGTGAATCGAATTGGCTGAAGTCTGACATCTGTGATCCTGCTTCCTTCAGGAGAAGGCTGTGATGGATCATCAACTCAGCACTTCTGGCTGAAGATTCCTTCACCTGGAAGGTGTGTTTGGAGCCATAAATGGTGGGAAGGGAGGAGCTAAAAGGGTAGGTACTGCATCTCCTATGCTTGCATGGAAAGGTGCCATAAGAAAGGGGGAGATGTTGGGGGTGACGGGGGAGATGTTGGGGGTGACGGGGGAGTGGATTGGGGTGCCGCAGAGGGAATGGTTCCATCAGAATGCTGAAAGGGGAGGGGAAGATATCTTTAGTTTTGGCATCATGCTGAAGGTGGCAGAAATGGTGGATGACCTGTTGAGTATGGAGGGTGGTCGGGTAGTAGGTGAGGACAAAGGTTCTGAGAGGGAGGGAAAGGGGTGAGAGCAGAAGTGTGAAATAGATAGGACATGGTTGAGGGCCCTGTCAACTATGGTGGTGAATCCTCAGTTGAAAAATGAAGACCTATTGGAAGTAGTATTATGGAAGGTAGCATCATCCGAACAGATGAGGCAGAGAAACTGGGAGAATGGAGTTGAGTCCTTGTAGGACGTGAGGTGAGAGAAACTGTAGTCTGGGTAGCTATAGGGAGTCTGGCTTATAGTGAATATAGGCTGATAGCCTATCCCCAGAAATAGAGACCGAGAAGTTGGAGAAAGGAAGTCTGGAATGGGCCATGTGAAGGTGAGGGAAGTGAAAATTGGAGATGAAGTCGATGAAATGTTCCAGTTCAGAGTGAGCAGAAAGTGGCACCAATACAGTCATCAATGCACTGGAAAAAGAGGTGAGGGAGGGGACCTGAGTAGGACAGGAACAAGGAATGTTCTGCATATTCCACAAAAGGCAAGCATAGCTAGGACCCATGCGGGTACCCATAGCAACACCTTTTTTATTTGGAGGAAGTAAGTGGAGTTGAAGGAAAAGTTGTTCAATGAGAACAAGTTCAGACAGGTGGAGGAGGGTGGTGATGGTGGATGGGGACTGGTTGGGCCTCTGCTCTCAGAAGTGGAGAGCTCTCAGACTGTCTTGGTGGAGATGCTGGTGTAGAGGGATTGGACATCCATGGTGAATAGGAGATAATGAATGTCTGGAAACTGTTGAAGAGACAGAGGGCATTGGAACAGTAACAAATGTAGATGGGATGAGTCAATATAGGAAGAAATCAGTTCAGTGGGGAAGTAACAGGCTGAACAATGGGTGTAGCAGGGCAGGCTTGTTTGTGGTCTTTGGGAAGGAGGTAGAAGCGGACTGTATGGGGTTGAGGAACTATGACATGGGAGGCAGTGGAGGGAAGATCTCCAGATGAGCTGAGGTCAGTGACAGTCCTGGATACAATGGCTTAGTGTTCAGTGGTGGGGTCATCCTCCAAGGGGAGGTAGAAGGATGTGTCTGTGTTGGTGTTTGGCCACTGCTAGGTAGAGGTCAGTACGCCAGCCAACAATAGCCACCACCCTTGTCAGCAGGTTTGGTGATGATGGGGTTGGACCTGAGAACAGAGTTCTCCAAGTTCAGAGGAAGACCAGTCAGATTGAGTGAGGGGAGCAGAGAAATTGAAACAGTTAATGTCACACTGGCAGTTCTTCTTGAAAAGATCAAGGGACGGTAAGAAGCCAGAGGGAGGGGTCCAGGTGGAAGGAGAATATTGGAGATGATTAAAAGGGTCCGCTGAGTGGGAGGATGGCTCTTGGCCAAAGAAGTAGGCGCAGAGGTGACAGAAGAGGAGCTCAGCGTCATGTCGATCTCTAAATTCATTGAGGTGGGGGCATAAGGGGATGAAGCTGAGGCCTTTGTTGAGGACAGATCATTCAGTCAAGGGGAAGGTCAGAGGGTATCGTGAATACACAGCAAGGGGTGAGATTTGAAGAAGAGATGGAGTCAGACAGAACGAAAGGACCAAAGAGAGGCAGCCAATAGCCTGATCCCAGGGTTCTGCTGAGGCCATTCCGACAGCCATTTGTGCGGAAAGCACCTGATCTCAGTACCTCCTACACAGCAACAATGCCAAAATTAAGAGTGCAGCAGAGCTGCAAATTACAGGTTCAAATCCAGAATTGCCCATATTTAACATTAAAAATCCTTAAGATTTTACTGTTGACTGTCTTAAATTATGCTGTGCTTTTCTCTAAACTGTAGTTGTTCGTTATGTGTGATTCTCTTTAGGCCATAATAACTAGTGCTCCATTTTTACTTCTGAAATATGTTTTGAGTAAATGGGACAATGTAATTTGAGCTGTAAACCCCTCATCTCTACAGCAACAAGCAGCAGAAACTTAGTCCATCTACTTTAGGGCTATCCAGCCCTCTTTACACAGGTTGACAGTCATTTATTGAAGTGTGTACCACTAAATGAAGCTGTTACTCCTTTCCTTAATTCCTCCTGCACCATTCATTGGCTAGTGTATGAGGAGAGATCTGCTTTCGGCTTCCCCTATTACTACTTGTGATCTTATTTGTGAGGAAGCAACTGGACAATGGCAAAAACAGGCCTAGAGGCAAGTAAGTAGCAGAATAAACAGGAGGAAATACCTGGAGAGGGAGAATACATGAAGAAAATTAAGATTTTTATTGTGCCTTTTTAAGTACACGTATATATTTTTTTATCCCTTATCTGAATGTATTTAGGCTAAATATCTACTTCTACCTGTTTAAGGTCTAAGTAAAATCAAAGTGAATTATTAATTGCCAGAAAGAGAGCCTGGGTGATGTGATGCTTGAAGACCAGTATCTTTACAAAATAAAATCTACAGCATTCACCTTTTGAGAGAAGAGCAGTGTGGTATAATACAGGTGATATAATAATGCCTCCTCAACCTGGGGGACACTTGGGTACCATAATTAGCCTCAATGATCCTGGACGAGGAAAGGAAAAATGGTTGCTGCTCTTTGCTGTCCAGTGACCCCTGGTGGATGTGTGAAAACAGGATTAGCTTTAATGATGTGACTCCCTCCCCAGTTAAACAGCCTGCTGACATCCAGTGCCTAGGCTCACACCTGAAGAAGAATCATCACTTTGGTAAGATACTGATGGACAATCAGCACCTACAGAACCATACCCTGATGTAGTACAGCACCAGCAGGAGAAGAGTGGAAAGAATGTTTGTCAATGCTTTTTCATGAAGACAGTGCCTTTTTTAACAGCAGAAGAATTTACTCATCATATGTTTATCTTGTTAAGCCATTTAGTTTTTTTATTCATCTCCCTGTTGACCAAGCCTTTTCCAAATTAAATATCTCAATACTCAAAGCTGGAACTCTTCACTTGCGCTTCCAACTACTGTAGTAATTGCCCTTTCTATTCACAAATATTTAACAGTCTCTGCCAGAAATCCCAGACCACACAGCTCCAGCATTTCTATTTCAATCAAACCTGATATTCAATTAGACTTCTTTTTAGTTATTTTTGACACTAACCCAGTATATTATGGAATTCAATTTAAATTTCCAACAAACGGCTTTCTGTTTCTGTGCTGTGCATGAACAAATGTTTTGTTTGCTTCTGTATACTTTAAAATATTATTATTTTCTTCCATGTTGATTGTCATTCCTTAGCAAAAGGAGGCTGGGGATAGCCTGCTCCCAGGGTTCCATCAGTGTTTGGCTGAACCAAATGTTAGACTTGGGGAGCAGCTGCCTTCCACCCTGGTGTTTATTTTCTTCTCTTCCCTCGGAGGAAATGTTTTCTTCAAATAATGCAGTTAAAATTGGCAACTCTCAATTGGAGGCCCTCTCCCCTCATAAGAAGCTGGTGGAAGGTCTGTTGGTGCTTAAGGATCATCCCCCCCCCCCCCCCCCCACAACCAGCCATCCTTCATGTGGTCCCTAGGGTGGCAAAAGCACAAGTTGAAGACAGGAAAATGGGGCAGCTTGCTGAACCCAACCTCCCTGCCATAATTTACATGTGGCAGAGGAAAAACAGGTTCAGGGTAGGGAGGAGGCTTCACTGTCCCACTTTCTAGCTGTTTCTGCTGCTGCTCCATCCACCATGGGATGAGATAGCTGAGGAAAATCCAAGCTATAGAATGAACTGTAAGGAAAACAGCATTAAATGATTTAAGTGATATTAAGATGAGGTAATAGGAAGAAGCATATTAAAAGCAATTGAAGATATTTAAAAGGCAGAAAGAAAGTGCAAAGAGGAAAAACTAGCAAAATTGAGCAGGATCCAAATGGCTGAGGAGGGAAATGGCAGCCTCACACTGAGGGTGCTGACTGTCCCACCAACATGACGTTCCAACAGTGAATCGCCACTGCAGGTACAAGCCTCCTCCCCCACGTAGAAACCGACCCATCCTACATTGCCAGAATCTCCTGTCATAATGAAAATGGGAGCTATTGCTGAAGTCTGAAGTTATGAATGCCAATAGCAAAGGTGCTGTTCTTTGAACTTGCGTTGCACTTCACTGGAGTAGCATAGAAGGCCTAAGATGGAGAGGTAAGAGTCAGAATGGGCTGGGGAATTGAAGTGGTAAGATTTCAAGGAGCTCAGGTTCGTACTTGCAGACAAGGAAGGTGTTCAGTGAAATGGTCACCTAATTTGCATTTGGTTTCCCTAGTGTAGAGGAGAAGTTATGAGCAGCTGATACAGCATATTGGGTTGTACAAAGTACAGGTAAATCAGTGTCTCTCATGAAAGGAGTGTTTGGGAACTTGGCCAGTGGTGTGAAAGAAAATTGGGTGCTCTAATCTTCCCATCTATAGTAACCAGAAACATTTGGGAAAGGATGTGTTTTCCTTGCTAAGGTGATGATCCCCATCAAGCTTCTACTCTAACATAAGATGCAACATTAAAGCTGCTTGTAGAGTATTCCAAAGTGCCAATAGTCATAGGCAATAATATATCCCAATAGTGATCAAAGCTAAATATTTGGCTTAAAGTAATTTGAATATCGAGGCCTCTGTTTCGGATCCTTCTGGACCACTGTTTGGCTGTACATCTGTGTCTAAGCAGTCTCCAGGTGTTTACTCATTTGCTTTTTCACATTCGCTCTGTTTCTCCAATGTTGGTACCAAGGGAGAAATTACCACTGAATTAAAGCACCATGATTATGCTGAGAAATAACTAAGTCTGTCAGAGACCATGTGGGTATGGAAGACAAATGTTTCAAAGAAGAGTTCAGAAGCAATTTCAGTTTCATTTCATACTCCAATGCTTCAGAAGAAATTATATTGAATTCATTTTTGTGTAAAAGAAATTCAGCTTAATGTGCACTTGGTGCACCGTGATGTCAGTATATGCTAAAATTGTATTAATAAATTTCCTATGTTATTTAAATGCTAGTTAATTCAACCCATATAGGGAGTTTGACATTTGTTAAATGTTGCTTTCATTTTACAGGATGGCAAATGTGATTTTAAGACATTAAAATGATATAGGAAGCTCATTTATCGATGACTTGCTGCCTGCAGATCTTCAGAGTTTTGTTATCCTGCCTTGTTGGCTCAGTTGGTAATTGCACTGCTGTGTGCGCTGCACAGCCAGGAAAAGTCTCAAGTTTGATCCTTGGTCTGTGCTGTGTTAACTGATCTCAGCTGGGTCAAGGTGGAAGTAAGATAATTGGCCACAGCATTTCCAAACTGGGAAGAGGAATTTATAAACGATTAATTGATCATATACTACTAAGCATAAAACTGAGCCATAAAGAACATGAATGCCCCAAGTTTGACCAGTGATTTATGCTGAGTTAACCAATGTTAGCCAGCCCAGCAATGTGGCCACCTCAATTAACCTTTGCCACATAACGCAAAAGTGCTATCAGCTGAGTGGCTGCCTCTGATCACTCTCTAGTGACATCTGGTGGATGTGGATGAGTGAGGACAGGCTCAGCTTGACAGTGATGCAACTCAGCTGAACAGCCACTCCAACACTCAATTGAGTCACTAGGATGATATAGGATACTTATAAACTTCTAGCTTTGGTTTTGCACTTTGCAAATTCATCTAAATCCATCAGTGAGGTTGTTTCCATCTAGCCCATTTCCAAGTTCTGTGCCTATAGTAGATCTTGATCATACGAACAGGTGCAAAATGATACCTCTAACATTATGGGACATGAAGTGGATGATTTTAAGCACCTCCACCCAGCTTGGATCATTTACCACCCCATTCTTAAAACAGAAAATGCTGGAAAGATTCAGCAGGTCAGGCAGTATCTGTGGAGGGAGGAAGGTTTTCTCAGATTATTAACGGTTACACTGTTTCTTTTGATTTCTTGCTCTGCATCACCCTAATTTCCTAGAACAGGTCAACCAATCTGTATTTATCCTAATTTTAGAAATAGGATTGGTCCTAGTGCTGCCAAAAAAACAACAGTAGCCCTCCAACATTAAATGCCAGGGCCAACCCCATCCCCAGATTCCAGGATGTTCTGCGCATAGTGCTAGACATAAAGAGTTTCAATTCTCTAGTTGTTTTGGGTCCAGCAGTATGTTAAAGGTACAATCGTGCTGGAAGCTAAGTTAAACCGACCTCTTTCACTGTTTTTAATGTTGTAGTTGGCCAGTTAGCATAGAATTCAGCCATAATGGTCAGAGAGATCTTGGTTTTGCTAGCCTCAGGTAGAGTGATAATATAAACAATACGGTGGCATTGGGGTTCCTATTCCCAATTATTCAGTGCCTCTTCCTGGAAAGTGGGCCTCCCGCAGTTGAACAGCTGTCACATCAAAAGTGACACAAAAAAAATCAAGAGGGCTTCCTGTTTTGTGTGGAACGCTATGTCAGCAAGAGCTAGCATCTTCAGGAAAGAGGCAACAATTTATTTTAAAAATGACTCTGACTCAATATTCCGTCAGCACTAATGCTGCATTCCCTTCTGTTAAATAAAACATAGGCCAGTAAAACCTGCAGGGGGCGCATGTTGCAGCAACGCACAGTCCGGAGGAGTCCGCCGGAGAACTCAGCTATCCCGGCAATCCTAGCAGTCCACCCCAAATTGGGGGGGGAGGCGGTGTTGGGAACGAGGCTGGGAAAGAGGTGAAAGGTCAGCGGTGTTGGGCATTGGCTGAAACCGTTTAAAGAAGAAAATTAAAAGTGAAGGACGAGGTAGCGGAGCGAAAATCGGAGGCGGCTGGTGGGGAAGGTCATACACAAGCAGCCTGGTAATTGTCGGTTTATATTCCTCTCCGCAGCTGGAAAATAAATAATTTTGGAAGGGTCTCAAAAGACAAACACTGGGGAGTGTTGCAGCGCTTGGGCTGTTGAACACAGACAACGCGTCTCCCCAGGAATAGGAGCAGAGGCTGCGGCTGGAGGAGGAACAGCAGCGTCAGCCTCACTGCTAACTTCGTAAATAGCTCCTGGTATATTATTTCAGTTGACCTTGCAGCTCAATGGAAACTTCATACTGGACTAAGTTTATTTTCTAATGGACTGTATGGTTCGTATTTTGAGCATAAATATTCGTGATTCAATTTTCGTAGTGCAGGCTTATTACAAAAAGTGTAACATTTGCGTTACTTAAAAATGTAAATGTAAAAATGTAATATGGTTTTTTCCCAATTAATCGTATTGAATGACGGAGCAGGATCTAAGGGCCGAATAACTGCTCCTTTTTGTGTTCTAGTGCTGCTTTCCCCTAACCTACCATAAAACCCGGAAGGAAACATTTGTATCCGAGACTAATACTCATAATATCTGACCTGGTTTTCGTTTGTTGATCATGGAATCTAATTTTATCCGTTATTAACTTCTCCATTTTGGGGTGTATAATTCAATTTTCTTGTGATGTTAGGTCGAAAGCAGCTGTAAACTACCAATCGATATCTAATTGACCTCTTGGACGATATGTTTTAAATAGGAAGTTCTGTTACGGTTTTGTTTGCTGTTTGATTTTGGTGTTATTTGGTAATGCAGGATATGAACTGTATGTTTATCTTGATTGTGGACAAAGACTTGCAAATTTAATTGCAGAATCAAAATGGTGTTTATCTTCAGATGATTGAACTTGGATAAGCAACTTTTTAAACTGATTTTATTGTGCAATGTTTTAGTAAATATCCACAGTTACAGTTTATAGAAAGAATTGTCTGCCTATTTCAGTATATATCTGGTATGTTCAGTAATGTCTAAAGACAGTTACAGTATGGTGTAATTAGTCAATCGGTTGTGTTGTATTAGATCCCAGTGTTAGTGTTGTAAGAATGTTTTCAAGGAATATTTGTATTCAAAGTTATTGTACTAGTTTCCATACAAATCAAGTACTTTTATTTTTAATCATTCACACACAGGAGCATAAATAGAAAATTAAAGAGCATCTTATCCTCCAGGAACCCATTTCCAGATCAGTCAACAGTTAGTTGCCTGATCCTGTAGTCAACTTGTCTTTAACCTTTTTTGAGTTTTATTTTTCTGTTGAGTTACATTTTAACTCCAGCTATTTCAGAACTGTATGGAATAAATTGAAGAACTGCTTATATTGTGCTTATTTCCAGCACCTTTTTTGTTTTTGTTACTTATTTTGTTCCCTCATCAGTGCTAATTGTTTAAACAAAAAATAGAAAAGGCAACAAGAATAAAAATAATCAAAGCTATTCCTAAGTTGATATTCATCTTTATGGTCATCCAGGATGCAAGAATATAATAATTGCAACACATGTTCAGATGTTGTAATAATTAAAATTGTCAAGCTGGTTGCAAAATGACACTTCAAAATGCATGATTTGGATGCTACCTTTGTATGATGTAGTGCACTCCTGGCTTCCAGTCTTCTGAACGTAAGAACAGTGGAATTTCCAGAGGGAAATCCATACTTTACCATTCAGTAAATACCATTTTAAATCATCACCATTTTAAGTGTTGGAAGTGACTTCCAGCCAAAGCAATTGCAGTATCGCTATCCTGTAAGTGGTCTGAGCATCTTGTGTGCAGGGGTGTGCTCTTACTACCAAATAGTTGACTCAGTGATGGTGTAAACCAGGGCTGCAACAATAGTTTAGTAAGTATTTGTCTTCATGTAATATAAAATAACAAACATGCTACACTTCCCCACATCAGAGGTCACCTTATTGACTTACACAGCATAAATTATAACTAGCATCCTAACCAGGATCTTGTGAAAACATGCCCTTGCAGCCTTCTGTTTGAAAAAGGCCTGGCTTGCTGTTACCCCTCTTTTTTTTTGTTAATTTCCTTATGTCCGCTACCCAAGGGAAGGCCCTGTGCCAGACGATGCTTTGAGTTCCTAAGAGATCTCCCAACAAGTGAGGTGTCAGGTGTTTCAGTTACGGAGACAGCCTAACAAATTGCTTCTGGTTTACAGTCTTTGGGGAAGTAATTTTAAAACCTAGCTCTCTAGCATTTTAACCACCTTCCTTTCATTTTGTTCCATTACCGAAATCCTTATCCATGCTTTTGTTACTAACAGATTCAAGTATTCCAATGCTCTGCTGGCCAGCCTCCCAACTTACAACCTCCGTAAACTTGGGCTCATCCAAAACTCTGTTGCCCATATCCTAAGCCGCAGTAAGTCCAGATCATCCTGTGGCTAACAACCTACTTGTACTACTTTCAATTTGCTGATTGCAATGTGGTCACCTCTACATTGGGGGTACCAAACAAAGACCGGGTGAGGCTTTGCGGAACACCTCTGTTTAGTCCACAAGCGTGATCCCGAGCTTCCAGTCACCTGTCATTTTAATTTTCCACCTTTCTGCTACTCTGACCTTTCTGCCCTTGGCCTCCTGCAATGTTCCAGCGAAGCTTAAAGTAAGCTCAAGTCACAGCACCTTATTTTTTGACTGGGCACTTGACAGCCTTCTAGACTGAACATTGTGTTCAGCAATTTTAGATCCTAACCTTTGCCCTCATTTTGTTTCCTATTTCCTTTGCTTTTTTTTCCTCATTTTCCTTTGCTATTCATTATCCTGCCATTCACATTTCCTGTGGATGTATCATTTGTTTCTTTACTTGTCCCATTACCACTCCTTTTGGCTTTGCACCACAGACCCTTTTGACATTTAATCTCTTACCCTCCACCCTTTCACTTGCTCAAAATCTATTACATTTCTAACTTTTTCCAGTTCTGATGAAAGGTCACATGTGAAACTTTAATTCTTTCTCTTTGGACAGATTTGCTGAGTATTTCTAGCATTTTATGTTTTTATTTCAGATTTCCAGCATCTGCAGTATTTTGCTTTTGTATCTGATGTTCTTCCACTATCTGAAATTTGGTAGATTGTGAGAATGGTTGTATCATATCCAGTAAACTACGTACAATAACTATAGATTCTGTTTGATCCCTAAACAACACTAAAGTGGCAGGTACACTGTGTAAGGCCACACTTCAGATTGCAGGGAACAAGGGTTCACTTGTAGGAGTGGTTCTTGACAACGAACATAAGAGAAAAGTATATGATAAAACCAAAAAGCAACAACATTGTACTTCCAATAATGATCGTGGAGTGTTCGATAACTTGAGCATGAGGTAGTGTTTTAGTTAGTTCTCAATACGTGACATAGGATCATAGCAAAGAGGAGTAGTATGATTTCCTTTTCTGTACTATATTTGTAATGTGTTACAGTAACAAGATGTTCTAACAAAATGTTTTGCACAATTTGTTTGTTTTGAGCTGATTGGAAGGTTCCAAAAATTGTATACAAACAAAATTTACTGACCTTTGTCTCTGAATTGTCTTAATTGTAAAATACATCCATGATGTGTGGAGCATAATTTATTTGTGGTGTCAAGGACAGTCTTCCAGATGGTTAGTGTCTTCATGCCTTTGTTGCCTCTAGATTTGACATTCCATAACATTCCTGGCTGGCCTCCCACATTGTTCTACCCTCCATAAACCTGAGGTCATCCAAAACTCTGCTGCCCATCTCCTAACTAACAGAGTCCCACTCACCCATCCCCTTGGTCCTTGCTGACTTATGTTGGCTCTCAATTTTTAAAATTCTCATTCTTGTTTTCAAATCCCTCCAGGGCCTCGCCCCTCCATAGCTCTAATCTCTTCAGCCCAATAACCCTCAGATATCTGCTCTGCTCTAATTCTGACCTCTTGAGCAATCCCGTTTTTTTTTTTAATTGCTCCACCATTGGTGGCCGTGCCTTCAGCTGCCAAGGCCCGAAGCTCTGGAAGTCTCTCCCTAAACCCCTCCACCTCTACCTCACTTTTCTTTTAAGATGATCCTTAAAATCTATGTCTTTGACTAAGCTATTGGTCATCTGACCTAATCTCTCTACGTGGCTTTGTCTTTTTATTATGTTAAAGGTACCATGTGAATATAAGTTGTCATTGTCATCTTCCTTTTTAAATGCTTTAATTTCTATTATGATCACTGCTTTCCCCAACTTGGGTTTGGTCATGTTAACTTGTATCCCATTTTGGTTTGCATGTCCTTGCTCACCTGCCTTATTTTTTGGCATGACCCTGCTGCCCCAAGGTCAGTGCATATTACAGTGGTTGCTTTCAGTATGTCAATATATATCCACATGGGAAAGTAGATCCAAACAATGCTTTCTTTAATTTATCTTGGGCCTTGTTTCTGTGAAAGAAGTGGTTTGAAGAATGTGATCAGGTGATGACAGAAATTTCTTATGTTGGTGTTAGGAAACTAGGGGTAGCATTATAACTAAATTTTCCACCACAAAGGATCCCTTCCCCAGTTAATAATGGGAATTATCAAATAATCCTTAAATAGTACAGTAATATTCTAGTAGGAGTACTCTGGCTTAGTTTACAGTGTAAAGCTGCAAGTTACAGGTTCATGTCCCAGGGCATATTGTCCATTCTCATCCTCCTTGTTCTGTGTTTACCTGGGCAATTTCTTTGACAGCTGGGACTCAGCCCATTTGGTTTCCTGGCTTGTACTGTTCTAATCTACTAGACTGTTGTACTCTTCAACAGTCGTGACTCTGCACTACCATCTAATTCTCCAGGTTTAAGTTAACCAGCTCCCGCTCACTCCTTGAACTCTGCCAGCAGATCAATAATCACTGCCCCCTCTCCGTATCTCCCTCCAGAATGTCTGTTAGCTTGCAAACAAGGTTCTTACCATTCACAATCTCCTTGTGGATGATTGCATTGATGATGTAACCTTGGCAGAAACTTATGGTTCACACATGATTGTACCTTGCTCCTTACAGGAGTCCCCTGCCTGTCTATACTTTCCACCATCTGCCTCGCAATTGCGATGGCAATGTTGCCCTTATCATAAAATCGCACCTTGATCTCTTCCCCTTCTCTTCTGACCACCTTCTTTTGAACATTTCGCTATGTTTATCCCTCTCACCTTTTAAAATCCTCATTCTGTACTGCCTATCCAAGCCCAGGTTTTCAGAGATTTCATCATTCCTTTCCTCCTGCAGCTTGTGCAGTGTGAGACTTCTCATCCTCTGTGATTTCAATCGCCACCTTAATTTGCCTTGCCCCCCTCTTTGAATTCATTACCTCCTTGTCCTCCTTTAGTCTGTCCCTCCACATAAATTCTCCTGCACAAATTCATGACAACCCCCTGAATCTTGCCATTTTGTATCTTACAAGCCTGAGAACTCTTTCTTACCCCAGTTATGGCCTCTTCTGCACCACACACTGCCGCCCCCCCCCCCCCCCACCCAGCTCCCTTAACTCTGCCATCAGCTACCTAGACCCTAAGCTCTGTAATTATCTTCCTAAGCCTCTGTCTCTCCAATTCTCCTTTTAAGAGACTCCTTAAAGTCCACCACTTTGACCAAGTTTTTTTGTCGCTACTCTGAACTTTTTCTATGGCTGAATGGCAAACTTTGTCACTTACATTTCAATGAAGTGCCATAGGATATTTTTCTACTTTTAAAGCTGCTATATAAATGCAAGTTCTTGTTGATTTATGGTGCCCTTCTTCCACCTGTTGCTGTATTATCTGGACAGCTCTCTTGAAATTCACTGCTTCCTCTCGCTCTCTCTATCGCAAGTTCTCTCTCGCTCGCATACCTTTTGATGGTTAGGATACTGTGAAAGCTCCCTTGTTGCTCTATGAAAAATGCCACGAGATCATTTATGCCCACTTGAGAGGCAGATGGGACATTGGTTTCATGACTCATCTGAAAGTTTGCACTTTGGACAATGCAGTGCACTGTCAGTATTGCACCAAAATGCCAGCCAAGGTTATGTACACAAATCTATAGTGTATCTTGAACCCAGGACTTTTATGATTTAAAGACAAGAGTATGCCAGCTGAAACAAACTGATGGTATTTTGGTGCTGTTTTTGCTTTGTTTTTGGGGAAGATATGAAAAATAATTACAGTATATACTTTTATTTCCTTGTAAAAGTTTACTTAAGTTGTATACAGTTTATTGCTAGATTTTTGTTCCGTTCCCTCACTACCGACTCCATTTCTCCCCCTGGCAACGGTCTGGGATTAAGCCAGTCTGTTTGCAGTCATGGTGTCGCATTTGACCCCGAGATGAGCGTTGAACCTCATTCGCAGCATCACTAAGACTGCCTATTTCCACATCCATAAGATTGCCCGACTTAGCCTCTGTCTTAGCTCATCTGCTGCTGAAACCCTCATTCATGCCTTCATTCAATTACACTCCTGGTTGGTTTCTCACATTCTGCTCTCCATAAACTTGAGGTCATCCAAAACTCTGCTGCCGATGTCTTAACTCGCATCAAATGTCCTTCCCCTATTCCCCCCTGCCCCCCCCCCCCCACAATGCTCCCTGACCTTTCATTGTCTTGAAAACAAGGATGAGAATTTTAAAATCAAATCCCTACATGACCTCTCTAATCTCCTCCTCAAGAGGGTTGTTGATTAAATGGTGGTTTCTACCGAGAGCAGAGCGGGACAAAGAGCTGTTGTACACATCAGAGTATCAGCAAGATTCAGGCCTCGAGGTCGATGACGTGGGTCCCCCGGGACCCCTCATGGAGCTGGTAGACTTGGAGCAGGCTTTCAGCTACCCCTTCAAGAACACCGACACAGGCCCACATGGCCTGCATCTGAGCTCGTCAGCTGGACATGCTGGCCATGTGTATGTATTAGTCCATGTCCATGCAGCAGAGCCTGGTCACCAATCGCCTCTGCCATTGGACAAAGACCTTGCTTTGCTTGGACCGTGCGGTTGTCGGTGTGCAACGGCCACACCATGTTAAAAGAACCCATGCGCAGGCGTCTTCCACCCCCTCAAAATGAACTTCGGGACCTGAAATATCGGGACTCTTATGGACAATGCGAGCAGTGACAGACCTGAACATTGCACTGCTATCATAGCCTGAAAACTCTGCCACTACAACAGTGATAAGGCCAGTTCAAGGAACAAGTTGGTGGATATACCTTCTGGAAAGATAAACCAGAAGAAGAGTGCCAACTCCACGGGGTTGACTGCCATAACAATTGAACTTGCCAACCGCCTCAGCGAGGCCCCTTTGTGGGAGAAACGAACGTCTCATGACTCTCTGGCTCACCTAGCCCAGAAACAGCGTGCCACAGTTGTCGGCACGTACGCCCCAACCTTAGAAGCCAACAGATGAGGCCAAAAAGGAATTTTACTCCAGTCTTGATCGCTTGCTGTTCTGTGTTCCCAAGGAACACCAGCTGATTCTCCTCGGAGTCTTCAATGCCAGAGTTGGCAGGGGCACGAACCTTTGGAAAGGTGTGATTGGCAAGGTAGGTGTTGGAAGGGCTAACACCAATGCATTCCTCCTTCTGACTAAATGCCTTGAACATGGCCTGATCATAACGAACACCCTATTTCGTTAGAGAAACAAGTACAAGGCCTCATGGCAGCTCCCTCGCTTCAGGCATTGGCATTTGCTTGACTATATCATCGAGCGATGGACCGCAAGGATGTTTGCATCACCTGTGCCGTGATGGGAGCTGATGACTGCTGGACCGACCATCGCTTAATCCGAGCTGCTATCTCCATAAACTCAGTCCAAAAACGGCAGCAGAAGAACTGCTGCAGGAAAATCGATGTTAATGGTATCAAGGACTTTGCGAAGAAAGACCTACTCAGGCAGCGTCTTCCAAGCAACTTGGCGACGCTCAACGAACAGGAACCACCGAATGTCCAACGCTTGGTTTGCCCTTGAAGGTACCATAATCAGCACTTGCGAAGATTCTCAACCAGGAAACATCAAGACTGGTTTGACGAGAACAACCAGGAGATCCAGGAGCTACTAAATCACAAGCGCAAGGTGTTCCTGAACTGGAAGCATCATCAAAATTTGAGGGAAAAGAAAGCAGGTACACAGACAATTGAAGGCCAAGGTCCAACAAAAAACATATGACCTAAGAACAGCTGCAGGGCTGAAAGAGTGCAGGAAGTACAGAAACTCGCTGACAGCTATGACATGCACGATTCTTCAGCGTGGTCAAGACCATTCACGACCCAAGGACCTACCCCACTGAGAGCAAAGTATGGAGCGGTGCTGGTCAAGGACATAGAGCCAGTCAGCGATCAGTGGAAGGAGCACTTCGAAGATCTTCTGAATTGCGACTCAGTCCTTGATGCAAGTGCTCTCGACCACGTTCCACAGCGTGCTACCCGCCATGACCTCAACTCAATCCCAGCCTGACATGAGATTTGAAAAGGCCATCTGACAACTAAAAATAAAATAAAGCCGCCAGCATAGACCGAATTCCCAACGAAATTCTAAAATATGGCGGAGAGACACTCTTGACACGCATACATGGATTCATCTCCCTCATCTGGAAGGAGGGGAGCATGCCAGGGGATCTCTGAGATGCTGTAATTGTGACCATTTTCAAAAAAGGTGACCAGACCGACTGTGGTAACTACAGAGGGGTATCTCTGTTGTCCGCCACAGGGAAGGTCATCGCAAGAGTCCTTCTCAACTACCACCTTCCTGTGGCTGAAGAGCTCCCACCGGAATCACAATGAGGATTCCGTCCATCAAGACGCACAATGGCCATGATCTTCACAGTAAAACAACTCCAAGGGAGCAGCAGCAATCTTTTTTTTTTATGCATGGCCGCCTTAGTCCACGCAGAGGCCTTCAACTCTTATCGACTGGAAGGGATTATGGAACATCTTCCTCAATTTTGGCTGCCTGGAGAAATTCTTCACCATCCTCCGCCTACTGCACAATGACATGCAGCTGTAATCCTTGCGACTGCAACTGACCCAATCCGAATGCAAACTGGGGTTAGGCAAGGCTGTGTCATCGCATCAACGCTCTTTTCAATCTTCCTCGCCGTAACACTCCACTGCATCTCCATGAAGCTCCCTGCTGGAATATTTCTACTCTACAGGATAAGCGGCAAACTATTTAACCTGCGTCGCCTGCAGTCCAGAACCAAGGTCACCCCAACCTCTGTCATCGAGCTACAGTACACTGACGACACTTGCGTATGCATACACTCAGAGGCCGAACTTCAAACCCTTATCATTCACGGAGGCGTATGAAAGAATGGGACTTAAGCTAAATATCCAGAAGACAAAGGTCCTCTACCAGCCTGTTCCCGGAGCGCAACACTGCCCCCCCAACTATCAAGATCCATGGTGAACCACTGGACAATGTGGATCACCTCATACTTTTGGAGCCTCCTCTCAGCAAGGGCAGACATCGTCGATGAAACTCAGCATCACCTCCAGTGTGCCAGCACAGCCTGCGGCCGTCTGAGGAAAAGCTTGTTTGATGACAAAGACCTCAAAGCTGGCACCAAACTCATGGTCTACAGGGCCACATTGTTACCTGCCCTCTTGTATGCATTGGAAACATGGACACTGTACAGCAGATATCTCAGAGCTCTGGAGAGATATCACCAGTGGTACCTCTGCAAGATCCTGTAAATTCAATGGCAGGACAGGCACTCCAATATCAGTGTCCTCTCTCAGGCCAACATCCCCAGTATTGAGACGCTGGTCATGGCTAGTCAGTTACGCTGGGCGGGCCACATCGTCCACACGCCTGACACAAGACTCCTAAAACAAGCTTTCTACTCAGAGTGCCATCACGGCAAGAGGCTACCAGGAGGGCCGAGGAAACGCTACAAGGAAAAAATGTGACATCTCTTGTGGGAATCTCTTGCCTGAGACCACCCAAAATGGAGAAGAAGCATCCGCGAAGGTGCCAGCCAGTTCGAACAATGTCAATATGCCCAGGCAGCGACCAAGCACAAACAGCGGAAGGAGCATTCTGAATTTTGAGTATCCCATTCACTCGCTTCATCAAACACTACCTGCCGCACCTAAGGGACCCACAACTCTGGAGTGGAAGAAAGTTGTCCTTGTTCCCGAGGGACTGCCTCAGAAGATCAAGATCTAACTCTGGCCTCTTCTGCATCCCTGATTTTAATTGTTCCACCATTGTTGGCTGCGCTTTCAGTTGCCTCGGCCCCAAGCTCTGGAATACCCTCCCTATACCCCTCCACCTCGCTTTCCTCCATTTAAGACATTGCTTAAAACTTACCTTTTGATCAAGCTTTTGGTCATATGATCTAATATCTCCTTTTTGCGGCTCGGTGTCATCGTTTGTTTTATAATGCTGCTGTAAAGCGCCTTGGGACATTTTATTACATTAAAGGCGCTATATAAATGGTTGTTTTGAGAATATCTGAATGTGGGCTCATAAGTTCAATGTCGAAGGAGGTATAACCGGATATTGTAAGGTGAATGGATATCATACTATTTCTATATGCTGGCTTTACAGAATATTCTGTTTTGTTCTATTTGCTTGCGAGGTCTGACTTTCCTCTGCTGGAGATTTCAATTGTGACAACTGTATGTAGCGTTTCCTTTAGTGACTTCAGCATTGGGTGAATACTACCTGTGGTGGTTGTTGATTTATGTTGCTCATGGGTCTGAATTAGACTGGATGTCTGAAAGCTGATAGCATTCAATTATCTTTGGGCAGCTAGTGTTGTGGAATCATGATTGAATTTGATTTGTCAGCAAAGCGTGCTGCCTGGAGCATCTGCTGTGGAAAAGAAATATTTGAATAAAGTGTGTGCTTCATAAGATCCACAGTAATTGCAGCTTATAACTGAATAAGTGAGTACAATTTACAGAAGTCGTGTAGACTTTTGAGAGGATATTATCCAAGAGAGCATTCTGCAAGGTGACATTGCATAGTGTATTTTGTGTTGTACCACATATGTTTGTGCTGAAACTCATAAAGGAACTAGAATATGGCAATATGAATATTTACACAGGTTTCATCTTTTATCTGGTGTCCCTTTTTTTTTTCTATAACTGATTTGCAGAGTCCTTTTTTCTTTCTTGTAGTTTTTGTTTGTTCCACATTGCATTTTTACACAGATTGAATGCATTGCTGTGATGAACTGATTACTCTGGACGTTAAATTTAAATGTGGTTTCCAATGAACTGTGCTTCATAGGTTTTTAAAATCATGAATTAAATGGGGTGGTTTTTAGATTGACTTGATAGCAGAAGAAATTTGGTCTTTGACCTCAAAACAAAGGTCTTGCTGTATGTACAATATATCTCATTCAACTAATTCTTATTGATGCTATTGCACGCAATTCTGTTAAGGTATCTGAAGCAGACTGACGCATATGCTGGCATTACTGATTTATATTGACATTTTGTATGAGAATTTTGGCTTCAAATGTATTTTCTTAGTTGGAAGTGGTGAAAGGTCTGATATTTTGGAGAAAAAAAAATAATTATTCACTTGCATGATATGTTGGATGTTATTTGAAACTGCACTGAATTTCTGATTGTAATTTGATTAAACAATATGTTTCAGTATCAAGTCTTCATTTTGTCAATGTTAAATCTTTTACATTTGAGAGTTTTTGGATTATTACTGCATTCTGAGCAGATCTGTAATTGTTCAATGCTGGCACTGTATTGTCATAGGATTTCGCTATATTTGTAACATCTATACTATGACAATTTGCGCAGTTGGAGAAAAATGATCTGCAAACATATTTTAAAGATACTGAGATTTAGTGTGATTGGTTCACCTCTACGGTTTTCTGATCATGCATTGGCATGTGAACCTTTATACTTGAAATTTCCCATTGTTTGCATTCTTGTGTTTCATATTTTTAAATAGTTGTTTGGTAGTACAGAACTTGAGTATTGCTGAAAATAGACATGTTGTTAAAGCTTTACGTCTTGCACTCATCAGGACAATCCGCAAGAATACTAATGAAGGGAAAACAACTTTATACTGTATGAGAAGGGAGTGCTGATTGGTAGAGGAGAATGCACCAGCTTACAGTGACTGACCGTTAACTGCCAAGCTTTGTTTATTTGAAATTTAACCTAGGCAGCTTGACTCTAGTCAACGCATTATCCTGAGGAATGAACCAGCGAATGGCTGTCACTTATTTTGTTTAGCTGTGATTCTGTGATTGGACAACATTTGCTAAATAATCATCTGTGTGCTAAGAAATACGCTGACAACCAGTTTAAGATTGTCAGGGCTCGCAGTGTGGTGCATTTGCGTGTACTGGAAGCTACATATATTAATACACAAGGCCCTGTTCTTTGCAGACAGAAAGAGCATGTACAAACATTGCGCCTGTTCCAGCTAAATAAAATAAATGGCAGCCATTCGCTGATCAAGGCATTGCCCTGAGGAATGAACCAAAGTCAAGCTGCCTGGGTTAAATTTCAAGCAAAGCTTGGCAGTTAACTGGCTGTCTCTGTAAACTGGGGCATTCTCCATCGTAATGCCTCTACCAATCAGGACTCCTCATACAGTATAGTTATTTTTCCTTCATTGGTATTCTTATGGATTGTCCTGATGAGTGCAAGATGAAAAGCTTCGCCAACATGTCTCTATTTTCAGCAATACTCAAGTTTCATATTTTCATAGATATGTTGGGGTTTTTTTAGCCTGCAATGCTCCAAGTCCAGTGTACCTAGAAGTTTACTTTAAGATCAGTTGAGCACATAGAACAAGAGGATTTAGATTTCTGAAAAGCAAAAAAAAAAAGTCTTGTGGAAAATATGTATTTACCCAAACATAAGAGAGAAGGAGGAGAGAGGTGGTCCATTGAGCTGGTTCCGACAGTCATGTTGCATGTTCCTAAAATTTGTCCTAGCCGCCAGCAGCTATTTATTCTTCTGGGGGAGGCAAAACATTTTTTAAAAAACCAATTCAACGAAACTGATTTCTGGAAAATCCCTCTTTTTTTTTTAAACTATGTAATCTATTGGCCCTCCTATGAATCTTTCCCAGTAGCTCTTAATTACGCACCATATCAGGTGATCAAAACTAGACACAGTATTCTGGATGAAAAGCTTCGACAACATGTTTCTATTTTCAGCAATACTCAAGTTTCAGATTTTCATAAGTATGTTGGGTTTTTTAGCCTGAAAAGCTCCAAATCCAGTGTACATGGAAGTTGTCCTAGCCTTTACAGTGATTAATGGCCAAATGGTTATGGTGTTCAACTAGTAGTCCAGAGGACGTGAGTTCAAATCCCACCATGGCAATTGAAATCTGATGATTTGAGAAATGGCACCCAATTAAAATAACCATGAAAACTCGCGGAATTCCAACTTCAGGGAAGGGAACCTGCTGCCATGATCTGGCCTAGATGAAACTCCAGTTCCACACTACACGTTGTCTCTTAATGTTCTAGGCAATAAATGTAGCATTGCCAGTGCTGCCCATGTCACCAAAATAAATATCAAAAAAGTCTTGGAATAAGGGCACTGTAGTCCTTTTTTTAAATATTGGATTGCCATAGCATTCTTCTTTGTTATAGCCTTGGCACTGGTTTTGAACATTTAGGATGATAGAACATAGGAAGGCATATGGGATACTTGCCTTTATTAGCCGAGGCATAGAATATAAGAGCAGGGAGGTTATGATGGAGCTGTATAAACGCTAGTTAGGCCACAGCTGGAGTACTGTGTACAGTTCTGGGTACCGTCCTATAGGAAGGATGTGATTGCCTGGGCTGGAGCGTTTCAGCTATGAAGAGAGACTGAAAAGGTTGTTTTCCTTGGAGCAGAGAAGGCTGAGGGGGGAACATGATTGGGGTATACAAAATTATGAGGGGCCTTGATAGATTAGATAGGAAGAAGCTTTTTCCCTTAGCGGAGGTGTCAATAACCGGGGGCATAGATTTAAGGTAAGGGGTAGGAGGTTTAGAGGGGATTTGAGGGAAAAACTTTTCACCCAGAGGGTGGTTGGAATCTGGAACGCACTACCTGAAGAGGTGGTAGAGGCAGGAACCATCACAGCATTTAACAAGTATTTAGATGAGCACTTGATCCATAGCCTTGTATGCTATGGCGTTTCAAGTGCTGGAAAATGGGATTAGAATAGGTAGGTGCTTGATGGCCGGCACAGACACTATGGGCCGAAGGGCCTGTTTCTGTGTTGTATGACTCTATGACTCTATTTAGCAACTTGTGCATGTCGATCCATTTTCCTGCTCGACATACCATAACGCTACATTTATCAACAATAAATGTCTTTTGGTAATATCACTTACTCACTTTTTAAAAAATTCTATACCCTGTTGAGTTAAAGGCCGCATTCCGTTAGCTTATTTGATTTTATTTTTTGTACCTGTGCACAAGGTTTCAGTGATTTGTGTACACCGACACCAAAATCCCTTTTGTTCCTTCACAATTCCTAGTCTCTCAACTTAACATTGCCATGAGTCTTTCTTCAGTCCAAAGTGATTGACTTCAGACTTTGCTGTAGTTTTGCCCACTCATTTAGACTCTCTTTTGTAACCACCTGCCTTAATTTACACAACTTTAAAATCTTTTAAAACTGAATTACATACAGTGAACATGGATCAAAAAAGACACTTTACATTGTAATAGAAGCAAAATACTGCCAAATGCTGGAAATTTGAAATAAAAGCAGAAAATGCTGGAAATACTCAGCAGGTCTGGCAGCATCTGTGGAGAGAGTAGTAGAGCTAACGTTTCAGGTCAGTGACCTTTCATCATTGACTTTTTGTCAACTGCAAACTTGAATATACAGCTTTCTTTTATATTCTTCCAAGTTAATAAGTCAAAAGCCCAATACAGATCATCACTTGTCACATCCTAGTCTCTTTCCTGTGTTGGCATCCTTTACGAAAGGTGATGAACAGGCAGCAAACATTCCATTTAGGTGGGCTGTCTTCTCTTGGTGCACCTTTTTGGAGGTCAATCCTTGAGAGGCAGGTTCTGTCGCAAGTAGCACACGTGAAGCTGCCAAGTGACAGAGTTGTTTTTGGTATTGGCACCTATTGCCAAGTTGCTGTAGCCACTGGTCATCGTGGTATTTGCATGCCAGTCCACCAGCTGTGTCACCATTTCTCTGTTTTGACAGCTAGTGAATACCTGGTGTGATAGTTGACATTTAGGGCCTTTATGCCACGCTTGCAAGCATTTTTGAAGTGGTGCTTTGGGCACCCCACTGGTTATCTTGGCCCCAGCTACCTCACCATGCAGAAGGTCCTTGGGTATGCAACAATCTCTTACATCCTGCAGATGTGTCTGATTCACCGAAGCTGTCTGTTTGATTAGTGCCAACACACTTGAGAGGACTGCCGGATTGGTGATTTTTGTCCTGCCAGGATATACCCATACCTCTGCACAGACAGCCAAGATGGAAATTATTGAGCTGCTTTGCCTGGTAGCTGTAAGTCCCCCGTGTTTCACAGCCTTACAGCAAGATGCTGAGAACACAGGCCTTTATAAACCATCAGCGCGGTCCTTGGGTCAGCTTGGTGTTATCCCACGCATGTTTTGCGAGTCGGCCGAAGGCGGTGGCTGCTTTCTCTGTGCGTGTATCGAGCTTTGCATCAAGAGACAAATTGTCTGTCACTGTGGATCCGAGGTAGCAGAATTTGCTAACCACTTCTAGTGGACTGTTATTTAGTGTGATCAGGGACGGTGATGCAACACCGCTGTTTTCTTGATGCTTATAGTCGAGGAGAACAAGTTTACAGGCATAGTAAAGCCTGACTACCCAACCCGAACCCCACGAGACCCGACTACATATGTCTGGGTCGGGTCTATATTCCGAGTCAAGCATTCGGGCTCGGGTCGGGCTGGACAGTGCTGCTTCCAGGAAGTCATGGGATCAGGCTTACCCATGATCCCCCCCCCACAACTCCATCTGTGGGAATAGCCTGCTGCCAGAACGGATGAACCATATTCGGGTCGGGTGCAAAAAATAATTAAAGGACTCTGCCCGGTTCGGGTTAGCTGTAGTTGGGTCGGGCCCAGATTGGGTTTTAATTTTAGACCCGAGCCAGGCTTTAAGGCATGGGAAAGACAGTTCATGAGTCTTTGTAGCTGAGTTTTCATGTGAGCGACTAGCGCAGCATCATCAGCGTAGAGATGTTCTTTGACAAGGACGCGATGTGTTTTTGTCTTTGCTTTGAGCCTTGGTCAATTATCGCCTACTTTCCAACCAGTTACCAACCCATGTCACAAGGTTACATACTGTTCATTTTTGCTGATAATCGCTTATGTGGAACGCCAGTCAAAGGCTTCTGAGATGGTATTGTTTGTCGATGTTGAGTGTGGGCCAGAGAAGGCCTGCTTGCAGTTTGCTAGACTTTCACAGCTGCCAGGATGGTTTGGGCCTTCATGTTTTCTGAATTGGTTGGGGAGAATACAAGGATACAGAAATAGTCATCTGGAGAGACAGCAATCTCATCTATGCCAATTGCACATCTGTTCCTTCTATTAGGCCCTGCCTCAACATAACATACCAACACATCTACAAATCAGTAAGAGAACAGACTTTAGCAGGAGCATTGAACTGATACTGACCCCTATTCATTCAATATCTCAGACTGATGCTAGGAGCATCTCGGAGACCTGCTCTAGTTAGAGCCTCTGTCATGGGGGTGCAGGAGGGAGTTTCTGATGTAGATGTCCTTTAGGTGACCATATATCTGTGACAGACTGCAGAGCTTTAATTTCATGCATTAGGATCTCCTGTGGAATATGGAATACTGGAATGCTCCACGTAGCTGCAATATGGCGAAAGCTCTGAGGCACGATGGCCATTGCCTTTAGCAATATATTATGGTCTAAAAACATCCTTTTTAAAAACTGCTTTCTGCTGAGGTCTGCATCCATATCCTCAACAGAAGAGAACTGATTCTTGAATAGCTAATTCATTTTCCTCTCTCCTGTCATTGCCTGCTCCTGTTCATTTTGCTCTGTGCATTAGGCAGTTCACCTCCCTCCATGTCACCTTTTTAAATCATTTTTAAAATTCTTTTTCGTGGGATGTGGGCGTCGCTGGCAAGGCTGGCATTTATTGCCCATCCCTAATTGCCCTTGAACTGAGTGGCTTGCTAGGCAATTTCAGAGGTGAGATTCGAACCCATGTCCCTAGAGCATACACCTGGGCTCTGGGTTACTAGTCCAGTGACATTACCACTGCACCACCACCTCTCCTAAGTAGGATACGTTATTTCTGAGCTGCTGCTTTGCAGGGTATAAATGCATGTCCTTGCATCTTCAGGAAGGCTATTCACATTCCCCTCCATGAACCTCAAATCCAAAGTGCTTCACAGGAGCGTTAGAAAGCAAAATTTGTCTTAGGACCACATGAGATCTTGGACCAGATGACCAGAAGCTTGGTCAAAGAGGTAGGTTTTAAGAAGTGTCTTAAAGGCAGAAAGCAACGGCGAGGGAGAGAGGTGTAATGAGGGTATTCCAGAGCTTAGGGCCTTGGCAACTGAAGGCATGACCGCCAATAGTAGAGCAATAAAAATTGGGGCTGCTCAAAAGGCCAAAATTAGCAGAGCTCAGATATCTTGGAGGGTTTAGGGCTAGAGGAAAGTACAGAAATAGGGAGGGGTGAGGTCATGGAGGGGTTTGAAAACAAGGATGCGAATTTTAAAATCGAGGGGGTTTTTTTTCACTAGTTCATGGGATGTGGATGCCTCTGGCAAGGCCAGCATGTGTTGCCCACCCCTAATTGCCCTTGAACTGAGTTGGCTTGCGAGCCCATTTCAGAGGGCATTTTAAGAGTCAACCACATTGCTGTGGGTCTGGAGTCGCATGTAGGCCAGACCAGGTAAGTATGGCAGATTTCCTTCCCTAAAGGAAAAGGACATTAGTGAACCAGATGAGTTTTTATGACAATCAATAATGGTTTCATGGCCACCAATAGACTAGCTTTTTAATTCCCAGCTTAATTGAATTCAAATTTCACTATCTGCTGTGGTGGGGTTCAAACCCATGTCCCTGGAGCAGTAGCCTCGGTCTCTGGGTTACTAGTCCAGTGACATTACCACTACACCACTGCCTCCCTAAGAATTGATTGAAGAAACTTGGCGAGTTACTGCAGTGCAACTTGCAGATGGCACACATGGCAGCCACCATGTACCGGTGGTAGTGGGAGTGAACGTTTGAGGCGGTGGATGGGGTGCCAGTCAAGCTGGCTGCTTTTTCCTGGATGATGTCAAGCTTCCTGAGTAGTGATGGATCTGCACTCATCCAGGCAAGTGGTGAGTATTCCATCACACTCCTGCCTTGTGCCTTGTAGATGGTGAAAAGGGGCTTTGGGAAGTCGGGAAGTGAGTTACTTGCTGCAGAATTCCCAGCATCTGACCTGCTCTTGTAGCCACAGTATTTATTTGGCTGGTCCAGTTCAGTTTCTGATCAGTGATGACATTTGAGATTCAACAACAGCAATAGTTTATAGTTATATAAATGCCTTCAACATAATAAAATGTCCCAAGGCACTTCACAGGAGTATTACAAAACAAAATATAATACCGAGCCACATGAGATATTCGGTTCGGTGACCAAAAGCTTGGTCAAAGAGGTAGGTTTTAAGGAGAGTCTTAAAGGAAGAAAGAGAGGTTTAGGGAGGGTATTCCATAGCTTCAGGCCTAGGCAACTGAAGACGCAGCGACCAGTGGTGGAGCAATTAAAATCGGGGATGCTCAAAAGGCCAGCATCCGAGGAGTGCAGATATCTTGGAGGATTGTAGGTTTGGAGGAGATTGCACAGATAAGAATGTGTGAGACTGTGGAGGGATTTGAAAACAAGGATGTGAATTTTAAAATCAAGACGTTTTGACCAGGAGCCAATGTAAGTCAGCGAGCACAGGGAGATGAATGGGGCTTGGTGCAAGTTAAGACGTGGGCAGCAGAGTTTTTGATGACCTCCAGTTTACGGAAGTTGGAATATGGAAGACCAGCCAAGAGTGCGTTGGAATAGTCCAGTCTAGAGGTCACAAAGGCATGAATGACAGTTTCAGCAGCAGATGAGCTGAGTTGGGGTCGAAGTTGAGAGGTGTTAGAGATGAAAATAGGCAGTCTTAGTAATGGTGTGAACATGTGGTCAGAAGCATTTGGGGTCAAATTTGACACTAAGTTTGGGAACTGATTGGTTTAGTCTGACTGTTGCCAGGGAGAGGGGTGGAGTCAGCAGCCAGTGCTATGATCAGGTGAGGAGGGGTCACAAGGCTCCCTTTTTGTCCTTCCTCTTATTTGACCGCAACAGGGTTTATTCCTTTTTAAACAGTGGATGTGCTTAGCACTTCAGTGAGTATTTTATCTTTTACCTTTGTTGTGATCATAAAAGAACTGATCAGACAGATTTTCTTGAGTTTAAACATGAAAGCAGTGAGTGAATTATACTTGACAATCTAAACCCGATCTAAATAATAAAATCACACTACACTTTCCCGCGCGCGCGTGCGCGCACACACAAATAGATTACAGAGTAGAGAGGAATAGATTTGTGTTGGATTAGAGTCCAGAACAAATTTAAAAAAAAAAAAATAGTTTGTGGGGACTGGTGACTTGAGTGGTCTTCTGGTTGAATTTGTGGTCCTGAAGTTTTTCGTTGGTAGTTGTTCTTGGAGACAGTTGAGCAGAGGGCTTCCTTCTCAGTGTCTTTGTCTTGGATCAACCAGCCGGCAGCTAGGCTTCGCATGTCCCACTTCTGGAGAGAGAGAAAGATGGCCGTTCTAGCTTCCGCCCAGAATGAGTCACTGGCTTGTCTGCTTGTCCAAGGGAAACTCCCTGCTTTCACAGTGATGGACAGACAGTCGCATGACTGTCTCAATGTAGTCTGTGGTATCTTCTAATGAGATTCAGGTTTAGGAATTTCAAGCTGTCAAACCTCATGGTGTCAATGTTCACCCCTGGAGGGGTTCGCACTTTCAATGTTAATGTCCCAGGATAGCTTTGAATGTCTTGCTAATGAAAGCAATCTAAGGTAGCTTCATCAATAGGGCAAGCCATTGTTTTGGGTACAGGCTAATCAGACATGTGTCAGCACGTTTGATGCCTTGGAGTGTGCAAGGTTTTCAAATGCAAATAGTGCTGGCCGTTTTTAGCTGTGGCAAAATTTTGTAAAAGTTGTCTCTATATTCCAGCTTTCCTTTTTTAATTTTAATGTGAGTTTCCAACCGATGAATTAAAAACCCTCCTTTGACACTAGAACAGAATTTGGAGCAGGAATGAAGATGATAGCTTCAATCTTCCCAATATTTAATTGGAGGAAATTTCTGCTCATCCAGTTCTGGATGTCTGGCAGTTTAGTGAAGGGCTCGAGAGGAGTGGTGGTGAGCTAGAGCTGCGGGTCAGTATGCATGTGGAAATTGAACTGTGTTTTCAGATGATTTTGCCAAGGGGCAGCATGTGGATCAGAAATAGGAGGGGACCAAGAATAGATTCTTGGGCACACCAGAGGTAATGGTGCATGAGCAGAAAGAGAAGCCTTTGTAGGTGATTCTTTGGCTATGACTAGATGGATAATAATGGAACCAGGCGGATACAGACCCACCCAGCTGGATGTTAGTGGAGAGGGGTTGGAGGAGACTGGTGTGCTCAACGGTGTGAAAGTCTGTTGACATGTCGAGAAGGACGAGGAGGGATAGCTTACTGATTGAAATGATTCAAACATGGAGTTCCAAAGATGGCACATATCTGGGTGGCATCGACACATTCAAAAACTTTGGCGAGAAAAGGGAGGTTGGAGATGGAGCGGTAGTGTGCAAGGGGGGGGACGGGTGGAGGGTTTTTTTTTTGAGGATAGGGTGGTGATGAAGGAGAGGGGGACAGTACCTGAAGAGAGAGAACCACTAACAATATCGGCTAACATCGGGGGCCAGGAAGGGAAGTTGGGTGGTCAGTAGTTCCGTGGGAATAGGGTCGAGGGAGCAGGCGATGGGTTTCATAGACGATATGAGCTCGGAGATGGCATGAGGTAAAATGAGAGAGAAACTGGCAAAAGATGCAAATTCAGTTCTCAGACGGGGAAACCTAGGAAGTTTTGGAAGAAAGATAGAAGGGGACAAATAATTTACATTAACAACAGGACCTTCAGCTTTGCCTTGGATTGCCTGGTGCTCATACCATACAGTGATTACAGAAACTAGCATCATGCCATTATAACCAATGGGTGGGGTGGGGGGGAGTGGTTTTGCTTTAGCTTTCAAGGTCATTGAAATTCTTTCTGCACTGCAGCTTTGTACTTGGTATATGTTGCTTTCATTGACTTGGTGGTGACTTGATAAATCCTCTTTCCAGCTCTTCAAAATATAGTGCCTCTCCAAGGGGAATAGCATGTCTGCTCTTTTCTGGTTGTCCCACCAAGATCATCCCTGCCCCAATTGGAAAATCAAGGCAGCTTGCCAAACCTTCAACGACTCATTAACATCATGGTGAACCGGAAGTTGGTTGTTTCTGCTTTTATGCCAGGAACATTGCAATGTCTCTTTTAGGGGAAGACCTTACTACCCTCAGTGGGTGAGCTGCCAACCCAAGGCACTAATTTTATATGTGCAGCTCACCCATCATACATAAAATGAAGAATCACCTGGAAACTCAGTGTTACTCTGGAATTCTAATCTCGCTGCTTGAAGTGGGTAGTTTAAAATCGACTGTTACAGCAGGGGCTGTCAACCTCTGATAGTTGCCTTGATTAGTTCCCACAAGGCTGAGTTTAAAACCTAGAATGGAAAATGTTTGTGTAGTGGTCCTCTATTATATTAGCCCGATATTATGATATCCTGAAGCTTTAGGATCATTCTACCCAAACTACAGCTGCTTCCTGGTTATCTCTCAATCAAATTTCAGTTGATAATTTAACTGTAATTTGTGCCAGTGCCTTTAGAAGATTTGGCTTTGACAGGTGGAATGGTTACTATGCAACGGTTCACGCTCCTAAATTTGTGCTCCTTTTTATGTGCTCCTACAGTGTGGAGGATGCGGAATGAAGAAGATAGATTGTTTGCCTGGTAAGTTTCTTTATTCTTGAAATGATGTGCATTATCCATTATTCCCCCCCCACCACCATGTATCACTATTGCAGTCAACCATCTCTCCAGGGATGTTGTTTTGATAGGGTTCGTGTTAACTGATTGATAAAGGCCTGCTCGGGTATAAAATTGAAACCTGACCCGGGCCCGACCCGACCACTTCCAACCCAGGCTCGAGTCCTTTAATTTTTTTCCGCGCCTGACCCGACCACCGTAATAAAGTTAATATCAAACAGGTTATTGTGCTTCACCTTGTCCAAATATTGTGATTCTGTTCATCCGTTCCGGCAGCAGGTTATTCCTGCAGAATCGTGCAGATGGAGTTGAGAATCTGAGCTTGATCTCGTCAGCAGCAACCAACGGCACGCCCTTGTCTATCTGCAATATCAACAACTTGTATTTATATAGCACATAATAAATCGTCCCAAGGCCCAGAGTTTGACACCGAGCCACAAAAAGAGACATTAGGTCGATGATCAAAAGCTTGGTCAAAGAGGTAGGTTTTAAGGAGTGTCTTAAAGGAGCAAAGCAAGATAGAGAGGTGGAGAGGGTATTCCAGAGTTTAGGTCCTAAGTAACTGAAGGCCTGGCCATCAACAGTGGAGCAATTAAAATTGGACATGCTGACGGGGCCAGAATTAGATGAGCTTGGGTATCTTGGGGGGAGTGGAGGGGTGGTGCGGTGGGTGGGTAGTGAGGCTGGAGGAAATTACAGAGCTAGGGAGAGGCGAGGTTATAGAGGGATTTGAAAATAAGGATGAGAATTTTAAAATCAAGACTTTGCTTGACCGGGAGCCAATATAGGTCACCGTGGTGGTAGGTGGATGGGTCACGGGTAGCAGAGTTTTGGATGACCTCAAGTTTACGGAGGGTAGAATGTGGGAAGCCAGCCTTGCGTGCATTGGAATAGTCATGTCTGAAGAAAACAAAGTCATGAATGAGAGTTTCAGCAGCAGATGAAACGAGGCAGGGGCGAAGTTGGGCAATATTACGGAGGTGGAAATAGACGGTCTTAATGATGCTGTGAATGTGTAATCAGAAGCTCATCTTGGGGTCAGATATGGCACCAAGGTTGCGAACTGGTTTAGTCTCAGACAGTTGCTATGGAGGGGGATGGAGTCGGTAGCTAGGGAATGGAGTTTGAAGTGGGGACTGAAGACAATGGCTTCGGTCTTCCCAATATTTAATTGGAAATTTCTGCTCATTCAGTACTGGATGTCAGATTAGCAGTTTGATAATTTAGCAACAGTGGAGGAGTCGAGAGAGGTGGTGAGGTAGAGCTGGGTGTCGTCCATGTACATGTGAAAACTAACACTGCTTTTGGCTGATGTTGCTGAGGGGCAGACGAGTAATAGGAGCAGGCCAAGGATAGATCCTTGGGGACACAAGCTAATGGTGCGGGAGCAGGAAGAGAAGCTGTTGCAGTGATCTTGATGGCACTTTCATGTGTGTGCTCACACTGTGGCTTTACCAGAAGTTGTCAAGTCAAAGTTGTGTGTAGTGGATAGGTATTTGAAGAATGACGTTCCTACCCAGTAGGTAATCTCATTTTATTGAATCTGTATGGGTCAAATATTTCATGCGTGCTCCAATTTACTAACTAAATTACACGGGTTAATGTGTATCAGAGCTTTTACTGGTCCTTCATTTAAAACCTTTTAAAAATTAAGTTTTTCGTTTGTACTGCATCTGTCACTGAATTCAACTGAAAAGAGAAGCTGTGCTAATCTAGATTTTTATTTTATTCATTCATGGGATGTCAGCATCGCTGGCAACGCCAGTATTTATTGCTCATCCCTAATTGCCCTTGAGAAGATGGGGCTGAGCAGCCTTCTTGAAACAAATAAGTGGCAGTTAAGAGTCAACCATATTGCTGAGGGTCTGGAGTCACACATAGACTGACCAGGTAAGGGCAGCAAATTGCCTTCCCTAAAGAACATTAGTGAATCAGATGGGTTTTTACAACCATCTGGTAGTTGTGTGGTGACCATTACTGATACTAGCTCATTTAATTAATTAATTAATCAATTGAATTTAAATTCCCCAGCTGCCATGGTGGGATTTGAACTCGTGTATCTGGGTCATTAGTTCAGACCTCTGGATTACTACTCCAGTAACATAACCATTATGCTCCGATTCCCAACAGAATGGATTTGAACCTCGTTGTGTGATTCTCGAGCAAAGAACAGTTATTACTTACTAAGTTGCTAATGGTTTGGACCTAAATCTGTGACCAACACTATTACTGTAATGAGGTTTGAGGTGCAGGACATTCTGAACCTTGACACTGTCAGTTTAAAATTGGTTGAAATCTTTATTGGGCTGTGAATTGATAATGTTTAAATTTAATTATCAAGCTGTTAGGTTTAGATATTTCTCTGTAAATAGACATGTTAAATTGTGACTCAGCATGCCCAATTTTCAGAAACTGTTCCTATGTAGGGTATAATATTGTATCTTGTTTTTGCAGTTTTGTTATTTGACCATTAAGATTTTGATATAGTTTTCAGATCACACCCACTGAATAGTTTAGGATGTATTGGACAAACTCTAATAAAGACTGGAATGGAGACAATGGCCCTGATATTTGCACTGAGGGAGCAGGGTGACGATTAGTGGCTGAGAAATTCAGGGAATGCGCTCGACAGGACCTCATTTGAAACTTTTTTATTCCTCCGTTTCCCACCCGGTAGCTGGCCAAATTGAGAGGCTGACTGGCTATGGGGCGGCAAGCCCACAGAAGGAAGGTCGCAGCCAGGAGGATGGTGGTGTGGGGTCACTGGATTGTGGTGGGAAAGGGAGAGAGGGTGAATGAGGCAGGAATATGGCGGGGGAAAGGAGATGGTTGAGGTGGCGAGGAAGATTACAGGTCAAGATCAGATTGTGGGCCCCCTGGCTGAAGATTGGACTGTGGGGAGGGACGAAGACTGTAGCAGGTAAACTTGTGGGGCTGTTGAGAAACACTCCTGCTCCTCCTGGATCACAAGCAGTGTTGAAAAGGCACCTCAGCTGCTGGAGCTGGCAGTTCATGCTCACCACCACCCCCCCTCCCCCCCCCCCCCCCCCCCCCCAAACCCCTTGAACAGCAAGGTTTCCCTATCACTGGCAAATCCGTCCCACAGTGGTTAAATCCACGTGACTGCTAAAATCTGAGTCAAACAGCTTCATTTAAAGATGATAATTCCGACCCAGCTCGAGAGAGCAAGGTACTGACCTGATCCTCAACCCACCCCAGTTAAACCGGAAGTAGATGCGTTCACGATGGGTTGAGTTTTCCAAGATTTTAAAAACTCTCCTCCCACCCCTGTCTATCCTAGGGGTTAAAATTCCTTGCAAAGTCTTATTAGTTTCAGTTCTGCAAGCTGAAGTAGAGGAAACCGTTAAAGTTTCAACTAATTTTGAAGTCATTTGGACTTCCCTTTTCAAATTACTTTTATTGCTGTTGAGTTGTTTTGCATTCATTGAGATTCGTATCTTTTTAATCTAATAACCATTTAAGTTATTTCCTTGGATATCATTTTCGGCGCTAAATTGAGTATACCATATGGGGCATATTATAGCGTTCTTAAGTTGTACTTGTAAGTGTCAAAGAAAAATAGACAAATAGAATGTGTGTGTACCCCTCCCTGTTCTGACTAGTCTTTAATTTTGATGAGACTGGATCAAGTTCCTTGGATACTGGAAGCTCACACATTCTACTTGTAAATGTTGTAGTAATGGGATAATAATGTAAAGGGTAGATCAGGGCAAGAGTTCCTAAAGTGTGTTCAGGAAAATTTTCTACAGCAGTATGTTTCCAGTCCAATTAGAAAGGAGGCACTGCTGGACCTGGTTCTTGGGAATGAGGTGGGCAAGTGGATCATATATCAGGAAAGCATTTAGGGGACAGTGATCATTGTATCATAAGGTTTAGGTTGGCTATGGGAAAGGACAAAGAACAATCTAGAGTAAGAATAATTAACTGGGGGAACGCCAACTTCAATGGGGCAAGAATGGATCTGGGCTGAATAAATTGAAATCCAAGATTGCTAGGAAAAACGGTAACTGAACAATGAAGCGATAGTTTAGGCACAGTCAAAGTATATTCCCGCAAAGGGGAAAGATAGGGTAAACAACAGATGAAGAAAAAGTGTGCTTATGACAGATGTTTGGTAAATAATACAATGGAGAACCAGGCTGAATGTAGAAGGTTCAGAGGGGAAGTGAAAAAGCAAGTAAGAGAAGCAAAGAGAGAGTATGAAAATAGACTGGCAGCTAACCTAAAAGGGAATCCCAAAATCTTTATAGGCATATAAATAGTAAAAGGGTGGCAAAAGGTGGAGCAGGGCCAATTAGGGACCAAAAGAGGGCTTTATGCATGGAGACAGGAGGAATAGCTGAAGTATTAAATTAATACTTTGCATCCATCTTTACCAAGGAAGAAGATGCTACCCAGGCACGGTGAAAAAGGAGGAAATTAATACACTAGAAGGATTTCAAATTGATAAGGAGGATGTATCAAATAAGCTGTCTATACCTAAAGTTGGTAAGGCATCAGGACCGGATGGGATGCATCCAAGGATACTGAGGGAAGTGAGAATGGAAATTGCGGAGGCACTGGCCATAATTTTCCAGTCTTCCTTAGACTTGCGGGTGGTGACAGAGGACTGGGGAATTGCAAATGTCCCATCCTTGTTCAAAAAAGGATGTAAAGATAAGCCCAGCAACTACAAGCCAGTCAGTTTAACTTCGATGGCGCGGAAAGTTCTAGAAACAATAATTCGAGACAAAATTAATATCACTTGGAGAAACGTGGGTTAATTGAGGAAAGCCAGCCTGGATTTGTTAAGGGCAAATTGTTTTTAACTAACTTGGAGTTTTTTGAAGGGGTAACCAAGAGGGTTGTTTGATATGGTGTACATGGACTTCCAAAAGGTATTTGATATAGTACCGCACAACAGACTTGTCAGCAAAGTTATAGTTTATAGGAATAAAAGGGACTGTAGTAACATGGATACAAAATTGGCTGGGTGATAGGAAACAGAGAGTAGTGGTTAATGGATATTTTTTGGGCTGGAGGAAGGTTTGTGATGGAGTTCCCCAGGGGTCAGTGTTGGGACCGTTGCTCTTCTTGACATATTAATGACTTGGATCTTGGTGTAGAGGGCACAATTTCAAAATCTGCTTATGATACAAAACTTGGAAGCATGGTGAAATGTGATGAGGATGGTATAGAACTTCAAAAGGATATAGACAAGCTGGTGGAATGGGCAGACAAGTGGCAGATGAAGTTCAATGCGGCAAAATGGGAAGTGATTCATTTTAGTCGAAAGAACATGGAGAGATAATATAAAATAAAGGGTACAACTCTAAAGGGGGTGCAAGAACAGAGGGATTTGGGTATATATGCATAAATCATTAAAGCTGGCAGGACAGGTTGAGAGAGCAGTCAATAAAGCATACAGTACCCTAGCCTTTATTAATAGGGGCATAGAGTACAAAAGCAAGGAGGTTATGTTGAACTTATATAAGACACTAGTGCGGCCTTAGCTGGAGTATTGCGTCTAGTTCTGGGCACCGCATTTAAGGAAAGATGTGAAGACGTTGGAGGGAGTGCTGAAAAGATTCACGAGAATGGTTCCCAGTGTCATACAGGCCTCCACCTGCCAAGAAAGAGGCACATTAATTTCACCACATGGACACTAAATTTCAAATTGTTGCTGGGAAGAAGAAAAGGCCTGTTACAAGGAATTGCCAGGCCCCTGGCCGGAAAGACATTTTTTTGTATTAGCAGACAGTGTTTGAACAAAGGGGCTGTTCCCTGCTCCCATACAATACGCAGAAAAGACCTGGTCAAACCAGTGGGTCATGTGACCACCCTCCTGGCCAACTTGGGGGGTTTTGGAGACAGTGTTTGAACTGCCAGAAAGCTCTTGGCTCCTGGATTGAAAAGAGCCCCTCCTGTCTGCTCTCATCTCTTTCTCACCAGCTTCGGAATCCATTGAAGACACGTGAGCCCCAAGAGAGAAAAGTATCCTACAGTGAACAAGATATAAGAAGAATACTGGGCCCCAACGAAAAGCAAGATCTGCCTACAAGCAAGAAAAATACAGTGAGCTCGAAGACCCGTAACAAAAAAAGTCTTCAGATATTGCCTCAAACCTTTCCACTTTATCTTTTTCTCTCTGCTTTTTTCTGTCCCTATCTGTATATGTGTATTGCTAATGCAAGCTAGCTTGGGCGCATCGTGTATCCGTAGGCGTTAACTGAGTTAGAGTTTAAGTTTAATAAAGTTTCACCTTTAAACCTAAGAAAGCCTGTTGTGCTCATTTCTTTGCCTTATAATTGGAAAGCGGTGAACAAGGATTCACCAAGGGGGAGTTAAAAACTGTGTGTATAAAAAAAAAAGCCCTGTTACAGTAAGACCAGGTGAAGGCTGAGAGGGACCCCTAGACACCTTTCTCACCTGGTTGTAATACTGGGATGAGGAACCTTGTTCATGAAGATAGAATGGAGAAGTTGGGACTGTTTCTCTTGGAGAAGAGAAGGCTGAGAGGAGATTTGATAGAGGTATTCAAAGTCATGACGTGTTTGGACCGAGTAGATAGGGAAAAACTTCCCACTCGTGAAAGGATCAAGAACGAGAGGGCACATGTTTAAGGTAATTGGCAAAAGAAGAAAATGCGACACGAGGAAAAACTTTTTCATGCAGCAAGTGGTTAGGATCTGGAATGCACTGTTAGAACCTGCCTCTGCTGCACTCTGTATCAAGGCATTCAAAAGGGAATTAGATAGTTACTTGAAAAGGAAGAACGTACAGGGTTATGGGGAGATGGCACTAAGTGAATTGCTCGCTCAGAGAGCCGGTGTGGACATGATGGGCCGAATGGTCTCATTCTTTGCTGTAGCAATTCTGTGATTATGATTTTTATCTTGAAAGATAAACTTTGAAATTGTAGACTGTGTGTATCTAGGGTCAGAAAGGTTTAGCTAATTCACCCAAAGGAATTGGTATATGGCGAAAAACTTGTAAAGAGAATGCTTTTCGGGAAGGTTATATTAATCCTTTGTGCAATGATTTCAGTTTGTGCAAAGATTGCTGTTCTATCAAATAAGGATTGTGCTATGTAGTTTTTTACCAATGTATGTTTCCTATTGTGTATAGTTTTATTTGTAAATAAATCTGGAATAGTAGTTTAACCTGAAGTTGTCTCAGGTCGCAACATTTTTACTCTGGGAAGCGATGGACTAGCAATCCAGAGGCCCAGGCTAATGCCCTGGGGACACTTGTTCAAATCCCACCACAGCAGCTGGTGGAATTTAATTTTTTTTATTCATTCATGGGATGTGGTGTCACTGACTAGGCCAGCATTTATTGCCCATCCCTAATTGCCCTTGACGAGGTGGTGATGAGCTGCCTTCTTGAACCATTTTTGTAATTTTTCTATGGTTCTAACCGCTGCAAACCTTGGGGTGTAGGTGCACCCACAGTGCTGTTAGGAAGGGAGTTCCAGGATTTTGACACGGTGACAGAGAAGGAACGGCGATATAGTTTCCGGTCCGTAGAACCATAGAAAAGTTACTGCATAGAAAGAGGCCGTTCAACCTATAGTGTCTGCGCCGGCTGAAAAAACTAGCTGCCCATTCTAATCCCACATTCCAGTACCTGGTCCATAGCCTTGCAGGTCCAGGTACCTATTAAATGGGTTGAGGGTTTCTGCCTCTGCCACCGATCCGGGCAGTGAATTCCAGACATCCACTGCTTTCTGGGTGAAAAAGTCAGGATGGTATGTGGCTTGGAGGGGATTTTGCAGATGGTGGTATTCCCAAGCATCTGTTGCCCTTGTCCTTCTGTGTGGCAGTGATCGCGGTTTGGAAGGTGCTATTGAAGGAGACTTGGTGAGTTGCTGCAGTGCATCTTGTAGATGGTACACACTGCTGCTACTGTGTGTTGGTGGTGAAGGGAGTGAATGTTGAAGGTCGTGGATGGGTTGTCAATCAAGCGGGTTGCTTTATCCTAGATGGTGTCGAGCTTCTTGAGTGTTGTTGGAGCTGCACCCATCCAGGCAAGTGGAGAATATTCCATCACACTCCTGACTTGTGCTTTGTAGATGGTGGACAGGCATTTGTCAGTCAGGAGGTGAGTTACTTGTCACAGAATTTCCAGCCTCCAACCTGCTGTTACAGCCACAATATTTATGTGGCTGGTCCAGTTCAGTTTCTGGTCAATGGTAACCCCAGGATGTTGATGATGGGGATTCAGCGATGGTAATGCCATCGAACATCAAGGATAGAAGGTTAGATTCTCTCTTGTTTGAGATGGTCGTTGCCTGGCACTTAAGTGGCAAGTAACATTCCCACCACACATCAGCCCAAGCCTGGATGTTGTCCAGGTCTTGCTGCATCTGGACATGGGCTGCTTCAGTATCTGAGGAGTCGCAAATCGTACTGAACATTGTGCAATCAGTGAACATCCCCAATTCTGACCTTATGATGGAGGGAAGGTCATTGATGAAGCAGCTGAAGATGGTTGGGCCTAGGACATTACACTGAGGAATTCCTGCAGTGATACCGTGGGACTGAAATGATTGACTTCCAACAACCACAGCCATCTTCCTTTGTGCTAGATATGACTCCAACCAGCAGAGTGTTTTTTCCCCCCTGATTCCCATTGACTCCAGTTTTGTTAGGGTTCCTTGATGCCATACTCGGTCAAATGCTGCCTTGATGTCAAGGGCAGTCACTCTCACCTCACCTCAAGTTCAGCTCTTTTATCCATGTTTCGACAAAGGCTGTAATGAGGTCAGGAGCTGAGTGGCCCTAGCGGAACCCAAACTGAGCATCAATGAGTAGGTTATTGCTGAGCAAGTGCTATTTGATAGCACTGTCGATGACCCCTTCCATCACTTTACTGATTGAGAGTAGACTGATGGGGCAGCAATTGGCAATTAATAAATCTGGAATGAAAAAGCTATTCTCAGTAATGGTAACCATGAAACCATTGTTGACTGTCGTAAAAACCCATCTGTTTCACTTATTTCCATTAGGGAAGGAAATCTGCCACCTTTACCTCGTCTGGCCTACATGTGACTCCAGACCCACAGCAATGTGGTTGACTCTTAAATGCCCTCTGAAATGGCCTAGCAAGCCACTCAGTTGTATCAAATCAGTAGAGAAAAGTCTAAAAGGAATGAAACAGAACAAGCCAACCAGTCTCGACCAAGGCATCGGAAACTACAACGGCACGTCCAGCCCTGTCAACCCTGAAAAGACCTCCTTACTATCATTGGGAGGTTTGTTCCAAAATTGGGAGAGCTGTCCCACAGACTAGTCAAGCAACAGCCTGACATAGTCATAACTCAAGAATTAATCATACCTTACAATGTCCCAGACACCACCATCACCATTCCTGGGTATGTCTTGTCCCACCGACCAACAGACCCACCTGAGGTGGCAGCACAGTGATATTCAGTCGGGGGGGAATTGTCCTGGGAGTCCTCTTGGCATCAGGTCAAACATGGACGCGGAAAACTCCTACTGGATACCACCTACCGCCCCTCCGCCCCCTTGGCTGATGAATCAGTACTCCCGCATGTTGAATATCACTTGGAAGAAGCACTGAGGGTGGCAATGTCACAGAATGTACTCTGGGTGGGGAACTTAAATGTCCATCACCAAGAGTGGCTCTGTAGCATCGCTACTGACCGAGCTGGCCGAGTCCTAAAAGACATAGTTGCTAGAATGGGTCTGCGGCAGGTGGTGAAGGAGAAACCTACTTGACCCCTGTCCTCAACAGTCTGCCTGTCACAGACGCATCTGTCCATGACCGTATTGGTAGGTGTTACGACCAGGTGAGAAACAAGTCTAGGGTTCCCTTTCAGCCTTCACCTGGTCCCACCGTAACAGGGTTTTATTTTTAAACACAGTGTTTTGAGCTCCCCCTTGGTGAATCCTTGTTCACCGCTTTCCAATTATAAGGTAAAGAAATGAGCACAAGCAGGCTTTCTTGGGTTTAAAGAAGAAAGGTGAAATTTTAAACTTAAACTCTAATTCGGTTGGCGCCGATGGATACACGACGCGCCCATGATAGCATGCATACACGATACGCACATACAAATAGAGCCAGAAAACGGCAGAAGAAAAATAAAGTGGAAGGGTTTGAGGCAATATCTGAAGAGTTGTTACGGTTCTTCGAGCTCACTGTAGAGTCCTTTTTGTTCTTTTCGTTGGGGCCCAGTATTCTTTAACCTTGTTAACTGTAGGAGACTTTTCTCTCTTGGGGTTCATGTGTCTTCAGTGGGTTTCAGTTCTGTGAGAAAGAGATGGGAGCAGACAGGAAGAGAGGAGGTCTTTTTCAATCCAGGAGCAAAGCGCTTTCTCTCCATTCAAACACTGTCTCTACAATTTAAAACTCCCCACGTTGGCCAGCAGGGTGGTCACGTGATTGACTGGTCTGTTCTGTGTATTGTTTGGGAGCAAGGGATAGCTCCTTTGTTCCAACATTGTCTGCTAATGTGCAAAAATGTCTTTTCGACCAGGGGCCTGGCAATTCCTTGTAACAGGCCTTCTCCTCTTCCCAGCAACAATTTGAAATTTAGTGTCCATGTGGTGAAATTAATGTGCCTCGAACAGGTCCAGCAACTCCACACTGGGCATCCATGAGGCACTGTGGGCCATCAGCAGCAGCAGAACTGTATTCAACCACAATCTGTAAACTCATGGCCCGACATATCCCACACGCTGCCATTCCCATCAAGCCAAAGGATCAACCCTAGCTCAATTAAGAGTGCAGGAGGGCGTTCCTGGAGCAGCTTGAGGGATACCTAAAAATGAGGTGTAAACCTGGTGAAGCTACAATGCAGGACTATACGCATGCCAAACAGCGGAAGAGCATGCGATAGACCAAGCTCAACGATCCCACAACCAACGGATCAGACCTAAGCTCTGCAGTCCTGCCACATCCAGTCGTGAATGGTAGTGACAATGAAACAACTAACAGGAGGACGAGGCTCCACAAATATCCCCATCTTCAATGATGGGGGAGTTCAGCACATCAGTGCAAGAGACCAGGCTAAAGCGTTTGTAGCCAGACGTGCCGAGTGGATGATTCATCTTGGCCTCCTCCCAAGGTTCCCAGCATCACAGATGCCAGTCTTCAGCCAAACGGGGACAAAAGAGCTGAACTCCAGAGGTGAGAGTGACTACCCTTGACATCAAGGCAGCATTTGACGGAGTGGCATCAAGAAGCCCTAGCAAAACTGGCATCAATGGGAATCGGAGTTGGGGTGGGGGGAGCTCCACTGGTTGGAGTCTTACCTGGCACAAAGGAAGATGGTTGTGGTTGTTGGAGGTCAGTCGTCTCCATTCTAGGCCATCACCTCAGGGTAGTGTCCTAGACCCAACTATCTCCAGCTGCTTCATTAATGATCTTCCTTCAATCATAAGGTCACAAGTGGGTATGTTCGCTGATTGTGCAATGTTCAGCACCATTCGCAACTAATCAGATACTGAAGCAGTCCGTGTCCATATGCAGAAAGGTCTGGACAACATTCTGGTTTGGGTTGAAAAGTGATAAGTTTCATTCATGCCACACAGGTGCCAGGCAATGCCCGTCTCCAACAAGAGAGAATCCAACCTTGACATTCAATGGCATTACCATTGCTGAATCCCCCACTATCAACATCCTGGGGTCACCATTGACCAGAAACTGAACTGGACCAGCCACATAAATGCTGTGGCTACAAGACCAGGTCAGAGGCTGGGAATTCTGTGGTGCGTAACTCACTTTCTGACTCCCCAAAGCCTGTCCAACATCTACAAGGCACAAGTCAGGAGTGTGATGGAATACTCTCCACTTGCCTGGATGGGTGCAGCTCCAACAACACTCAAGAAGCTCGACACCATCCAGGATAAAGCAGCCCATGCCTTCCAAACCCGCGACCTCTAACACTTAGAAGGACAAGGGCAGCGGATGCATGGGAACACCACCACTTGCAAGTTCCCTTCCAAGCCGCCCACCATCTTGACTTGGAACGATATTGCCGTTCCTTCACTGTCACTGGGTCAATATCCTGGAACTCCTTTCCTCACAGCACTGTGGGCGTAACGCCAGCATATGGACTGCAGAGGTTCAAGAAGGCGGCTCATGACCACTTCTCAAGGGCAATTAGGGATGGGCAATGAATGCTGGCCAAGCCAGTGACACTCACATTGCGCGAAATAATTAAATTCCAGATCAATAGAATTTATAATGTGCATCCTATATTTTTTAGTGAGCAATGCAATATGACAGGTTACTTGTTAGTGCTGGGCCATACTAAGTTAAACACAGTAGTAATAAAGATTCCAGTTCATATGAGACCTCCAACTGGGTTATTGGAAACTAATATGTAATTGCCTATTCACTTAAAGGGGTGTGCTGTATGGTAGTAATCTATGCATTATTTTTTATCAAGACCACTAATATTAACTATTATGTTTTTGCAATTTACCTTTCTTTCAGACTCCTGTGGAGCACTCAGAATAGAAGCAAGCTTTTAGCCAGGTTCCTTTAAGACTGCACCAGGTGAGGTAATTTTAACTTTTTTGCCTTTACAGATGAACCATCGCAAGTGGAATTATCTCAGTGCATGTGATTTAGCGTGCATGTGATTTAGCTCACATGCTGAACTTCTCTGCTTTCTCATATTAAATCCCAGGCGAATTTGTTATTTTTGAGCTGCTTGATCTAGATTTAGTTCAAGGATGCAGATCAGAAGACCTGTCCAAATATAGTCCCTGCTCTGGCTTAGCTTCCATAACAGTAGTAATAATAGTACAGGTTTTAAATTTTGTTTTGAAAAAAAAAGCTCTTCTGGAATATCTGCAAGCATTCTGACTTGCCAAAAATTACCGTCTTTCACCTTGCTATTGAGATTTTGTGGCATGTTGCCTTCAATAAAGTGGCATTGGATAGTAAACTGTTTCTAAATTTAAACCTGCAACCACTTTTGAGCTAGTTGGGTAATTTTCACTGAATTGGAGAACCTTACACTAATTAATCCACAGTAAGGTTCTGCTTAAAAAACATACTGATTAAGGATTTTGCTTCCAGATATTGCAATGTTGATTTCTCCTCCAGCTACATGATCCAGGCAGTTATTAGCGCTTCAGTTATTGAACTTTTCTGACTTTTTATCCAGTTGCTGTACAAATATGGTCTAGTATGCTATTTTGCAAATGATCAAATAGATCAGGCTCAGACAGGCATATGTGTGACATTTGCACATATAGATTTTATAGCATTGATTTCAGGTGTTCAGCACAACGGCAGAATTCATGATCTTATGGCAAATCCAAATATTGGTTTTGTAAGGCAATGCTGTCTCCTGTGGATATGTATTAATAATTGAACTTTGGTTTGGTCTGTCATTTTACAGTCTTCCTTTAGAAATGCCAGAACTAATATCTTGTTTATGCTGAAATCTGGTGCATCAGTCTGTTTGAAATCTGCAAGAGTATATTGAGGGAAGTTGTTCCATTTATTCAGTTGACTCAATAAATGTGACTCTTGTTTTTTCCTGTCTTTTCTGCACGTGCATTACATATTTGCATATAATTAGGGTATCCGATCTATGTACAAGGGAATTGCTTTTCTTATACTGCAAATAATACAAACAGTTGGGGGATGGGAATGTATTGGGGTAATTTAAGTCTGCCTTCAATTTGCATCATCGGGCATCTGAATTGGACAAACTGGCGTTGATTCAGGACATGTAATGTGGCCTTTTTCTTTTATGATGAATGTCATGCTACACTGTTTTGTAAGTTTAGAACCCATGTTTACTGTTAGATTAGCCCAAGACCAAGAAGCTGTGCGTTTATGGAACTGATCAATGTGACGAGTTCACTTGTTACGTTTTTAATGTTGGTTAATAAGGCTGATAAAATCCTAGTTTAGAAGTTAAATGTATTTCATATGTTTAAAAGTATGCATATTGCAGCAGTACATCACCTGGTCATGGTCAGAAGACCTATGCACTATGCTTAAAAACAAACATGTTCTCCAGATAACCTTTGATGTCATTTTAAAAATTATTTATTGAGCACTGCAACCTTGTAAGGAAAGACAAGAACAGTGTTAAATTGTGTGCACTAATTGCTACCTCTCCCTGGTGGATGAGTGTTGAATTGCTTCTCTTTGCACAACATTTTTAAAAAATCTGGAACAGAAAATGTACTTTGCATAGTGCTCTCTATTTCACTCTGCATCCCATCCCACCCCTGGAAAATACTTTCTAAAACCAAACATATTTGGAAGAAGTTTAGAACAATGAAACAAATCTCTGTCAAATTATTTTAAAGTACACTGCATTCATTAAACTGGTAGAACTGCAACAAGAAATAGTAATTTCAATAATACTTTTAGAAACCCTTCAATTCATCATTAGGTTAGTCATACAAAACATGCTAGTCATTCATCCTGAAATAATCACTAGGTGAGTTCTAGTTTTTTTGGAGCTTTTACATGGTAATGTATCTGTCACCTCTAAATAACTAAATGTGTTGAGATCATTTCATGTCCAGCAGTGCACAAGGTCTAATAACCCACTCAAACCAAATCCCATCCACCATCAAGGCCTCATCCATGCTTCCTTTTGAAGTGTGCTCTCCTGTAAGCATCCCTTGGGACTTTTTATTATAGGCAGTGCCTTATTTTTAAATGTAATAATATAAGGAGGATAATGTACATGTGTCTGCAATGCCTATGAGCATGACAGTGAACCATCATGTTTCAAGTCATGTAATACTAATCAACATGAATTTGTTCCTGTTTGTGTCAATGGTTTGTGAGCATTTTTGGACCACTTTCAATGGGATGCAGTGAAATAAGGTTAATTTATCTTCAAAGCCAGTGAGAAGTTGCTGCACAATGTTGGTGGTGGGCAGGGTATGTTATTGTGGGAGTTCTGCCTTTCAACTCCTGAATACTTTATTATTCATAGGCTAGGCATATTGACTCCAACAACTCTATCTTATTGTCCTATGCCAGCAACTTTGCTTCTAACTCAGGAAAAACTGATGGCCATTTGAACTTTTTTTTTGTTGCTGATTTCCAATTCTACACATTAGCTTAATTCACTTGCAACTTGTACCCAGTGACTTTTGCTGTTCGTAAGCATCTCTGTTGTTCTGTACTGCTTGCAAGGGTGCATCTAAATAACCTAAGATATTAGCAACCCAGAATAATAAGGAAGGAATACATATTGGCCCAGATTTTGTGGTCAGCAATGACCAAACAGCGTTCACCATTCATTACGTGTACAGCTGCCCACAGACTTCATGGGTCTTTGTGTAGCAACTTGCAATAATTAGAGAACCATTTCAGCATGTCGTCCTCTAGAGGGGGTCTGGAATTGTGTGAACAGGGCAAGCCACAGCGTGCACTTTCAACTAATTTTTTTGAAGAATCCTTACTGAGACATGAAGCGTCTAAACCAGGAAGTGTAGGTTAGAATGCTTAATTCAATGTAAAATCATGTACAGAAAGTGAAATAGGACAGAAAAAGAAAGCTAGGATTAAGCGAGAGAGTTAAGAAACAAAGAAAAAGTGTAATTTTCTCATTTAAAATTTTTTAAATGTTCAATAATTGAAGTCTGACGGAATGAGACTCCACACTTGTAAAATTAAATTTTCAGTGCCAGAGAGGTTGTTTGGTAGTAATTGAGACTTTCCACACCATTAGAAATTCATGTACATTTGAATGGACAAACCCCAACTTTTTCTAGCATGTTCAATGTGTATACAGTGGATAAGTACCATACACCTTCCGTGTATTTTAATGCCGAGTCTCTGAGCGAGATACTGTTATGGCGAGACTCTTTAAGGTCAGGACAACTCTTTTGTTTCCAATCCAGTCCATATGTGCCAGATTGCTTCTCAAATCACTGAAATTGATGCTCTTCCACTTTTAATTTTTCTTTGTCCTTTTGCAGAACTGCATCAAACCTAATTATATTATACATTATTAACCAGAAGTTCTCCCAGTGCAACACTTTCCCTTTCCTACTTAATTCCCCAGAACCAGATCCAGCACTGCTTCCTTCTTGGGCTAGAAATCTACTGATTTAAGGAAATTCTCTTGTACACATTTAAGGAATTCTTCACCCTTCTTGCCCTTTACTTTGTTTTCCCCTGGTTTACAATAGGGTAATTGAATTCCCATCAGTACTGCTGTATTATTCTTACATTGCTCTGATATTTGCTGCACTATTTCCTGCTCACTATTTAGGGGTTGATGGTAAATGCCCAACAACATAATAGCTCCTTTTTCTGTTCCTTGGCTCCAAACAAATAGATTCAGTCTTATGAACCCTCTCGTACGTCCCCCTCTCAAACTGCAATATTATCCTTGATCAGTACTACCACCTCACCTTCTGTCTTTTTCCCTTCCCTATCCCTCCCAAATGCATTGTAACCATGAATTTTCAGTTCCCATGCTTTCCCATGTTTCAACCTGATCTTTATAGCCAGTATGCCGTGACCTAGTGTGGCAACTGCAGAGTCTCATCGACAGGTTTGCGTCTGCCTGCAATGAATTTGGCCTAACCATCAGCCTCAAGAAAACGAACATCATGGGGCAGGATGTCAGAAATGCTCCATCCATCAATATTGGCGACCACGCTCTGGAAGTGGTTCAAGAGTTCACCTACCTAGGCTCAACTATCACCAGTAACCTGTCTCTAGATGCAGAAATCAACAAGCGCATGGGTAAGGCTTCCACTGCTATGTTCAGACTGGCCAAGAGAGTGTGGGAAAATGGCGCACTGACACGGAACACAAAAGTCCGAGTGTATCAGGCCTGTGTCCTCAGTACCTTGCTCTACGGCAGCGAGGCCTGGACAACGTATGCCAGCCAAGAGCGACGTCTCAATTCATTCCATCTTCGCTGCCTTCGGAGAATACTTGGCATCAGGTGGCAGGACTATATCTCCAACACAGAAGTCCTTGAAGCGGCCAACATCCCCAGCTTATACACACTACTGAGTCAGCGGCGCTTGAGATGGCTTGGCCATGTGAGCCGCATGGAAGATGGCAGGATCCCCAAAGACACATTGTACAGCGAGCTCGCCACTGGTATCAGACCCACCGGCCGTCCATGTCTCCGTTATAAAGACGTCTGCAAACGCGACATGAAATCGTGTGACATTGATCACAAGTCGTGGGAGTCAGTTGCCAGCATTCGCCAGAGCTGGCGGGCAGCCATAAAGACAGGGCTAAATTGTGGCGAGTCGAAGAGACTTAGTAGTTGGCAGGAAAAAAGACAGAGGCGCAAGGGGAGAGCCAACTGTGCAACAGCCCCAACAAACAAATTTCTCTGCAGCACCTGTGGAAGAGCCTGTTACTCCAGAATTGGCCTTTATAGCCACTCCAGGCGCTGCTTCACAAACCACTGACCACCTCCAGGCGCGTATCCATTGTCTCTCGAGATAAGGAGGCCCAAAAGAAAAGAGAAGTGTGGCAACTTGCACCTGTAACAGGTTAACCTTCCTTGTAACATTCCTCGCATTAACCCACATGCATTCAAACACTGTGCTGGTTAACTTTGCTTTTCCTCCACCTAATATCTGCTCTTCTGCACTGTTCGTTGTCCCTCCTAGTTTTCTGTCCACCTTTTTTCTCCTCGCTACATCCTGGTCCCACTTGCCCTGCCAAAATGGTTTAAACCCTCCCCCACAGCACTAGTTAACCTCCCCCACAAAGACATTGGTTCCAGCCCTGTTCAGGTGCAATCCATCTGGCTTGTAGAGGTTTCTGCTGCCCCAGAACTGGTCCCAATGCAGCAAGAGTCTGAAGCCACCCCTCCTGCACCACTTATCCAGTCATGCATTCACCTGTATTATCTTCTATTTCCGTACTCACTCGGCTGTGGCACTGGGAGACCCTTATGGCAGTAACGTTTATTTGTGCAGTATTTATAATAAGTACTGGACAGATTTATCCTTCGCTCAGCTTCTTTCATCGGCTTCATTAAGAGCTATAAAATTGCCTCAAGTAAAAATCCTTCATGTAGAACTACATTGAAGAATTCTGGAGATAACTTGCTGAGAAATGAAAAGTAATTCATTTCACTGTGTGGTTCTGATCAGTTAGCATAATGTCTGCTCAGTGCTCACTCTCTGAGGATGTCCATTATTAGATAAATATCACTCTTAATGGCAAGATGCACTCATTGTCTTTGTGTACACAGATGCTAATATCTCAATATAAAGTGTTCTCACCCTCCCACAATGTTCAACTTTACAATATTAAATATTTTTATAGCAAAGTTGAACATTGCTTTTGCAATACTAAAATACAATCTTTTGGTCACACAAAACTTAACAATACTGTGATATATTAATTCAGATTAAAGGAATACAGTGAGAAAGGTCTCCAAAAATCATGTTTGGGAGCTTTTCTCAAGCATCTGGTATTTCATTAAATTAAAAAGTTACATTTAAGCTTTTACTATTTGTTATTCTTCAACTGGCTATCCCATGTTCTGAGTGCTTATAACCTTTTAATGCAGTTGCTGCCCCTTCATTACTAATCAATGAGTACCTTTTTAATGACTGCTATACAGCCAGTAGTGGCACATAACATGTACAGAGTAGGGTGTGTTTATGTATCTCTTTTAGTAATCTGGTTGTGTTCATTTAATAAAATTAGACTGTTCATTGAGATAAACTGACCTGTGTTATATAGGGTTGCAGTTGTCATAAAAGTGAATTCACTTACACTGAATTACACTTTTCATCTTATCGGGACACTCTTGAAGATACATTATGAGACGGAAATAAAGAAGAATTTAAAGAATGAGCAAGAGCAAAGTTTACATGTCCTAGAGATTACTTTGATGGGTAGGTCATACCTCAGACAGCAAGCATGTAATATAAAGGGCCCATACCCTCCCTGAATAGAGATTTTGCTAGGTGGCTGCGACCTACTACCACCAGCGGCAAAGCTATATAGTTACTGGAGGGGGGGCTGACTGCTCTTGTTATTAGAGTTGCCAATTCCTGCCTTAAGGAAATGTGAACAGGCTGCAAATTATGAATGAATTGTTTAAATATTTGCCATTACTTATCTACCATCATATCTTTTAATTTCCCAATCTACCTTGGCCAACTCACCCCTCATACCTATGTAGTTTTCGTCATTCAGATGTTCAGATTTAAGATCATAGTTTTGAACTTATGGGCGGCACAGTGGCATAGTGGTTAGCACCGCAGCCTCACAGCTCCAGCGACCTGGGTTCAATTCTGGGTACTGCCTGTGTGGAGTTTGCAAGTTCCCCCTGTGTCTGCGTGGGTTTCCTCCGGGTGCTGCGGTTTCCTCCCACATGCCAAAGACTAGCAGGTTGATAGGTAAATTGGCCATTAGCAATTGCCCCTAGTATAGGTAGGTGGTAGGGAAATATAGGGACAGATGGGGATGTGGTAGGGATATGGAATTAGTGTAGGATTAGTATAAATGGGTGGTTGATGGTCGGCACAGACTCAGTGGGCCGAAGGGCCTGTTTCAGTGCTGTATCTCTGAAACTAAAACTAAATCACTCCGTCTGTCCGTTCTCCCCTGCCTCCCCCACCCCCGTGTCTCGCTCTCACTCTCTGTTTGCCCCTCTCTCTGGCTGCTTATTTTTACCCAAATTGCTACTCTGTTCTACATCTTTGACATTAGTTACTGCTTTTTGAGCTTGCCTTTTCTTGAATCCTTCCACTGCAACTCCACCACACCCGCCTCCCCATTATTTTAAAGTCCTTTCTACTGCCCTAATTATTAAATTTTCCAGGAACTTGTTGCAGCCAGGTTTAAGTGGAGCCCGTCCCAATGGAACAGCTCCTTCTTTCCCAAGTACTGGTGCCGGTGCTCAATGAAGCAAAACCTCTCCCACACAATTCTATCAGCCACACATTTAACCTTCTAATCTGTTTGTCCCTATGCCAATTTCACTTGGTTCAGGAAATAGTCCAGATATTATTACTTTTGAGGTTCTGCATTTTAATTTTGACCCTAGCTCCTTAAATTCTCTCAGCAGAACTTCATTCCTAGTTCTATCTATGCTATTGGTTCCTACATGGACCACAGCAACTGGCTCTACCCCCTCCCAGTCCAAATTCTTCTCCAGCGCTGAGGAGATGTCTTTTAACCATGGCACAGGGCAGGCAACACAACCTTTTGGAACTCACAGTTGCGGATGTCGAGAATACTATCTCTTCCCCCGACTTTACTGTTTCTCACTACTACCACATTCCTTTTCACTCCACCCACTTGAATGCCCTCTCATACCATGGTGCCAGATCATTTTGCTCTTGCACCCTGCAGACTTTGTCTACATCCACACAGGCAATAGCAATCTTGTGCTGTTGCAGGAGGGCAATGGCCCAAGGCTCCTCCAGTATTGCACTTGCAGGGTTCCCACACCTGGCGAGGCTCCTCCAGGACTGCAGGTGGCGTCTCCATACCTGGCGAGACTTCTCCAGGACTGCAGCTGGGGACTCCATACCTAACCTCCTCACAGTTTCACATTTTCTATTGTTGCCCACCAACTGGACTTGCACTTGGGTGTGACTGCTTCCTTGGTCAAAGTTTCCAGGTAACTCTTCCACCACCACCACTCCCCACCAATGGTGCCCTGCATGCCTATAACCTTCGACTCCAGCTCAATAAGTTTGAATCAAAGTTCCTCAGGATGCAGACATGGTTGTCTGGAATTGCAATGCTTGCAACAAACTCCCACATACTGCAGTTGTAGCACACCACCTGCATTGCCATCCCCATGTAACAATTAAAACTAAACTGAAATTGGGGATCCATTTGTAGACTGTTCTGGTTCCTGCTCTTTTACTCTGCTCTGCACCTTGTTTTTGTGTATCAGCTCTTTTTTATTTTTTTATTTATTTAACCCTTATTGTTTATCAGGCTTTAATTTAAATGAAACTTCAATACCCTTTAATGTTATCCTCTATTTAGTTAATTTTAATTTTATCCCCCTAGAACTGATTATCATATAATTAGATTTAGTGTTTAATTAAACTATAGACTTGACGAGTTATAAAATAAATTAATCGCAGCTGTAGTTACTGGGGCTTCACTTTTTTTCAGATTTAGAATTTTTTTTATTCGGGTTTTTCTCCTACATTTTATAGCTTCTCCTATGCTTTACAGCTGCCTAAAAACTGTTATTGGTTCTGCTTCTACTACTGTTTCTGGTAGCTTATTTCAAGTCTTAACAATCCTCTGCATAAAAAAAATTCTCTGTATCTATTCATTATTTTGGTATTATCTAAATTTGTGCTCACTCGTTCCAGACTCTCCAAACAGTACAAATAGTGTATCCCCATGTACCTGATCAAAATTCTTTTAAACTCCTCTATCAAATTTATTGTTCACCACCTTTATTCTACTGAAAAGAACCCAAGTTTCACTAGTTAGGAACGTCAGACAGTGGGAGCTTGCCATTTTTGGGCATGGGATTGAAAGCCTTGCAGTGGTTTCTAAAGGATAAAACTTAAAAGATTGTTTTGCATACACAACAGTTTCAATAGTGTTTTAGAGATCTACAGGAAGGCATGGAGGAACCAGGAACTACTGGTGAAGGTCGCCATACTCGTGCAAAGAGAAATTATGAACTATATAATGAACTTATGAAACAAACCCAAAAATGGACTATTTCCTGAAAAATAAAATGGAGTCAAGTGACCTTTATCCTGTACTGCCAATACACATGGAAACTACAAGAACCCTGAGCCAATCTTCATGTCTGGACCAGCCTTGAAGAAGGCGTTAAAATGTAAATGGCCCATTCTGTGTTAATGGCTACCTCTCCAACAAATTGGGTTAACAATGGCATGGCAGACATGGTGTCTCCAAACTCAAATGAATGGGTGTGAAAAATCTTCACTTTATCAAAATGGAATGAAGATGGGTGACACCCAGACCCCATTGTCTACCAAGGGACCTATCAGACACCCTTTATGAAGGCAATGGGTAAAGAGAAAAAATGGTCACATGACTGAAGCCAGGGCTCCAATAAAGAGCATAATAAAAGAATATGCTAAGCAGACAGAGAGGCAGCGAGAGGGATTCCATCTCCTCCAGCGGAAGAAGGACCCTGCCTAAGAACACCATTTTTAAACAACTAGTAGGCAGTGACAGGGAGTGGCCTTGAACTCTGTACCTGAGGAATTGTACCAGGGTTTTCGACAAAACAAAGTCTACAACAACGCATTCTCTCTCTCTCTCCTGAAACATTCTAAGTTTTGTCTTCGGTGAACCAGGAAAAATTAGCAGGCTTGCACCATTTTTAAAAATCTTCACCCCGGGGACGAACGCCAGGTTTACAGTGAATGCCTTTAAAACCATCAGACCTAAACGCATGTTGCCTTTATTTAATCTCTATCTTTTTATGTATATGCATGTGAGTGTGGGCGAAGTTGTGAATATTTTCGGATGGTGATTAATAAACATTTATCTTGGTTAAACCTACGAGAAAACCTGTCATTTGTCTGTTTGTTGACCATTAAAATGCTCGGGGGTTAAAACACATTTCTAATAACAAGCCTGTCTTCAGTCAGTCAAGAGGTGAAAAAAAGGAAACCATTCCTATCATTTCCCACCTGTCCGTAACAAGTTGTAGACCTATTTCTGTATGAAGTCAGGCAGAGGAGGCAGGTGCTGTTTGGCATGGACCTATGCTAAGGAGAGCAACACTTCATTGATGGCAGGAAGTGGCTAGGACAGTCAGTGCCAACTCAATCACCCACATGAACTCTATTCTGGGCAAGTTCAATGACCATACCAGGTTAGGCAAGATGAGAGAAGCCACCTGCACCTTTTTAATAGTGCACTGTACTGAGCATGTGTGTCAATTACGGTAACTTCCTCCCTCAGTTTTGAAATATTTGAATTGCTTGTTGTCAATGCCATTGACTTTGCCCTTTTATATCCTCATCCTTCTGCTCCTTCACTGACCCTACATGCAATTACTGCACCTTGAGCTTCATGTGGAATCTTAATTGCTTGATTCATGGAGCTGCTGTTTCATTCGTTACAAGATTGAGTGGTGAAAGCCAGATTTTACTCCTAACCAAAGGCAGTTCTCACTTTAGCATTCTTTGGAAGTAAACAGCCCACTATAGCAGTGTGAAACTGGTTAAACTGAGGAGTGGTTTAGCGAAAGTGGACTGGAAACAGCCACTTGAAGGTAAATCAGGGTCAGAGTAGTGGGCGGCATTCAAAGAGGAGATTCAAAGGTTCAGGGTAAACTGCCGGACTGAACATTGAGTTCAATAATTTCAGAGCATGACGGGCCCCCCAATTTACTTTCATTTTTAGTTATTTTCTTTTTTTACATTTTTTTTTTGTATGTTTATTTTATTTCATCTTAGTTTGTTCAGTTTGCTTACCCACTGCTTTTTTCATGTTTGTACTTGCTGCTGTTCAATTTTCAGTCCGTTAACACCCTATCTGTACTAATGCTTTGTCTTTCAACACACCATTAACATATTGTTTGCCTTTGCTCCATGACCTTCTGGTCAGCTATTCTTGGGCCTTGTCCAATGTACACCACCTCCTTTGTTATCTCTTGCCCCACACTCACTTTACTTGCTTATAACCTTTTGACATTTCTAATATTTGCCAGTTCCAAAGAAGGGTCACTGACCCGAAACGTTAACTCTGCTTCTCTCTCCACAGATGCTGCCAGACCTGCTGAGTATTTCCAGAATTTCTTGATTTTATTTCAGAGTAAACATGTTCTCACAAAGAAAATGGGTGAGATGACCAAATCTAGAGCCCCCTGGATGTCAAGGAGCTTACAGGGTAAGATCAGGCAGAAAAGGAAAGCTTTATGTCCAACACCGAGAACTCAATACTACAGAAAGCCAAGAGGAGTGTAGAAAGTGAAGGGGTGAAATCAAAAAGGAAATTAGGAAAGTAAAGAGGGCATGAAAGAATATTAGCAAGCAAAATCAAGGTGAACCCAAAGATATTTTATCAATACATTAGGAGTAAGAGGATAACTAAGGAGAGAGTAGGGCCCATAAAAGACCAAAAAGGTAACCTATGTGTAGGGGCTAGGATGTGTAGGATGTTGGTATGGTTCTTAATGAATACTTTGCATCTGTCTTTGCAAAAAGAGGGTGACGATGCAGATATTGTAGTTAAGGAGGAGGAGTGTGAAGTATTGAATGTGATAAACATAGGGAGAGAGAAAGTATTAATGTGGTTAGCATCCTTGAAAGCTGATAAATCACCTAGGCTGTTAAAAGAAGCGAGAGAGGAAATAGCAGAAGGTCTGACCATCATTTTCCAGTCCTCACTGTATCCAGTGAGGTGCTAGAGGATTGGGGAACTGCTAATGTTGTACCTCTGTTGAAAAAGGGAGCAAGGGATAGACTGAATAATTACAGACCAGTCAGTCTAACCTCAGTCGTGGGCAAATTATTGGAATCTATTCTGAGCGACAAGATAAACTGTCACTTAGAAAGACACAGGTTAATCAAAGATAGTCAGCATGGGTTTGTTAAGGGAAGATCTTGTTTGACCAACTTGATTGAATTTTTTGAAGTAGTAACAAGGAAGATAGATGAGGGTAGTGCAGTTGATGTGGTCTACGTGGATTTTAGCAAGGCTTTTGACAAGGTCCCACGTGGAAGATCGGTTTAAAAAAAAAATCCCATGGGATCCAGGAAAATGCAGCAAGGTGGATACAAAATTAGCTCAGTGGCAGGAAACAAAGGGTAATTGTTGACGGGTGTTTTAGCAACTGGAGGGCTGTTTCCAGTGGCGTTCTGCAGGGCTCAGTACTTGGTCCCCTGCTTTTTGTAGTACATGTTAATGATTTGGACATAAATGTAGGAGGCCTGATCAAGACGTTTGCAGAGGACACAAAGATTGGCCGTGTGGTAGATAGCCAGCAGGATAGCTGTAGGCTGCAGGAAGACATTGATAGTCTGGTCAGATGGGCAGAAAAGTGGCAAATGGAATTCACCCTGGAGAAGTGTGAGGTGATGCATTTGGGAATGTCAAACAAGGCAAAGGAATACACGATAAATGGGAAAATACTGAGACGTGTAGAGGAAGTGAGGGCCTTTGGACTGAATGTCCACAGATCCTGAACGTAGCAGGACAGGTCGATAAGGGGGTTAAGAAGGCATGTGGAATCCTTTATTAGCCAAGGTACAGAATATAAGAGCAGGGAGGTTATGCTGGAACTGTATAACTCGTTGGTTAGGCCACAACTTGAGTACTGTGTGCAGTTCTGGTCACCTTATTACAAAAAGGATGTAATTGCACTAGAGAGGGTACTGAGGAGATTTACGAGGATGTTGCCAAGACTGGAAAGATTGGATAGGCTGGGGTTGTTCTCCTTGAAAAGAGAAGGCTGAGGGGAGATCTGAATGACGTACAAAATTTTGAGGGGCCTGGATAGAGTGGAGGTGAAAGGTCTATTCACCTTAGCAGAGAGGTCAGTGACGAGGGGGCATAGATTTAAAGTGATTGGTAGGAAAATTAGAGGGGAGATGAGGAAAGGCTTTTTTACCCAGAGGGTGGTGGGGGTCTGGAACTCACTGCATGAAAGGGTAGTTGAGGCAGAAACCCTCAACTCGTTCAAAAGGAGTCTGGCTATGCATCTCAAGTGTCGTAATCTGCAGGGCTACGGACCAAATGCTGGAAGGTGGGATTAGAATAGGTGGATCGTTTTTCAGACGGCACAGACACGATGGGCCAAGTGGCCTCTTTCTGTGCCTTAAACATTCTATGAAGAAAGCTGGACTTTGTAACGTGGTTATGTTTTGAAAATTTAAGATGGAATCTGGAAGGTCAGGTGACCTCACATCCACTCTTGGTTACCAGGACAACAGAGAACACTGATCAAAGATTTTAAAGAACAGAGACTGCAGGGGTAACGCCTGAAGGACAATGGATTTCACCCTCCCAGACTTTCGGGTTGTAAACAGAGTCAGTGATTTTGAAGATGCAAATGTACCAGGCAGTTGGTTAACACCTGGGAACAATGGAAGGCCCAGGTGGTTCTGTGACTGAAACCATACTTTCGGACTTTGCATACTGGAAAAGGACTACAAACTGTTGGCTTTTGAGTCCAGATACATTTAACACATTTTCTGAAAGCAGGCAGGCTATAAGAAGGGAGCCCAGCAGTTGCAGCCTCTGAGCAGGCGGTAAGGAAGACCGTGGCAGCCTGTAGAGAGGGGGGGGGGGGGGGGAACACTTGCTCGAGGAAGTCTAAGACGGCGAAAGGCTGCGAAGACTTGAACCTGTTTTGAAAGTTGAAGCTTGCAGAGAAGTAGAAGAACATCAGGTTCACTAAGAATTGCTTTATTCACGGCGTCCAGGATGAAAGTGCTCAAAGTGAGTGAAGAGGGTATTGATTTTTGAAAAGGTCTGGAAGGTGCAACCCATTGCAACTGGGAGGAGTTTGGAACTTTTAACCGCAAAGGGCATCCCCATCAAAAAGGACTGTAAGCTATAAGGTTTTCAAGTATTTTGATAAGTTTAAAAAAAAACCTTTCTTTGTAATTTGGGGTATCAGCTTTGTCAGCAGCCCCCCTGCCCCCGCCAAGAATGAGGCACACATTATTTCGTCACATGAACATTAAAACTTAAAATTGTTGCGGGGAAGAATAGAAGGCCTATCACAAAGAATTGCCAGGCCCCTTACCAAACAGACCTTTTTTGCATACTAGCAGATGGTGTTGGAAGAAAGGAACCAGTCCCTGCTTCCCCAATACACAGAAGACCTGGTCAGACCAGTTTAGCCACATGAATAACAGGCGGTTGGAGTTTTTTTGAATTTGACCTTGCCGCAGAGAGTTTGAACTCCGAAAGCAGTTTGCTCCTGGACTGAAATGACTTTTCTCTCCTGGTCTGTCTGCTCCCATCTCTTTCTCACGGAACTGAAGACCCATTGAAGACACATGAACCCCAAGAGAGAAAAGTCTTCTACAGTAGTGAACAAGGTTTAAGAATACTAGGCCCCAATGAAAAGCAAGACTACTGTTACGACCGACCGTTCCTGTCAAAGCCGCCAATCAAAATATACGATTCTGATTGTGGTGGGACCAACGCACTGTTAATTCGTAACAGCTACTTACATAGTACTATTTGGCTAATGGGTATTTCTTTTAGTTTAGTTGCTGCAACAAAAGTCTTTAAATGTGAAATCTTGTGTAATTCTTTAAATTAGTCTGGGGATTCATATCTTGTATTTTTCACATTTACGATCTCACTGAGGTCATAACAGCAGTATGAAAACAGCGACAAGCGATGGGCCTGAATCCTCTATCCCCTCATCCTGTAAGGGAAGGAAGCTCTACGGATCTTAGGGAGAGAGACCAAATAGGAAGTTGGAGATGGTGATGTAGGAGGGCAAGTACCAGATGCAGGTTTATGCTGATGTTTGCTTTTCTCCTCCTCATCCTACCGTACCCCACATTACCTGTAAGCAAACTGTACGATGAAAGCTCATGTCATTCCTACTGAAAATGGTATTTGAACTCAGCAGCTCGGAAACCCATTCTAAGCTCTCCATCCTGTGGATGTGAAAGAAGAAGAAATTCAGCCTGTTATTCACACACCACTTAATCCATCCCTCACAACACCGACTCCGAGACGTCTGTCCCAGTGTGATTAAAGACTGAGCCAGAGGGGAATGCACTGGGTGATGTACAGAGCATGAGTGAACAGGGGCAACAGGCTGGAACATTAGATAATATTACTTGGCTGAGACTCTGGGGAACCAGATCTCTGCAGTGTTGCTTTTAAAAGGACATTTGTACTGCATTCAAATGTATGTCCAAGCACCAGAGAATATGTCAGTGTACTGCAGATAAATAGAGTAGAGGAGTCTAGCATCTGTATGTGTGTCATAATGATGGACAAATTCACAGCAGTGTAATCCACCATGGATATATGAGAGCTCCAAGGATATCCGAAACAGTGGCCTCCAGGCGGAGATCCTCTGAGTAGGCTGTGCTACCTTGGACATTCAGACTGCTTCCTTTGAGGCCTTGGGTGCCACATTGGAGAGGACAGCAATGTTTAGGACCAGTGGCAACCAGACATGGCCACACAATGCCATGGTCTCTCAGGGTTGCAGCAAGTGCATTTAATCAAAATTAAAATAGTGTTTTATTTAGTGAACTTAAGTTTTTTGAATTGGAAGTGTTAGGTCAACTACATAAGCATCCACAGGATGAAGAGAGCTTAGAACTCCACATCACCTTATTCAGTCAGCAATATTTTGAAATTGAAACTATTATTCTAATTCCCCATACAACACTGAAATCCAGATGTAGAAATAAGGCCTGTCAAGTTTTTTTTTTAAATTACAATTAATCTCATGATTAAAATTTTTTAATCTGTTAATCTTGGTTTAAATTGCAGATTTAATTGATATAATTACTGCATCTACCTCAAGTTTATTTTAGACTTTTTTTTTTAAAGAGTTGGAATAGAACCTCTTTAAATTCATACAATATTGCTATTAAATTGTTAGTAAATGAAGAAATGACTGAAAGGTTTCTCCTTTTTAGTAATGAAAACTAAGGCCTACTAAATTCGAACATTGTCTCGGCCTAACACACTGAGTTACTGTGAAAAGAGCGTATTATTCCTTGCTGCTTGCTCTTAATTACATTACAAATCTGGAAGCCTTTAAAATAAAATCATTGAATTAAGCTTTAATCTTTACATTTAGAAGCTGCATAACCAGTGCACCATGGGGTTGAACCACCCTGGCAATATGTTAATTGTATAAACAACATCCAAAGTTCTGCAAACTGTCTCTACCCCAGTTCCATGTTCCAGTCTTCTGCAACAAGCTATTTTCCCATGCGTACTTCCTACGTATTTTTTTTGTTACTTATTATGAGCAAGAATTGGGCGCGGCTGCATGATGGCTTGCTCCAAGCGGAGAGAAGAGGCCGTCTGTATTTGACAGTGCCACCAGCAAACAAGGAAGTCAGTTTAGCAAGTTAAAATTCTGGTCTGTTAGACAAAAACTTATTCCTGCCTATGTACTCTTCACCTAACTTTCATGATTAATGGGAGTTAAACAAATGAACGTATTAATTGCAGAAACTAGCTACAGTTAATTGATGGCCTAGTAAAATGTTTTATTTAGATTAGATGCCATTGATCGTATTGCAAATTGTATATACTTTGTATGTATTTCATATCAAATTGGGCTTCAGAGGTTTTGCCAATGTACTTAAAATTGATGTTAAGTATTCTGCTCTATTACCTTCAAATTGATGTCACAAAAGTCTGCATCATAATTGAACTCTTCCATTATAGTAATCCACACATTAAAATTAATACAAGAAAACAAAATTCTTTTCTCATTGGATAAGTGAGCATTTTTATCCAAAAATCTGTATGCTTAATTCAGAAAATATCTCTCAAATCACACAAAAGTAACCTCGAAAAGCTGCAATTTCAACCAATCAATTGTTCTTTGCAGTAGTTCAAACTGCCATTTTTATTTCTCCCAGCTGAGTATATACAGTGACTATATAAAGCACATTTATAAGTTAAATCCATTTTAAAAATTGAATTCTGAGTGAAACATTACTGAATGCACCCATAAAATAAGCCATTCTATGTTAGAAATTTCTCCAAGACGTTTTGTTTATGCAGGTTCTTTGAAGCTTCAATTCTCCCTGGGTACCTGACAGAGGAAATTGAGCCCATTAGTAGACCTCCAGAATGTACCAGTGTTTCTCAGTGCATTTTACACTGGTGAAGTACAACTCCCAAAATTCAATTTAAGGCTGTCTCTTTCTTCTAATACAAACCTGGATAGGTAGGCAACCTACGTACCAACAGGAAGTTTTACTTTGGTCTGCAAATAGTCAGTCTTGCTGTTGATTATAAAGAAAAGTGTAAGTGCATTAAAGAACTATGATCATTTTAATAGACTGCCAAACTTTTTCACTGCACGTGACTGCCTGATTGGGAGTCTGTTTCACTCAACAGTATACGTTACACCCTTTTGGCAGCATAGACAGAAATCTCAATCTAACAATGATCATGAAATTTTGTGAAGCATTCCTGCCATAGTTGACTTAATAAAATAATATATATATAATGAGGTTTATATTTATAAACCTAATTATATAAACTATGTGCACATGTGTATAGATTATATAGTAGCTCAATTTAATGTGTAACAGGTTGTGTTCATCACATTGGTCATTCTGATTCTCCATTGTAATGCCGTCATGACAGCTGACTTATGTTCTGCACTCAGCAGCTAATTTACTATTGAAAGACTAAATTCTAATTCACAATAAAATGTGCTGCATTAGAGAAATATAGCAGTAAATGAAAATGCTTCCCAAGCAGAAGAATCCTGGTGGAGGAGTGCAATGACACTGTTTAGTTCACCGACGTTGCATATTTTCGTCTGACCTTTATAGCAAATAGGAATTAGATCAGATATTTTTCCTATTTGGTACATGACTATGAAGAATATGCAAATATGTATTTAAGAGGGAAATCCCCTTTCTACCATGGTTATAGCCATTTAAATGTTTGAATACATTTTACACACCATTATGGACTACTGCTTGTACAGTGCAATAAAAGCTTCTGGAATATAGTAGACTATTTCAATCAATCTTTACCAATTGCAATGTAATATTTAAGTGTTCATTACTGCAATTCAATTCTAATCTTCTGTTCTTAACAAAAAGTCACCACTTTTCTCCTCTATCTGGGGGAGCTCAGTTGCCTTTCCTTTTGTCTCTTTTAACTCTCTCTCAATTACATCTTTGTTTCCCACTCTCTCTACTTTCTTCGTATTTTTACACTGAATCAAATGATTCTAACTTATACTTCCTCATTTAGACTCTGTGGCCTATATATTAATAGGGGCGAGTTACATAAGCAGGGGGAGCAAAGTGTCAATGGGAAGTCCGGGTTTCCCTCTGTTGAGTTTTCACTCCACAGCGTGAGTCATTTGTCTGTGACAGAATTCCCACCTGAAGACAGACTCATTGACTGACTGGATTGGCTTCCGGTTGGGCACAGAGGATACTGAATTGGCTGCGTTTGCTAATGCAGCCACTAGGTGATGCAGTACTGGCACATGCACAAATGCAGCCTCATCGACTGAAACATCACTGTCATCGACGTCTCAGGCAGCTGCCAGTAATAAAGCAAATTGAACCCAAACCCCATCACCCCTCAATGGCCGCAATCGCCGCCTCCACCTACACCCCCCCCCCCCCCCCCCCCCCCAACAGTACCCACTCCATTCCATGATCGCCACCTCAATCGCCACTTTTCTTCCCTGCTCCTCCTGCGATCGCCACATTGTTTCCTGCTCTATCTGGCGCTCCCAGCTGCTCGTCGCTCGCTTCCTGCCTCACCGCTCTCCTTTCCCCACCCCGACCACCCCACGGGCAGTGGGGAGGGAACAACAAGCAGTTTGGAGTGGCAGAATGGAGCAGTGAAGGGAAGCAGCGCTTGCAGGAGTGAGTGGGAAGCTGAATGCGGCAATCGTGGAAGGAAGCGAGGTGACAATATTGAAAATGCAAGTCCCTTTAATTAAACAGGACTCATCTCAGTGTTAAGAGAGTAGGTGACGCTCATTATAGTTTTGCATTTAAGGGCTGGGGAGTTGCCCAGTGGGGGAGTTGCCTCTGGACAGAGAGTTAGTCCAGAAGGAAAGAGTGGGAACTGATATTTGGACTGAACTATGAATTGACAAAACAGTTGTGGATCAGAGACTGTCTTCAGCTTCCTCATTTTGGTGAATGGACATCTGCCTGTTTAACACGGGGGGGGGGGGGGGGGGGGTGGGGAGCGCTTCTGCTCCTCCTGACCCACAAGGACTGTTGTAAACGCACTTAGTTTCTCCCCGAAGCTGTTCGGTTTCTTGCAACCTGAGAAACCTGGCAGGCTACAGTTAAATCTGTAAAACAGGTTGAATTGGAGGCGAACGGCCTCATTGAAACATTAAATTGCCAGCCTGTCTCCTTGGAGTGGGTTGGCTACCTGCCTCTGTTAATCCCAACCCGTCTGCTTCTGGATTTGAATTTAAACCTTTTAAACTTTTAACCTCTGACCCAACTCCAGCCCACTCCTTTAGCCCAGTATGCCTCAGCAAGAAATTTTCAATCTAATTGGTTCAAGAGACATGTCGTATTCACATATGTTTTAGAACCTCTGTAGAAAAGGACATAAGGAGGCTACAAAGGGATGTAGATAAGTTAAGTGATTGAGCAAAGATTTGGCAAATGGAGTATAATGTGGGAAAATGTGAAATTGTCCATTTTGGTAAGAAGAATTTAAAAAAGAAGCGTATTATCTAAATGGTGAGAGGTTGCAGAGTTCTGAGATACAGAGGGATTGCAAAAGGTTAGTATGCAGTTCAAGCAAATAATTAGGGAAACTAATAGAATGTTATTTATTGCAAGGGAAATTGAATACAAATGTAGGGAGGTTATGCTTTAGTTATTCAAGGCATTGGTAAGACCACATCTGGAGTACTGTGTATAGTATTGGTCTCCTTATTTAAGGAAGGATGTAAATGCTTTGGAAGCAGTTCCGAGAAGGTTTAATAGACTAATACCTGGAATGGGCGGGCTGTCTGATGAGGAAAGGTTGAACAGGCTAGGTTTGTATCCGCTAGAATTTAGAAGAGTAAGAGGTGACTTGCTTGAAACATATCAGATCCTGAGGGGGCTTGACAGGGTGGATGTGGAAAGGATGTTTCCCCTTATGTTAGAATCTAGAACTAGGGGTCAGGATTTAAAAATATGGGGCTGCCCATTTAAGACAGCTGAGGAGAATTTTTTTCTGAGGGTTGTGAGTCTTAAGAATTCTCCTCCTCAAAAGGCGGTGGAAGCAGAGTCTTTAAATATTTTTAAGACAGGTAGATAGATTCTTGATAAGCAAGGGGGTGGAAGGTTATCAGGGGTAGGTGGGAAAGTGGAGTTGAGGTTACAATCAAATCAGCCATGATCTTATTGAATGACAGAGCAGGCTCGAGGGGCCAAGTGGCCTATTCCTACTCCTAATTCGTATGTTCATATGTAAACCCCTGATGACCAGAAGCTGCCGCTCAGAAGTCCACGAAAAGTCTGTAAGCAGTTGTAAATGCAGTGAATGGTGAACGCTGACAGCAAAATCCAGGCCAATATTTTTTCTTAAATGTTTGTAATTATATAGTTTCTTTAGAAAAGCTTGTTGCCTCATAACTTTTCCAGCTTTCGGAGCTTCAGCAGCAGCTGGCATTACTGCAGTGAATCCATAACATTAAGTTTTTTGTACTTGGTACATTTCAGGAAGTGGTCACCCCACAGCTGAAGAAAGGGAATGGGTGACTGCCAGACTGTCGAGGAGGACCAGCAGGTATTGCATAAGTCCCATGAATGCATCTTTTTCTCTAATTGGTATTCAGATCTGAATACTAGTAAGGCTGATGGTTCCTCTGGGGAGAAAAGCTAGAGCCAAGACCACAGAACCATGGATGGCTCAGCTGCATGGCAGGGCAGGAGGAAGATTGGGAAAGCAATAATGATAGGGGACTGAATAGTTACGGGAACAAACAGGTGTTTCTGTGGCTACAGACATGAATCCAGGATGGTATGTTACAAAAATAAAAGCAAAATACTGTGGATGCTGGAAATCTCAAATAAAAACAAGAAATGCTGGGAATACTCAGCATGTCTGGCAGCATCTGTGGAGAGAGAAGCAGAGTTAACGTTTCGGGTCAGTGACCCTTCTTCAGAACTGGCAAATATTAGAAATGTCAAAAGGTTATAAGCAAGTAAAGCAGGATTGGGGCAAGAGATAACAAAGGAGAAGGTGTATATTGGACAAGGCCACAGATTAGCTGACCAGAAGGTCATGGAGCAAAGGGAAACAATATGTTAATGATGTGTTGAAAGACAAAGCATTAGTACAGACAGGGTGTTAACGGACTGAAGATTGAACAGCAGCAAGTACAAACATGAAAAAAACCAGCGAGTAAGCAAACTGAACAAACTAAGATGAAATAAAATAAATATACAAAAAAATGTAAAAAAAGAAAATAACTAAAAATGAAAGTAAAATGGGCCCGTCATGCTCTGAAATTATTGAACTCAATGTTCAATCCGGCAGGCTGCAGTGTGCCTAATCGGTAAATGAGATGCTGTTCCTCGAGCCTGCGTTGATGTTCGCTGGAACACTGCAGCAAACCCAGAGTAGAGATGTGAGCATGAGAGCAGGGGGGAGTGTTGAAATGGCAAGCAACCAGAAGCTCAGGGTCCTACTTGCGGACTGAGCGGAGGTATTCCGCAAAGCGGTCACCCAATCTGCGTTTGGTCTCCCCAATGTAGAGGAGACCACATTGTGAGCAGCGAATACAGTATACTACATTGAAAGAAGTACAAGTAAATCGCTGCTTCACCTGAAAGTGTTTGGGGCCTGGGATAGTGAGGAGAGAGGAGGTAAATGGGCAGGTATTACACCTCCTGCGATTGCAGGGGAAAGTGCCCTGGGACGGGGACGAGGTGGTGGGGGTAATGGAGGGAACGATCCCTTCGGAATGCTGACGGGAAGGGAGGGGAAGATGCGTTTGGTCGTGGCATCACGCTGGAGGTGGGGGAAATGGCGGAGGATGATCCTTTGGATATGGAGGCTGATGGGGTGGAAAGTAAGGACAAGGGGGGACCCTGTCACCGTTCTGGGAGGGAGGGGAAGGGATGAGGGTAGAGGTGCGGGAAATGGGCTGGACACGGTTGAGGGCCCTGTCAACAACAGTGGGGGGGGGGGGAATCCTTGGTTGAGGAAAAAGGAAGACATATCAGAAGCGCTGTCATGGAAGGTAGCATCATCAGAGCAGATGCGTCGGAGACGGAGAAACTGGACTGGAGTCCTTACAGGAGGCAGGGTGTGAAGAAGTGTAGTTGAGGTAGCTGTGGGAGTCGGTGGGCTTATAATGGATATTAGTAGACAACCTATCCCCAGAGATGGAGACAGAGAAGTCGAGGAAGGGAAGTGTCAGAGATGGACCATGTAAAGGTGAGAGCAGGGTGGAAATTGGAAGCAAAGTTGATAAAGTTTACCAGTTCGGGGCAGGAGCAGGAAACGGCACCGATACAGTCATCAATGTACCAGAAAAAGAGTTGGGGGAGGAGGCCTGAGTAGGACTGGAACAAAGAATGCTCGACATATCCCACAAAATGATAGGTATGTTGTCTCCTTGGTGCCAGAGTCAAGGATGTCACTGAGCAGCTGCAGAACATTGAGGGGGAACAAGCAGAGATTGTGGTCCATATCAGTATCAAAGACATGGGAAGAAAGAGGGGTCAGATCCCCCCTGCCCCACCTTGGCTGGTCCCCACCACCGGCCTCTCTGTCCGCCCTACCGCCCCCCCCCCCCCCCCCCCTTCATCTCTCGCGAGTGGCTTCCCAATGCAGAACAGCTGCTGGCGCAAGATGACGAGACTTAAATACTCAACGACAGTGAACCGAACCATTTATTGATATTGGGTTCAGATCTCGTGGTCAGAATGTTGTATTATCAACCCTCCAGGAACAGTCCAGTAAGCCCCTGCAGTTGCTGGCAAGAAAGCACAAACTGGAGCCTTTTGAGATGTTACTCTTGCTCTTCATATACTACAGAAAGCAGAACTGGGCCCCACTGGATGCCGACATTTCCAGGCACCACTGGATGCTGGCATTTCTCTGCAGCACCGTTCACTTGCTGTATTCTGAGTCATCTGAATATATTCAAGGCTGAATTAGACAGATTTTTGATTGACGAGGGAGTCGAGGGTTTTGGGAGACAGGCAGGAAAGTGGAGCTCCGGCCACAATCAGCCATGATCTTATTGAATGGCGGAGCAACTCCTGCTCCTGTTTTATGTTCTTAAATCACAAAATTTGAAAAATCCAAGTCAGGAATTTAGACACTGAACAACAGTTTATATTTTTATAGTGCCTTTAACGTAACAAAATGTCCCAAGGCGCTTCACAAGACTGTTAGGTGCGGACACGATGGGTTGAATAGCCTCCTCCTGCACTGTAACGATTCCCTGTGATTCCTTGATTCTGTGTGAGTGTTAGACGTTGAGCCACATAAGGCATTATTGGGGCAGATGGCCAAAAGTTTGGTCAAAGAGGTAGGTTTTAAGGAGCATCTTAAAGGAAGAAAGAGAGGTTGGGAGTCGGAGAGGTTTTAGGAAGGGAATTCCAGAGCTTGGGCCTAGTCATCTGTCACCTAAGCAAGGGGGAAAAAAACACATTCTTCTGACCAATTTAACTGATGCAGTTTTGGGAAGTGAGCAACTTGTTTTGTAAAAGTGCTTGCAGGTAGAAAATAGCAACTGTATTCATGGGATGGATAATGATTTGAATCAATGTAACCGTGGTTGTAAATCTTTTAACAAACCCACAGTAGTGGAGTGATACAGGTGGCATTGAAATTATTCCAAGGAGCATTTAAAACCCTGGGTCAGCTTTTATGGATCAGGATTCAGTTGTATTTGAGCCAGACTCTCAGGTATTAACTTTCTTTACACAGATCCTCGTCATTTGGTAGAACCGTTACTCAGAGAAAAAAAACTTTCTTCGCTTCCCACGTAACTTCCTCCTTTACTGTGGCAAAAGCCATGGCATTTCACAGTTTCTGCTGGTTTTGGGGTGAAATGCGGGTTATTTAACGGGTGCTACATCCACACTGATGTCTCAAACACACAGAGAACAATATTGTAACTGGTTCCAGGTTTCGAGTTGAAACAGCTTTAGAAACGTTCAGAAACAGTGAAAGAGGCAACTCCTGCTGAAGCTGCTTTTGATTTTACAAACCGGAGTTCAGGTTGTTACTCTGATCAGATTTGTGTAATAACTTAGTCCTGGGATGTGCATTTAGAAGCATTCAATATTCCTTTAGAATATTTCAGCATTATATAGATGTGGAACTGCAGAGAGAGAGTCCAAGTGACAAGCATACATTTGGATCAAGATCTCTGTGAGGGTTGGGTTTTAATTTTATATCTGAGCCAGTCTTTAGATGGGTGAACAGGACTTGCTGTGCATAAGGACACATGCAGCAGAGCTTTGGTTGACCTCAAGTTTACAGAGGGTAGCATGTGGGAGTCCAGCCAGGAGTGCATTGGAATAGTCAAGTCTAGAGGTAACAAAGACATGAATGAGGGTTTCAATAGTAGATGAGCTGAGGTGGGGCGAAGTCAGGCAATGTTGTGGATGTGGAAATAGGCAGTCTTAGTGATGGCGCGAACATGTGATCAGAAGCTCATTTCTGGGTCAAATACGTCACCACGGTTGCAAATGGACTGGTTTAATCTCGGACAGTCATCAGCGAGAGGGATGGAGTTGGTAGCTAGGGAATGGAGTTTGGAGGGGGATGGAACACAGTGGCTTCAGTTTTCTCTATTTAATTGGAGGAACTTTCTGTTCAAGTATTGGATATCTGACAAGAAGTTTGATAATTTAGCAACAGCGGAGGAGTCGAGAGAGGTGGTGGTGAGGTAGAGCTGGGTGTCATCAGTGTACATGTGTAATGTGTACATGTGAAAACTAATGCTGTGCTTTTGAATGATGTTGGGGCAGCATGGGGATAAGAAATAGGTGGCGGCCGAGAATAGATCCTTGGGGGACACCAGAAGTAACAGTGCAGGAGCAGGAAGATAAGCCAGAAAGGAGCGTACTGGATGATAAGTGAGTAAAAGCAGCTGGTGATGGCAGAGGAGAAATACCCTGCTGTCTGGAAGGCTAGCACGTATCCTACCTTGACTGATGATTTTATGATCCGAACCGACTTGTTGAGTATCAAGAGCTGATGCAGTCACTGCTAAGCAGTGTATTGCAGATGATAGCTCTGAAAGAGGAGTCCACTAGCCATGTGTGTGGGCTTGCATGATGGTTTTGCAGCACCATAATCCACCATGCAGTAACTCCATTGTTATCTGTAACAGAGCCCCAGTGCCAGAAGTGCAAAACCAGTCAGTGCTTCTCACACGAATACTCACTCTATTGTATTAGAAAAGTCATTCCAGGCCCCCACCTGCCAATACTGAGGCACACATTATTTCGCCACGTGAACATTAAAACTTAAAATTGTGGCTGGGAAGAAAAGAGGGCCTATCACAAGGAATTGCCAAGCCCCTGACTGGAAAGACATTTGCATGCTGGCAGACAGTGTTGGAACAAAGGACCCAGTCCCAGCTTCTCTAATACACAGAAGACCTGGTCAGGCCAGTTTAGTCACATGACTAACTGGCTGTTTGAATTTGAACTTGCTGAGAGAAAGAAACTCAGAAAGCTGTTTGCTCCTGGATTGAGAACGCCTCTCTCCTGTCTGCTCTCTCCTCTTTCTCTTGAAGACACGTGAACTCAAAGAGAGAAAAGTCTCCTACGTGAACAAGGTTTAAGAAGAATACTGGGCTCCAATGAAAAGTAAGAGCTGTCCACAATCAAAGACTGTACGTCAAGCTGGAAACACAGAAACAGTAACAGGAAACTTCCTTCAGAGACTGCCTCAAACCTCTCTACTTTTATTTTTCTTTTCTGTCCCTATTTGCATGTGTGTATTGTGTGCGCATGCTAGCGTGGGCACGTCATATATCTGTAGGCATTATCCAAATTAGAGTTTAAGTAAGTTTAATACATTTCACTTTTTTTAAACCTGAGAACCTGGTGTGCTCATTTCTTTGCCTTATAATTGGAAAGTGGTGAACAAGGATTCACCAAGAGGGAGCTCAAAACACTGTGTGTTTAAAAATATAAACCCTGTTACAATAAGACCAGGTGAAGACAGTAAAAGACCCCTAGCCACCTTTCTCACTTGGTCATAACAGATGTCTAGACTCTCAGAACAGCCTATAGTTTTCCATTTTTTACGGACTTTGGGATTGGTTGGACAGAACCATGGGATAGAGCTTCACTAATTCTATCGGTGGCCTTAAAACTGCTGTTATTGTCATTCAGAAACCATGGTGAGGCGGAGCCCAGGAGCAGGGATATGACTGGAGTGGGTCTGGATGATGGTGTTCTGTCTCAGGATTACAACATATTGGGCCTTCCCATCAGTGCCTAGTGATGCTTGGCTATCTGGTAGAGTGTACACAGGGCAAAGCTGCCTATACAGTATCAGAGGTAATAGCAGCAGGTCCATCTCTGAATTCAACTCCCATGAAGAAAAGGTCCCCTTAATCCTGAGAGGCTCATGCACGCAAAGTAGCCAGCCATGTCATGTACTCCTAAGACTAAGATAATATTTAATATTATCTAGAAGCGGGATAAAGGCAAGGATTGAGTACATATTCATTACATCCCGTTGTCTAGGGAAAGCACTGGTAGCAAACATTAGCCACTCGCACATAATTTGACATTGGTTAAAAATTGGATGCACGGAAAATGTGTGCTGTGCATTTCCTTGGAAAGATTTGCCAGCATGTTTCATCAGATGTCACATAGGTGATATTTGTGAGTTGTCTGGAAGATTTAAGACAATGTAGATAAAGGTATAATTGTGGAGAGAAATGGAAGATGTAGACAGATGTTAATACAGTGGCCACCATCTAAGCGGTGTCCTCTCAGAGTTTGTCAAATGGATTGGATTCTGCTTTGTGTCATCTTCAGGCTCCTCTTCCTCCTCTTTGTGGTCTCTGCACCGGGGCATCGCAGTGGTTAGCACCGCAGCCTCACAGCTCCAGTGACCCGGGTTCGGTTCTGGGTACTGCCTGTGCAGAGTTTGCAAGTTCTCCCTGTGACCGCGTGGGTTTCCTCCCGGGTGCTCCGGTTTCCTCCCACATGCCAAAGACTTGCGGGTTGATAGGTAAATTGGCCATTGTAAAAAAAAATAAATGCCCCTAGTGTAGGTAGGTGGTAGAATTGAGGGGGAAAAATGGGATTAATGTAGGATTAGTATAAAGGGGTGGTTGATGGTCAGCATAGACTCGTTGGGCCGAAAGGCTTGTTTCGGTGCTGTATCTCTGTGACTCTATAAGTAGGGGCCTCTTCCACTGGGGCCTGCATGATGATACTTCTTTGTACGATGAAGTTGTATAGCATCCAGCACATAACAATTCTTGAAACCTTAGCCAGACTTTGTTACAGGATATCCCCAGACCTGTTCAGACATCTGAACTGCTGCTTCAGCATGTGCTAGCTGATTAATCTGGTGGATTCCTGTATCTCATTAAGTATATGCTCACCTGTTGTCCTAGGATACTGTACAGTTGTAATGAGTCATGGCTGCGGATTATAGCCTTGATCATCCAGGAACCATCCTTAAGCTTACTTTTGCCAAATATTGTTGGGACTGTTGACTGCCTTAAAATAAAGGTATTGTCATACTTACCTGGGAAGTGACCATTGAAATGCATAATTTGGTGCTGACTGTTGCGAACAAGCTGAATACTGTGAATTAGAATACATTGGTGAAATCTCTATTTTCCTGGACTTTTCAGATATCCTGTTACTTTATAAAATTGCATAGTTGTCTTATGCCAATGCCTTGGGGGAAGTAAACAAATTTGATTCCTCACTCCAATAGGGCATCAGTTGTGTGCTTTGCACTACTATACATATCTGATTGCTTTGCATTGCTGATGTCCACAGTGGAAGGCTGAAATGATCTTGCAGCATACAGGTTAATGGCATTAGTCACCTTGTTAGCCCAAGCAGTGGAGTTTAGCTACAGATCTGTTTGAACCATGCAGCATAACAGCCGTGACATCCCTTATAAAGTAAATACTCTTTACACACTGCAGCTCTGACAAATGAAGGCATACGTGCAGATTTAAATGTGGAGGCACCTGTGAGTAGATGTGCCTCTAATCCAGCCTGACCTGTATTGCTCTGTTGGCAGTCTTTCCTCCAAAAATCAGATATAGAGGATTCCTTTGAAAGCTTTTGTTGAATTATTGAAGCTTTTGGGAATGGCAAAAAGCTGCACCACCACAAAGGCTGCTGAAAAGCTACTTCACAACAGCAAAATTTTATTTTAAAAAAAAAATGCAAATGTACAAAAATAGCAAGAAATGTATTCCAAGAATCTTATTACTGAGCTCTTTTAAATACCTAAGCCACTAGCAACCCCAGATATCCATTTTATACGAGTAGCTAAATTACTCCTGTTGCACTGGAATATCATTTGAACATTGAAATGAAACCACCACTTGCGTGCAGTAATATCCCCCCACTGGAAATGCATTATACAGCAAATGAGTGGGACTCCAGCATGGTGCACCTCAGTCCCTTTTTCCAATCAAATATGCCGCAGTATACTGCCTTAAAAAAAAAATTTGCATTATTGATTGGAAAATATATCCTAAGTTGTCCTGATGCAATTATTAGATGTCATGAAATTTATCCCTCAAACTTTTGCAATAGTTACATTTCTGAAGTGAACAGGATAGAAAACCCACTATCAGTACTTGATGTTTTTAAAAGTAATATTCTTTTGCATAACATTTTAAATAACTTTTGTACTGTACCTTCCGTACAGGTGATAGATTAACATTTCTGAATAGTAATAAATTGAATTGTTATATTAAACTTTGTACATGCAAAGTTAGACCGTCATTATAATCTATATATTTGCAAGGCTGCATTTGCTGACAATGCAACCACTAGGCAGCGCAGTACTGGCACATGCACAAATGCAGCCTCATCCGCTGAAATGTCACTCTCTGCGATGCCTCAGGCATCTGTCAGTAATAAATTTGAAACTGCTCAATTTGTCACAAAAAGCAAACGCAGCCTTAAACCCAAATCCCTACAGTGGCTGCGATCACTGCCTCCATCCCACCCCCAACAGTACCTGTGCTGGTACAGAACCAAATAATCTGATTGTAAGGCATCTTTCAATTCGCTCTTTGTATGATGCTTATTATTCTAACATTTTGGTTTTGGAAATAGATCCATGTGGCTTATTCTCTTGCACAATTACAGCAGGGCAAATGGATTCTGGGCCTTAATTTAGATAGAAGCCAACGCACTTCGCTTTGCCGCTCCCTCCTGTGCCCGTCTGCGCGCCACTTCTCCCCCCACGGGCCGCTCGCTCCCTATTTTCCCCCCCCCCCCTCACTTTCCATGGCTGCTCACTGCAGGCTTCGCTGCTTCCCTCTTCTTGGCCACTGGCTTCTGTGTCATCCAGCCACCCCTCGGCCACTCACTGCACACCTTGCTGCTTCAGCGGCTCGTTCACCGCCTTCTGCCACTTCTTTGGGTGTGCAGTGGGGAGCAATCAGCCGAAGGGGGAAGCGACGAGGCCGGGAGTGAGGGGTAGAAGGGAGAGTCCGGGAGCGAGCAACTGTGGAGGTGGGTGGGAAGCAACGCGGGCGGGAGCAAGTGGCCAAGGTGGGGAAGTGGCGAGACCTGCAGCAAGCGAGGGAGGGTGGTGGGTGGGTGGGGAAGCAGTGAGGGCGGGAGCGAGTGGCTGAGGGAAGACAGTGGGGAGTGAGCGGCCCCGTTCCAACACGCGATGACGTTTTAGAGCGCATGCTCAAATTAGTCCTGGTGAGTCGGGTGCTGACGTGGGCTGCGCATGCACAGCACCATACTGGCAGGAAGAAACCATTCTGCGCATGTGCGCAACTGGGATCACCCTGATGACATTGGCGCTGTATTTAAAAACAGCACATGGTCACAGCTGTCTAAATGTATTGCACCTGCAGGTGGTGCTATGAGCATAAAGTTCTGTAAATATGCAGTTCACAGCCAAAATAACGAACCCATCTTTGGAGCCTCGCAAGAGAAAAAGATGTCTTGAATTTCCTTTAAAACCAAATATAAAGCATGCTTTTTTAAAAGAAAAAGCATAATCTCTTCCCCGCCCCCACACACACACTAAAAAACTGACCTGTATCCTTTTTTCTCAACCTTGACATTGACTCAACAAATCAAAAGTACCAACAGAAAACCAAGTAATCAATTTATCATAACATAAAACATGAAAGTAATCACTAAACCGGAACATAATTTAGTTACTGAAATGCCTGGGAGGAATTTCCAAGATATTGGCACGTCCTTGTGTTTGGAGTCTGGCCCTTTGGAATGTGTGAACATCATATTGCACCAAGGAATCATGCAAGAGTAGAGACATTTGATAATAGAACAAACTTAAAGGCTTTGTATCTGAATGCACAAAGCATTCGGAATAAAATAAATGAGTTAACAGCGCAAATAGAGAAGAATGGGTATGATTTGGTGGCAATTACTGAGACGTGGTTGCAGGGAAACCAGGTTTGGGAATTGAATATCCAAGGGTACTTAGTCTTTCGGAAGGATAGGCAGGAAGGAAAAGGAGGTTTTGTAGCTTTGTTAGTAAAGGAAGAGATCAGTGCTGTAGTGAGAAATGATATAGGCACTGGAGATCAAGACGTAGAATCAGTCTGGGTAAAAATAAGAAATAGCAAGGGAAAGAAGTCCCTGGTGGGAGTAATCTAAAGGTCCCCAAACAGTAGTTCCGCAGTGGGGCACAGTATAAACCAGGAAATACTGGGGGCTTGTAAGAAAGGTACGGCAATAATCATGGGTGATTTTAATAGGCATATAGACTGGATTAATCCAGATTGGCAAGGCTAGCCTCGAGGTAGAGTTCATTGAATGTATTAGAGATTTTTTTTTTTGGAGCAATGTGTTGTGGAACCAACCAGGGAGCAGGCTATTCTAGATTTGGTATTGTGTAATGAGGTGGGATTAATTTATCTCATAGTTAAGGATCCTCTAGGGAAGAGTGATCATAGCATGCTAGAATTTTAAATTCAGTTTGAGGGCGAGAAACTGGAGTCCCACACTAGAGTTCTGGAGTTAAAACAAAGGTAATTACATAGGCATGAGGACAGATTTGGCCCCAGTGAACTGGGCAGGAAGATTAAAAGGTAGGATAGTTGATCAACAGTGGCAGATGTTTAAGGAGATATTCAATTCCTCCCAACAAAAATATATTCCAGAGAGGAAGAAAGATTCTAAGAGGGGGAAAAACATCCATGGCTAAGCAAGGAAGTTGAGGATAACATAAAGTCAAAAACTAAAACCTACCATATTGCAAAGGCTAGTGGCAGGCTGGAAGATTGGGCAACTTTTAAAGATCAACAAAGGGTTACTAAAAAGTAATACGAACAAAGGTAAATTATGAAAGAAAACCAGCGCAAAATATAAAAACGGATAGCAAAAGCTTCTATAAGTATATAAAAGGGAAGAGAGTAGCTAAAGTGAATGTTGGACCCTTGGAGGATGAGACTGGGGAGTTAATAGAGGGGGACACAGAAATGGCGGAGACATTAAATCAGTATTTTGCCTCAGTTTTCACGGTGGAGGACACGAGTACTATCCCAATAGTGACAGGTAATGCAGAGGTTATAGAAAGGGAGGAACTTAGAACAATCATCATCATACTAGGGAAAAAGTACTGAGCGAACTATTGGGATTGAAGGCAGACAAGTTACCAGGGCCTGATGGCCTACATCCTAGGGTCTTAAAGGAAGTGGCAGCGGAGATAGTGGATCCATTGGTTATCATATTCCGAAATTCCCTGGATGCAGGAAAGGTTCCAGTGGATTGGAAAAAAGCTAATATAATGCCCTTATTCAAAAAGGGAGGGAGGTAGAAAGTAGGAAACAATAGACCAGTTAGTTTAACATATGTCGTTGGGAAATTGTTAGAATCCATTATCAAGGAAGTGATAATGGGACATTTAGAAAGTCAAAACACAATCCATCCGAGTCTGTATGGTTTTATGAAGGGTAACTCGTGTTTGACTAATTTGCTAGAATTCTTTGAAGCTGTAACAAGCAAAGCATACTGTAGATGTAGTATATCTGGACTTCCAGAAGGCATTTGATAAGGTGCCATACAAAAGGTTAATACACAAGGTAAGATCACATGGGGTTAGGGGCAGTTTATTAGCTTGGATAGAGGATTGGCTAACCAACAGAAAATAGGGAGTCGGGATAAATGGATCTTTTTCTGGTTGGCAAGATGTAACTAGTGGGGTGCCACAGGGTTCAGTCTTCGGGCCCCAACTATTTACAATCTATATTAATGACTTGGATGCAGGGATAGAAAATACTATAGCCAAATTTGCAGATGACACTAAAATATGTGGGATAGTAAGTTGCAATAAAGAAATAAATTTACAAATGGATATGGATAGGCTGGGTGAATGGGCCAAAATTTGGCAGATGGAGTTTAACGTGGATAAGTGTGAGGTTATCCATTTTGGTCGGAAGAATAGAAAGGCAAATTATTACCAAAATGGAGAGAAACTTCAGAATGCTTCAGTGCAGAGGGATCTGGGTCTCCTCGTGCATGAATCGCAGAAAACTAGTGTGCTGGTACAGCAGGTAATAAGGAAGGCAAATGGAATTTTGTCATTTATTGCTAAAGGAATAGAGTATAAAAGTAGGCAAGTGTTGCTGCAACTGTACAAGGCATTAGTGAGACCGCACCTGGAGTATTGCGTACAGTTTTGGTCCCCTTACTTGAGGAGGGATGTGGTTGCATTGGAGGCAGTTCAGAGGAGGTTCACTAGATTGATTCCACAGTTGAGGGGTTTGTCTTATGAAGAGAGATTGAGCAGTTTAGGCCTTTACTCTCTAGCGTTTAGAAGAATGAGGGGAGATCTAATTGAGGTATATAAGGTGATTAAGGGGATTGACAAAGTAGACGTAGAGAGAATGTTTCCTCTTGTGAGGCAATCTAGAACGAGAGGTCATTGTTTTAGGATAAGGGGTAGCAGATTTAAAACAGATGAGGAGAAATTACTTCTGTCAAAGGGTCATGAGTCTGCGGAATTCAGTCCCCCAGAGTGCAGTGGATGCCGGGACATTGAGTAAATTTAGGAGGAGATAGACAGATTTTTAATTAGTAATGGGTTGAAGGGTTATGGAGAACGGGCAGGAAAGTGGAGTTGAGGCCGAGATGAGATCAGCCATGATCATTTTGAATGGCGGAGCAGGCTCAAGGGGCTGAATTGCCTACTCCTGCTCCTAATTCTTATGTTCTTATGTAATCTTAAGCGAGTTTTGTAAATGGTACATAAGAGTGTTACTCATATTGGTGAGGCCTGTGTCTCAGTATCAGTAAGTGTTTTAATATTTTTGTCTGAGATCTATGATATATTACTCTGGTAATTTATGTGCATTATAGTGATCGGTAAATTATTGTTGCATTCAGCATGCATGATAAACATCAGAAACTGCACTGAATGGCTTGGAATATCTGTGACAATGCTACTGGAGGACACTAGCCTAAAAATAGCGAATGTTGAAAATCTGACAATGAAAATGTTGAAAATGCGCAGCAGAGTCATTCAGTACCTGAGGTTATTTTAGGTGTAGTCCTTCATAAAAATAGTTTATTACAGTGGTGGTTTTTTGGGTATATAATACTCGAGACTTTTTGAAACCATTATAAAAATTATCAGGTCTATTTAATGGTTAAAAAAAAATCTGAGAACCCACTATCATCACCATGGTTTTAAGGAAGCATAAAGCTTAAATGAAGAACTTTGAAATCTCTTTCATTTTATTGTTGGTAACAATGCTAATGGTTGCTGATCCAGCCAGTTGGAGCAACAAATCATTTAACTATGGTGTGCTATGCAATTCCGATCATAGTTGTGAAGGGAGCCTGGGGGGGGGTTGCTTACTTCATGGTCGGGAAAGGATGTACATGTTTGCCAAGAGGAGGAAGCATTCATTTATAGTAAGACAAAAGTAGATTGAAGGAACTTGCAACACTCTTTATTCAAGCATTATCATTCCTGTGTATAGTATTATACTAAAGTATAACCATGTACATGCTTTAATTGTACTTTACTTTTAATACAGTTTAAACATGTTATTGTGCATAATGTCAGTGGTACTTGCAATAGTACATCTTGTCTGATTGGTATTTGAAAACATAGAAATAAAAAATTGTATTGTATTGCATTGCAGCTTTGTATGTGGACAAAATGCTGCTTGTACAAAAATGTCTTTATTTCCTTGGAAGTTTATAAAGTGCAAGAACATTAATTTTTTCAGACAAAAGATGTTTTGAATGTAACAACAACTACTTGCAGTTCTGAAGAAGGGTCACTGACCTGAAACGTTAACTCTGCTTCTCTCTCCACAGATGCTGCCAGACCTGCTGAGTATTTCCAGCGTTTCTTGTTTTTATTACTTGCAGTTCTATGCTGCCTTTCAAAATAGTAAAATATCCCAAGGCACTTCACAGGATCGTTCTCAAACAAAATTTCACACTGAGGTTCATACAGAGACTTTAGGACAAAGAGTTAGGTTTTAAGGAGTGTCTTAAAGGAGGAGAGATTTAGGGAGAGAATTCCAGAGCTTAGGGCCTAGGCAGCTAACAATATGGCTATAATGGTGATTCGATGAAAATCAGGGATGTGCAAGAGACCAGAATTGGATGCTTGATAAAGAACGGTTGAATGTAACTGAATTTTTTTAAGATAGATTACTTTCAATTCTTTTTGTAAAACCTCAATCCATTTTGATTTCCTTCAAACCAAAGCGTGGACTTGAATGTATACATGCACACAAAGACACTTGCACACACTTCAGTTTGAATAAGAGTACCAATGAGGTCCAAGTGTTAATATAGGTTATGGTTCATTCTGTGCAGATAATGTAATCTGGCCAGCCTTTCAACTGCTTTACAGCTTTTCCTGCAGTGACATTGGAATCTGGTATTTTTATGATGTTGCATTTAGAAGTCCAACCCAAATTTGTGTCCGGTTGAACGAGATTACATTTATTGTGGACTCACTACATTTTGCAGCCATGAGTGTAACCCTGTCAACATAAATTCTTGCGATGTGGAATTCCTTTACAGCTGTTCTACTGTAAACCAGTAAAAGCTGCATAATCCAGGAGCACTAGATAGGTGATCCAAGTCTCACTGCCATACAGAAGAGTGGTGAAGTCAACAGCATTGTAAACTAAAGCCTTTGTCCCCTTATGGAGATCTCTATTGTCAAAGACATGGTTATGCACTTTTTGGAAGGCTGCCTTGGCACAGCCAATTCTGTGCCGAATCTCCATTTTTGATGGTGACCTTTTGAGAAAGATAGCTGCCGAGATATGTGAAGTGTTCAATGACTCCCCATCACTTTTTTTTTACACAGCGAGTGGTTAGGATCTGGAATGCACTGCCTGAGAGTGTGATGGAGGCAGATTCAGTTGAGGTGCTCAAAAGAAAATTGGACAATTAACTGAAGAGAAAATTTGCAGTGCTCTGGTAAAAAGGGTAGGGGAATGGGACTAGACGAGTTGCTCTTGCAGAGAGCCGGCACAGACACGACAGGTAGAATGACCTTCTGCGCTGTAGACATTCTATGATTCTATGTAGCATTGGCATGTTAAGATTTACCTTGGGTTGAATTATAAAAGGAGCAGCAATCTTGGCAACTGACTTAATCATCTTGCATGATTGATATGTGATGCCATGTAAGAGGAGACATCAAAGTGCTAAAAGCAGACAGTAATACTGTATTGTGAGAAGCATGGTTGCTTTTATCTCTCTCACCTCAAAGCACAGTATTGACGCCTTTAGGCAGGGTTAGTCCATATGTCCCTCAGGAAAGACAGCCAAAACTGGAAAATTCTGTCTTGTCGAAACTGGGTTAAAGTACTGGAGAAATGCTAAATACGCATATTAAAGCTTAATTCATGTTAAATAACAATTTAAACTATAGAGCTGGTTCATGAAATAAATACCTCTTTTAATGGGCATTTTTGTATCTTGATAATCATTTTACCTTTCTGAATACTAAAGTTACACTTTTAGTTCCAAGCACGTTAGATTCAACAGACTTTGTGTGTGTGCATGTGACTGCAATGCTTTTGAGTAAAGAAGGTGTTCGAGTGTTTGTGGAGGTTCCTATGCAAAAGTGAGGTCCTCAGATATACAGATTGCTGAGAAAGAACAAGCAAGAGGTTGGAGCTGAGAGCGATGGAGGAAATGTACTGGCAACGGTGCCTTAATCTACCTTCCCCACCCATGTCCCTGAACACCTTTCTGCATTATGCAGTAGTTCTTGGGGGCAGAGGGTGTGGGGGTTTGGGGTCACTGATTTGCATTTGCCATTTCCCTCCAGACAGCCTGCATCATCCCCTTTATAGGGCATCTTGCCCTTAGTGCCTAGCAGTCTGCTTCTGCTGGCCCTCATTTCCACCACCAGTGCTTCATCTGGGAACCCTTTAAAACTACTGACTCCTCTTCCCTTATCCTCAGCTGAGGATGTTGGAGATGATGTTGCTGTTCTTTTTGTGCTGCTCAGGACGTGGTGCTTCACTTTAACTGACTGGCATAATACCACCAGCTGCAATCAGGAGCAGCATTACTGCTCCAAATCTACTGCAATGGCTTCCTGCCCCCACACCATTACTTCTGGAGTCCCTCAAGAATTCTTGGCCCCTCCTATTTCTCATCTACATGCTGCCCCTCAGTGTGGAAGACGTGTTGGGTTCCACTTATATGCTGACAATACCCAGCCCTACTTCACTGCCTTTTTCAATTTCTCCATTGCCTCTGTGTTGTCAGACTGCTTGTCTGATATCCAGCCCTGGATGAGCTGAAATTTCTCCAGTTAAACATTGGGAAGACCGAAAAGGCAATGAAAGGTCCCAGACCTGAAACATTAACTCTGCTTCTCTCTCCACAGATGCTGCCTAACCTGCTGAGTATTTCCAGCACTTACTCATTTTTTATTACTGCCTATGTCCACCGTCACATAATATGTCACTTGTCTACATCCCTACCTCATCCCATCTGTTGCTAAAACCCTCATCCATGCCTTTATTACCTCTTGACTTGACTACTCCAATGCTTTCCTGATCAGCCTCCAATTTTTCATCTTCCAGAAACTTGAGCTGATCCAAAATTCTACTGTCCAAATTTTAACTCTCTCTAAGACCCGTTCATTCATCACCCACGAGCTCATTGATCTACATTGGTTCCTGGTCCACCAATGACTCAACTCAGACTCATGTTCGAATCACTCGAAGGCCTCTCCTATCTGTGACCTCTTCCAGCCCTTTGAAAGCTTAACATTCCTCCAACCCTGAGCTCTTGTGCTTTCCCCTCTGCCTTCACCCCACCAATGACAGCCATGCCCTCAGCTGTCTCGATCCTAAGCTCTGGAATTCCTTCCCCAAACCTCTTTGCTTTTCCACCTCTCCGGCTTTAAGACACTGCTTAATGCTTACCTCTTTGACCAGGTTTGCAGTCACCTGTCCTTATGTCATTGACTTTGTTAGGCGTCATTTTATGTCTCATTATATTCCTGTGAAGTGCTTTGGGAGGTTTTTGTATGTTAAAGGTGCTATATAAATGCAAGTTGTTGCATAACAAATGAGGGCCCCAGGATAAAACTGCAGTGGGTTTACCACTAACCAGCTAATCATCAGGAAGAGAATTTAACCAGCGATGCTCATTTCACAGTCAAAGTGCACAGGTCTAAGCAGGTACGTTGCCAAGCTTGGTTGCAATGAATTTCTTCACTTTGTGTGAGGTGAAGAGTTTCATCAAAATAATATTGTCTTTTGTGAGAGGACAAAGTGAACACTTGTACTTTACCCTGCAGCAGTTATGCCTCCAGTCAGCTTGTGGTCCGGAATGCATGTCATCCCTTCAATGAATCTGTTAAGGGGGTTGCAGCATGAAATCTAAGAGCAGAAGGGGAAGTTGAGAATGGAAAAAGTTTATTACTGAAGCCCGATTCAGTCAGGTGGGGGCTGAAGTGGGCGGCAAACCATTCTGACCTTGGCAGCATGAGGTCCAGCAGAATTTAACACTGTCTCCCATACCATCTGGCCTAACAAGGAAAGTCAATAAAAATATTTTTTATGACCAAACATTTTGTGCTGCTTCTGGCCTCGACTCATTTCCCATTAGATTGGCCTGGCTGGAAAGCCACAGTGGCTCGCTGAAACCTCGACTATTTCTCAGCCTGACCTGCACATTTAAAGAAGAGCCCTGCTGGTTTTTGTTGGATGTCCTTCCCACCTGTTTAGAAGAGCAGATTAAAATCAAAACCCACGATAAGAGAGCAGGACCTCAGCAGGGAGGTCCCACGGGTGATTTTAACTGCTCACCAATGTTACCTCTAATTTCCCCATGCTGTGTGCAGCCTGTTTGACTCCTGTGTGGTAAGTTCTGGACTGCTGTGCGGCTGCGCACCTGTGCAACTTGGAGGGAACATTGCTGCTAGCCCACCCAGATTCTGCTAATTGGGCAGGGTTAAAATCACCCCTTAAGACTTTAAAAAAAAATAAAACACAAGTTTTCAAAGCTTCAACTATTCACTGGATTGTTTCAATTTTCTTCAATGTATAAAAGCTGAGTTGAAACTTTGTGATCCTTTTTCTGCATTATCTTCTACTTCCCGTTACCAGATGTGTGCCCACTGTTATACAAATGCTGCACTACCTGTGGGAGGAGAAAAGGTCCCCTTGAATGGCATGTTTAATATTAGTTATTAACTGAAGCAGCTGGCGCAAGTACTTGCGTCAGCAAATGCTCCACCTTATGTAATCCTCATGGCTGTTGCTTAATCCTCTCTCATGCACTGTCCTAGTTCCTGGTAAATAAGGAAAAGAATGAAAAACAAATCGAGCTTTTTTTTTGCCCATGTAGTAACATCTTTAATAACTTTTTAAAAATGAAGATCTTTTAAAATTGGGAAAGGAAATACTGAAATTCTTGTAAACCTGTTTCCATGAGCCCTAAGTCTTGGCACATGCTGTAATAAAATGACACGTCCTGAACATGATCTTAAAAGGGGACCCTTGCTGTAAGTGACCTTTTCATTCTTCCTAAAATATTTCCCCTCCCCTCTCTGGAAAGCATTGACTCAGGTGGTTTAATTTACCATCCTTGGTTGCCTTGCCCAAGGGACCATTCCTTATGTGAGTATTCACATGCTATTTTACTGTGGGAACACCTCAATGCTGTCCTCCCTGACTTCCATACTAGTACCCTGTGCAGCGCAGATCACCGGATAGTAATTGGAGCAAAGAGTTTGGATTGATGCTTGACTTAAGCATACAGTTTCAATTGGTGTATTGAATGTTTTTCTCTCAGCAGTGAGAGCTGACTGATTATATCGGAATTGCTCTACTGGGCCAGTACCAGGCAACTGAATTAATGGACGCAATTTAAATGGCATGATGGGTGAAGCAAGCCTCGTTTAGTAACTATATTACACTGTGGTATTCAGAAGTTGCTGCCATCTTTTTCTCCTGGTGCGACCTACACTCGGTTTTTTAAAAAATGCATTTACATAGCACCTTTCATAACTTCAGAACTTCCCAAAGTACATTACAGCCAATGAAGTACTTTTGAAGTGTGTTCACTGTTGTAATGTAGGAAATGTGACAGCCAACTTGCACACAGCCAGCTCCCACAAACAGCAATATGATAATGATCAGATAATCTGTTTTAGTGATGTTGATTGAGGGATAAATATTGGTCAGGACACTGGGGATAATTCCCCTGCTCCATTCAGTATAGTGCCATGGAATCTTTTATGCCCACCTGAAGCCGAGGCCCAGTCTTCTAAATGTCTCGTCCAGAAACTGGCACAACTGGCAGTACAGCACACACAGTACTACACTGGAGCATCAGCCTAGATTTTTGTGCACAAGTCTCGAGTGGGACTTGAACCCACAACCTTTTGATTTGCAGGCAAGAGTGTTACCAGCTGAGCCATGGCTGACACTAATATACAAAAATATTCAAGTATTGTACAGGATAATCATTCATAATTCTTTGAAATGGACTTTTCTAAAGAAGTTAGTGATTATTTGATTCCTTATTTGTAAAAGATGACTTTTTGAGGTTTGTGTTATGCATCAGTTGTACAAAAAAGGTTTCAAATTTCCACCATAGCTTACTTCCATCTGTCAAATATTTTTCACCCCAGTGGGTGGATGTAATTTATTTCAAATAATTCATTGCCAGATTTGCATTTAATATAGTATTTGTAGCTTGCTTTGGTATGAAATTTCTCAGATTTCTGCATTTGTGAGATATTTATACATATGCATAACTATTGCTTGCTATTCAAGGTGAAATTTAACATTAAAAGAGAGAAAATATCTATGCAAAAAGCTGCTTTCTGAAATTGGCCTGGAATTTGCAAGGTTTTTAACAGCCAACTGTCAGCTTTCACCATCGTTCCCTCTCTGAATTTGACTGCAACTTCAGGATCTAGTGCAAGCGCAAATTAGCATGGAAATCTTCAAGTTAGGGTTTGTCATGCACTGCTCCGCAAGGCTGAACTATGCACCAATGAACTACATATACTGTATCTCATTTTACTGACATTAGATCCAAAGGTAAAAGGATATATTTCTAGTATGGCATGGGTACTCTTCAGTCTTTTTTTTTTGGCCATTACCAAACCATTTATAAGCCTTTGCCTCTCCCCATGCTGAGATTCCAATCACATTATAAATGACTAACTTCATAGTTGGAAAGATGCCATAGTTCTGCGCAAGTTTGTTTTCGGTGCACTACTTTGCAATGTTCTTGGAAGACTTTTGGTTTGGGGTGGAGTGAGGATGGTGGAATGTATGCAGAACTTTTAACATTGTGCAATAGATGCATAGATATATTTTTTTAATAAGTGAAGGAAGAAAAGGCTTGGGTTGGTTATAATAGTGTAGCATTGTATGCTATTGAAGGTGCTTTAATCCTTAGACTATTGCAAGGACCAGAGTAGTTTTATAACTATATCTCTATTACAAAAACAAGCATTTAAGATATAATTTTTAGTTTAAAAATGAAAAGTGAAACAGTTTACCCCTTTTTTTGTACTTGGCACTTATATTCAACTTCAATTTAACTCCTTTGTAGCTGGTCTTTTATTTTTGTACCTTAATGTTTTCTTTCACTTGTTCCAGTGTTCATTTTTGGAGGCAGGACTGTCAACATTTCTTAAATAGAATTTACATTGGCTTAAAAGTCTAAAAATCAGTTTTTTTTTAGTCAATTAAAAGTCCAGAATGTAAATACTGACACAACTGTTTTATAGAGACTCACCCAAATGAGTGAACTTTGTGGCAGCCTTTGGAAGCCCACATTTGCAGATGAATAAACTAATGCTGGAGTGATTAATATAGGATAACTACACCTTGAAGTCTGTGCATCAACTTTTATGTCTCCATTACAGTGAAAGGCATCTAGTAAGTACACAAAGCTAGACAGAAACTTCACTACAAAATGTGTATTTGCTTATTCAAAATGGTTTCTCATTTCAATATCATGAGTTATTGCTCACAGGTCGTTTTGAGGGTGTTCCCATATATGTTAGCATGCATGCCAATCTAAAAAAAACTTGCAAAAGCTTATGCAACTCCTCCTAAAAAGCTGACAACTCTCAAAGGAACAAGTGACAACTCCGAAACAGCCTATGGCCAAGGCCATTGTTTTAAGTTGACTAAATGAGTTAAATTCCGTTTTTGTTATATCTGATCTTAGAATTTTTCATCCAAGTTTTGGGAATTGCATTCTTAAGTAAAATTACATAGAATGTACAGCACAAAAATGGGCCACTCAACCAAACTGGTCCATACCAGTGTTTATGCTCCACATGACCTTCCTCCCACTCCTCCTCTTCTAACCCCATCAATGTATTCTTCTATTCCTTTCTCCCTCATGTGTTTATCTTCCTCTTAAATGCACCTATGCTATTTACCTCAACTACTACTTGTGGTAGTGATTTCTACATTCCAACTACTTTCTAGGAAAAATAAGTTTAAATTCTCCTGAATTCCCTTTTGGGTTTATTAGTGACTGTCTTATATTTATGACTGACAGATTTGGTCTGCTCCACAAGTGGAAATATCTTCTCTACATCTACCCTATGAAACCCTTTCATAACCTTAAAGACCTCTCTCTCAGGTCAGCCCTCGGTCTTCTCTTTTTTTTCCTGGAGAAATTAGCTCCAGCCTGTTCATTCTTTCCTGAAAGAATTAACTTTCAGCTCTGGTATCATCCTTGTAATTCTGCAATTTAATTTAGTTATGTGATAACTGAAACCCACTTTCCTTATCCATGACAGCTGAGAGCATGTAGTTACCTTGATAGTGCAGTTTGATACGCCTAGGTGGAAAATGGGGAGCACAAAGGATCAAACATAGCGCACAGCATGCTGTGCGCAGTCAATACCCGCGTTACGAGCACCGCCATGTTAGTGTAGCTGGCCGCCTAATATAGACATGAGGCCCCTAATTTATATATGATGGGCTTAATGTTGGTTGGTGATGAGCAGAGTGGCTTGCCCCACTCAGAATTCTTCAGCAGCGCTTGCAATCAGCAACATAAAGTAAGTGCTTTTTAAAAATGAAAATTTTAAATTAATGTCCACTCCAACACTTTTTTTCTGAATTTATTTTTGCGCCATTGCTGGTGAGGCAAGTGGCCTGACATTTGTCATTTGTAATGCAAGAATTGCCTCTGAAGGTGCAATAGGTGACTGGGAGATGGCAGATCAGGGGGTGGGTAACAGTGAGTGGGATTTGGGAAGGGTAGTGGCAGAGATTGAAGGGGGCAATGGCAGGTGGAGAGGTAGCAATGGCGACTGCCTGCTCCTCTGAGCTCCACATTCAGGAATGTACATTTTAAACACAACTTGTTGATTCCGGCCTACAGCAGCCCCTTTTAAGGGCTGCGTGTTGACCTGATTTTCCTGAATGCAGCTGAGAACTGGCTGCATTTGTTAGAGGGGGTTTCAAGCAGGTTTTAGGCCTTGTTTGCATATGTAAATTGCCTAATGTCTGTTTCACGCTTAGGTCTTTATGACTTTTTCTTTTTGCCTACACCGATTATAGCCGGCAATGCACTTTCTAGTTTGTGATTATTGATTTCATAATCACCATATTGGAGGCTTAAGAGGCAGTTTTTAGTGCCCAAAAAACAGGCACTGCGTGGTAAGTTCTCTAGGCCAGTAATTCCAGATAAAGTCTAAAGTATAATCATATTCATCCACAACTACTTCATAGCTGCTGGGATTGGATGCATTTAGAAATGCTTCATTGCCAAAAGCAATGTAGGAGAATTTCCCTTACCTTACAACAGGTCTCAATATTGCAGAAAGGCACAATGTGCTCTACTAATAGATGAGATCAAAATACATCCTTTCTCTTATGCTGTGAGCCTCCTGAAAAGTATGCCACTACAAGTCAAAAAGTCATCTTAATAGTCGCCGATATCAGCAAGATTTCTGAGTCGCTTCTGAGCTCATTGGGATTCTTCCTTCTTGAGGATGGAAGTCAGAACTACACTCTGGAATATTTAGGGTACCTCAAACATAATTTTATTCACCAGCATCAGAAGGCTATCTCCAAAGCAAGTCAATGGCTCTCCTAGACCATTGCTTATTCATTTCCACACCCCATGCCCATCGAGAGCAACAATCAAACATTGATGGTTGGATTATATGTATTCAATCACAAGGTAAGGTAAAAGTGCTGTGTTATGTTTCCCATACAAAATATAATACTGGACAGCTCAGGGTGCTTCGGAGGCAAAGTTCATAACCTTTCTACATTATTGGTTACTTATACTGTTCCCACAGTTCTACATATTTGATACCAGTGTCACAGCTGTAGGTGTTTACAAACTCGCCTGTAAGTCCCATTTCAGAAGATGACTCAGGAAGTGAAAAAGAAATTGCTATTTACTTCATAGGTTAAATTGTAATTTTCTGCCTGAACTTTGTTTTTACTGTTCTTTTGCCTCACGCTATTCACCCTCCTTCCTTTAAAAAAAAAACTTGTTTTCGTGATGATCCACAATGTTTTAGCGAGCAAGTATGTGAAAAAGAATTCAATGCAAGACATAATTGGCTGCAAAAGAAACTTGCAAACTTAAATGTAGGATTTAGCCATAGCTGGTTAAGGATTGTAACAATATATCCTTTACATGAGATTTCACTGTCTCCAACATGGTATTAATTGTCCAAGGCAGGTGCCTTGTACATTTCTAAATGCATCCAACCCTAGAAGTCTGAAACCCATAAATTACAGACATCTTTGGGAATGGCAATTTTTTTTTTGCAGGTGTCCTTATTTTCAAAATGGTCATTATATGTGCTGTAAAAATGTTCCCTACAAACTTGAAGAACCAGCTGAGATTATAATCACGTAATCAGCTGCATGTCAAGAATCTCATATAAAATCCAACAAACCAATCCAATGCCACCTGAAGATCTGTAAAGAATCTGATTACACTACTTCTAGAATTCTGTTTCCGTTGCCTCGTTTTAATAGTTATGTTAAAGAATTAATTATTTTGATTTTTAAAATGTAATTGTCATCTCAAACTCCTAACTGTTGAAATAGAGCCAAAAGTATTGTCCTACCCTACATTTCATAGCTCTTTAAAATTACTAGCTGATCGCCTAAGGTGCAAACCACCCACAGTGCTATTCTCAGCAAGTCAAAGGATGTACTGTTTTATAAGGTCAGGAGCATTATACCCTGTAATGTATTATTCTGCTGTTAAAGTATTGATGTATGTTGCATAAGACTGCAGGTGCAATTGCTTTACATGTTTGAAGTCAGTGGTTGAGTCAGCTCTATATAGTTACTAACTTTTTAAAGAAGTGTTTCAAAGCCCTAAAGTCTAACTTCCAAATAAATGGAGGCTGAGGTGAGTTAGATGAATGGTTTGGTCAGGGAATTTTGCAGATTGGGAAAAACTTGTCAATGTTTGGTTCAGGTTAGAAGCACACTGTGGTAAGTCCATATGTTCTTCCTTTTTTAAGATTATTTTCCATCTAATGTCTAAGGCAATTTTTTTCATCACAAAATATATTTAGAACAAAAATAACTATAGCATCCATGTTTTATTCTCCTATTGTAGAGAAGCATGATGTATAATAGTGGTATGTGTTCTGATTATTGTAAAATTCGCTATCAGTGTAAATATTTTAGCTGCAACTTTGAAGAGTGCAAGAAATGTTTACTTACCCTATCCTCGAGGTTCACAGCACATTATAAACTTGCATGAAGGTGCTCCTTGTGCAGTGAAAATCACAGTACGTGATGAAAGTAGCACAAGAAGAGTATTCAGCCATAGATAAATTATTTGAGGTTTTATTGCAGTTAGGATGCAAAATTAGAAGCTGGTATCTCATTGCTGGCATCCAGTTGTAAACGAGAGCGTGTTCAGTGGGGTACTTAGAAGGGGAGTTGTACTTTTTCACTGAATCTGTTCTGTAACTTATTTAAAATCCTTTAAGCTACAAATGGCTGCAGACGGCTTGCATTTATTAAACTTTGTAATACTGAGTTAAAGTTAGATCTGATCCGTTAGAGTGGCTCAGATCTAAGCTCTGCAGTCCTGCCACATCCAGCTGTGAATGGTGGTGGTCAATTAAACAACTAACTGGAGGAGGTGGATCCACAAACATCCCCATCCTCAATAATGGGGGAGCCCAGCACATCAGTGCAAATGACAAGGCTGAAGCACTTGCAACCATCTTCATCCAGAAGTGCTCGAGTTGATGATCCATCTCAGCCTCCTCCCGAAGTCCCCAGCATCACAGATGTCAGACTTCAGCCAATTCGATTCACTCCACATGATATCAAGAAACAACTGAAGGCACTGGATACTGCAAAGGCTATGGGTCCTGACAACATTCCGGCAGTAGTACTAAAGTCCTGTGCTCCAGAACTGACTGCGTCCGTAGCCAAGCTGTTCCAGTACAGCTACACCACTGGCATCTACCTGGCAATGTGGAAAAATGCCCAGGTATGTCCTGTACACACAAAGCAGGACAAATCCAACCCGGCCAATTACCACCCTATCAGTCTACTCTCGATCATCAGGAAAGTGATGGAAGGTGTTGTCGACAGCGCTATCAAGTGGCACTTGCTTAGCTATAACCTGCTCAGTGACGCTCAGTTTGGGTTCCGCCAGGGCCACTCAGCTCCGGACTTCATTACAGCTTTGGTCCAAACATGGACAAAAGAGCAGATCTCAATAGGTGAGGTGAGAGTGACTGCCCTTGACATCAAGGCAGCATTTGACCGAGTATGGCATCAAGGAGTCATACCTAGCGCAAAGGAAGATGGTTGTAGTTGTTGGAGGTCAATCTGTAGGACATCACTGCAGGAGTTCCTCCGGGTCATGTCCTCGGCCCAACCATCTTCAGCTACTTCATCAATGACCTTCCCTCCATCATAAGGTCAGAAGTGGGGATGTTCACTGATGATTACACAATGTTCATCGCCATTCGCGACTCCTCAGATACTGAAGCAGTCCATGTAGAAATGTAGCAAGACCTGAACAACATCCAGGCTTAGGCTGATAAGTGGCAAGTAACATTTGCACCACACAAGTGCTTGGCAATGATTGTCTCAAACAAGAGAGAATCAAACCATCTCCCCATGACATTCAATGACATTGCGATCGCTGAATCCCCCACTATCTACATCCTGGGAGTTATTATTGACCAGAAACTGAACTTGAACGGCTATCTAAATACCAGGCCTACACAAGCAGGTCAGAGGCTAGAAATCCTGCAGCAAGTAACTCGCCTCCTGACTTCCCAAAGCTTGTCCATCTACAAGGCACAAGTCAGGAGTGTGATGGAATATGCGCCACGTGTCTGGATGAGTGCAGCTCCAGCAACGCTCAGGAAGCTCAACACCATCCAGGACAAAGCAGCCTGCTTGATTGGCACCCCATTCGCCACCTTCAACATTCACTCCCTTCACAGCCAACGCACAGTGGCAGCAGTGTGTACCATCTACAAGATGCACTGCAGCAATGCACCAAGGCTCCTTAGACATCACCTTCCAAACCTGCTATCTCTACCACCTAGAAGGACAAGGGCAGCAGAAGCATGGGAACACCACCACCTGCAAGTTCCCCTCCAAGCCACATACCATCTTGACTTAGAACTATATCACTGTTTCTTCACTGTCGCTGGGTCAAAATCCTGGAACTCCCTTCCTGAGAGCACTGTTGGTGTACCAACCCCACACAGACTACTGCTGTTCAAGAAGGTGGCTCACCACCACCTTCTCAAGGGCAATTAGGGATGGGCAATAAATGCTGGCCTAGCCAGCAACGCCCATATCCCAGGAACAAAAGAAAAATCACCTGAGGATAAGCAGAGATGGTGCAGAGGCTGAGGGATGAAAGGAGTGAAGATACCTCAGTGAGAAACTTGGTTGGGTACATGTGGGGGCAGTAGAGAACAAGGATTTTAAATGAGGAGAGTGGGATGGCTGGAACAAGGCGAGATGGTCAAAGGAGGAGAAAGTGCCAGAGAGCAAGGGGACAGACCAAGGTGGTGGTTGGTGATGAGAGCCACAGTGCCACCATGACCGTCTGGGCATGGCAAATAGTGGAAGGTTTATTCAGGTGCAGAGGCTTCATTTAGGGGAAGGTTTCATCATCCCTCAGCCAGTTTCCACTCAGGCCATGATGTTGATGTAATCATGTACGGATGGCAAGGGCCTTGTTCATGAGTGAATGTACATTCTAGAGAGAGATGCGATGAGGGGCCTTGATAGCTGATCCAGTGGCAGGGTCAGCACTGGGAAGGGTGAGTTGGACAGTGAGGAGATTGGAAAAAATAGCCCCCAGCAAGCCTGCTGAGTGGGAAAGCTGGCGAGAGTAGGATGGGGCAGTTGGGGTTGCTGCCGGTAAGGAGGTAGTGTCGAGTGCCTGGATGGATCCTTGGGAGGATGCCAAGAGATGCACAGAGGGAGGCTGTAGGTTTATCTTTAGAGGAAGTCAAGCTTGGGACGGTGGCAGGCAAGTTGGGGCGGCGCAGTGGTTAGCACTGCAGCTTCACAGCTCCAGCGACCCGGGTTCGGTTCTGGGTACTGCCTGTGCGGAGTTTGCAAGTTCTCCCTGTGACTGCGTGGGTTTCCGCCGGGTGCTCCGGTTTCCTCCCACAGCCAAAGACTTGCAGGTTGCTAGGTAAATTGGCCATTGTAAATTGCCCCTAGTGTAGGTAGGTGGTAGGAAAATTGAGGGAAGGTGGGGATGTGGTAGGGGATATGGGATTAATGTAGGATTAGTATAAATGGGTGGTTGATGGCCGGCACAGACTCGGTGGGCCGAAGGGCCTGTTTCAGTGCTGTATCTCTCTATGACTGTAAGTAGGAAAGTCAAGGAGTACTGAAGGAATAAAAACAGACTTGAAACATTAACTCTGCTTTGCTCTCCACAGTTGCTGCCAGACCTGCATTCCAGCATTTTCTGTTTTTATTTCAGATTTCCTGGATCTGCAGTGTTTTGCTTTTGTACTGGTGAAGACGTACTGAAGGGTTGGCTAGGGGTTTGGGAGGGTAGAATACGCCAGCGGGGAGAGACAAAAGGAGGCATGACGACAGGAGAGAGGGGTCTTCAGTGGGTAAACACTTTAGCCTGTCTTGCAAAATTGAGGAAATAACTTAAAATTGCTAAAGTTTATATCGAACCCAACTGGAGAATCTTGATATTTCTTGTGTATCCAATGTAAGTGACTATGGAATGAGAACAGAAAATGCTGCAAATACTCAGCAGGTCTGGCAGCATCTGCGTAGAGAGAAACAGAATTAACGTTTCATCTGATGAAAGGTCCCAGACCTGAAGCGTTAACTCTCTTTCTCTCTGCACAGATGCTGCCAGACCTGCTGAGTATTTCCAGCACTTTCTGCTCTCATTTCAGAGTTCCAGCATCCGCAGTATTTTGCTCTTATCTATGTAAATGACAATGGATTATGTTTTCACATTGGTGAAGCTTTTGTTTTCTTAATTTAGTTTTTTTCCTGTTTTTTGGTTAATTATATTGCACAAAATCTTAATTTCAAGATGCAGCTACCATGACGGATCTTTACCTACTGTGCTATATATCCCTAAAATATAATGAACTCACATAATAAACATCATAAAGTTGCAACAAAAATCTAACTTTCCCATTACCTTAGCTCTAGTAACTTCACTCCTGTTATTGAAATGCCATGATGCACTGAACCAGGCCTCTGAATATCCTGGATTAAGGGAAGGGAGCCTGAGAGGAAGGGGGAAAATTCTATTGGGGACCAGGTTGAAGGGGGCATTGAGAAAGAGAAACCTCGGAGAGGTATGGAGAAAAAGAAAGAGATGTTGAATGCAGGGGGGAGGTGGGTGGGGACAAGAGAAAGGGAGGGCATATACTTGAGCGAAATGGAAAGAGGATGAACCAGGATCAATACTGTGCTAAGGGAAAGAGGCGTGAGGGAAACTTGCCCAGTTGAACGAGGTGGGGATGAGAGAAGAGAAACCATGATGCAGGCAGGAGCAACTCTGGTTCTGCTACGAATGGAATTGACCGTTTCTGTTAGGGCTCAACTTATGTGACTCATTGTCAGCAATGAGCACTAATATTTCTAAAAATGTATCTACAATAGAAAACACATTTTTAGTGACATGAAATTTAAGTAGACCACTTGAGTTCATTTTCCACTGGGATATCAGTTCCTCAAAAGTCAAAACATTTGGTCAGGTAGGATCTTTGCCTTCTGGAACATGTTAGTTGTTGCATACTAGATTTCTCACTTGCAGGTAGTCTTCCAATTTGGGGTTAGGAAGAAAGCATTTAGGAAGTTTTACAAGTCTGACTGCCATTTTGTAGGGCACTGTGATAACATATTTGATAAAAGGATTTCCAGTCATTTTTGCTGATAAATTACAGCTGCTGGTCTCAGGCATGTATCTGTATTGCAATGCGAGGGTGACTTTTGCATCACTGTCATAGAAGAAAATGCTGCTAAGGAGGATCTGATTTATTTTCACTTGGTTACTCTGGACCATTAAAACTTGCCTTTTATTTTTAAAAACATATGTTTTTAAGGTTAAAGTGTGTGACTAACAAAGTATGAGAAATGAAAATACCTCCAAACCAGGCATATTTCTGTTCTGTGATTGGATGGTTAAATGCTCATCATTGTGTAATAAGGACTTCTCCATAATTGAAATAGTTCCAGAATGTAGTTCATTCTCTCATTGCTGTGCAAACATAGGCTCTTTTTTGTGATGGGTATGGTATATTGATATGACTATTGTGGGAAGCGTACTTGGCAGAAATCTTCCCCAAGCTACAGCAGAAAATTGTTGACCTACAGTTTAAGCATTTATGCAGCATAATTGGCTTCTTTAATTTCTGTATTCTGCCTCACAACTGCCTTTACCTTTTGTTGTTGATTTGGATATTCAGATTTTGTGCAATATCATTGATTTTAAAAAATCAGATTAAAACAAAACTTGCAGTGTAGTTGAAGTATTAGCGTGCATGACTCCTCCTTATACATTAGTTTGTAGTGCTTTTCCCTTGTATGAATAAAACGCTGCGTACGTGGTAGCCAAGTAGAGCCATACTGAATGAACACAGCTGGTTAGTAAAAAGGATTGACATTCCTACGCCTCTGCATGTCTTTTGTGATTTTTCTGGTATCTCTGCATTCGTATTGTCAGTGAGAGCTGAGATTTCATTGTTTTACTATGTTGAACCAGTGTGTTTATTATTTGTATTTCATTTAATTCACAAACAAATAAAATTGATGGTTTACTTTTGTGCCAGTTTTGTCCCCATCGTTTCCCTTGAAGGTATGGATCATTTGAGTTTAAGGTCTACAAGTAACAGTCAACCTCTGAAACTTTGCTCAAGTATTCTTCTGTGAGCCAAGGTAATCTCAGCAGATTATTGAATCATTCAGGTGAATTACATTTGAGTTCGATCTTGGCTTCATCTTTTGTCTGCATATGCATGCTTCCCAGTGGGATCACTGGATAGTGGTTAGATTCTAGTCGATAATTGTCAGCTTGGCCTAGTTGGTAGCACCCTTGTCTAAGTCAAAAGGGTTCACATTCTATTCCAGGAATTTAGCAGATAAGACTAGACTGACACTCCAGGGTAGCACGGAGCGGTGCTCTCTTTCAACCAGGAATATTTGTTTTCTGGCATGTGGATGAAGGGAGCCCAGCTGTAGTAACAGTGGTGTAAAAATGAATACATTGGGAGCTGGAGTAAGTGATGTCTGATAGATCAAACGTTGAAATCTGAACATTGTTGTTCTGCTTGTCACGACACATGCTCGGTTGTGCAGGCATACCCGTGTGGCATAATGCATTAACCCTCTTCAGGATTCTGTCTCTTTGTGCCTTGCTTGTAACCCCATTGGTTTCACTACCATTTACAATGCATTTTTGTTTTGCTGTGGCATGAGAAAGACTTGATAGTCCATTGCACTTATAGGAAGGGTTCAATATATGATGAGGTGTTTGATCCTTCAGCTTGTCAGCAGATGGCAGCTACCAGAATAAAGTAAATAATGAGAGGAAATCTATTCAAGTTAATTTTTGTGGTGCTCAGCGAGGGAAAGCTTATAAAACAATAAGGATGGTATACCCTGGCAACATTTAAAAGCAGCAGAAAATTGCTGGAAAAATGAGTTCAGCAAGCATTGAAGAAAGCCACGTGAAATGGAAAAGTAAACATGCATTTAAAAAGTGCACTAGTGGAAGCCAATTATTTATAACTTAATGTTGCAGCTTTTTGTGTTGAAGAAAGCTGTTCCATTGTAGTAAATCAGTTTTACTTGGCTGAGAAAAGAGACCTTTTCTGAAAAAGCACGGGTATGCTGACTTGCAGGATAATCTTACTGCAGATTTTCTATCCTGCAACTTGAGAGACAAAATTCATTTGGTTAATTTTATTTTTCTCCACATTTCTGGCATGCTTCGTGTACCTGTCCCTGCTACAATGACTTGCTGGATATAATTTTAGATGGTGGGATGAACTGGCAGAAAGTGGATAGATGTGATTGTTGTAAGGGTGGAAGAACTTTTAAGTCACCAGATGTTAGAAGTTCATATGCTGTATTGTTTCTTCACTTTTTTTATCTTCAAGACTTTAGTAATGATGACCTATGAAAGAAAATCATCTCAATTAATTCAAAAAACACACTTGTCACATCCGCACAGATTGTTTTATCATTTATGTCTTTAAGCAGAGCTTTTGTCACTATGAATTGAGTTTCTAAAATTTAGAATGCATTAATGTTGCAACAAAAACTTTGAACGTGTTTCATTGTGGAATAATTGCAGGCATCTCTCATCTGTCTATTCTATTAGTTTTGATAATCAATGTATCATAGAATCATAATTAAGGCACAGAAAGAGCTGTGGCTGTGCCGGCTGAAAAACAATCAACGATTCTAAACCCGCCTTCCAGCAGTTGGTCCGTAGCCCTGCGGATTACGGCACTTGAGGTGTATATCCAGACTCCTTTTTAATGAGTTGAGGGTTTCTGCCTCAACTACCCTTTCAGACAGTGAGTTCCAGACCCCCACCACCCTCTGGGTGAAAAGGCTTTTCCTCATCTCCCCTCTAATTTTCCTACCAATCACTTTAAATCTATGCCCCTTCGTCACTGGCCTCTCTGCTAAGGTGAATAGACCTTTCACCTCCACTCTATCCAGGCCCCTCAAACATTTGTACATTTCAATCAGATCTCCCCTCAACTTTCTCTGTTCCAAGGAGAACAACCCCAGCCTATCCAATCTTTCTTCATAGCTGTATTTTTCCAGTCCTGGCAACATCCTCGTAAATTTCCTCTGTACCCTCTCTAGTGCAATTACATCCTTTCTGTAATGAGATGACCAGAACTGCACACGGTACTCAAGTTGTGGCCTAACCAATGAGTTATACAGTTCCAGCATAAGCTCCCTGCTCTTATATTCTATACCTCGGCTAAAAGAGGAAAGGATTCCATATGCATTCTTAACCCCCTTATCGACCTGACCTCCTACCTTCAGGGGTCTGTGGACATTCACTCCAAAGGCCCTCACTTCCTCTACACGTCTCAGTATTTTCCCATTAATCGTGTATTCCTTTGCCATGTTTGACCTCCACAGATGCATCACCTCATACTTCTCCAAGTTGAATTCCATTTTCCACTTTTCTGCCCATCTGACCAGACCATCAATACCTTCTTGCAGTCTACAGCTATCCTCCTCGCTGTCTGCAAACTTCTTGATCGTGCCCCCTACATTTACGTCCAAATCGTTAATATATTACCACAATAGGCAGGGGACCAAGTACTGAGCCCTGCAGAACGCCACTGGAAACAGCCCTCCAGTTGCTAAAACACCCGTCAACAATTGCCTTTTGTTTCCTGCCACTGAGCTAATTTTGTATCCACCTTGCTGCATTTCCCTGGATCCCATGGGATTTTATTTTTTTAACCTATCTTCCATGTGGGACTTTGTCAAAAGCCTTGCAAAAATCCATGTAGACCACATCAACTGCACTACCCTCATCTGTCTTCCTTGTTACTACTTCAAAAAATTTGATCAAGTTGGTCAAACAAGATCTTCTCTTAACAAATCCATGCTGACTATCCTTGATTAACCTGTGCCTTTCTAAGGGACAATTTATTCTGTCTCTCAGAATAGATTCCAATAATTTGCCCACGACTGAGGTTAGACTGACTGGCCTGTAATTATTTGGTCTATCCTTCGCTCTCTTTTTAAACAGAGGTACAACGTTAGCAGTCCTCCAATCCTCTGGCTCCACAATGTTAAAACAGGTAGAATGGCTATGATGTGATTTTGTTATTAGACGTTTCAACACTCCATGCCAGTAATATGGAACTCTGATTGCACAGGGGTTTAATTGTATCTAAGTGCTGTACAGTGTATCCAACTCTAGTTGCTTTTGGTTGATTATGTCAAATTTTCAAAATGCAGTCCATTAGTGAGGGAAAACTGTGTCTTTAAAGCCTATCTAAGTTAATCAAATAGAAACTGTTTCGTTTGCTCTCTTGGTCACTGCTTTACTGTACTGTAGTGATGCACAACTTCTTTAATGTTCAGGGTGGAATGTGTCATCTATACACATGGCAGAGACTTGTGTTTCTGTCACAGTGACATTGCTATTTTCCCTTTTTGAAGTGCTCATTTTAAGAACGCTGGTGCCACATTTGGGGAAAATATAAATGTCCCTTTTTGGGGTCCAGGGATGGTGGAGGAGAGTCAATGGTTCCACTAACATGCCAACTGATATTAACCTTTTTCATCTTTTTGTTTGATCTGTACTTCCAGCAGAGAAAAGATCACGGGGCTCAATAGAAAGCCACCTCGTAAGACAACTGCAGGAAAGTTCTTTGTAACCTCAGAAACAATGTATAAGTGCTTTGCTAGCGGGGTGCTAAACGTGTTCATGCTGTCCCCTTTCCTTGATGAACTTATTGCACCACTTCAATGGGGAGTTTACCTACATGCAAACCTATATTCCTTCCCTCATGTCCCACTCTCATCTTGCTTCCATCCTTCTGGTTTCTTCGCTTTCTTCCTGCTATCCTTGTCTCTTTCCGTTCTGTCCTTCTAACTTCCTATCACCTCTTTCCCTCTGTCTATCCCTTGTTTTCTCATCTCAATTCTTTTTTTTTCATTTCAGTTCTATCATTTCTCTCTCCATGTTCTCTCTCTCTTTGTATCATGTCCTATGCAATCTGTGTCTCTATCATCTTGTTCTTCCCTTTTCCTTTCTCATCCACTTTTTTTTTAAGTTGTCTCTGCCTTTCTGGTTTGCTTTTTCTGGTTCATTGTCTCCCTCCTTTTTCTGTTTCCTGGTCTCCCTTCTCCTTGTTTTCTCTTTCATGGTTCTTTCTACAGCTTCTCTTTTCTCAGCCTCTTGTTTCCTCTCCTGTGCTCCTCCCTCCTTCTCTTGCTTCTACACAGTAGCTTTGCTCCTCTTCTCCCCATCTCTGCTGCTTTCCCTTTCTTTGTCTCCAATCTTTCTGTTTCACTCTTTTTCCTGTATTGCTTTGCCATTTTCTGCTTCCTTTTTTCTTATCTATATCTCTCTCACTTAACTGTTTGGATTTGTGCAGGAAGACTATGGCATGGGGAGAAAGCTGCTGCTTATAAGCCAGAGAGCTCCTTCAATGAATTTTTCAGCTAATTTAACGAACATCTGTTGCTGACTAAGAGGACTAGAAAGTGGGTTGGAGTGACTGAGTTTAAAATAAAATGATTGTAGCAATTATTTTGAATTTGCAACTTAATGAACTATGACTATGATTGTTATGGTCAAGTGAGGAGGGGTCAAAGGGCTTCCTTTTTTTTCCCTTCCTTTTTTTTCCCCTTCCTTTTTTTTCCCTTCCTTGTTTGACCACAATAGGCTTAACTCTTAAAGTGGGTGTACTGGCCAATTCAGTAGGTGTTTACTTACTTGCTATGATCATAACAAGAACCAATCAGACAGGTTTTCTTGAGTTAACAAAGAAAGGTACTTTATTTTCCTAAACTGAACTAATAAAAATAATAAAACGCCACTTTTCACTCTCTCGCTCACACTTGAGGTTTACACACACAAATAGGTTACAGAGTGTGGAATGGTCGATTGGTTGAGTTAGAGTCCATACAAAAAAGGGGTATACAGTCTATGGCGTTTGGTGATTCGGCTGGCTTCTAGCTGAATTCGGTGGTCCTGAGGCTTTTAGTTTGAAGAAGTAGATGACTGGGTCGGTGGGTCTTTTGGAGACTGCGATGTGGATGATTTCCTCCAGCGGGTTTCTGATTGTAGCTGGAGTGTGCAAAGGTGGTCAGTCAACAAGCAGAATTTGAAAGCTTTCAAGCTGGAATGGAGAGAGGGACCCCCACTTAGGATCTGCACATGTCAGAGTCCAGTTACTTCTCCTCTGCTGCAGAGAAAAGCACCAGCTTAAAAACCACATATGGGGAGGGGCTTGTCACATGACAGTCACTCAGTCATTCAAACATAGCGGTTAGCAGTATTTCTCTGCTTGCTGAGAGAACGGGTAGTTCCTTTAAACTTCCTGGGTCTTGGTTCTTGCTGGGGACTGAGCAGACATTTCATCTCTCTCCTCACAGTCCTTTGCAATGTAGGATACAGAGTAGCAAACTCGGTGATCATCTTAAGCTGAAAGGATGACTTTGCTGGCAGCTTGTTTGTTTAAAAAAAAACATAAATTCAGATCTCCAGTCAGTGGATTAAAGAAAATTATCATTCAACAAAACGCATTGGCGTAACAATGATTCCAACGCTAAACTTTTCAAGGTAAAATGATTTGTGTGCTATCTTGCTCTAGATTGTGCTATGTGGTGCTAAATCGTACAGAATGTGGACACATCAGTCAAACCAAAGAGGAGTAATGAGCAGTGTTTCATGGGTTTGAGATTCTGAAGTCTAACAACCTAGTAAACATTTTTCCAATGTTTTAATTAATTTAAGTTGTATAGTTGGGACCCTTAATACAGATGTTCCATTGCAACATATATTTTTAATAATTTACAAGCTGAATGGCTACCTTCTGTGCTGTAAACTTCTGTGATTTTATGAAGAGAGAAAGCAGCACAGTTGAATTAGTCATGGATAGCTCTGGCAAAAAACAGTTTGCACCCAATGAGTTGAAAGGCCTCCTTTGTGTCATAAGCTTCCATGGTTCTAAGCTAATTGAATTGTCAAACTTTAATTTTCTTTTTCTAAATATGACCTGCATTTTAACTAGCTATAACCACAGGCATTATGTTGTGACTTAGTGGTCTTCACTACCCCCTTCGATCCTAATATGAAAAATTGCATTGTATTTGCTGTGCTATATCTTCATTATGGATTCTTAGGTTTTTTTCTAACTGTAGTGAAGAACTCAACATTAAAACCATGAACCCCAATTTTGAGGATCTCCACTCAATGGAAACGGTAGTAATGCCTGAAAATCATGACAAAACATTTGCTGCCCTATTGCTATTCCAATTCTGTCTGCCAGCATTTTTATTGAGTCCAAGTGCCTGCCTGAGCCAAGCAGGAACCTAATTATAGTATAATCAAAGTCCAAAGACACATAATTTTGAGATACCCAATGGTTGGTGCATGCTCTTTCCATTGGTTCCAAGCTTTGAGCAGCCTAACCAGCTGTCTTTAAAGGGATTGCTGCAGGACACTCCAAAACAGTGATATTCTAGATCCTGAAAGAATGTTATGGCACCAAGAGGAGCATGAGTGCTTTGCCTGCCCCAGAAAAGTCTTCCAGTGGGCTGAAGAACCCTGCTCCCCTGCCAAATAAAACTTCCAGTTGGGCTCCACTTTTGAACCATCTGAATTCCCACCAGTCAGACCGGTGAATTGCCAATGAGCACTGGTTCTGCCCTTGTAACTCGGCAGTAATAAGCAAATGAGGCCCAGCCCTCAATGTCACACTCATGTCAAGGAGTTTGTGCGGCTGGCATGAGCACTGTCCAGTGAGCTCCACCCAGGACAAATTTAGCAAATCAGTTTAATAAAACTTTCAATGGAAATTTTTTTCAAATCAAAGTTTGATTTTTTTTTTTGGACAAATTTACCAAAAATTACTTCCAGGGTAGTGCACACGAGAGTTTATCTTTCCTGCATCCCTTTTCCATTTTGAAGGCATGCAAGGTCTAGTTCTCTTGCAGGTTGAATTTGGATTTCAGAATGTTCTTTCGGACTTGTGAAAGTGGTCCTGGCAGAGAAGTAAGAGTCTTTCACAATATGTCATTATGATAGAACTTTTAAAACTGTTGTCTTTTCAGTTTATTTTTCTGCTACAAGCTCCAGAATGGCTAAAAATGATTGCTGCTTTGAAGAGCATTGTTGTATATAAACAGAAAAGGATGCAAGAAGATAGTCACCAATCAGATACATACAAATGTATGAACTAGGAGCAGGGGAAGGCTATTCGGCCCCTCGAGCCCGCTCTGCCATTCTATAAAATCGTGGCTGATCTGTTTGTGGACTCCACTTTCTTGCCTATCCCTGATACCCTTTGATTCCCTTGTTTGTAAGAATCTGTCTATCTCTGACTTAAAAATATTCAATGACCCTGCCTCCACCATTGTCCGGGGAAGCGAGTTCCACAGACTCACGACCCTCAGGGAAAAAATTTCTCCTCATATCTGTCTTAAATGGTAGACCCCTTATTTTTAAACTGTGCCCCCTAGTTTTAATTTCTCCCACCAGGGGAAACATCCTTTCAACATTCACCCTGTCAAGTCCCCTCAGCATCTTGTATGATTCAATAATATCACCTCTCATCCTTCTAAACTCCAATGAATACAGAGCCAACCTGTCCAACCTTCTCTGAACTGCTTCCAATGCAATTGTGTCCGTTCTTAAGTAAGGAGACCAAAACTGTACACAATACTGTAGATGTGGTCTCACCAACGCCCTCTACAACTGTAGCAAAACATCTCTACTTTAATAAAAGCAATATACTGCAGATGCTGGAAATACTCAGCAGTTCTGGCATTATCTATGGAGAGAGAAGCAGAGTTAACGCTTCAGGTCAGTGACCCTTCTTCAGAACTGACAAATATTAGAAATGTAAAAGGTTTTAAGCAAGTAAAGCAGGGGGTGGGGCAAGAGATAACAAAAGAGGTGTTGATAGGACAAGGTCACTGAGAATAACTGGTCATGGAACAAAGGCAAATGGTATGTTAATGGTGTGCTGAAAGACAGAGCCTTAGTACAGACAGGGTATGAATTGACTGTAAAGCACAAAGCACTCCAAGAACAAACATTAAAATTTTTTTTAAAAAACAAACAGTGGGTAGGCACAGTAGAAACAAACTAACTCCTCTCTCCTCACTATCCAAGGCCCCAAACACTCCTTTCAGGTGAAGCAGCAATTTACTTTTAATTCAGTATACTATATTCACTACTCACAATGTGGTCTCCTCTACATTGGGGAGACCAAACGCAGATTGGGTGACTGCTTTGCGGTATATCTCCGCTCAGTCCGTAAGCATGACACCGAGCTTCAGTTGCTGGCCATTTCAACCCCCCACCCCTGCTCTCATACTCACATCTCTGTGGCACTCCACTAGTTTTCAGCTTGCCAACCTGAAAATGACCCATTTATGCCTACTGTCCTATTTCCTGTTAACTAATCAATCCTCTATCCATGCTAGTATGTTATCCCCTATACCATGGGCTCTTATTTTGTTTAGTAACCTTTGATGTGGCACCTTGTCAAATGCCTTCTGGAATTCCAAGTACACCACATCCACAGGTTCCCCTTTATCCACATTGCTTGTTACTTCCTCAAAGAACTCTAATAAATTAGCCAAACATGATTTCTCTTTCACAAAACCATGTTGACTCTGCCTGATTGCATTGATATTTTCTAAATGACCTACTGTAACCTCCTTAATAATAGATTCCAGCATTTTCTGTTTGACAGATGTTAATCTAACTGGCCTGTAGTTTCCTGCTTTCTGCCTTCTTCCTTTCTTGAATAGCGGAGTTACATTCACTATTTTCCAATCTGATGGCACCTTTCCAGAAGCTGGGAAATTTTGGAAAATTAAAACCAATACATCCACTATCTCAGTAGCCACTTCTTTTAAGACCCTAGGATGAAGTCCATCAGGACCTGGGGACTTGTCAGCTTTTAGTTCTATCTGTGCTAAAAAAAAAAACAATAGGTCTGCTCAATTAAAACAGGGTTTGTACATCTAGAGAGAGGGAAGGAAAGGGAACAAAATAGCGAAAAATAATTAAATGAGAGAAAACTCCACCATTGGCCCACTGAAAAAATTTGCCCTGAGGCAAATGTCCCAGTGTTCAGTATAGTGGATTTTTAAAAACTTGTTTTTCTCCATTCCTGAAACTACTGAAATGGCTAAAATGGTCTCCTATGCTGTATCATTCTATGATTCTGTGATATACTACAGCACAGTTTCACATGTGTCAGTAGCTGTCTGGGACCTTGCCCCAGTGCACCCTTGTATGCGAGTCCAGATAGCAAGTGTTAAAAAGAACTTGTGTTTATGTACAGCCTCTTAAATATTTGGAATGCCTAAACATTTCACAATAATCAATTACTTTTGTACTATCGTACTGTTATGTGGGCAAATACAGCAGCCAATTTGCAGACAGCAAATTAAATACATTTGTTTTTTGATGGTGTTATTTGTAAGGAATAGTGACCAGGGCACAGGGAGAACTTCCTACTCTTTTAATTTTTTGTGTCTGGCAGAGAGGGAAGGCGGCACCTCAGTTTAACAGCTCATCCAAAAGACATCATCTCTGAAACCGCAGCACTGTGCAGTACTGCACTGGATTATATGCTCAAGTCAAGTACAGACTAAGGCTAGAGTCCACAACCTTCTGATTTAGGTAAACCAAGCTGATACTTGGCAGGCTCGTCAGCTACGGAGGGCACACTTCCAACAGGGCTTCCTGGTTAGCAATCTTGGAATGTTGCAGCATGGAAAGGGACAAGAACTAACTTATTTTTCCTTCCTTAGTTTGGGGTGTTAAGATTGATTAAAGCATCCCTACTGCCACCCTCGCTGAGGGCAGCCATCTTGGCACAAACAGGGTCCAACCTGGGATAATCATGATCTATATGGATCAGCTTCTCATTTCCTTGATCAGTTAAGCCAAAAGGGCATCCTGAGACTCTTGGTTCCTTTAACAGTAGATAAACTGGCATACTTGTATCCCTGCATGTCCATAAACATTTTTTCAAATTGTCTGTATTTTTTGTTTGGCTGTATCTGCAGATTTGCCAGCCTTCCCATGCAGTGCTTAACTTAGTCATTTTTAACTGTGTCCCAGTATTTTAACTCCTCAGTAAACAGTTTATCTTGATTAACTTTGTCAGTTGCTTTCGCAGTCTTAAAATTTAATATAAAATTGTACAAGGATACGGCACAGGAGCAGACATTCCACCTATGGTGCCTGTTCTAGCTCTTTGAAAGAGCTCTTCAAATTGCTCCCACAACCCTGCTCTTTCCCCGCAGCCCTACAAATTGTTCCACTTCAAATATTTATCCAATTCCCTCTTGAAAGTAGTTATTGAATCTGCTTCCACCACCCTTTCAGGCAGTGCATTCCAGATTAGCATAACTCGCTGTGTATTTTGTTTTTCTCATGGTGCATCTGGTTCTTTTGCCAATAACCTTAAATCGGCGTCCTCTGATTGCAAACCCTTCGCCAGTGAGAACAGTTTCTCCTTATTTACTCTATTACAACCCCTCATGATTTTCCACACCTCTATTAATTCTCCCCTTAACCTGCTCTGCTCTACGGAGAACAACCCCAATATCTCCAGTTTCTCGACATAACTGAAGTCTTTCATTCTACTAAATCTCCTCTGCACCTCTCTAAGGCCTAGATGCATTCCTAAAGTGTGATGACCAGAACAATACTCCATCTGGGGCCTATCCAGTGTTTTATAAAGATTCTGCAAACTTTGTTGCTTTTGTACACTGCTTCCATTTATAAATTCCAGGATCCCTATGCCTTTTTATTGCAGCCTTCTCAACTTGTTGTGCCATTTATTTTATGTTGCCTGTCCTCATTCTTCCTACTTCACCCTTCTCTGCTTAAATTTCATCTGCTAGTGTCTGTCCATTTCACCAGTCTGTCTAGGTCCTCCTGAAATCTATTACTATCCTCATTTTATTTCCCTATTTCCAAGTTTTGTGTCATCTGCAAACTTTGAAATTATGCCCTGTACACTCAAGTCCAAATCATTAGAATAACTCAAAAGCCACAGTGGTTCCAACACCTATCCCTGGGGAACACTACGTTATACTTCCCTCCAGTATGAAAAACAGCTGTTCACCACTGCTATTTGCTTTCTGTCTTTTGGCCAATTCCATATCCATGCAGCCACTGCGCCTTTAATTCCATGAGCTTCAATTTAGTTTACAAGTCTATTATGTGGTACATAATCAAATGTCTTTTGAACATCCATATACAACATCAGCTGCACAGCCCTCTCCATTATTTCATTAAAAAACTTAGTCAAGTTGAATACAGTTTGCCTTTACTAAATATGTGCTGGTTTTCATTTATTGACCCATATTTTTTCCAAATGACAATTCATTTTGTCCCAGGTTAATCTCTCAAAGTTTCATCACAACTGACATTAGACTAACTGGCCTGCATTTGTTAGGTTTATCTCCCTCCCCTTTTTTTGAACAGGGGTCCAACATTTGCAATCTTCCAGTCCTTTGACACCACTTCCATATCTAAGGAACCTCCACAATTTCCACCCTTATTTCCCTCAGTAAGCTAGAATACATTCCATCTGAACCTAGTGACTTTTCTACTTTGAGCTCTCCCAACCTTTATTGTACCTCCTCTTTATTTTTATCCTATCCAACTTCTCTACCGCCACGTCCTGTACTGTGACAGTGGCAGTGTCCCCTTCTTTAGCAAAAGCAGATGCAAAGTACCTATTTAGTACCTTATCCATCTTCCTCTGCCTCCATAAGAAGATCTCCTTTTTGGTCCCCAATTGACTCCATCCTTCCTTTGACTATTCTATTATTTGTGTTTAGAAAAGACTTTGTGTTTCTTTTCATATTATGCACTAATCTATTGTCATATACTCTCTTATTTCCTTTTTCAGTTTTCCGCTGTACTTTTTGTATTAAGCTTGGCACTCCATTGAATTATGAACCGGACATTTATCATAAGCCTCCTTTTTCTGTACTCAGCCATGGAGCTCCAGCTTTGGATGCTCTTCCTTTCCCTCTTTTGGGAGTGTCTAGTCTGCACCCAACTAACTACTCTTTGAAGGCCTCCCATTACTAAGTTTACTGTCTTACCTGCCATTCTCTGATTCCAATCCACCTGGGCGAGATCGCTTTTCAACTCACTAAAATTAGCTCCTCCTGTTGAGTATTTTCACGTTTATTTTTTCTTGCCCTTTTCCATCACTGCTGTAAACTTAATATTGAGATCTGCATTTCTGAAACATGCTCCTTGCTCCACTTCATTCCCCAGCACTAGACCCATTCTAATTTCCTTTTTTTTGTGGGCTGGAAACAAACTGACCCAGAAGGTTCTCCTGTACACATTTCTCGAATTCCTCCCCCTCTTTGCCCTTTACATTGTTTTTTTTTCCCAGTCTATATTAGCATAATAGAAATCCCCCCTTTTCACTACTCTAACATTCTTGCATCATTCTCCAATTTGCCTGTAAATATGTTACTCTATCTCCTTCCCACTACTTGGTGGCTTATAGTATGTACCCAGCAACAGCTCCTCTATTGTTAATTCTAACCAAATAAATTCTGTCTTTATAAACCTCAATTAGATCATCCCTTTCTAGTGCAGTAACAGCATCTTTGATCAATCCTGCCATTACCCTCCTTATTTACCTTCCCTATCTTTTCAGAATACGTTATAACCAGGAGTATTAAGTGCCATTCCTTCCCTTGTTTGAGACAGGTCTCTGTTATTACTGCTATATCATAATCATATGTGGCTTCTTGTATCTACAGCACACCAACCTTATTTGCTACAGCATGAGAATCCTTGCCCATAGGCAATCCCATACCTGCTCCTGAGCACTGCTGATATGTTTGTCCAAATGCACTCGTAGCTCATTTTAGTCTGCCTTCCATTGCCCCAGTCTGATCCCTCTTATTTCTGAATTGCTCTTTATTCTAATGCTTTTTGTCTCCCAGTCTTTTGTAAACTTGTATATCCCCTCTAATTGCTTCATCCTCCCTACCTACCTGCCTCCTTCTACCAATTTTATTTTATGTTCAGTAGCAAATTCAAATAAGTTCAAGGTATCATGGCTTTTAAACAAGCTGATGATTTCCTCTTTTTAAATCAGTACGATGGTAATTTTCCATCTGCTTGTGTCTGATTAGTACAGAGGGAGCTTTTTATAATTGTCTGAACGCTAATTAGCAAGAAATAGCTTTCCGATTGATTCTGCTTGATCTAAACACACTGCAGACTAAAGGCCTGCTTGGGTATGAAATTGAAACCTGGGCCTGAGTCCTTTGATTTTTTTTTTTCCCGCGCACAACCCGACCCGACTACCGTAATAAAGTTAATTTTGAACATTACTTCCCTCCCTGAGCAAGGCAGCACTGTGTCCACGTTCAGCCTGACCCAACACGAACCCGACACATGTCGTCAGGTCAGGTAGCCATGCTTTACTGCAGACATTGGAATAGACTAGTTTATTGAGAAAAATGTACCAATGCATATTTAAAAACAGACGAAAGGCTATAGTAGCACAAGAAGCTCCTTTCCTAATTAAAAACAAGTTCAAATGCTTTTATTTACACTTCTAACCCTCTGACGGCATTCCCAATGAAATTCATACTGGTTCAAGTAATTACCATGATGCTTAGTTTTCTCCCCGTCACCCCCACTCCTCCTCTCCGTCTTCACTTTTTCTCCTCAGGTTGACATTCATGACCATTCATAATGTGTAAGCCTTGATGCTGAATGTTGGCAAGTTGCCCAACAATGGGAAAGGGGTTGGCAGACTCACCTCCAACCCAGTCCTTACCAACTTTGCAGTGGATTTTTTTTTCACTCAATCCTAGCCTCTGGTCTCACGATGGCCAATTTTAGCAATGCCACTTCTACTTCAGTTTAGATCACCTAACAGAGCAGAGCTGAAACCTGTGATCTTACTGGCTCAGGATTGCACGAACTAGTAAATTTACCTACTAAGCTATTAGAATGTCACAATAATGCAGTACTGTTTCATATTTTATAATGAGCAGATCCATGCTATTAGCTTTGATATATTCTGTTCCATGTTTTCTGACAATTTTTTAATCTTTTTTTTTCATGAGATGTAAGCATCGCTGGCAAGGCCAACATTTGCCCATTCCTAATTGCCTTCAAAATGGTTCTGAGCCGCCATCTTGAACCGCTGTAGTTCATCTGGCGTAGGTACACCCTGAATGCTGTTAGGAAGGGATTCCAGGTTTTTGACCCAGTGACCATGAAGGAATGGCGATTTAGTTCCAAATCAGGATGGTGTTTGACTTGGAGGGGAATTTGCAGGTGGTGGTGTTTCCATGCGTCTGCTACCCTTGTCCTTCTAGGTGGTAGAGGTCACAGGTTTGGAAGGTTATTGTCGAAGGAGGCTTAGAGGCTGCTGCGGTGCATCTTGTATATGGTGCACGCTGCAGCCGTTGTGCAACCGTGGTGGCGGGAATGACTGTTGAAGGTAGTGAAGTGGGTGCCAATCAAGCGGGTTGCTTTGTCCTGGATAATGTCAAGCTTTTTTGAGTGTTCTTGGAGCTGCAGCCATCCAGGCAAGTGGAGAGTATTTCATCATACTCCTAACTTATACTTTGTAGATGTTGGACAGGCTTTGGGGAGTTGCGAGGTGAGTTACTCGCCACAGAATTCCCAGTTTCTGACCTCCTCTTGTAGCCACAGCATTTGTATGACTGGTTCAGTTCAGTTTCTGGTCAATGATAACCCCCAGGATGTTGATTAGTGGGGGATTCAGCGATGGTAATGCTGTTGAATGTCAAGGGGAGATGGCTAGATTCTCTCTTGGAGATGGTCATTGCCTGGCACTTGTGTGGTGTGAATGTTACTTTCCACATATAGAATCATAGAATGGTTACAGCACAGAAGGAGGCTATTCGGTCCATCATGTCCGTGCTGGCTCTCTGCAAGAGCAACTCACCTTGACCCACTCCCCTGTCCTTTCCCCATAGCCCTGCAAATTTTTCAGATAATTATCCAGTTCTCTTTTGAAGGCCTTGATTGAATCTGCATTCCAGATCCTAATCATCATCATGGTGCTATTGCTTCTTTTGCCAGTCACCTTAAATCAGTGTCCTTTGGTTCTGTATTCTTCGGCCAATGGGAGCAGTTTCTACCTATCTACCATGTCCAGTCCTCTTACGATTTTGAACAAATGTCAGCCCAAGCCTGACTGTTGTCCAGGTCTTACTGCATGTGGAACGGACTGCTTCAGTATCTGAAGAGTCGAGAATGATACTGAATGCTACACAATCATCAGCGAACATTCCCACTTCTGGCCTTCTGATCGAAGGATGGTCATTGTTGAAGCAGCTGAAGATGGTTGGGCCCAGGTCAGAAGTGGGAATGTTAGCTGATCATTGTGTAGTGTTCAGTATCATTCTCGACCCCTCAGATACTGAAGCACTCAGTGTCCACATGCAGCAAGACCTGTCCTGGGGCTTAGATGTTTAGTCTCCAACGACCACAACCATCTTCCTTTGTGCTATGACTCCAACCAGTGGAGAGCTTTTCCCCCACCCTGGCTTAAAGTTTGCTAGGACTCCTTGATACCACACTCAGTCCAATGCTGAAACTAAAACAGAAAATGCTGGAAATACTCAGATCAAGCAGCATCTGTGGAGAGAAAAATAAAGTTAATGTTTCAGGTCAAGGATCTTTCGTCAGAGAGCTGCCTTGATGTCAAGGGCAGTCATTCTCACCTCACCTCGGGAATTCAGCTCTTTTGCCCATGTTTGGACCAAGGCTGTAATGAGGCCTGGAGCCAGGTGAACCTGGCAGACCCAAGCTGTGTATCAGTAAGCAGGTTATTGCTGTGTAAGTGCCACTTGATAGCACTGTTGATGACACCTTCCATCACTTTGCTGATGATCGAGAGTAGACTGATGGGGTGATAATTGGCCAGATTGGATTTGTCCTGCTTTTTGCAGGGAAAAAAAAGTCAGTTTGATGACGATGACAGGAAAGAATTTCGAGAGGATTGGAACAACAGCCCCAGGGCTGAAAATGATCCAATTCATTGTACTTGTTTGAAAAATATAAAGTATGGAATTAGAAAGGCAATCTGGACAATCAAGCCTATTTCCTCCTTGGCTCAGGTATGATTTGCTCTACCACGGACACTAACAAACCTAATTTCTTGAAGGAGGCAATCAAGCATGTCCTGTGTTCTTTGTTCACTGTCAAAGCTTAAACTGAGTTGCACTTTCATAGGTTCGCTAACATTGATGTGCAGTGAGGTTTTTTTTGTTTTTCAGGTGGCTAACACACAGACAAACTCATTCCACAAGAACTTGTATTTATATATTAGCTTTAATATAGAAAAACATTCCAAATGCTTCATAGAAACATGAGGAAAAAATTGAACTGACTCAAGGATTGATTAGGAGGGTGACCTAAAGCTTTTGTCAGAGTTGGGTTTTAAGGTCAGCTTTGAAAGAGTAGAGGCAGGTGAAAAGGAAGGAATTTCCAGAGATGAAGGAAAAATCGGGGTGAGGTGGTTGTAGGGATCGAGGAGGAGGTTATGGAGTTAAGGGAGGGATATGGCTATGGAGGGATTTAAACATAAAAATTAGAATTTTTAAATTTGAGCCATTGGGGTCGATTTAGGTTCACGATGTGCGCGCTGGACTTGGTGTGGACTAAGATGAGGGCAGGAGAATTTTGGATGACCTGATGTTTACAGGGGGGTGAAAGGTTGGAGGCCAGCCAGGAGTGCATTCACATCATTGGTTAGATTTTCAGCTTGCCGCTTAGCTGTAAAGCTGGCATTGGAGTTTGGCCACCCATTATAGAAGCGTCCAATTTTCTTCTCTGTAACCCAATAAAGGTAAGTATCAAACATTTGATTAAATGAGCATGTGTTATTTTGTATGTTAAATTAGCCTTTATTAATAAAATATTTGTATGTTTTTTTTGAGTAATTCTGTTTCCAAGGTACCATGATCATGTTAATTCTAACAGGATTACAATTTGTCCCTGTCATAATCTTATTTCACGGAGCAAATGATGTGGGGTGTTGATGGGGAGCAGATAGGAAGTATTTGTAATGATGCTCCAGTGACAGGCTTGATGGCCAGAACAAGTCCAGGGAATTAAAGGCTAATTAGTTTAATGGTGTTAGGTAAGATGATGAATCCTTCCTCCAAGTGGTAATAAGAAAATATAATAAACAATAGTCAGCACAGGGAAGGTCTTGCTTGACCAACCTTACTTAACTCTTTGAAGAAGTAAGAGAAAGGGTAGCCATGAATAATGCACTAGATGTCACATGCAAGCTGTAATCCTTGCCAACGGATCTGCCGCTGACTCAATCCGAGTGCAAATTGGGGTCAAGCAAGGCTTTTGTCATCGCACCAACGCTGTTTTCCATCTTCCTCACCACAACACTCCACCTCATCTCCTTGAAGCTCCCTGCCAGAGTAGATCTACTGTACAGGATGAGCAGCAAACTGTTTAACCTACGTAGCCTCCAGTCCAGAACCAAGGCCACTCCAACCTCTGTCATCAAACTGCACGACGCTGACGATGCTTGCATATGCACACTCTGAGGCCGAGCTTCAAACCCTCATCGATGCGTTCACGGAGGCATATGAAAGAACTAGTCTTAAGCTAAACATCCGGAAGACAAAGATCCTCTACCAGCCTGCTCCCGCAGTGCAACACTGCCCCCTGACTATCAAGATCCACGGCGAACCACTGGACAATGTGGATCACTTCCCATACCTTTGAAGCCTTCTCTCAGCAAGAGCAGACATTGACGATGAAACTCTGCATCGCCTCCAGTGTGCCAGCGCAGCCTTCAGTCATCTGAGGTAAAGTGTTTGACGATGAAAACCTCAGACCTGGCACCAAGCTCATGGTCTGCAGGACCGCAGTGTTACCTGCCCTCTTGTATTCGTCGGAACATGGAAACTGTACAGCAGACATCTCAAAGCCCTGGAGAGATATCACCAACGGTGCCTCCGCAAGATCCTGCAAATTCAGTGGCAGGACAGGCGCTTCAATATCAGTGTCCTTTCTCAGGCCAACCTGCCCAGTATCGAGACACTGGTCATGGCTAGTCAGTTACACTGGGCGGGCCACATCGTCTGAATGCCTGACACAAGACTCCCAAAATGAGCTTTCTACTCTGAGCTCCATCACGGCACGTGGCTACCAGGAGGGCAGAGGAAACCCTACAAGGATGTTCTTAAAGCCTCCCTGAAAAAGTGTAACATCTCCACTGATCTGTGGGAATCTCTTGCCCAAGACCACCCAAAATGGAGAAGAAGCATCCGCGACGGTGCCAGCCAGTTCGAACAACGTCAACATGCCCAGGCAGCGACGAAGCGCTAACAGCGGAAGGAGCATTCAGAATTCCGAGCATCCCATTCACTTGCCTAACCAAACGCCACCTGCCCCACCTGTGGCAGTGTGTGTGGATCCAGAATTGGACTATCCAGTCACCTAAGAATCCACAACCCTGGAGTGGAAGAGAGCTATCCTCGTTCCCAAGGGACTGCCTCAGAAGAAGAACTAGATGTCCTATATTTGATAAAGTATGCAACGTAGACTCATGGCTAAGGTCAGAATATGTCGAGTCGGGGGACAAGTAGGAGAATGGATGCAAGCTGGCTACAAAACAGTAAATAGAGAGTCGGGGGTTAAAGGTGGGAATGGAGCAAAAGTAGGCAATCAGGAAGAAGGATGGTTTGGTATTGGTGGTGTTACCCAGATGGTAAAAGTGTGGCAAGTGGTGCTCAGTATCATTGAGCTGATACTTTTCCCCCAGCTTCACACAAGGAATCTCACCTACTGGTAGTGCCCAGTTAGTAATGTGAGCATGCTTTACATTATTTTCTTGTTATTTAAATGCATGGTTGAAAAATATGGGTAGCGTTTTGTCTGAATTTCCAAAATGCACTTGTGGCAGGTGAGGGTACCCTTCAGGAGTGTAAGGTTGGAAAATTGTATCTACTTATTTCAATTTTAAAATACAGCAGTCTTGAAAATTGTACAACTCTGATGGACAATCTTTGTTTCTGTGCCTCAAGATCACGTCGTTGGCACCAGCTAGACCTCATTGTCACAAGGCGAGCCGCCTTAAACAGTGTTCAAATCACACGCAGCTTCCACAGTGCGGACTGCGACACCGACCACTCCCTGGTGTGCAGCAAGGTTAGACTCAGACCAAAGAAGTTGCATCATTCCAAGCAGAAGGGCCACCCGCGCATCAACACGAGCAGAATTTCTCACCCACAGCTGTTACAAAAATTTCTAAATTCACTTGTAACAGCCCTTCAAAACACTCCCACAGGGGATGCTGAGACCAAGTGGGCCCACATCAGAGACGCCATCTATGAGTCAGCTTTGACCACCTACGGCAAAAGTGCGAAGAGAAATGCAGACTGGTTTCAATCTCATAATGAAGAGCTGGAACCTGTCATAGCCGCTAAGCGCATTGCACTTTTGAACTACAAGAAAGCCCCCAGCGATTTAACATCCGCAGCACTTAAAGCAGCCAGAAGTACTGCACAAAGAACAGCTAGGCGTTGCGCAAACGACTACTGGCAACACCTATGCAGTCATATTCAGCTGGCCTCAGACACCGGAAACATCAGAGGAATGTATGATGGCATGAAGAGAGCTCTTGGGCCAACCATCAAGAAGATCACCCCCCTCAAATCTAAATCGGGGGACATAATCACTGACCAACGCAAACAGATGGACCGCTGGGTTGAGCACTACCTAGAACTGTACTCCAGGGAGAATGCTGTCACTGAGACTGCCCTCAATGCAGCCCAGCCTCTACCAGTCATGGATGAGCTGGACATACAGCCAACCAAATCGGAACTCAGTGGTGCCATTGATTCCCTAGCCAGCGGAAAAGCCCCTGGGAAGGACAGCATTACCCCTGAAATAATCAAGAGTGCCAAGCCTGCTATACTCTCAGCACTACATGAACTGCTATGCCTGTGCTGGGACGAGGGAGCAGTACCCCAGGACATGCGCGATGCCAACATCATCACCCTCTATAAAAACAAAGGTGACCGCGGTGACTGCAACAACTACCGTGGAATCTCCCTGCTCAGCATAGTGGGGAAAGTCTTTGCTCGAGTCGCTCTGAACAGGCTCCAGAAGCTGGCCGAGCGCGTCTACCCTGAGGCACAGTGTGGCTTTCGTGCAGAGAGATCGACTATTGACATGCTGTTCTCCCTTCGTCAGATACAGGAGAAATGCCGTGAACAACAGATGCCCCTCTACATTGCTTTCATTGATCTCACCAAAGCCTTTGACCTCGTCAGCAGACGTGGTCTCTTCAGACTACTAGAAAAGATCGGATGTCCACCAAAGCTACTAAGTATCATCACCTCATTCCATGACAATATGAAAGGCACAATTCAACATGGTGGCTCCTCATCAGAGCCCTTTCCTATCCTGAGTGGTGTGAAACAGGGCTGTGTTCTCGCACCCACACTTTTTGGGATTTTCTTCTCCCTGCTGCTTTCACATGCGTTCAAATCCTCTGAAGAAGGAATTTTCCTCCACACAAGATCAGGGGGCAGGTTGTTCAACCTTGCCCGTCTAAGAGCGAAGTCCAAAGTACGGAAAGTCCTCATCAGAGAACTCCTCTTTGCTGACGATGCTGCTTTAACATCTCACACTGAAGAATGCCTGCAGAGTCTCATCGACAGGTTTGCGTCTGCCTGCAATGAATTTGGCCTAACCATCAGCCTCAAGAAAACGAACATCATGGGGCAGGATGTCAGAAATGCTCCATCCATCAATATTGGCGACCACGCTCTGGAAGTGGTTCAAGAGTTCACCTACCTAGGCTCAACTATCACCAGTAACCTGTCTCTAGATGCAGAAATCAACAAGCGCATGGGTAAGGCTTCCACTGCTATGTCCAGACTGGCCAAGAGAGTGTGGGAAAATGGCGCGCTGACACGGAACACAAAAGTCCGAGTGTATCAGGCCTGTGTCCTCAGTACCTTGCTCTACGGCAGCGAGGCCTGGACAACGTATGCCAGCCAAGAGCGACGTCTCAATTCATTCCATCTTCGCTGCCTTCGGAGAATACTTGGCATCAGGTGGCAGGACTATATCTCCAACACAGAAGTCCTTGAAGCGGCCAACACCCCCAGCTTATACACACTACTGAGTCAGCGGCGCTTGAGATGGCTTGGCCATGTGAGCCGCATGGAAGATGGCAGGATCCCCAAAGACACATTGTACAGCGAGCTCGCCACTGGTATCAGACCCACCGGCCGTCCATGTCTCCGTTATAAAGACGTCTGCAAACGCGACATGAAATCGTGTGACATTGATCACAAGTCGTGGGAGTCAGTTGCCAGCATTCGCCAGAGCTGGCGGGCAGCCATAAAGACAGGGCTAAATTGTGGCGAGTCGAAGAGACTTAGTAGTTGGCAGGAAAAAAGACAGAGGCGCAAGGGGAGAGCCAACTGTGCAACAGCCCCAACAAACAAATTTCTCTGCAGCACCTGTGGAAGAGCCTGTCACTCCAGAATTGGCCTTTATAGCCACTCCAGGCGCTGCTTCACAAACCACTGACCACCTCCAGGCGCGTATCCATTGTCTCTCGAGATAAGGAGGCCCAAAAGAAAAGAAAAGAATGGGTGGGAAATGGCATGAGTAGTCAATAATTCCTAATATGCATTCCTGATGTCTTGGGGATGAGAGCCTTTTGGGCATGTGTCTGTATGGACAAAAGTGCCAGAATTATTCAACTCTGCTGTATGTTTTTTTTTTAAGCAGCAGTATCTCATGGTTCTGTCAAGTAGTATTCCTTTGCTTACTACTGGAAGAAGGCGCAGACACTGACTGTTGTGAGAATTAGAATAATAATAGAGGAAGTTTCTGTTTGTACTGTTCCCTATATAGGGTCAGACAGTGCTCCATTAGTTGTCTCATATTTCTCCCCAGGGCTGCTGTCGTGACTTTCAGAAGTTTTTTCTTCCCTGCTTCATTTCACATTACAGGCTATAGGGTTCTTTGAAGTATGTGCCTTTTCTTATGGCTGGGTTAAGCAAATCAGCTACAGAAATAAACTTCATTGCATTTATAATTTTAGCAGTTTTCATGTTGGGCGTTCTGTGAGGACAAGTCAAAGGTATGAAACACTGTTACTGTGTAAATTGGAAACAATCTATGGCTGTTTTTTTTTAAATCACACAATTGTTCTTATTCTGATAGGGTTTTTTTTTTCTATTTTTGTTGAAAGGGTGGAGTGTGCTTTTCTTACATGAGGAATAATTAACTGTACACTTCCTGAATTGCAGTGACCAAGTCTCAGTGTTATGTTATTAATCTCTCTGGGGGAAAAAAAGTAAAAGTCTTCTATCTATAAGTGTCTGTCAAAAAATGACCATTAGCAAAGTGGGGTAACATCAGTTGGTAATTATGGGTAAGGTGTGAAACTGAGTGTCTCAAAAATTTCAGGTTTGATGGTGCCGAATTAGCTGATTTCAGGCAATCTGAGGATCCGAGTGTTAAGCATCCTTGAGCTATGAAATTTTTTTTATTCGTTTGGGGGAAGTGGGCGTCGCTGGCTATGCCAGCATTTATTGCCCAACCCTAATTGCCCTTGAGAAAGTAGTGGTGAGCTGCCTTCTTGAACCACAGCAGTCCTTGGGGTGTAGGTACACACACAGTGTTGTTAGGAAAGGTGTTCCAGGATTTTGACCCAGCATCCGTGAAGGAACGGCGATATAGTTCCAAGTCAGGATGGTGCGTGGCTTGGAGGGGAACTTGTAGGTGGGTGTTCCCTGCATCTGCTGCCTTTTAAAGGCCGGCTACCCAACCTAAACCTGACGACATGTCGGGTTCGGGTCGAGTCGGGTTGCACTTACGGGTCCGGCATTCACACGCAAGTGGCTCCAATGTTAATTTAATTTTTGGACTAGAAAGGTGCTTTTGTTAAAGTTATATTAAGCTTGTGCAGCTCAGCAACAAAGTGAAAAACAGAGGGTAAGTTAACTGATGTTTGGGTCGGGCACAGGAAAAAATGGAAGGACTCTGGCCGGGTCAGGCTTGGGTCGGATGTGGTTCTGTCCGGCTGGGATCAGGGTTTTTTTTTGCAGACCCAAGCAGACCTTTACTGCCCTTGTCCTAGGTGGTAGAGGTTGCTGGTTTGGAAGGTGCTGTCGAAGGAGCCTTGGTGAGTTGCTGCAATGCATCTTGTAAATGGTACATACTGCTGCCGCTGTCTGTCGGCGGTGGAAGGAGTGAATGTTGAAGGTGGTGGATGGGGTGCCAATCAAGTGGACTGCTTTGTCCTGGGTGGTGTTGAGCTTCTGGAGTGTTGTTGGAGCTGCATCCATCCAGGCAAGTGGACAGAATTCCATCACACTCCTGACTTGTGCCTTGTAGATGGTGGACAGGCATTGGGAAGTCAAGAGGTGAGTTACTTGCTGCAGAATTCCTAGTCTCTGACCTGCTCTTGTAGCCACAGCATTTATCTGGCTTGTCCAGTTCAGTTTCTGGTCAGTGGTGACCCCCAGGACGATAATGGGAGATTTAGAGATGGTAATGCCATTGAACGTCAATGGGAGATGGCTAATTCTCTCTTGTTTGAGATGGTCATTGCCTGGCACTTGTGTGGCGCGAATGTTACTTGCCACTTATCAGCCCAAGCCTGGATGTTGTCCAGGTCTTGCTGCATATGGACACAAGCTGCTTCAGTATCTGAGGAGTCGCGAATGTTGCTGAACATTGTGCAATCATCAGCGAACATCCCCACTTCTGACCTTATGATGGAGGGATGCTTCATTGATGAAGCAGCTGAAAATGGTTGGGCTTAGGACACTACCCTGAGGAATTCCTGCAGTGATGTCCTGGGACAGAGATAATTGACCTCCAGCAATCACAACCATCTTCCTTTGTGCTAGGTATAACTCCAACCAGTGGAGAGTTTCCCCCCTGATTCCCATTGATGCCAGTTTTGCTAGGGCTCCTTGATGCTATGCCATACTCGGTCAAATGCTGTCTTGATGTTAAGGGCAGTCACCTTTCACCTTGCCTCTAGAGTTTTGCTGTTTTGTTCATGTTTGGATAAAGGCTAAAATTAGGTCAGGAGCTGAGTGGCCCTGGCAGAATCCAAACTGAGCTGGTTATTGCTGAGCAAGTGCTATTTGATAGCACTGCCGACAACTCCTTTCCATCACTTTGCTGCAGATCGGAAGTAGACTGATGGGGCAGCAATTGGCCGGGTTGGATTTGTCCTGCTTTTTGTGCACAGGATATACCTGGGCAATTTCCACATTGCTGGGTAAATGCCAGTGTTGTAACTGTACTGGAACAGCATGGCCAGTTCTGGAGCACAAGTCTTCACTATTGCCAGAATGTTGTCGGGGTGCATAGCCTTTGCAAAATCCAGTGCCGTCAGCCGTTTCTTGATATCATGGGGAGTAAATCGGATTGGCTGAAGACTGGCATCTGCGATGCTGGGGACCTCAGGACGAGGCAGAGATGGATCATCCATTTACACTTCTGACTGAAGATGGATGCAAATGCTTCAACCCTGTCTTTTGCACTGATGGTTGGGGAAGTTTGTGGAGCCGCCTCCTCCTGTCAGTTGTTTAATTGTCCTCCACCATTCACGACTAGATGTGGCAGGACTGCAGACCTTAGATCTGATCCGTTGGCTGTGGGATCGCTTAACCCTGTCTATTGCATGCTGCTCCTGCTGTTTGGCATGCCAGTAGTTGTGTTGTTGCTTCACCAGGCTGACACCTAATTTTTAGGTATGCTTGGTCTGCTCCTGGCATGTCCTTCTGCACTCTTCATTGAACCAGGGTTGGTCCCCCGGCTTGATGTTAATGGTAGAGTGGGGGATATGCCGGGCCATGAAGTTACAGATTGTGGTTGAATACAATTCTGCTGCTGCTGATGGCCCACAGCACCTTGTGGATGCCCAGTTTTGAGTTGCCAGATCTGTTTGAAATCTATCCCATTTAGCACGGTGGTAGTACCACACAACACTATGGTGGGTACCCTCAGTGTGAAGACGGGACTTCGTCTCCACAAGGACTGTGTGATGGTCATTCCTACCAATATGTCATGGACAGATGCATCCGCGACAGGTAGATTGGAGAGGATGAGGTCAAGTAGGTTTTCCCCTCTTGTTTCCCTCATCACCTGCCGCAGACCCAGTCTTGCAGCTATGTCCTTGTGGTGCTACTGAGCCACTCTTGGTGATGGACATTGAAGTCCCCCACCCAGAGTACATTTTGTGCCCTTGTTACCTTTTGTGCTTCTTCCAATTGGTATTCAACATGGAGAAACACTGATTCATCGGCCAAGGAGGGAGCGGTAGATGGTAATCAGCAGGAGGTTTATTAGTCAGGGTTCCCACTCCTAATTGCTGTGCTAGAAAGTGTGCATGTGTGAATGGCTCCCTACTGTTGTTCACCATCTTGTTCTGCAGAAAAGCTTGCAGAATGTTGGTGTTTCATTATTGTAACATGCTGTTCAGCTGTGTGAGGCTTCTATTATTAAAGACATTATAGCAGGGCCCTTAGAAAAATTCAAGGTAATCAGGCAAAGTCAACATGGTTTTGTGAAAGGGAAATAATGTTTAACCAATTTATTGTTCTTTGAAGAAGTAGCATGTGCTGTGGATAAAGGGAAACTGTTGGATGTACTGTACTTAGATCTCTAGGAGGCATTTGATAAGGTGCCACATCAGAGGTTATTGCGGAAAATGAAAGCTCATGGTGTAGGGGGTTAGCATATTGGCATGGAAAGAAGATTGGCTAGCTAATAGGAAACAGAGTAGGCATAAATGGGTCAGTTTCTAGTTGGCAAGTGCCACAGGTTCGGTGCTGGGGTCTCAACTTTTTAAAATTTATATAAATGACTTGGATGAAGAGACTAAAGGAATAGATGCTAAATTTGCTGATGACACAAAGATAGGTAGGAAAGTAAGTTGTGAAGCGGACACAAGGCTACAAAGGGATATAGATAGGTTAAGTGAGTGGGCAAAGATATGGCAAATGGAGTATAATGTGGGAAAATGTGAAAGTGTCCATTTTGGAAGGAAGAATAAAAAAGCATATCGAAATGGTGAGAAATTGCAGAGCTCTGAAATGCAGAGCATGAATCACAAAAGGTTAGTGCAGGTTCAGCACGTAATAAGGAAAGCTAATAGAATGTTATCATTTATTGTGAGGGGAATTGAATATAAAAGTAGGGAGGTTATGCTTCAGTTATACAGCGCATTGGTGAGACCACATCTGGAGTACTGTGTACAGTATTGGTCTCCTTATTTAAGGAAGGATGTAAATGTGTTGGAAGCAATTCAGAGAAGGTTTACTCGACTAAGACCAGGGATGGGTGGGTTGTTTTGAGGAAAGGTTGAACAGGTTAGGCTTGTATCCACTGGAATTTAGAAGAGTAAGAGACGACTTGTTTGAAACATATAAGATCCTGAGGGGTCTTGACAGAATGGATGTGGAAAGGATGCTTCCTCTTGTGGGAGAATCGAGAACTAGGGGTCTCATCCTATTCATGTATTTGTCAAGATGCCTCTTAAACGTCGCTATCGTACCTGCTTCCACCACCTTCCCCAGCAGCAAGTTCCAGGCACTCACCACCCTCTGTGTAAAGAACGTGCCTCGCACATCCCCTCTAAACTTTTCCCCTTGCACCTTAAACCTTTGTCCCCTAGTAACTGACTCTTCCACCCTGGGAAAAAGCTTCTGACTATCCACTCTGTCCATGCCACTCATAACTTTGTAAACCTCTATCCTGTCATCCCTCCATCTCCGTCGTTCCAGTGAAAACAATCCGAGTTTATCCAAAATAAAAACAAGAAATGCTGGAACCACTCAGCAGGTCTGGCGGCATCTGTGGAAAGAGAAGCAGAGTTAACGTTTCAGGTCAGTGACCCTTCTTCGGAACTGACAAATATTAAAAATGTCACAGGTTATAAGCAAGTGAGGTGGGGGTGGGACAAGAGATAACAAAGGAGAAGGTGTAGATTGGACAAGGCCACATAGCTGACCAAAAGGTCATGGAGCAAATGCAAACAAGATGTTAATGGTGTGTTGAAAGACATAGCATTCGTACAGATAAGGTGTTAACGGACTGAATATTGAACAGCAGCAAGTGCAAACATGAAAAAAAAGTGAGTAAGCAAACTGAACAAGCTAAGATGAAACGAAATAAATGCAAAAAAAAATTTTTTTTTATGTAAAAAAGGAAAAAAGAAAAAATAACTAAAAATTAAAGTAAAATGGGGGGCTGACATGCTCTGAAATGATTGAACTCAATGTTCAAAATTTTTGATGTGGCGGCTTTGGAGAGGGTACAGAAGAGGTTTACCAGGATGTTGCCTGGTCTGGAGGGCATTAGCTATGAGGAGAGGTTGGATAATGTTCAAAATTTTTGAACATTATCCAACCTCTCCTCATAGCTAATACCCTCCAGACCAGGCAACATCCTGGTAAACCTCTTCTGTACCCTCTCCAAAGCAGCCACATCCTTCTGGTAGTGTGGCGACCAGAATTGCACGCAGTATTCCAAGTGTGGCTGAACTAAAGTTCTGTACAGCTGCAGCATGACTTGCCAATTTTTATACTCTATGCCCCGACCGATGAAGGCAAGCATGCCGTATGCCTTCTTGACTACCTTATCCACCTGCGTTGCCACTTTCAGTGACCTGTGGACCTGTACGCCCAGATCTCTCTGCCTGTCAATACTCCAAAGGGTTCTGCCATTTACTGCATACTTCCCACCTGTATTACATCTTCCAAAATGCATTACCTCACATTTGTCCGGATTAAACTCCATCTGCCATTTCTCCGCCCAAGTCTCCAACCGATCTATATCCTACTGTATCCTCTGACGATCCTCATCACTATCCTCAACTCCACCAACCTTTGTGTCGTCCGCTAACTTCCTAATCAGACCAGCTACATTTTCCTCCAAATCATTTATATATACTACAAACAGCAAAGGTCCCAGCACTGATCCCTGCGGAATACCACTAGTCACAGCCCTGCATTTAGAAAAGCACCCTTCCACTGCTACCCTCTGTCTTCTATGACTGAGCCAGTTCTGTATCCATCTTGCCAACTCACCTCTGATCCCGTGTGACTTCACCTTTTGTACCAGTCTGCCATGAGGGACCTTGTCAAAGGCTTTACTGAAGTCCATCCACTGCCCTCCCTTCATCAGTCGTCTTCGTCACTTCCTCAAAAAACTCAATCAAGTTAGTGAGACACGACCTCCCCTTCACAAAACCATGCTGCCTCTCGCTAATAAGTTCATTTGTTTCCAAATGGGAGTAAATCCTGTCCCGAAGAACCCTGTCCAATAATTTCCCTACCACTGGCGTAAGGCTCACCAGCCTATAATTTCCTGGATTGTCCTTGCTACCCCTCTTAAACAAAGGAACAACATTGGCTATTCTCCAGTCCTCTGGGACCTCACCTGTAGCCAATGAGGATACAAAGATTTCTGTCAAGGCCGCAACAATTTCCTCCCTTGTCTCCCTCAGTATTCTGGGGTAGATCCCATCAGGCCCTGGGGACTTATCTACCTTAATGCTTTGCGAGACACCCAACACCACCTCCTTTTTGATAATTACATGACCCAGACTATCTACACTCTCTTCCCTAGACTCATCATCCACCAAGTCTTTCTCTTTGGTAAATACTGATGCAAAGTACTCATTTTGTACCTTGTCCATTTCCTCTGGCTCCACGCATAGATTCCCTCCTCTGTCCTTGAGTGGGCCAACCCTTTCCCTGGCTACCCTCTTGCTCTTTATATATGTATAAAAAGCCTTGGGATTCTCCTTAATCCTGTTTGCCAATGACGCTTCATGACCCCTTTTAGCCCTCCTGACTCCTTGCTTAAGTTCCCTACTTTCTTTATATTCCTCAAGGGCTTCGTCTGTTCCCAGCCTTCTAGCCCTAATGAATGCTTCCTTTTTCTTTTTGACTGGGCTCACAATAGCCCTCGTTATCCAAGGTTCCCGAAACTTGCCAAACTTATCCTTCTTCCTCACAGGAACATGCCGGTCCTGGATTCTAATCAACTGACGTTTGAAAGACTCCCACATGTCAGATGTTGATTTACCCTCAAACAGCCACCCCCAATCTAAATTCTTGAATTCCTGCCTAATATTGTTATAATTAGCCTTCCCCCAATTTAGCACGTTCACCTGAGGGCTACTCTTATCCTTATCCACAAGTACCTTAAAACTTAGGGAATTATGGTCACTGTTCCCGAAATGCTCCCCTACTGAGACTTCGACCACCTGGCCGGGCTCATTCCCTAATACCAGGTTCGGTACGGCCCCTTCCCTAGTTGGACTATCTACATATTGTTTCAAGAAACCCTCCTGGATGCTCCTTACAAATTCTGCCCCATTCAAACCCCTAGCACTTAGTGAGTCCCAGTCAATATTGGGGAAGTTAAAATCACCCAACACTACAACCCTGTTGCTTTTACATCTTTCTAAAATCTGTCGACAGATCTGCTCCTCTACCTCCCACTGGCTGTTGGGAGGCCTGTAGTAAATCCCCAACATCGTGATTGCACCCTTCCTATTCCTGAGCTCTACCCATATTGCCTCGCTGCATGACCCCTCCAAGGTGTCCTCACACAGTACAGCTGTGATATTCTCCCTAACCAGTAATGCAACTCCCCCACCCCTTTTACATCCCCCTCTATCCCGCCTGAAGCTTCTAAATCCCACAACGGTTAGCTGCCAATCCTGTCCTTCCCTCAACCAAGTCTCTGTAATAGCAACATCATAGTTCCAAGTACTAATCCAAGCTCTAAGTTCATCTGCCTTACCTGTTATACTTTTCGCATTGAAACAAATGCACTTCAGACCACCAGTCCTGCTGTGCTCAGCAACATCTCCCTGCCTGCTCTTCCTCTTAGACTTACTGGCCTTATTTACTAGTTCCCCCTCAGTTGTTTCACCTGCTGACCTACTGCTCTGGTTCCCACCCCCCTGCCACACTAGTTTAAACCCTCCTGAGTGACGCTAGCAAACCTCGCAGCCAGGATAGTTGTGCCCCTCCAGTTTAGATGCAACCCGTTCTTCTTGTACAGGGCCCACCTGTCCTGGAAGAGATCCCAATGATCCAGATATCTGAAACCCTCCCTCCTACACCAGCTGTTCAGCCACGTGTTTAGCTGCACTATCTTCCTATTTCTAGCCTCACTGGCACGTAGCACAGGGAGTAATCCTGAGATTACACCCTCGAGGTCCTGTCTTGTAAGTTTCTACCTAACTCCCTGAACTACCCTGCAGGACCTCATCACTCTTCCTGCCTATGTCGTTAGTACCAATGTGTATCACAACCTCCTGGCTGTTCACCCTCTCCCTTCAGAATGCCCCCTGTCCGTTCAGAGACATCCTTTGACCCTGGCACCAGGGAGGCAACATACCATCCTGGAGTCTCTTTCACGTCTACAGAAGCGCCTATCTGTGCCCCTGACTATAGAGTCCCCTATAACTATTGTTCTTCTGCACTTTGCCCCTCCCTGCTGAACAACAGAGCTAGCCGTGGTGCCACTGCTCTGGCTGCTGCTGTTGTTTTCCCCTGATAGGCCATTCCCCCCACCCCATCCGCTCCAACAGTATCCAAAACGGTATACTTGTTAGAGAGGGGGATAGCCACAGGAGATTCCTGTACTGACTGCCTGCCCCTTGGGTGTAACCACGTCTCTAAAACTCCTGTCTATGACGCTTTCTGCCACCTGCATGCTCCTAAGTGCATCCAGTTGCTGTTCCAACCGATCCATGCGGTCTATGAGGAGCTGCAATTGGGTACACTTCCTGCAGATGTAGTCGTCCGGAACGCTGGAAGCGTCACAGACCTCCCACATCTCACAGGTGAAGCACTTTACCCCTTTAACTGACATTTCTAGCACTAATTAATAAATTAATTTAAAATAAATACTTAAATACTTATTAAATCCTTACTAAATTAAGTTACAATTAACTATATGGTCCCTAGTGCTAGATTTCTACTATAAATATTAAATGCTAAATACAGTACTCTCCTCCCTCCGGTTTAGTTACTCCTCTACTTATTAATTAGTTAATTAGGGTTTTAATCAATTTTAATCAATATTTTATTTTCAAATTCTGTACAGATTCTTTAACAACCAATCAGGTCACAGCTTTCCTGTGACGTCACTTTTTCAGGTTTTTTAGGTTTTTCGGTTTTTTTTCCCCACCTGAGGTAACTTACTGGTCCGGAGCTCCGCCATCCGAGTCTTCTCCTTGGATGTAGGCCGCAAATCCCCGAGGTAAGGTTTTTATACTCACCGATCCGGAACTCCGCCCTCCGAGTCTTCTCCCTGGATTGATGAGGAGAAATTTTTTCCCTTAGTGGGTCATGAGTCTTTGGAATTCTCTCACTCAAAAGGCGTGGAAGCAGAGTCTTTAAATATTTTTATGGTAGAAGTGGATAGATTCTTGATGAGCATTGGGGTGAAAGGTTATCGGGGGTAGATGGGAAAGTGCAGTTGAGATTACAATCAGATCAGCCATGATCTTGTTGAATGGCAGAGCAGGCTCGAGGGGCCGAATGGCCTACTCCTGCCCCTAATACGTATGTTCGTATGTATGTTCATACCTTCATCTTCATGCCAAAAGGGCGAAGCAGGAAGTTCAGAGAAGGATGTGGGGGTGCTCTTGTGCAAGAGAGTGGCTGTCGTGAGAAAAGAGTGAAAAGCCTTCCAGTTTTGAGCAGGTAAACCCAGACTACTGTTTGTGACTGTTGTGAGGGGATGAGCAGCAGGTGAGTGTCTTTGTGAAGAGAGGGAGAGCGCTGTTGTGGACTGATGTAATTGGAGAAGAAGTATGCAGAATGTTGGGGAGAGAAGAGTGTAGGGTGTATGGACGGAAGGGTGATAAAAAATTACTATGGTCAGGTCATCGAAACCCTTTCTGAATTGTAACCATGTCCTCGGTGTAATTCTGCACATTCTCACCATCTTGGCAACCACCTTCCAGGACTGCACCTGGGTGTGTTTTTTTGTATCCTGGTGCTATCCTTTGAGAAGAAGAAGAAATCCTACCTGTCTTGCAACTTCTCCACTAGTACCTTCACTGCAACATCACTGAAACGTGGAGCTTTTGTCCTCAACATTCTGTAAATGCTGCAAGCCAATGGAGAAACAACAGAACTGACACAGCTGAGGACCAGTAAAACAATGAGTTGCCGTGAGATCACTTCCCGTGAGTAGGCAACACATTTCTGGCAGTTAATGGCACTTCGCTTTAAGAGTTGGATTCACCCTTTAAATGCTGCAGGTCTGAAGCAAAATTTCACCTTGCAATCGGGCAGACTGTCTGTCAGCATTCCCAATGCTTCGGCAAGCTGCCAGTGGCATGCAAATAAGGCCAAGCTGTCCGAATCGGCTAGACCGACTGACCAGGTGAGTGAATGGCCAGAACTGCCACGTTGCTCAGCAAAACTATTCCAGGAGCTCAGTCTGGCTCTGAATTCCTTGCAATACCTACCTTTTGTAAGAGGTGATCAGCTCTCGCTTGAAAGAATTCAGCGTATCGGCAGTCACAGCACAAGCCAGCAGCCTGTTCCAAATGTTCACTATTCTCTGGGAGAAGTACTGTTCCCTGATATCTAACCTAGATCTGGTATTATAAAACTCCCTAACCTAATTAATTGGACTAAACTGTCAACTTGAACACAATCTATTCCTTTCATTGTCTTTTAAACCTCAATCATAAACTTAAAACCATAATTCTTGACCAGAAACCTAACTGAACCAGCCATTTAAATACTGTGCTACAAGCGCAGGTCAGAGACTGAGTATTCTCCAGTGTGTGACCACTACCTGATTCCCCTGAGCCTTTTCACCATATGCAAGTCAGGATTGTGGTGGAATACTGTCCACTTACCTGGATGAGTGCAACTGGAACACTCAAGCTTGACACCTTCCAGGACAAAGCATCCCGCTTGATTGGCACCCACCTCTCACCTTAAACATTCACTCCCTCCATCACTAGCACACCGGCTGCAGTGTGTATGAGCTACAAAATACACTGCAGCAATTTGCCAAAGCTTCTTCCACTGCACCTCCCAAACCGTCTAACCATACCACCTAGGAGGAGAAAGGAGCACCACCATTTACAAATTCCCCTCCAAGTCGCCCACCATCCTGACTTAGAAATATAGCGCCCTTCTTTCATCGCTGGGAAGTCAAATGTAAATGGCATTGAGGGGCAAAATCCTGGAATCCCTTACCTAACAACGCTGTGGGAGTACCTTCACCACACAAGCTGCAATGGTTAGGCATTAAAATGGTGATCTCACAGGGGAAAGGTGAAACACGTGTGGCTTTTTGGAGGCTGGTTGCATTACTAGTGTTACATTCAGTTGATGGAGTACAGTATTTTCCACTGTACATTTTATAACACTCCAGGGAGGAGTTTTCCACAAATTTAAAGTTAGGATGGAGGATGATTCAGCAAAAAATGTTTTTAAAGGCATTATTGTGAAAATTAATGGCAATATTCTGAGATTTGAGGAATGATTTCTTATTTGCACAGGATGGGTGTGATATGGATTTATGTAGTTGGTTACCAAACAAATCTTGTGAATAAATCATAACTTCCATAAGAAAATCTGATTTTGACCAGTTGTGAGTTCTCTGTACAGTTCCTTTTGAATCAAGAGGGTGGGTTTGTGAGCTCCAGATATCTCCAAATGAGGCAGTTCTACGATATAGCCCAGTGCTGGTGAACACTCAAACCAGCCCAAGCCAATCCAGCCAGAAAAAATTGTCGTTCTCTGGGAGCACATATTTGCAGGCAGCAGAACCATCTAATTTGTTTCACAATACTGCCATTGAAGTCGAGTGCCATCACTGTAATGCTTCTTCTTTGGCCTCCTTATCTCGAGAGACAATGGGTAAGCGCCTGGAGGTGGTCAGTGGTGTGTGGTGCACGCCTGGAGTGGCTATAAAGGCCAATTCTAGAGTGACAGGCTCTTCCACAGGTGCTGCAGAGAAATTTGTTTGTCGGGGCTGTTGCACAGTTGGCTCTCCCCTTGCGCTTCTGTCTTTCTTCCTGCCAAATGCTAAGTCTTTTCGACTCGCCACACTTTAGCACCGCCTTCATGGCTGCCCGTCAGCTCTGGCGAACGCTGGCGACTGACTCCCACGTCTTGTGATCAATGTCACAGGACTTCATGTCGCGTTTGCAGACGTCTTTAAAGCAGAGACGTGGACGGCCGGTGGGTCGGATACCAGTGGTGAGCTCGCTGTACAATGTGTCTTTGGGGATCCTGCCATCTTCCATGCGGCTCACATGGCCAAGCCATCTCAAGCGCCGCTGACTCAGTAGTGTGTATAAGCTGGGGGTGTTGGCCGCCTCGAGGACTTCTGTGTTGGAGATACGGTCCTGCCACCTGATGCCAAGTATTCTCCGGAGGCAGCGAGGATGGAATGAATTGAGACGTCGCTCTTGGCTGACATATGTTGTCCAGGCCTCGCTGCCATAGAGCAAGGTACTGAGGACACAGGCTTGATGCACTCGGACTTTTGTGTTCCGTGTCAGTGCGCCATTTTCCCACACTCTCTTGGCCAGTCTGGACATAGCAGTGGAAGCCTTTCCCATGCGCTTGTTGATTTCTGCATCTAGAGACAGGTTACTGGTGATAGTTGAGCCTAGGTAGGTGAACTCTTGAACCACTTCCAGAGCGTGGTCGCCAATATTGATGGATGGAGCATTTCTGACGCCCTGTCCCTTGATGTTCGTTTTCTTGAGGTTGATGGTTAGGCCAAATTCGTTGCAGGCAGCCGCAAACCTGTCGATGAGACTCTGCAGACACTCTTCAGTGTGAGATGTTAAAGCAGCATCGTCAGCAAAGAGGAGTTCCCTGATGAGGACTTTCCGTACTTTGGACTTCGCTGTTAGACGGGCAAGGTTGAACAACCTGCCCCCTGATCTTGTGTGGAGGAAAATTCCATCTTCTGAAGACTTGAACGCATGTGAGAGCAGCAGGGAGAAGAAAATCCCAAAAAGTGTGGGTGCGAGAACACAGCCCTGTTTCACGCCACTCAGGATAGGAAAGGGGTCTGATGAGGTGCCGCTATGTTGAATTGTGCCTTTCATATTGTCATTGAATGAGGTGATGATACTTAGTAGCTTTGGTGGACATCCAATCTTTTCTAGTAGTCTGAAGAGACCACGTCTGCTGACGAGGTCAAAGGCTTTGGTGAAATCAATGAAAGCAATGTAGAGGGGCATCTGTTGTTCGCGGCATTTCTCCTGTATCTGATGAAGGGAGAACAGCATGTCAATGGTCGATCTCTCTGCACGAAAGCCACACTGTGCCTCGGGGTAGATGCGCTCGGCCAGCTTCTGGAGCCTGTTTAGAGCGACTCGAGCAAAGACTTTCCCCACTATGCTGAGCAAGGAGATTCCACGGTAGTTGTTGCAGTCACCGCGGTCACCTTTGTTTTTATAGAGGGTGATGATATTGGCATCGCGCATGTCCTGAGGTACTGCTCCCTCGTCCCAGCACACTGTAATGCAAGATGGCTTTAATACAACCATTACTGTTTAATTGGCTGGTGAAGTTCGTACGTATTGACCAGTTGCTCCAGTCTTTCACATTCAACTGATACTAATAGCAAAGTCAGCTGTCTGTCATATCCAGATCGATTTGTCATTCTTTGGTCCCCATTTGACCAGGTTGTCCTAAGTTCTTGACCCTATTAATCTCACATGTTTAGTACATGGTATTTCTTCCATGCATGCTGTTTTGTTGGTAGGTCTTATCCAGGCTGCAACTTTAGATGGATAGATTTACATTGCTTAGAGTCATGCCTTGGCACCATAGCTGAGTGACATACCATTTAATGGAGCTTATAGTTTAAAGCTAGGTCTTGATGAAAGGCATCTGATGGTCTAACAAAAAGGAGAATGCCAAAATCTTGTTCTTTAACCATTCACTCACCATGGAAGGCCACTTTTCTGTAAATTGGTGTCAGATCAATGCCAGCAAGTGAATAAAGATCAAGTACTGGAGTCGTCATAATCAACAATGCCAACAACTTGCATTCATGTGGTGTCTTTAATAAAGAAGAACATCCTAAGGCACTTTACAGGGGTGTTCCAGAGCTTAGTAATTAATTACTAATCAAGCAGTAATGTGCTGACAAGTTTCTACATCAAAAGCCTTTTGGAGCTGATACACCCATCCCAGAACGATTAGAAAAATGGCGCTGCTTAATTTTTTTTAAATTTAATTTACTAAGTTAAAAAGAAGCATAGTGACCATTATATGCAATTTAGAGGTAAAACTTGAGCAATAGCTCTTCCATTGCAGCGTATACTCTTAAGAAGTAGAAACAAACACTATGTCGTATGAGATTAAACCACTTCAAAATAATAGCTTTGCAGCTACAGCAGCAAGTTAAAATTCTTGTTCTTAAAAGCAACTGCTTGCTATAATACTGCTATGCATTTTGGTATGGTTCTGTTACCAGCTCTTGGGTTCTGTGGCATCCGTAAGCAGTCTGAGCATCTTTTATGGGAGTTGAATCACATTGCCTTCCATCTCCTCATATAGTAGCATAACCCAGAGCTGTTACAACATGTGAGCTGAACTGTATATTTGTGTCTTTCAGACATTGTTTCTTCAATTTCCCCTGAAGGCAGACCAAGCAAATACTTGGTGAGACTAGGCTTGATATGAATCAATAAGCGGCTTTATTTCACAGCAAGGTGAATACAGAACAAATGTGATTGGGCACCTTAATTCACTCATTACAACTTGTCTTCATGTAATAAGACAAAATAAGAAACACATCCTGCTTCTCTGCTTTACATTACATAAACAAGATAATAAACATCCAAGGCTCACAAGAGAAATAGGCTTTAGTTCCTTTGCATATGTAAATCGGGGGCTTAATGCCTGTTGGAGGCCCCATTTGTAAAACTGAAATGCCCTGAAGGAATTGCTGCAGGCCGCCATCAAACAGTACACCACCTCGTTGCATCCCACGTTCTCCTGCTCACCCTAATCCCTCCTGCGCCACACCTTGCTCTCCCAGGACCTACCTAAGGGCTACTGTCAGTGATGGAGTGGCCCAGAAATTGAAATAGTCTTTATTAGCACACTGCCTGGAGACTCCCAACAGGCAGCTGCAGCTTACCAACCTCAGACCTCATTTAAATGTCTAAAAGTCTGAGACCCAATATCGTGTGAGCTTTGGGCCTAACTGTTCTCCAGCCTGGACCGTTCCATGTGCTGACTTACTTCTCGGTCACTATGTTTACAATTAAATGTGGAATTTGGCTTGGATGTAATGTGTAAATATGAGAGTGCAGCACAAGTGGGTCGTCTCCACAGACCTGCAGCCCAGTACAGTGCAAGGCAACTTAAAACAAATTACTGGCCTGTCTAAGCAGAAGGATAGGAGAATCCACTTTCTAAATGTAGAAACATAATGCACTAGGGCAACTTAATGAACAGGGCTGTAGTTTTCAGTGCGAGTACTGTACTATCAGTGCAGCTTTGCATTCTCTGTTTTGAGTGAAATACGAAAAATCCTTCGAGATAATTTTAAGGAATAGGAATAGGCCATTAGGTTTAAAGAAGTCAGTTTCTTATCCATATGATATTATGCCAACCGTCTGTAATTCATGTGAGCAGTGAGGCCAATGTTGTCATTTGCTGATAGAAATCACTGTTTCTCCCAGCTACCGTTTCAGGGAATTAAATGCTACTGTGCTTTTTTTTTAAACTGGTCAACTTTTTATCAGTTTTCCAGGTTGATGTACATGCTTTATGACTCAAATTAAAGCAGACAAACTGTTACAATTGGCATGGAGAAGGAGCAATTAAAATTTAAACATTCAGAATTGTGACTGTGTTAAATCCACCACTACATGCTTTCAATATATTCAATCATTTCATTCTTCTCCACCAGTTTTCTTCCATTCTCCATCTCCTTAGTACTGCCCTTTAATGACTCCATTCCTACATGTCCCAATGTAGCTAGTCATCATCTGTGATGGTTTCTCTTCCCATGGGCACAGTTACCTCTGGCATACCCCAAAGCTCCATCTTTGCACCTCTATTCCTCATCTATGTGCTTGCTCATGCTGTCCATAAATGTGTTCAATTTCCATGTGTATACTGATACTATACTATACTATACGGCAGCGAGGCCTGGACAACGTATGCCAGCCAAGAGCAACGTCTCAATTCATTCCATCTTCGCTGCCTTCGGAGAATACTTGGCATCAGGTGGCAGGACTATATCTCCAACACAGAAGTCCTTGAAGCGGCCAACATCCCCAGCTTATACACACTACTGAGTCAGCGGCGCTTGAGATGGCTTGGCCATGTGAGCCGCATGGAAGATGGCAGGATCCCCAAAGACACATTGTACAGCGAGCTCGCCACTGGTATCAGACCCACCGGCCGTCCATGTCTCCGTTATAAAGACGTCTGCAAACGCGACATGAAATCGTGTGACATTGATCACAAGTCGTGGGAGTCAGTTGCCAGCATTCGCCAGAGCTGGCGGGCAGCCATAAAGACAGGGCTAAATTGTGGCGAGTCGAAGAGACTTAGTAGTTGGCAGGAAAAAAGACAGAGGCGCAAGGGGAGAGCCAACTGTGCAACAGCCCCAACAAACAAATTTCTCTGCAGCACCTGTGGAAGAGCCTGTTACTCCAGAATTGGCCTTTATAGCCACTCCAGGCGCTGCTTCACAAACCACTGACCACCTCCAGGCGCGTATCCATTGTCTCTCGAGATAAGGAGGCCCAAAAAAAGAAAGAAGAACTGATAACAGAGCTCTCTGACTATTGCTGTGTGGTCCATCTGCCTGTCAAACATCAAGTCCTGGATGAACCAGAACATTACACAACTCATTGCTCACAGTAGTGAAGTCATTCTATTCAGTTCCCATCAGACGCTTGGCACATTTGGGTAGTGTTGGGAAAAATTAAACAGGACTCTTCATAGCTATCTATTCGATCCCACCAGGTATGCATACCAGGTGAATGTGGGCTCTATTTGGATACTGAAGGTCCCCCAATCAAATTTTGCTCTGAAGTTTGAGGTCCTGGAGGCTTTCCACCGGTGTAAAATGTTAGTCACTGTAAAAGAAAATAATCTCTATTATTGACACTAACTGCTTAGAATATATTGGTAGATTGTTGTCAGAGTTGCAGAATAAACAGCTGACACCAATAGCTTTAAGATAGCTTCCATGGGTTAATAATCTGAATGCATTTAATGACACTGAAATTTTTTTCTGCTTTGGTTTACTGCGCTATCTTGGACTTATCGTTAGCATTTATGTTTTTGCATTTGACCACCTTTCAGTTTTAGGTGCCCAAAATTTTGAGACACAATAGTCACCATTAATGCTTGCTCACTTGCCCCAAGGTCACTATTGTGCTTCAGTTGGAAAAATACTTTAACTTTATTTTATCTCTTTGTATAAACTTGCAGTCCTGTTTTAGTGATGATTTTATGTTTACATGGTTATATGTAGCAATAGTACGTGTTCACTGTACTTTATTGAATCTTTGCTTAGTTGATCAAATATTTGGAGAATATTTATTTAGCTGACAGGCATTAGAAGAAAAATTAGATTTTTAGAAATAGGAGGAATAAATTCCAGCCCCCCCCTCAAAACCCTCATTTATTTCTCTGCTGTAGATACTAACTTTTGCTGGTGTCAATTCCATGGCTGCTGGCCAGCATCTGATAACTTGCCCAAGTGTTCGTTCCTCACAGATGAGCCTAGAGTGTAGCTGTCTGAGCTATTTTGTCATGGAGGTATGACAGACAGCCCAGACCTCCACATACACGTACATTCAAACGGGGGTCAATACATATCATTAAGGAACAGGAACCCCAGGGGCCAAACATTAGTCTGGACCTGTTTTCCACATCAACTCCATGTAGAGTGAACGCTTCAGTTTGGGCCACCTGTCCCGTTGCCGATGGCTCCGCGGTCCCAAGACTTTGTTGCGGGGGTGGGGGGGGGGGCGTGAAAACATTGGGACTTCTGCACAGGAAAAAAAATTTAATGTTTTCACGAAATTACATTTGGTTGGCAGCCTTCAAAGCCATTGAAGAATTCTTGCACATGGTGCTCAAATTTCTGTGGAGTAGTGATAATGGGGGACATTACACTATTACTATCCCAATCTATATTAGGATAATTAAAGGGTAGAGAGGGAGAAGGGTTTCTGAAGTGTGTTGGGAGAATTTTCTTGATCAGTACGTTTCTGGCCCAACGAGGAAAGAGGAATTGCTGAATCTGGTTCTGGGGAATCTTGTGGTTCAAGTGTCAGTAGGGGAATATTTAGGGAACAGTGATTATATCATAAGGTTTAGGTTCCATGTGGAAACGGATAAGGAGTGATCTAGAGTAAAAATAATTAATTGGAGGAGGGCCAATTTCAGTGGGGTGAGAATGGATCTGTCCCAGGTAAATTGAATCACATTGGCAGGCAGAACTAGGAATTCCAAAGTCAGAGCTCCCTGGATGACAAAAGAAATAAAGTGTGATGAAGTAGAAAAGGAGTACATATGACAGATGTGAGGTTGATTATATAAGTGAGAACCAAGCTGAATATAAAAAGTTTCAGAGGGAAGGTGAAAAAGGAAAGGAAGCGTATGAGAAGAGACTGGCAGCTAACAGAAAAGAGAAACCAAAAGTGTTCTATAGGCATACAAGTAGTAAAAGGGTACTAAGAAGAGAGGGGGTGGGGGGGGGGGTTGCTGATTAGGGACCAAAAACAGGACTTGCACATGGAGGCCGAGGGCATGGCTAAGGCACTAAATGAGTACTTTGCATCTGTCTTTGCCAAGGAAGAAGATACTGCCAAAGTCATAGTGAATGAGGAAATAGTTGAGATACTGGATGGGCTTAAAATTGATAAAGAGGAGGTATTAGAAAGGCTGGCTGTGCTTACAGTTGATAACTCACCAGGACCGGATGGGATGCATCCAAGGATGCTGAGGGAAGTAAGGTTGAAATTGCGGAGGCACTGGCCATAATCAATCGTTCAAACCTCCTTAGGTACTGGGGTGGTGCCAGAGGACTGAAGAATTTCAAGTGCTGCACCCTTGTTCAAAAAAGGGTTTGAGGATAACCCAGCAACTGCAGGCTAGTCAGTTAAACCTTAGTGGTGGGAAAACTTTTAGAAACAAGAATCTGGGACAGAATTAATAGCCACTTGGGTAAATATGGATTAATTAAGGAAAGCCAGTGCAGATTTGTTAAAGGCAAATCGTGTTTAACTAACATGATTGTGTTTTTGGATGAGGCAACAGAGGGTTGATGAAGGTAATATGATTAATGTGTATATGGGCTACCAGAAGGCATTTGATTGTTTGATTAAAGTGCCACATAATAGGCTTATCAGCAAAGTTGAAGCCCATGGAAAGTGGAAGTTGGCTGAGTGACCGGAAACAGAGCGGGGGTGAAAATTTGTTTCTCAGACTGGAGGAAAGTATACCAGGGGGTTCCCCAGGGGTCAATAGATTAGATTAGATTAGAGATACAGCACTGAAACAGGCCCTTCGGCCCACCGAGTCTGTGCCGAACATCAACCACCCATTTATACTAATCCTACACTAATCCCATATTCCTACCAAACATCCCCACCTGTCCCTATATTTCCCTACCACCTACCTATACTAGTGACAATTTATAATGGCCAATTTACCTATCAACCTGCAAGTCTTTTGGCTTGTGGGAGGAAACCGGAGCACCCGGAGAAAACCCACGCAGACACAGGGAGAACTTGCAAACTCCACACAGGCAGTACCCGGAATCGAACCCGGGTCCCTGGAGCTGTGAGGCTGCGGTGCTACTATGACCACTGCTTTTCTGGACATATATTAATGACCTACACTTGGGTGGACAGGCCACAATTTCAAAATTTGCAGACGACACAAAACTTGGAAGTATTATGAGCTATGAGGAAGATGGTGATAGATTTCAAGAGGACGTAGACAGACTGGTGGAATAGGCGGACATGTGGCAGTTGAAATTTAATGCAATGAAGTGATACATTTTGGTCGGAAGAACGAAGAGAGGCAACAGAAAATAAAGGATACAATTCCAAAGGGGATTCAGGAACAGACACCTCGGGGTGCATGTGCACAAAGCATTGAAGGCTGTAGGGCAGGTTGACAAAGTGGTTAAAAAGGCATACGCAATCCTGGGTTTTATAAATAGAGGCATAGAATACAAAAGTAAGCAAGTTATGTTGAATCTTTATAAAACACAGATTCGGCCTCAACTAGAATATTGTGGCCAATTCTGGGCATTGCACTTTAGGAAGGGTATGAAGGCTTTTAGAGAGGGTAGAAAAGATTTACAGGAATGGTACCAGGAATAGAGTCATAGAGTTATACAGCACAGAAACAGGCCCTTCGGCCCATCGTGTCCGTGCCAGCCATCAAGCACCTATCTATTCTAATCCTGTTTTCCAGCCTTGGCCCATAGCCTTGTATGCTATGGCGTTTCAAGTGCTCATATAAATACTACTAAAATGTTATGAGGGTTCCTGCTTCTACCACCCCTTCAGGCAGTGTGTTTCAGATTCCAACCACCCTCTGGGTGAAGAAGTTTTTCCTCAAATCCCCTCTAAACCTCCTACCCCTTACCTTAAATCTATACCCCCTGGTTATTGACATCTCCACTAAGGGAAAAAGTTTCTTTCTATTTACCCTATCTATGCCCCACATAATTTTGTATACCTCTATCAGGTCTCCCCTCAGTCATCTCTGCTTTAAGGAAAACAACCCTAGCCTATCCAGTCTCTCTTCATAGCTGAAATGCTCCAGCCCAGGCAACTTCCTGGTGAATCTCCTCTGCACCCTCTCCAATGAAATCACATCCTTCCTGTAGTGGGCCGACCAGAACTGCACACTACTCATGCTGTGGCCTAACTAGCGTTTTATATAGTTACATCATAACCTCCCTGCTCTTATATTCTGTGCTTCGGCTAATAAAGGCAAGTATCCCATATGCCTTCCTAACCACCTTATCTACCTGTGCTGCTGCCTTCAGTGAGCTATGGACAAGTACACCAAGGTCCCTCTGACCCTCTGTACTTCCTAGGGTCCTACCATCCATTGTATATTCCCTTGCCTTGTTAGTCCTCCCAAAATGCATCACCTCACACTTCTCAGGATTAAATTCCATTTGTCGCTCCTCTGCCCATCTATATCGTCTTGTAATCTAAGGCTTTCCTCCTCACTATTTATGACACCAACAATTTTTGTGTCATCTGCGAATTTACTGATCATACCTCCTATACTCCTAAATCATTACTGTACACTATAAACAGCAAGAGTCCCTGCACTGATCCCTGCGGTACACCACTGGTCACAGGCTTCCAATCACAAAAACAACCCTCAACTATCACCCTCTGCCTCCTGCCACTGTGCCAATTTTGGATCCAATTTGCCAAATTGCCCTGGATCCCATGGGCTCTTACCTTCTTAACCAATCTCCCATGCAGGACCTTATCAAAAGCCTTACTGAAGTCCGTGTAGACTACATCAACTGCTTTACCCTCATCTACACATCTAGTCACCTCGAGCAATTCAATCAAGTTTTTAGACGTGATCTCCCCCTGACAAAGCCATGCTGACTATCCTTGATTAATCTGTGCCTCTCCAAGTGGAGATTAATCCTGTTCCTCAGAATTTTTTCCAATAATTTCCCACCACTGATGTTAGATTCACCGGCCTGCAATTACCTGGTTTATCCCTGCTACTGTTCTTTAATAATGGTACCACATTCGCTGTCCTCCATTCCTCTGGCACCTTTCCTGTGGCCAGAGAAGATTTTAAAATTTGTGTCAGAGCCCATGCTATCTCCTTCCTTGCCTCACATAATCTGATGAGGGACTTCAGTTACATGGATAGACTGGAGGAGCTGGGGTTGTTCCCTTTTTAGAGAAGAGAAGGTTAAGAGGAGATTTGCTAAAAGTGCTCAAAATCATGAGGCATCTAGACAGAGTAGATAGAGAAATTGTTCCCATTGGCAGAATGATAGAGAACTAGAGGATGTCAATTTAGGCTGAATGGCAAAAGAACCAATGACAACATGAAAATCTTTTACAAGGGAGTGGTTACAATGTGGAATGCACAGCCTAAAAGGGTGGTGGAGGCAGATTCAATCATGGCTTTCAAAAGGGAATTGGGTAAGCACCTGAAGAGAGTGGGACTAGCTAAATTGCTTTTGCAGAGAGCCGGAACGTACATAATAGGCTGAATGGCCTCATTCTGTGCTGTAATCATTCTATGGCTCTAAGTGTTTGGCCCCTCATTTGCATATTCTAGAAATGCAAGGGCAATGGGGGAAAGAGCTGGCAAAAACACTGGGCCAATTGCCCTCCTCCTAAATTGTATTATTCTGACATGCACCTATTTCAGGCCTCCACTCAATGCCTAAAAAGAAAAAGGGCCTGATGAATTTAGTAGAGGGTCCAATGCCTGCACAGATTGATATCTTTTGTGTCCATTTTGTGCCAAAAAGACCATTGTAATGCCTACCAATTTCTACCCCTGGTGCCCCCCCCCCCCCCTTCACAACTGTCCTGGCTGGGGGTACTGAGGCCAATTATGATACTAATCAATTATGATTATTACCTTGACTAGGATCAGCTAATTGCACACAGACCAAGAATCAAGTCCAACACTTTCTGATCTGCAGGACGTAGTGCCTCACCACAGGCTGGGGAAAAAATATACCTTGTACTTTTGAAACATTAATTCTGTTCCCCTAAATACTCTTTGTACTCTTGTATAAATTATGGCAATTGCAAATGACCATGTAGTGCATTTGCAGTATATTTTAGTGGCGTATCCAGAGCACTTTACTCAGACAGCTGGTGCAGAAAGTCTTGTCGTGTGAGCATCAGCACTTGAGTACAAATTACATAATGTATTGATTAACCACAAAATAGAATGAGTGAGTGAGTATTCCAGTCACAGTACTGTGCTGCATGTGCTACCACAGAGACAGTTTGGTTTATGAGACTGTTTGGTTTGTCAAGTGTGAAACAAAATGGTACTGCCTGAAAATCAGTGGAAGCAAAAGAATGGAATGGCAGCAAGATAGAGACCAAGCTAGGCCATATTTTCTATGCTTCTATATGCATATTGGCATATTGGAGAGCATAAAAAGCATCAGGGTTCCTCAACCAGCTGTAATCTGATAAGTTTGCAAGTATGTATGAAAGTGGGGAGCGGCTTCTCTTGTGATGGCCCCAGAGTTTAAAAGCTTGCTGACAGTCATTGCCTAGGGTCACACGCAAAGACTAGATATTTATTCCCAAAGGAGCTATCGGTGCTTGTGGAACCATATGCTAACATAAGCTGTTGTATTCAGGAAATGTATGAGGTTGGAAGGGAAAAGCTCCCTTGATGTTTCCTGTTACTTTGGAGCAACATTGAGAGGCCATAGCTGTACATGCTTGAGAACATTGCTAGGTTTTGGTAGAAAAATGTCATGGGACATTGCATTGGGACAGGAATAATTACCAAAAGATGGGATGCCATTTCAAAAGCCTCCAGCTTTAGGCAGACGTGGGTTCACAAGTTCCTCTGACTAAGCATACTGAAAATCCAACACGCCATAGGCAAGATTAGATGCTTTGGCAAAATCCCAGTGAATCTTTGTTGTGGCACTAATTCTGATTGTGCCAGTGGTTTGCCCCTGACCCCAGCTGATTTTTTTGGGGTTAGGCTGTTTTGCATATTGTATTGCTTTGCCTGTGCTGGGACGAGGGAGTAGTACCACAGGGCATGCGCGATGCCAATATCATCACCCTCTATAAGAACAAGGGTGACCGCGGTGACTGCAACAACTACCGTGGAATCTCCCTGCTCGGCATAGTGGGGACAGTCTTCGCTCAAGTCTTTTTAAACAGGCTCTAGAAGCTCACTGAACGTGTCTACCCTGAGGCACAGTGTGGCTTTCGAGCAGAGAGATCCACCACTGACTTGCTGTTCTCCCTTCGCCAGCTACAGGAGAAATACCGCGAACAACTGATGCCCCTCTACGATGCTTTTATAGATCTCACCAAAGTCTTTGACCTCGTCAGCAGACGTGGTCTCTTCAAACTACTAGCAAAGATCGGATGTCCACCAAATCTACTAAGTATCATCACCTCATTCCATGACAATATGAAAGGCACAATTCAGCATAGCGGCGCCTCATCAGACCCCTTTCCTTTCCTGAGTGGTGTGAAACAGGACTGTGTTCTCGCACCTACACTGTTTGGGATCTTCTCCCTGCTGCGCTCTCATGCGTTGAAGTCTTCAGAAGAAGGAATTTTCCTCCACACAAGATCAGATGGCAGGTTTAACCTTGCCCATCTAAGAGCGAAGACCAAAGTACGGAAAGTCCTCATCAGGGAACTCCTCTTTGCTGATGATGCTGCAGTAACATCCCACACAGAAGAGTGTCGGCAGAGACTCGTCGACAGGATTGCGGCCACCTGCAACAAATTTGGCCTAACCATCAGCCTTAGGAAAATGAACATCATGGGACAGGACGTCAGAAATGCTCCATCCATTAATATCGGTGACCACGCTCTGGAAGTGGTTCAAGAGTTCACCTACCTAGGCTCAACTACCACCAGTAACCTGTCTCTAGATGCAGAAATCAACAAGCGCATGGGAAAGGCTTCCACTGCTATGTCCAGACTGGCCAAGAGAGTGTGGGAAAATGGAGCACTGACACGGAACACAAAAGTCCAAGTGTATCAAGCCTGTGTCCTCAGTACCTTGCTGTACGGCAGCGAGGCCTGGACAACGTATGTCAGCCAAGCGCGACGTCTCAATTCATTCCATCTTCGCTGCCTCCGGAGAATCCTTGGCGTCAGGTGGCAGGACCGTATCTCCAACACCGAAGTCCTCGAGGCGGCCAACATCCCCAGCATATACACCCTACTGAGCCAGCGGCGCTTGCGATGGCTTGGCCATGTGAGCCGCATGGAAGATGGCAGGATCCCCAAGGACACGTTGTACAGCGAGCTCGGCACTGGTATCAGACCCACCGGCTGTCCATGTCTCCGCTTTAAAGATGTCTGCAAACGCGACATGAAGTCCTGTGACATTGATCACAAGTCGTGGGAGTCAGTTGCCAGCATTCGCCAGAGCTGGCGGGCAACCATAAGGGCGGGGCTGAAGAGTGGCGAGTCAGAGACTTAGCTGTTGGCAGGAAAAAAGACAAGCGCAAGGGGCGAGCCAACTGTGTAACAGCCCAGACAACCAATTTTACCTGCAGCACCTGTGGAAGAGCCTGTCACTCTAGAATTGGCCTTTATAGCCACTCCAGGCGCTGCTTCACAAACCGCTGACCACCTCCAGGCGCTTACCCATTGTCTCTCGAGTCAAGGAGGCCAAAGAAGGAGGAACAGAATGTCTCTGGCAGACATCGAGCACCTGATGTGGTTTAGACCTCTGAGCTGAGCTCAGAATGGATTTTTTTCCCAAGTATTTTTAGAAATACTGTTTGCCTCCCACCCACCCCCCCCCCCCCCCCCCCTGCCACCCAACCGCCTCAGCATGAAGAATGCCAGGAATATTACTAAAGTTCAACTAACAGAAAGCATTAGCATGTCTATGTAATATGTATGCCCATATTAAAACAGATGTATTGTAGTCTGAGCTCATTTCTGCTAGAAAATCCAAAAACTTACAAGATCAAGTAAGAAACCGTTGGAGCAGTTTCTGAAGAACTTGCTGCACCAAATTGTTAGAGTTATGCCAGGGAGCCAGTGTAACTGAAGTGGGAAATTAGGCTGGTATGTGCAGATTTGAGAGAGATGGGAGCAGATTTTACTCTCTTGTCCCTTCGGACCAAATTGATAGTTTATAAGGCTTATGTTCTCAGCACCTTGCTGTATGGCTATGCAACATAGGCGACTCACAACTACCAGGAAAAAAAGCTCAATTTCCATCTTTGCTGTCTGCAGCACATTATGGGTATATCCTGTCAGGACAAAATCACAACTGTGGCAGTCCTCTCAAAGGCAGAGCTCCCAAGTGTGTTGGCACTAATCAAGCAGAGGTGGCTTTGGTGGTTTGGACATGTCCACAGGATGGAAAACAATCACATACCCAAGGACCTTCTGTATGGTGAGGTAGCTGGGGCCCCAGAATACCAGTGGGATGCCCAAAGCTCTGCTTCAAGGACCCTTGAAAGCGTGACATGAAGGCCCTGAATGTCAACTATCGCACCTGGAAGTCACTAGCTGATGAAAGAGGGAAATGGCTACAGCAGGTTGGCAACAGGCGACTCCAAAAACAGCACTGGCAGCTTCACGTGCAGCACTTGTGGCAGAACCTGCATCTCCAGGATTGGCCTTCACAGCCATCAGCAAAGGTGCACCAAGAGAAGACACCCATCTAAATGGATCGTTTTAATAAATGCTGGAAATACTCAGCAGGTCTGGCAGCATCATTTCAGTTCAGTGACCCTTCATCAGAAGTGGCAAAGATTAGAAATGTAATAGGTTTTAAGCAAATAAAGCGGGGGTGGAGCATGAGATAACAAAAGTGAAAGTGTTGGTAGGACAGGGTCATAGAGTTGCATTAAACAGTCACCCACCTGCAGCACATAAAGGCATATTGAGGAGGGGGATTTCTCATCTATTAAGTGCAAAAGACAAAACTCTGCTCCATGATATATGATCTAAATCTACAAGGGCGAATGGTAGGGGAGCCAACAACAGGGCTCCTTGGATGCCGAGGAGATAGACATTCTGATGAAACAAAAAAAAAGAGGATGTATGATGGATTCCAGGTGAATTCAAGTGAGAACCAGGTCAAATACAAAAGTTTGACAGGAGAGGTTAAGAGGAAAATAAGACTGGCAAAGAGAATATGAGAATAGAATGGCAGTCAACAAAAAAGGAAACCCAAAAATCTTCTACCAGCATGTACATAGTAGGTAGGTAGTAAGAGATGGAATGGGGCCTATTAGGGACTAAGAGGGTAATGCATGCTTAGAGGCGCGGGACAAGGCTAGAATACTTAATGAGTACTTTGTATCCGTGTTTGCTAAGGAAGAGGAATCTGACAAAATATTGGTAGAAGCAGAGAGAGTAGAGGCAATGTATTGGGTAAAAATTGAGGGAGGAGGTACTGGAAAGGCTGACTGTTCCCAGGATAATTCACCTGGTACAGATGGCTTGCATCCCAGATTGCGAAAGAAAGTGGGGGTGGAGATAGCAGAAAGGCTTGCCGTAATCTTCCAGTCTTCCCTAGATATGGGGGAGGTGCCAGAGGATTGGAAAGTGGCAAATGTGACACCCTTATTCAAGAAAGGGTGTAAGGACAGTCCTATCAACTACTGGCCAGTTAGTTTAACATTGGTGGGTAGTGTTTTAGAAACAAATAATTGGAGGGTAAAAATCAACAGGCACTTGGAGAGCTTTGAGTTAATTAAGGAGATCCAGCATGGATTTGCAAAAGGCAGATCATGCTTGACTAATTGAATTTTTTGACGAAGTAATCAAGAAAGTTGATGGGAATGCAGTGGATGTTGTCTATGTTCTATGTTTGTTTGATACGCTGCCACCTTAGTTAGTCTCGCTAGAGAGATTCTTAGTCTGTAGTAGTTAAACATTAATCTTTATTACATTATAACTATTTACACTCCACACTAGTCTGTGTGACTTCTGCAAAAGCCACGCTGCATCTATCTTTTGAGCCCCTCTCGCATGATCTCTTGTATCATCATGGTTGATAGCATTCTTTACAATCTCTCAACATTAACCCTTTCAGACCCTTATACTACATTTCCCCCCAAGTCTTTATCCAAATACATATTTACATACATTCACTTTTTTATTTACTTACTACTCCATCTCCCCCCAAGTCTCTGACTTCATAGATTCAGTCAGTCAGGAGTCTTCACAACTCACCCTGATCTTGTTATCGTCAGATGTGGAAGATTCGTCGTTTTTCTCTGATCTCTTGTGTCTTTACTTGGACGGTCTTCATTGAGGTTTGTAGTATTCGGTGCTTTCTGAATTTCAGGTTTGACGTCTAAATGTGTGATCGATTGACGTCTTTGATGTAAAGGAGTAAGATTCCTTCTATTTCTTCCTATAGTACCTTCTGAAGTTCTTAGTAAATAAGATCACTGTTAATTCTCCTCTTTCTGGAGAATTACTCCTCTGTTTTGGTCTCATACCCATAACTTTAACCCTTTTGACAACTTCGGTAGGTTTCTGGTACAGTATTTCCTGCTATAATTATGGTCTTGTTTCTTTTGGTGAGACTTTTCTTTGTCTTGTACTATCTGATGATCCTTGCTTTGTAACCCTGGAAGTAATTTCCTGGGTAGAATTGGAAGTTGCATTCAAAGTTTTCTTCCCATTTAAAAGTTCAGATTTAAAAGCCTGCTCGGGTCAGCAAAAAAAAAACCCGACCCAAACCCGACAGAACCACATCCGACCCGGCCTGAGTCCTTTTCATTTTTTTCCGCTCCCCACCCAACAATCAGTTAACTTACCTTCCATTTTTCAATTTGTTGCTGATCTGCACAAGCTGAAAATAACTAACAAAATCACTTTTATAGTCTAAAAATTAAATTAACATTGGAGCCACTTACCTGTGATAGTGTGTCCGACCCGAGCCCAAATGCCGGACCCGGAAGTGCGACCCGACCCGAACCTGACACGTGTCGTCAGGTTTGGGTCGGGTCGCCGGCCTTTAGTTCAGATGGTGCTAATTCACAGAATAATGGAGCAGTTCTGTAGGTCAGAAGTGCTAATTGGAAATCTTGGTTTCTTCAACATTGCTTTATTAGTTCTGATTGCTTGCTCAGCTTCTTCATTAGATTGTGGGTACGTGGGGAGCTTCTTAGACGAACAAATCCACATTTTTCCACAAAGTGTGTGAAGTAATCGTTTGCAAATTGTGGTCCATTATCGGATACTCTGAGATCAGGTATACCTTTTGTTGCAAAAACTACTTGTAAAACTCTGATGACCGCTTCAGTGGTTGTTGCGTACATCCGTTTAAGCTCGATCCATCTTGAGAAGTGATTGACATACTATAATTAGATAGGATCTTCTATCAAAGAAGAATTGATCCAACGCCAACCATTCCCAAGGTCTGGTTGAGAATTGGGTCAAAATTAGAGGTTTTCTCTGATCCTGTTTGTGGCATGCACATACATCGAAATTCGAAATCAGTTCTTTGATATCCTTCAAGATTCTTGGCCACCACATGGATGCCTAAGCCTGTGCTCTACATTTAGTTATGCCCATATGACCCTGGTGGATTTTCTCCAAGATATCTACTCTGAGTGACTCTGGAACCACCAATCTCTTGTCATATACCAGCAAGTCATCCACTATGGTAAAGTGTCTTCTGTGTTTGAAAAAGATTTTCATCCTCTTACCCTAGGGACTCTCTTGTGGCCAACCTTGCTCGCAATATTGGCGTTCATCTTGCAACTGCGCCTGACGAATTTGTTGGACTTATTTCTTCCTGAGTTTTCTGTCCATGTAGCACTCCTGCAGGAACTTGTTGCATTTTCTCTTTCTCGCTCTGGTCGTCTTTGGGCAGCATGGCAGTCTGTGCTGTTGTGTGTGGGCTCTCTCTGTGTTGGGCGGTCTCTCTGGTGGACTCTCCACAGTGCTCCGGTTGGGGTGGGGGGGTCTCTCTCTGTGTCCCAGCTTAGTCTTCCTAGACCAGTGAACAATTTTAGGAATTCCTGTTGAAAGTAACTCCTGGATTCTTCTTTAACTTCTTGTACCTTCTCTATAAGATGAAGGTCAATGCAGCCTCTTCTACTTAAGAGTGAGAACTCCTGATTTCTTAAGACATAACAGTGTTTCTAATATCTGCTTTCCCTTGTGCTGAAGTGTTACCTGTAACTTCCCCTTTACTTCAAGTTCAACCCCTCCTGGGCCATGTAACTGAGTTTCTGTTGGTTGCAGAAAGTGTGTGGATAGCCATGGTGCTTTGTCTGATAAGACCATTACACTTGCTCCGGTGTCAAGTTTGAAATTAGTGATATGTCCATTGACATATATGTCTGCTGACAAAGTACTTGATTCGGATCGTTGATATGCAGTTAAATAGTCTGACAAATACTAGCAAAGTAAATACATGAATGACAATAACTTGGATAACCAGAGAACAGACAAGTGGCAGATGGAAGTTAATACCTTCAAGTGTGAGGTGATGCATTTTGGGAGAGGCAACATATACTAAATGGCACAGTACTCAAGAGTGTGCAGGATCAGAGCGATCTGGGGGTGCATGTGCATTGATCTTTAAAGGTGGCAGGACATGTTGAGAGAATGGTTAGCATAGTATATGGAATCTTGGGCTTCATAAATAGAGACATTGAGTACAAAAACAGGGAAGTTATGCTGAACCGTTATAAAGCTGTGGCTAGGCCCCAGTTCTGGTTACTTTAGGATGGATGAGAAAGTCCTTGAGAGGGTGTAGATGAGATTTACCAGAATGGTTGCAGGGATGGGGGATTTTTAGTTACAAGGTTAGGTTGGAAAAGCTGGGGTTTTTCTCCTTTTGAGCAAAGGGGATTGAGGGAATATTATTAGAGGTGTACAAGATTATGACAGGCTTAGATAAGGTAGACGAGGAAAAACTTCGCATTAACTGATGGTACAACTTGGGGATACAGATTGAAGGTTTTGGGCAAGGGATGCAAGGGGGGAGGGGGAAGTATGAGGAAGAACTTTTTTACACAGCAAGTGGTAATGACCTGGAACTCGCTGTCCATGAGGGTCCATGAGCGGAAACAATCAATGATTTCAAAAGGAAATTGCATTGTCACGTGATAGAAATAAACTTGCAGGACTATGGAGATTGAGCGGGGGAGTGAGACTGACCGAATCAGCACCAACGTGTTGCAATGCCAATGCGAATTACTTTTGTTGAGAGAGTAGAGCTAGCTACACCATGTGGACCTTATCGGATGACCTCTGTGGATTCACACTGTCAAGAGTGCAGATTCATCCAATAAACCATAAGACTGAAGGAGAGGATTGTTATGGTTATTGAGGTGAGGTATTAGAAAATTCAGCAATAGGAAGACTGACCATTTCTCGAACTGCTGCTGTCATGAGACAGTTTAACCCGAGGTTAATATTTGTGCAGCTTCTCCACCTGCTTGTAATATGTGCCTGAAGACAGGGCAGTCAACAAAAGGGCAGTGATTTGCAAATCAGGACAACTTTATAGGATGGAGCTGATAGTACTTCAGAAGAGTCATGTTAAAACAGAAAAGCAGAGTGGGACAGAAAAGGACAGAGAGATTAACGGTAGGTAGCCAAGACTGATTTATTCATCTTGAAAGGCTGCTAAATTCTAAAATACAGAAACAACAAAATTTCTCTTGGACAAAATGTCATTTGCTCACCAAAGCTAGTAACAATATTAGATAAACGCAATTCCAAATAAAGATCGCCCATCACTTCCTCCAATAAAGCAATTCTCTTAAATACACGTATCTCTATATCTCAGTGTATCACTGTCGATTCCGATTCAGCTCTGACAAGATAATTGTTAACCAGCTTTTCTGCAAAAGGTTGAGCGGTTGTCACTGTATGTACTATTCAGTTACAAAGTGTTTAGTCACTATCTGCAAGATTGTACTCCAGACTAACCAGTTTATGTCCAAGCCAAATTTCATACCTTTAGCAAAGGTGCACTTATAACGGAATGTAATTATGCGATACAACTGTCAAATGACATTGGCCACTTAGGTTATCTGCCCTCAAACTGGATAGTAAATGATGCACATTGCAGTTACTGATCTTTGACATACTTGTAAAACTTGTCCTTAAAATCCAATTTGCAGCAAAAAAAATCAGTTAATGACTTTCTAACATGGTCGTTGAAACATAGTAAAAATTTATTATGTCTTCTCCAACATTTTTAAAACGTCAAATGCAGCGTGGCTTTTGTTTATTGTAGACAGTTCATCATAGAGTAAGGTTTATTAAAGCTATCCATTACATTGTATTTGCTAACGATTGTATATGGGTCAGCAGCATCTTGTTTTTACTACTATCACTCAGCTCCAATACACCGTACACTTGTACTCACGAGGAACATACAGTGCTGACTTCTAGAGATTCCTTGGATTTTCTTGCCTCTTTTCCCCTTAATACAAGTTCTGGAACAATTTAATTCCAAATGGATAGCAACAGAATTGTGACTTTTATTTGGAAATAAAAGTCCAGCAACTTCCAACAGGTCAAAAGACTAGCAGGTTGATAGGTAAATTGGCCATTATAAATTGTCACTAGTATAGGTAGGTGGTAGGGAAATATAGGGACAGGTGGGGATGTTTGGTAGAAATATGGGATTAGTGTAGGATTAGTATAAATGGGTGGTTGATGTTCGGCACAGACTCGGTGGGCCGAAGGGCCTGTTTCAGTGCTGTATCTCTAATCATAATCAGTCACTGAGCTTGTGTCCCAAGTGAAAGTAATGCGTGCCAGAGCATAGAAATCGAGACATTCCCTAAATGACTTTACATAGCACAAGCCTTTAAACTTGTGTTTTAAAATATCCTAGCTGCTAAGTTATATTAAAACACAAGGTTAAAGGCTTGGAGCAGGGGGGTCCAACCTTTTTGAGTCGGGGGGCCACATTACAATTTTTGTCGTACATAGGGGGCCAGTGAGAGAACTTTGGATAAAGGCATTAAAAATTTATTTTACTATTAATCAAAACAACAAATATGCATTTTGTGAAGATGCTTTAAATGAGAAGACTAATATATTGACTTATTTTCTCGCCACTATGTAGGACACTGATTTAGTGAGCTACCTGGCATTTTTTGCTTGTAGTCAATGTCTGCACGCACACTTTTATATAGCGATGTGGAGCATTCCGGAGAGATGTCCATCTGTCAGGAGTGATCTTGCTTATTGCTCTCACTCACACTCACTCACACTCACTCACTCACTCACTCACTCACTCACTCACTCACTCACTCACTCACTCACTCACTCACTCCTCCCATGTCGTGTCCCTCCCTCGTGTCATCCCAACATTCCCTTGGTGTGGGCCCAGCCTTCCCTCTGTGCCGGCCCAGCCCTCGCGCGCTCTCACTACAGCTCATGAGAATCAGTCTTTTGTAAATTTGTGGATATTGTTGTATAAAAGTTTACACCACCAACATTTGAAAACTTTATGGATCATATATCAGCAAGTTGTTGAAAAATCAATAAATAGTTCTTTGAGGGAGTTACATGTGCTGTGGAGGAAGGGGAACCGGTGGATGCATTGTACTTCGATTTCCGTAAGGCCTTTGATAAGGTGCCACATCAAAGGTTGTTGCAAAAAATAAAAGCTCATGGTGTAGGGGATAACATACTGGCATGGATAGAAGATTGGCTAGCTAAATGGAAACAGTAGGCATAAATGGGTCATTTTCTGGTTGGCAAGATGTAACGAGTGGTGTGCCACATGGATCTGTGCTGGAGCCTCAACTTTTTATAATTTATATAATTGACTTAGATGAAGGAACCGAAAATATGGTTGTTACATTTGCTAATGACACAAAGATAGGTAGGAAAGTAGGTTGTGAAGAGGTCATAAGGGGACTACAGAGGGATATAGATAGGTTAAGTGAGTGGGCAAATACCTGGCAAGTTGAGTATAATGCGGGAAAGTGGGAAATTATCCATTTTGGCAGGAAGAATAAAAAAGGAGCATATTATCTAAATGGTGAGAGATTGCGGAGCACTGAGATGCAGAGGGATCTGGGTGTCCTCATGCATGAATCGCAAAAGGTTAGTATGCAAGTACAGCATGTAATTAGGAAAGCTAATAGAATGTTATCGTTTATCACGAGGGGAATTGAATACAAAAATAGGGAGGTTATGCTTCAGCTATACAGGGCATTGGTATTGAGACCACATCTGGAGTACTCTGTACAGTATTGGTCTCCTTATTTAAGGAAGGATGTAAATGCGTTGAAAGCAGTTCAAAGAAGGTTTACTAGACTGGTACCTGGAATGGGCAGGCTATCTTATGAGGAAAGATTGGACAGGCTAGGCTTGTATCTGCTGGAATTTAGAACAGTAAGAGGCAACTTGATTGTTTCTTTGTTTCAAAGAAACATATAAGATCCTGAGTGGTCTTGACAGGGTGGATGTGGAAAGGATGTTTCCCTTTGTGGGAGAATCTAGAACCAGTGGTCACTGTTTAAAATAAGGGGTTGCCCATTTAAGATCGGGATGAGGAGAATTTTTTTCTCTGAAGGTCGTGAGTCTTTGGAACTCACTTCCTCAAAAGGCGGTGGAAGCAGAGTCTTTAAATATGTTTAAGGCAGAGGTAGATAGATTATTGATGAGCAAGGGGATGAAAGATTATCGGGGGGTAGATGGTTATGTGGGGAAATCAGTTCAGCCATGGACTTAGTGAATGGCGGAGCAGGCTCGAGGGGCCGAGTGGCCTACCCCTGCTCCTAATTTGTATATTCATATGTACAAGAGAGCAGACTTCCTTAAAAAGTGTTAAGTTTCCAGACTTGTGTCATTTGCCCAATTCATTGCATCAACTTTCTGCGTATATTTCAATAGTATGTAAAAATAAATTACAGCATTACCAGGAATATAGAACCAGTCATAAAACAGTCAATTAGGAGTAATGTTTTGAACTAAATTGGTATTGATCTCTAGGAGCTCCTACTGAATGCTGAAACGTCAAAGTAGTTTGCATGTATTACTGCTAATTTGTTGGTGTGCAGTTGAAAATGAATGCACCATGTGTTGCCTTTAAAAATATTTGCAGACAATATTTTAAAAATCTGTCAATGGTTTCATTTCATTTTTGTACCATAGTATTAAATTAAAACAGTTCTCAATTTTACTGCTTTTCCATAAAAGCTGTGGCAGGCAAGTATTAATTTGGGTCGCCAGACAACCACATGGTAAATAGCAACAGTTCATGCACAGAGGTTGTACCATCTCTCTCTACTTGTGAAAACTGCCTGTCTTAGAAAAGGAACAGGCATATCCGCGCACAAAGCAATCCAAATATTCTAAAATTTGCAGATAAACCTTGAATGGTCCCTCACTCTTTCCTTCCTCCTAAAATGTACAGGCTTTCATAATACAAACTTAGCATTATCTAATCGCAATTTCTCTATTTGCCTTGTCTTCTCTGCTGCTCTGTTGTCACCCATGGCTCAATTGGTAGCATTCTTGCCTCTGAGTCAGAGGTTCTGGGTTCAAAGTCCCACTCCAGAGACAAAATCCAGGCTGACGTTCCAGTGCAGTACTGAGGGAGTGCTGCACTGTTAGAGGTGATGTCATTAAACCAAAGCCTTGTCTGCTCTCTCGGATAAATGTAAAAGATCCATGGCAGTATTTCGAAGAAGAGTAGGGGAATTATCCCCAGTGTGCTGGCCAATATTTATCCCTCAATCAACATCACTTTTTTTTTTAAGTATTATTTGTTCATTATCACATTGCTGTTTGTGGGAGCTTGCTGTGCGCAAATTGGTTGCCATGCTTCTTACAACAGTGACTACACTTCAAAGTACTTAAGCAAAATACTGTTCATACTAGAAATCTGAAATAAAAACAGCAAATTCTGAAAATACACAGGAGGGCAGGCAGCATCAGTGGAGAGAGAAATGGAGCCAACGTTTCAGGTTGATGACCAATGTTACATCTCTAACTTTTTCCAGTTCTGAAGAAAGGTCATTAACCTGAAGCATTAACTCTGCTTCTCTCTCTCCACAGATGCTGCCTGACCTGGTGAGTGTTTCAGCATTTTCTGTTTTTACTTCAAGCATACTTCATTGGCTGTGAAGTCCTTTGGGATATCGTGAGGTTGTGAAAGATGTTATGTAAATACAAGTCTGTCTTTCTTTTCGGTCTTGGTAGTGTCCCACAGATGAGAGTTCACCCTTGACTCTGCTTTCTTAAATCAAAAAAAAAGTTTGGTTCTTGATTTATTTTGTCACAAACAAACAGCAAGTGAAAAGTGATTCTACTTCTTCCCGTTCTGTGTCGCACAAATAAACTGAGGCATGACATTGTCAAATTCATTATGACATAATTCTTACTGCAGTAGAAATGAAAAAGTTATTCAGAGTAATATAACTATATACATGGAAATCCTTAAAGACATTGAAATTGAAAGAAGCAATTGGAAAGGAATTGTTATATGCCAAAACTCTGAAATGCAATTTACTGTTAAGGACAAAGCTGGTTTCATTTTGATCCTCCACATTTGCTGATGCTGAAATTATTTATATTTTGCAGGATTTGCACTGCAGCATCTCTGAAAATATCAGCTGCTTCTCAACCAGCTTAGGTATGTCTTGCAAACGTAATGTGCTGTATGTTCTGTTTTTACAATAAATTCCATCAACTTCAGTCTCACTTTATACATTACTATATGCCTTTTTGGTCCAGGTTTTAACTTTCAAAATATCATCAAAAATGGCTAGCACAAACAGCATAGCACAAGCAAAAAGGACAGTTCGACAGCTTAAAGTAGAGGCCAGCATTGAAAGGATAAAGGTAAGGAATTTGAACTTTGTAACAATATGGGGCTTTATGTTGCTGTAAATGAAAACAAGGCCACTGCAAGGTTTGTCATTTTTCAAACAAATCAAACTGATGGTGCCGAAATGTTGCATTGCAACTGATGAGTCAGTCAGGTGTTTGAGCACAACTCAGAAGAGCCTTGTGTGCATTTTAACTACAAATTTGCACAGTAAGTTTGCAGGTTTCACAAAGTCATCAAGGGACTGGGCAATTGATTTAGTACTTTCATTATACTAAGCTGAAAGGGCCAATGCACACAGGCAGCACAATTTATCCAAACTCCAGTTCTGTTTTTTTTTGGCAAGTTTTACGCATTTCACCCCTCATGTCCTGAAGGCCTTGACACTTACGGGGATAAAACTGTACTGGTGTCAACAAAACTCTATAGCTCATCCAAGTGACCCCATTCCTCATAGATGAGATTAGATGACGAGTATCAGCAAGTTCTGTTTTGGACAGCACCTCAGCTAAACCCAATCCTGGATGATTTAGTCCCCATAGACCGAGGGGCACTGAAACCATCTGCTGCATGGACATGATTAGCTAACGCGACGCAAACTGGGAATCAAATCTGGTTTGTTCTGTTTTATTCTGATAACCATGCAGGAGGCATTGTTAAATGCATTTGCTTTTTCCAGCTGCAGCTTTACTGTGACTATTGAAAATAGTAATAAAAATCAGACTGAGGTCACCTCTTAAAAGTAGCCCTTTTTTACAGTACTGTTAAGGTCATTACAGTGCAAGAGGAATGATGCTATGGTTCTGTGGTGGCAGTAATTAGCAGCTTTCAAACATTTATGGCACTGACCCCAAACATGCAGTGTAACATGGTCATGTTGTTGCATAGACAATAATTAGAATTAAAAGCCTGGAATTTCCTTTTATTTTTCACTGGTAAATGTGACATACAATTGACAGAGTGCCAATTTTTAGCAAGGAAATTCAGAATTACAGAATTGTTGCAGCACAAAAGGAGGCCATTCGGCCCATCGTGTCTGTACCGGCTCTCCAAAAGAACAACTCGGGTGTTAGTAATTTCTGCCACATTTTCTGAAATCACTTCATGCGGGTTCCCTTGCTATTCTTGGCCACTTTCCACCATCTACCCATTGAAACCCTGCATCACTCTTGTCCATAGCTCTACCCCTTCCCCCACCCCGTCAAATGGTGCAACTAACATGAGTTTTCTGCTTTGACACCACCAGTATTATGTCGTAAATTTACTCATGAATGAGACACAGTGGGGTCTTTGTCGCCTGAATTCAATATAGCTGAGGAGTTTGAGCATTGAAGATTCCCAAAACTATTTTTGTTTTATTTTTGTAACATGCTTGCGCGTTTACTGCTAACATTATCTACAGATATGGGGTCAGCTTCCAAATGTACACTGGTAACTGCCTCAGACTGTTTGCAACCTTGGATTCTATTTGATCGCAAGTGGAGCTTCTCACTCCATATCTTCATTTTCCTGGCTAGGTGCAGCTGCAATAACAGTCAAGAAGCTCAATATCTAGGACAAAGCAGTCAGCTTGATATGTACCTCATCCATTTCCCTAAAGATCCATCACTGCATGCAGTGTGTACTATCTACACGATGCAACTAGCCAAGACTTCCTTGGCAGCAGCCCCCAAGCCCACAACCTCCATTACCCAGGACAAGGGCAGCAGGTGCATGGGAACAACATCATCTCCAAATTCCTATCCAGGTCACATCATCCAGACTAAGACATATGTGATTGTTCCTTCATTATCACTGGGTTAAAACCCTGGAACCCTCTTCACCGCATGGACTACAATGGTTCAAGAAGAAGGTGCAGTCCCACCTTCTCGGGGTAACTAGGGATGGGCAATAATTACTGGCCTTTCCCACATCCCGTGAATTAATTATTTGAAATTGGAAGTGAGAATTGAACCAAGCTGTGGCTTTTGCTCAGTAGTGGAGGGAAAGTGCTAATGTGTTCTCTGCTCAGTGCTGGGGAGGTAGGACCGGCTGCATGCTCCACTCAATGATTTTTGTTTTAATCCATTCACAGGATGTGGGTATCACCAGCATTTATTGCTCATCCATAATTGCTCTTTAGAAGGTGCCAGTGAGCTGTTGCCTTGAGTCCATAAGGTGAAGATGCTCCCACAGTGGTGTTAGGTCGGGAGTTGCAACAATAAAAGAATGGCGATATATTTCTAAGTCGAGATGTTGTGCAACTTGGAGGGAAACTTGCAGGTGATGGTGCCTGCTGCCCTTGTCCTTCTATGCAGTAGAAGTTGAGGGTTTGAGTGATACTGTTGTTGAAACCTTGGCGAGTTGTTGTAGTGCATCTTGTAGATGGTACACGCTGCAGCCACGTTGCGCCAGTGGTGGAGGGATTGAATATTTAAGGTGGTAGTTGGGCTGCCAATCAAACGGCCTTGTTCTAGATGGTATTGAGCTTCTTGAGTGTTCGAGTTGCACTCATCCAGATGAGTGGGGAGTATTCCATCCACTTTTGCCTTTTGGTGGAAAGACTTTGTGGAGTCGAGAGGTGAGTCACTCAGTGCAGAATACCTAGTTTCAGACCTGCTCTTGTAGTCATAATGTTTGTGGCTTGTCTAGTTAGGTTTGTGATCAATGCTGACCTTCAGGATGTTAATAATGGGGGACTTGGTAATAGTAATGCTATTGAATGTCTAAGGGACTTGGTTAGATTCTCTTTTGTTGGAGATGCCCATGGCCTGGCACTTATGTGGTGCGAATGTTACTTGCCACATATCAGCCCAAGCCTGAATGTTGTTCATGTCTTACTGCATGCGAGCATGGACTACTTCATTATCTGAGGAGTTGTGAATGAAACTGAACACTCTGCAATCATTAGCAAAAGTCCTCACTTCTCACCTTATAACAACTACTTGTATTTATATAGAACATTTAACATCATAAAATGGCCCAAGGCGCTTCACAGAGGCATTATAAAACCAAATATGCTGTGTCATCTAAGGAGATATTAGGGAAGATGACCAAAACTTTGATCAAAGCAATAGGTTTTAAGGAATACAAAACAAAGTGCTGGAAATAGCAGGTTCTGGCAGCATCCATGAAGAGAGAAATAGAGTTAACGTTTCAGGTCTGTGACCTTTCATCAGAACTGGCAAAGGTTAGAAATGTAATAGGCTTTGACCAAGTGAAAAAGGGAGGGGGGTGGGAAAGAAGAACAAAAGGGAAGGTATGTGAGAAGGCAGGAGAGATTATATGACAAAGATGTCACAGAAAAGGCAAAGGGAGTGCTAATAGTGGTATAAAAAGACAAAGCATTAATCCAGAGAGAGTGTTAATGGCTGAATAATGAACAGCTCTGTCCAAAAGCAAAAATTGGAAAAACAAGTTTACAGCAGGCCCATGGTTAAAAAATTGAATAAAATAAAACAAAATTAAAAAGGCAGTTATGCTCTGAAATTGTTGAACTCCATGTTGAGTCCAGATTGCAGTAGAGTGCCTCATGGGAAGATAGGTTTTTAAAGAGTGTTTTTAAAAGGGAGTAAGCGAGGTAGAAAGATGGAAAGGTTCAGGGAGGGCATTCCGGAGGTTAGGGCGTAGGCAGCTGAAGGCACGGCCACCAAAAGTGGAGCGATTAAAATTGGGGATGCTCAACAGGCATTAGAGGAGCACAAAAGTCTTTGAGGGCTATAGGGTGGGAGGAGATTAGAAATAGGGAAGGGCTAGTCCATGGAGGGATTTGAAAACCAGGATTAGGATTTTAAAATTGAGGCATTCCTTATGCAGGAGGTTCTGATGGAGGCAAGGTCATCGATGAAGCAGCTGAAGGTAATTGGGTCGAGGACACTGCCTTGAGGAACTCTTGTAGCAATGGCCTGGGGCTGAGATGATTAGCCTCCAACAGCCACAACTCTCTTCCTTTGTGCTAGATATAACTCCAGCCAGTCGGAAGTTTGCTCCCTGATTCCCATTGACTTCAGTTTTACTAAGGTTCCTTGATGCCACACTCAGTCAAATGCTGCCTTGATGAGAAGGGAATAAGGATCCTGGGCTTGATAAATTAAGGCATAAAGCACAATAACAAGGAAATTATAGTGAGCCTTTATAAAACACTGGTTTCAGCTGGAGTATTGTGTCCAATTCTGGGAACCACACTTTAGGAAGGTTGTGAAAGAATTTGAGAGGCTACAGAAAAGATTTAAGAGAATGGTTCCAGGGATGAGGGACTTCAGATATGTGGATAGTTTGGAGAAACTTAGAGAAGAGAAGGTTGGGAGGAGATTTGATAGAGGTGTTCGAAATCATGAGTCTGGTCAGAGTAGATGGGGAAAAACTGTTCCCATTGTAGAAGGGTCTAGGTGTCCAAAACCAGAGGACACCAATTTAAGGTGAATGGCAAAAGAACCTAAGGCGACATGGAAAAGTTTTTCATGCAGCATGTGGTTAGGATCTGGAATGCACTGCCTGAGAGTGTGCTGGAGGAAGAATCAACTATAGCTTTCAAAAGGGTATTTGCAGGGCTACAGAGAAAGGCCAGGAGAACGGGACTATCTGAGTTGCTCTTGCAGAGAGCCAGCACACACAAAACGGGCCAAACAACCTCCTGTGCTGTAACCATTCTATGATTAGGGCAGTCCCTCTAAATAGATGGAGGTGGACGCATTCTATTGGTTGAATTTTGGCACAATCCTATTTAGGGTCAGGGGTGGTGGTGGGGATTGTGTTGTCTGGTATCGCTATTCAATGGAGCTAGCAGTCCTTGTTCATTGGGGTGAATGCATTGTGGCTGAGTGCTGTGTTTCATTGCTGCTCGGATTGAAGTATTCTCCATTCTGTTCCAGGTCATTCCACATTTGCTATTATTGTCTCTGCAGTCTCTAACTTCTCTAAATGGGTCAGGCTTACATCTTCTGTATGATTGAGGGCTTTATTGAAAATGCTGTCAGTAGCTATCTTTATCCCTACTACAGACTGCTTCTGCCTTTTCTGTTTGTTTTTGCGATCTTTGGCTGTCGCCAGTGGAGAAGGTCTGTTATTTCTGTTCAGTAGGGAGGGGCTTCTGGAATCTCTGCTTCATGTGGCTATTTTCTACATTAATTCAATGTTTTTCTGAAAATTAGGATGTACACTGTTTCACTGGACGGACTGACACTTGTCGAATTCTGTTCAAACGACAGCCTTGTTCTTAATTACTGACAGCCATGTCTCCGTTTCGTGATCTCTCCATTTGGCATGATATTCCTTTGAGGACTAAATTTGGCTAAGCTTTCAGAGCCATGTTCTTTCATTGACTTCTGTTTTTTTTTTACACTTTTGTTTAACAATTTTTTTTTAACAGATTGTTTTAAGGTTCTGGGTGCTTAGATTTTATGATGCTGAAATTATGCATTTTTAAAGAAAATAAAAACTGACAGCTAATTGAAGGTTTATGTAATGGATGCCATGTAATTTTAAATCATACCCCATTGTTCTTAATTAGTCACAGTATTTCATTCACAACACTACCTGCAAGTGTCATACCTTGAAATTCCAAGACCTCTCAGCATTTTTAGTAAGTAGTGGATATATATTTTTAAAATCAGAATAAAAAGAATTTTGGGAGGAAACATGAATATTAATTGGTTATTAAAAGAGTAAACAGCCAAAGCATCTGTGTTTATAAAGAACAAAAACAAGTTAACATTTAGGGTGGGACCCTCCATCAGGACTAAGAGTCTCACCCAAACTGATAACCATTCAGATACAGACTGATTTACTATGCATTTCTAGCCTTTTCTGTTTATCTAACACTAACCCCTCTTGTTTATGTACATAAAATGTTATATTTGAAAGGCAGTTTGGTGATCTTGTGCTATCCAGTAACAGTTGCATCTATTTCCTAGTGAAAATCCTCAAATATAAATTATTTGGCCTTTTTGTTTTGCAGGTTTCAAAGGCTTCAGCAGATCTTGTGCGCTACTGTGAGGAACATGCCAAAAGTGACCCTCTGCTCATGGGCATCCCAACCTCAGAAAACCCCTTTAAGGATAAGAAGCCTTGCATTATATTATAGTTATAGATCACCTTTGTGCTTTTCTTTTTAAACAGACCAATATTAGACTAGATCTTGATGTGATCTTAATGCCCTCTGGTATCCACACGAAGCGTAGTTTATTTTTTTCCCATGTTGAGTTTTTCATTTTCCCCCTTCGCTGCCCACGCACCCCCACCCCCCCCAAAAATCAAATCAGATTAGATTAGAGTCGGGAACAACTTGTGAATTCAGAACAAAAAGATGCTAAAACAATGTTTGTGCCACAAAAGAATAATGAAGCTCGAATGTAATCAATAACACTTATAATATGCCTTTATATTTACCATCGTTTCTTATGTTAATGCAAAAGTGTGCAATTTTTAAACTTACAGATGTGCGTGTTATATATACTTAACATAGACCACCATCCTAATTGTTAATCTTGAAATAGGTCCTTTCCAATTAATTATTGTGCAGAACTCTGTCTGTGGACCAGAAGTAGCTACACTCGACTTGGATGTCCAACTGAATGCTGCAATGCAGCGTACCACTGGAACTTTCGAGTCGCTCCCAACACTCTGCCTGCTTGTGTTGTCGCACGTCACTTCCCCATCCATTCATCGGTATGCCGTAACTGTCCGGGAAATCTAGTGAATCAAGGAAAAATAACATCCCCCGTTTACCAGGACCTTAACAGTGCCCTCCACACTGCTTCAAATCATGCAGTCCCTTTTGGATCCACTCAGTTAACCCTCAACAATGCAACTTCCATCCTGTTGAAGCTTGGAAAGCCGAATGGCATTCACAAGAAGTCACAAACGTATGCCTCATGAAAGGCTCGACACAGAAGATCCCTGTCTTTGATCTTCTGTGAAATCTGTGGGTAACCCTAAATCACATCTGCACAAACCATGTTAGATACGGCTACTTGCACAAATGAAAAAGTAAAAACTCTCCAGTGTGTGACTGTAGTCGCCTGGAACAGATCATGGAACGTATAACGACTCCATGCCCAATTCACAACTATGGAGGCATCAAAGCGATACACTCTGCTAGTCCTGAAGCAATTATCTGGTTTAACCACCTAAATGTAAAATTTAAATTGTTGCTATACATCTACATCAGTGATAAGAAATAGAGATCACCCCACCACTTCTGATTCTCATTCTTCTGCCCACTTTATCTTTGCAACCTGTTCAAGCTTATGTGTCCCCTCCAGCACCCTTTGGCCCTTTTGGCTCTGGTGGTCTTGTCTAACCTCCTCCTTTGCCTCAACATTGGTGGCGGAACCTTCAGCTGCCTCAGCCTGACTCTTAAACCCCACCTTCTCTCTTCTCTCTGCCTTTTGAAAGCCTCCTTAAAATCCAGTTTTGGCAATGCTTTAATTTACCCCTCTCAATTCTCCCACCAAGATTCAATATCCATCATAGAACCATAGAAAAATTACAGCACTGAAGGATGCGATGCAGCCTGTCGTGTCTGTGCCAGCTGAAAACTAGCCGCCCAATCTAATTGCACCTTCCAGCACCTGGTCCATAGTCATGCAGGTTACAGCACTTCAGGTGCATGTCCAGGTACATTTTAAAAGAATTGAGGGTTTCTGCCTCCACCACCATTCCTGGCAGTGAATTCCAGACACCCGCCGCTCTCTGGGTGAAAAGGTTTTTCCTCATGTCCCCTCTAATCCTTCTACAAATCACCTTAAATCTGTGCCCCCTGGTAATTGACCTCTCTGCTAGAGGAAACAGGTCCTTCCTGTCTACTCTAGGCCCCTCATAATTTTGTATACCTCAATTAAGTCACCCCTCAGCCTCCTCTGTTCACTTTTTAATTTCCTTCTGAAAGCACCTTGGGAAATATTTCAGGTTTATCGGCACAACCATTGGTTGAGACTTCTATTACCAACATTTTCAAAACATTGGGGAGTGGAGTTGTCCATTCCAAGCACAATGAACACAGGGCCTATGTTGCCAATCTCTCTGTTCGGTGACTCAAGAGCGATGCATTAAGTTTGAAAGTTTCCTGTGCTTGGAAGTGCAGGTCAGATCTCTTTGCTTCAGTGAAAGATAAGTAAAATGTAGGAGAAAAAGTTGTTTTCGCAGCCTGTCTCTCCAATACACCAAACAGGTTGTAAATGTTGAGAGTTGAATGTTGCGAAAACCGCTCGATAATTTATTAAACTTATTGGCACGCAATTTGAGATTTATAAGAATAAAGCTTTGTGTAACTGAATTGTTTAGTGAAGAAGACTATTTTCAAACCCATTGACCCTTGTTTTTATATTTCTACTTGTTAAATTTGGATCTTTGTTCTTCAGTGGTCACACCCCACTGCTGTTGCTTCCATATTCTTTTCATTTTTTTTATATCTTAATTTGGAAAATTATCAGCATGATTTTAATTTTTAATGGTGTTCAAAGAACTTTGTATCTGCAGTATTAACCATGGTATTGCCTTAGATCAATACAATAAAGATAAAATACCTTTTTTAAACTTGCCAAAATGAAAACTGCAATGCAAAGTTCATCTTTACCAATTGGATGGTATTATGTAGCCTGTGAACAATATAGAACAGCTGTAATGATTATAACAAAACACTCTCGAGCATTCTTTTCATTTGAATTCTAGGAGCCAGCATTTATGCCTTTAAATCCATTTTCAGTAGTCATTCACAGACGTATAGACACATTTTATCCAGAGTCTGCCATCACCTGAAAGAACAGTAGAATTTAACAGCAAAAACACCTGGTGCCAAAAAGAGCCTCATTTTATATGTGGCCTTGTGACTTAGATATTTTACAACTAAAACTAATTTTTAACTCCTCCATTAGAATTCTTAGCACCTACAAAGGAATATGCATGATTTCTATTAATTTACATAACTCAGAAAATTAGCTATTTGGAATATCTCAACTATTTATGGTTCCAGATCTGTTGATCCTTCCATTACCTTAGGGATTTCTTATTTTCTATTCATGCTGTAATATTTCAGATGAAAACCTATTTGCATCAATTAAAATTATCTGTTCATTTGCATGTGGGACTTTAAACAATCTATTCAATACAATTCTGTTACTAAACACTATTGATCTAGAACTTGATTTCTTTCTGGTGAATTGCCCATGATGGAGTTTGTTATCATGTAACTTCTACTCCACTTTTTAGCTGTTTAACGATTAGCCTGGCTATTGGAAGCAACATTGTCCTAAGTATTTCCTGAATCACCTAAATTTCTAGTTGGTGCCGGCTTGCTCCATGTTTGTCTACCTTATGAGTGGATAACTGAATTCTCCCTTACTAATGGCGTATGTGATGATCGATCTTCAGCCTTGATGTTTGTGAATTTTTCTTTCATTGCAAAATGTGGTCACGGGAACCCTCCTGAGACACAACCATATAATAGACCAGAAGCCAACCTCAATGAAGTATTGAAAATATTTATTATAGCATCACCAACCACTTCAGCCATTTCCTTGAACACCTTTAATTAGCCTGCACAATTTTAATGGTTAAGCAACCAATTTGAGTTTTAATTTTACTTTCAATAGAAGCATCCAGTTCAACTCTTAGTAACAAAACAGATACAAAGTACCTGTTCAAATCTTCTGCCATGCTCTTGTCATTTATAATTAAGCCAAAGTCACCCTCCAACTTCCCTATTCATTCTCTAATGGACCTGTAACTCATAACATCAGCATAAAGTGCCTTCCCATTATTTTTGCTGCATTCAAGTATTGGTTCTAGATAATTTTAGCTTACTTAATATTTCTTTTTGTTAACACCAACCTCTTTATATACCTCTCTTTGTGCAAAACACTTTTACTTATTTTGTAAACCTGCAAATACTTCCTTGGACCCAAGTTACCCAGGTCTCCCCAAAGCCATTTTGGCTTTCTCATCATAAACTCGTAGCGATATAAAAGGCTTCACATCCTTTCAAGGCTTTCTGAAAATATTCTTTTCTCTTTTGATGTTAAATAGGAGAGGACGTCTCTTTTCATTTCTATAAACTGAGCCAATGGAAAGTGCAGAACCTGCATACTGTTATCCTAAACTTTTCACAGCCCCATACTTTAACTTGTGTGAAAAGTGATCCAAATTAATAAGGTACTGCCCCAACTCTGGGTCACCTATCAATTGCAGTCTGTTGCTAAGTCTACCCTCCAGTGCTTGTCCTCACATGCTGAATTAAGAAGTAATCATTTATTGCATCACCAGTTTATTTTTGACGGGGTTGGTGGCGGCTCCCACCTCTTGTGCTTGTTGAATGTTTGTCTACCTTATGAGTGGATAACTGAAATCTCCCATCACCGCCCTAGTGATTTGATTACAAAGCTGCAGATCCAATTCTTCATTCAGTGTCTGGAACACAAGAAGCACTTTGATATTTCTGACAAATCCTGGTTGGAGCTAGAATGCTTCCTCATTATCCTCGCTACTTGCAATATCCTGTCACTCTACTATTATTCCTTTCCAAACAAAGATGGCCATTCCACCCCACCATCTTACATACTCCATTGTTTCAATATAATTTTTAATAATTTGTGAAATTCAGATCCAACACAAAATCCCAGCCACATTTCTGTGGATCTGCTGTGTAGAATTCACTTACCACCCAGTAGTTAAGAGGCAAAGATTACACCTGAAATACTTCTAAACTTCACTGCAACAAGTTTTAAGCTTGGAGTTTTTTTAAAAATCCTTTTAACTATTCATTTTTGTTTCTTTTTAAAAGATTAGCTGAATTCTTTAGCAAATACACTTATTAAATTTAAAGCTTTAACTTAATCTTTCGACTTGCAATTTTGATCATTATACGGTTTCACTCTTCCACAAGTCAGTTTTGCTTCTGGATTACAACAATGGTTTAATGTCATTCTCAAATGAGAAATATGTGGATGAAATTAAAATTATTACCCTAGTGTGAACAATATCTTTTATTAAGATAGATGGATAAGTTAATAAGTTGCTTCTACTTAATGATCTTCACATTGACAGACGAATGAGGAGGACTGGCCATCAACTGTGCTAAGAACATGGCTTGGCTTGTGTTCTTATGAACCTTATTGAACAGATGTTATCTCTGTTTTTTTTATAGTGGGGAGGGAAAAGATGGTGTTTGCTGAATTGCATTTTAAATGGAAAAATTGTTTCAGGTTTAATCATGTGCAGTGATAAGTCAAACTGTAAAAGCCTTATTAGTATGAAGGAAAAGAAATATGAAGTATTAAGATGTACACAGACTGTAATTTAACAATTTCGAAGCCTTATATTTATGTTCATGTTGAATGAAAAGCTTAATTGTCACAATAGTACTGTTGCCTGCGCCATAATGGAGTCTAAATGCTACTCCATGTTAAGAGACTCAAAAGAGTGATTGCAATAAGTTAGACATCTGTCCTTTCACCTCTGGGATCTGAGTTTGAATCTAGTCCAGGCTGATATGATGTCTCTCTGCTGATTGTAAGGATCGCGTGAAATTATGTTGGAGTACTTTCAATCTGGTTCAAAGTGAACATGGACCTGCAGTTCAACTCTAAGTTGCCAAACATATTCCAAGGTTGTAAAGATGGCCTGTTGAAGCACTGTTTTTACTGTACCCAATCTGGGGCATACTTGATTGCAACACTGGATTCCAATAAAATAGAATAATCCATTTCCCAATGCTGACATTCCTCCCCTTGATGGTCTAAAATATTTCAGAAAATGAAAACTACTCAAAATGCATAATTCTAGGATGTCAGTCTGATCACATTTATACATGAGGACAGTTTGTTACTCAGACCCTGTAGCTATGGCCTACCATGCTGCACATTGGTGATTATTTTATGCCTCAGAATTAATATCCATAGTTTAGTCTAAATCTCACAAGATAGTAAAAAAAATGCATTGTGTTTGCTAATCACTAATTCTGTATCATTATGAACTAGGAAGCCAGAGTCATATTATATATTCATTTATTCTGTCAATGTCGTCTTTTTGCTTTGTACCTATTTTCTTCCTTTGATTTAATCGTTGCTATAAAATTAAGTTCCTCTTTACACATATGTTGCTATTTACCGTTAGAAGAAAAAATCTACTACAACTTACAATGATTTTTCTATTAATATTTGCCAACACTACAAATTATTAGACAGCAAGTAATTTTGTATGTTTTATCTTTATTTCCCTAATTCCACTTTGTGAAAAAGAAAATGCTGAAATTGTTATCAGTGCCGTGAATGTGTTCAGTATTGTGGATGCGGTTACTCAATTCATTTTATTAATAAACTCATTGCATTTTATAACTTTTGTTTCTTGAATTTATTAAGGACCGATTAAATGTTTTTATATGCTTGTGGCAGTGTAAGGATGAGTCCTAGTTGATCGCCTAAAGTGAAAATAAACCTGTCTTGCTAGCTTTTTCTGATGATCCTCTCCTCCTCCTGCCGAAACCTAGAGAGGGATGGCCATTGAGATGCCCATAACTTCTATATAAGCAACACATGGTAACTGCTCCCTGGGGGAATGGGTACAGATAACACAAAGTGAGTGAGTTCCATTTTGAGATGCAATAAACAGCATAAAAGGACAGAAATTGGTGGAAACAAACAGATTATCTACTGGCAGCAGGTAGAGAAAGAATGAGTCCCCTTCAAGAGAAAGGACTGAATATGGTGATTGTTTCCCATTCAGTGCCTGTTTCACAGGAGTGCTAAGTATCTGGACTGTCTGGAAACTGACTTCATTATGGTGCTTTGGCTTAATTTCCATCTTAGGGAGGCACAGGGTCTCCATGTCAAATATGATAATGAATCACATAAAGTGAGATGTGCAATGAGTGCACCTGTATCATAGCAGCAGACTCACAACCTATGAAAATCTAGCTGGTGAGTTTGCCACCAGGGTAAGGGAGTGGAATTCAATAGAGTGCTGTCTTAGAATCTGTCCATCAACAGTGCCACTGCAAAAGTTGCTTTCAATTTTGAAATGGTCATCTTCCTGTTTCATTGTGTTCACTTACAGCAAGATAGACTGCATATTTTTGAAATGTTAACGCTATAAGTGGATTCTACTGCTAATCTGATGCAAACAGTGCCTGTGGTTATAAGTGCCTAGCTTGGAACTGAGCCATATATCAGGAAATTCCCAAATTCAATCACTGATCTGTAGTTTCTCAACTGGACTCAAAGTGGGGATATTACAGCTGAACTCAGGACCCCTGGGCTAGAGTGGCTAAACTTCAACCAGCGTTCTGGTTTGTGGTTGCTATCCAGTGACGTAATCTGATGAGAGCATGTGTTTGGAGGAACAGTTCAGGCGTGGCTTTTTTGCTTTCTGTAATCAATAGTCAAATTGCATGTCATTATTTTCTATCCAGACATGTTTGAAGAATAGCATTAGGATGTGTTAACAGAAGGACCCCGTGACATTGAACCCCAGCATAAAAGTTAGCAACTTCGAGTGAGTGAATAGTGCTATTATTCTGGGGCATTTTTCTTCATTTTTACCCTTATTGGCTCAGTGATTTCATCAGGTATAGATCTGAGTCATAAAGACCAGAAAAGTCCCAGGTTCCATCATTGATCTGTGAAATGAGCTGCAGTTTGTCGGGGTGGTGGTAGTAGCGCTATATTTGGCCTCTGTGCCCTGGATAAGTAAGTGTGAATCACCAATCAAACATCGCCGTGGTTGGGGGACATTTAATGGAAGCCATATGACGAGATTTCAAATAGGAGTTACAGAAGAGAAGGGAGATGAGGACACATTCAAAATTTTTTTTTTTTTTAGAGAGATAGGAGAAAATTGAGAAAAGAGGAATTTCTTTTTGTGTTTGTTTGGATTAAATTACTAGACCTTCTCAATTTGACACTATGCTAATCTGTGACCAAAACTGCTTCCTTTCACCTTTGAAACTTTACCCACTTTTGAACCTAAGTCATGATGTAACCATTTCAAGACTTCAGGTAGATTTTGTGTCTTTATCTGCTGGACCAGATTGCCTGCCCTTGTAAAACCTGCCTGATTTTAATTCAATTCATTTCAGTGGAATGAAAATTGGAAGTTGGGAGGGTTCCATAATGGGTGAGAGTTCTGTTTTGCCAGTTAGTGAAGACAAAAATCTATCTCTTAATTTCTTCAATGTCACCTCACCTACCTCCATAAACTCCAACTCATGGGGCTGAATTTTCAGGCTCCTCGGAGGTCGGGAACCTAAAATAACAGTGCCGACTAGCGTGTCAGTTTTGAGATGCCATTCTTGCACCAGCAATGTTCATCTGGGTAGGGGGAGGGCAGGACAGATATCCTGTCTGCCTCCCAATTGAAGACAATGAAAGTTATTAAAGAGCTCATTATGAGGTCGTTTAAAGGAGGAGGTTGAAATTTTCACAGGGACGTGTGGGTTGCACGCCAGCTGAAGGATGGCAGGTACAGAGTGGGGAGCCAGTCATAGCCATACCAGGGAATTACCCGAGCCCCATAAGAGGGTCAGAGGGCAGAGGGAGATTCAGCCTTTGGAAAGGAGGTGCCCTTGGTCCTGCTTAGGTGGCAGGGAGATTGGGCACTCAGTGCTTTGGCATTGAATGGGGTCATCAACCCCCCCCCCCCCTCCATGGGGTCAGAAGAGCAGGAGGCAAGGCTGCCAATCCAAAAAAGAAGGCTACAGCTGGCAATGGGAGCATAACTCAGATTTTGGGCCCAATGGCGATGAGAGGCAGCAACCTCTGCCGAAAGGGCAGAACCCCAAGCAACAGGCGGGCACAACAGCAGAGAAAAGAGGGGCAGGAAGGCAACAGAGACCATACCCTCAACACGAGCTATTGCCGAAGACAGAGCTACCTGGAGATGACAATGCCACAAGAGACTGCGACTCTCCAGGCAGTTGGTCACAGACATCAGAGACCTCATCACCGAAGACCTCATAGCACTGGTCACCATGCCCTGCTAGTGGCTGTCAGTCACTGTGGCCTGAACATCTCTTCTGGCTCCTTCCAAGGATCAGCTGCAGACCTTAGTGACATCTCACAAACGGCAGCATGCCACTGCATTTCGTAGGTCACTGATGCTCTCTTTGCTAGAGCTGCGCAGTACTTTTTACAACAGATGCGACTGCACAGGGACAGAGGGCAGTGGGTTTCAGCGCTATTGCTGGATTCCCCCAGGTGCAGGGCATTATCGATTGCACCCGTGTGGCCATCAAGGCAATAACTGACCGCTGAGTGAGATTCATTACAGGAAGGGCTTCCATTCCCTCACTATTCAACTGGTCTGTGACCACAACAAGAGATTCCTCCATGTGTGTGCTCGCTTTCCTGGCAGCTGCTGTGACCCCTTCATCCTCCAGCAGTCCACGCTGCCTCAGATCTTCACTCCAACCCTCAAAGTCCATAGATGGATCCTAGGGGATAAGATATGGCTATTGACCCTGCTGCAGAATCCCCAGACAGAGAGACACAGGGCTTACAATGTCACCTGCTCAGTAGGGCAACTATTCAGGCCATAAGGCTTCTGAAGATGTGATTCTGGTGGATAGACTAGTCAGGTAGCACTCTCCAAAACCCTCCTGCAAGGGGCTCGGTCCTTGTGAGACCTGTCTGGAAGGTTAGCGGGGTGCACTCACCCTGCCAGAACCTATGAGGTCATTGAGCCTTTTACAGCACTGAATACAGGTTCTTCTAGTCATGCTTCTGTCGCTGACGGTGGCAGCTATCTGCACCCAGGCCTCTAACATTGCATCTAGGTCAGCATCGATGAAGTGAGGGACAGCCCTGCCCCGGGTGCCAGGCCTCTGGCTGTTCTGTGACATCGCGCTTCCCTCTGGTGCTATAGAAGGCTTTGGCGCAATCAGCAGATTTCTCAAGACAACCATCAGCCTCAATGATGGCTGCCAAGTAGTCCCGCACTTCATCTGATCTGCCTCTTTTCCCACTCCTACGAGCTCCAATTGGACAGAGAACCTGTTTCCATATTAATTAAGGGCTCACCCACGTGAAAGTCGTGACTTTAATCAGTTTCCTACCAGAGTTGGGTTCAGTACCTGAAGACATTCCTGACTCCTGTTTTCTGCCTCTGTGGGGAAAATTCAGCCCATGTATTCTCCCACAAAAATCCCATAACCCTCTTCCTCATCAACCTTCCTAAAATCTCTTCTGTTCAACCATGCTTTCAGTCTCCATGCTATTATTTCACTTTCTCTTCTGCTTGATATATACTTTACATGTGCCCTGTAAAGTGCCGAGAAGTTTTCTTTACTATAGAAATGTAAGTTATTATCTATTCTCCAAACTGAATCAGGCTTTATATAAATGGACGAATGAGCAGGGTTTTTTTAAACAAGGCTTAAAACTCTCTAATGAGTGCATCGCATTGTGACGATATGGCCTCGGATCAATACCAAAACTTTGAAACCCTGGTCAATCAGTCTGAGAAAAGGGACCTCCTATCATCCTTAAGTCTTACCTTTAGGGCACTTAACATTTACAGAAATTACCACCTCGCTCACTTATATAAAAAACCTCTAAGGAGGTCACTGCTCAAACATGTCAACATGTAATTTTCACTTGGTTTTACAGCATTATTGGTAAATTTGAATAGAAAAGAAAACACCACTCTGCTAAATTACATGTTGTTTTGTAACAGAGCTTTACGTAATTAGACCTACAGGTAGAGCATCAAACTAACAAACAGCCATTCAAGGATCCCGCAGTGTGTAAATCCATTAGCCCTAAAGCTATTCTGTGGCTGGGCTTTGTTTTGAACCCTGTTCAAAGGTTTTCAGACTAATAAACTATGCATACTGCCAATGTTTGATGATCTTTCAGTACCAATAATCCTTTAATGTTAGAGTGTTATAATTTAAAGAATTCACATGAATTGAGTTTAACCATGAAATGAGTTGATGTTGGGCTCTCCCAGTTGTTCAGTACTTCAGTTAAATGCCTCATACGGTACTGACATAAGGGCGAGAGGTGCTTTTAAATTCCAGCGCTAGTTCTGGAAGAGTGGAGTTATACCAGATGCTGCTGTCACCTATTTACACTTCTACCTGGCACCGTTCTCCATAAGGCACCCTCCCCCACTCTCCCAGCCACTAGCCTGGATACCCAACTCTCTGCAACTTCTCCCCGTAATCTCCCCTGTCCTCCCAAACTAAGCTTGACAGTGCTTTTATCTTGATCCCCTTCCTATTCGATTTCTAACCATGCAACTTCACTTCCAGACCCCCAGGCTAACTGACATAATCAATGATTCCATCTTCTCAAGCACTGTCCCTCTTTCCCTTAAAACATTGTTATCACCACATCCTCAAAAAAACCTTCAACTCTTCTCTCCTCAGCACTTACCAACCCTTATTCATCCTCTCTCTTTGCTTGCTAAGGTCCTTGAACATGTCACCACTTCCCAGTTCCAAGACCATTTCCTCTGTTAGCTATGGCTCAGTTGGGTTCAACTCCCACTCCAAAGACTCGAGCACAAAAATCTAGGCTGACACTAGTGCAGTACTGGGGGAGTGCTGCATTGTCAGAGGTGAGACAACATGTTAAACCAAGGCCTCATCTGTGTGCTCAGTTGGGCATAAAAAATCCCATTCACTATTTTGAAGAAGAGCAGGAGAACTAACCCCAGTGCTAACCAATATTTATTTCTCAATTAACATCACTAACAGATTATCTGGTCACTATCATATTGCTGTTTGTGGGAACTTCTTGTGCGCAAATTGCCTGCTCGTTTCCTATGTTGCAACACTTCAAAAATACCTCATTGGCTGTAAAGCACTTTGGGATGTCCTGAAGTTGTGAAAGGCACTATATAAATGTATGTCTGTCTTTCCTATAACTGTTTGAATCTCTCTTGCAATACCAAAATGACTGTAACCAAAGTCTCAAACCTCTGTGACTGTAGTACTTTACCCCTCCTCGAACTCTCTTCAATATCCAAAATGGTTGATTATGCCATCCCTGTCCAACATGTCTCCTCTTTGTCCAGCTTCTGGGATCGTCCTTTCATGGTTTCACTGCTACACGTCTGAATGTAACAAAAGCATCTCTAGAAATGACATATTTTCAATGTAATCTTCAAGTATCTATCCTTGGCCCCCTCATATTCCTCATCGACATGCTTCGCCTTGGTAACCTTATCCATAAGGATAGGGCCAGCTTCCACAGGTGTGATGACACACAACTCTACGAACTCTCTCAACCCTTCTACTGTTTCTTTATTGTGAAGTTGCTTGTCTAATATCTAGTCTTGGATATGTCCCACTTAAAGCTCAATTTTGGGATACCAAGCAATCAACTTTGCATCATCCCAACCGTGCAGGCTTCACTCTCTTGTCAATTAGACTGCTCAAAGCCTCTGCATCCTACCTGAAGTCCCTATATTCTGTCCACCACAAGACTGCTTATTTCCATCTTTACAATATTGCCTACTTCCTCTCCTTCGTCACCCGTTTCACGGCCATAACCTTTACTCCGATCTTTATCATCTACAGGCTCCAATACTCCAATTTGGTCTCTCATCTCCTTCACTTCATAAACTCCGTGTCTAAAACTCTACTGTCAGTATTTTGTCCTGCATCAAGTTCCACTCGACCGTCACCCGAGTCCTCACTGACCTACATTGGCGCCACATCCCCAGTATTTCAAGTTTAAAATCTTAATCCTCATCTTTAAATTCCTCCATGTCCTCGCCCCACTGTCTCAGCAAACCCCTCTGGACTCCCCCAACCTCTAGTGCATCTTCTCGCTACCCCCACCCCTTCTCCCTTCCATTGACAGCAACGTTTCAAGGAACCAAAAGTGATGATACTAAATTGATTGTGTGGTTAATAGTGATGAAGAAAATTATAGACTGCAAGAAGATATCAATAGACTGGTCAGGTGGGCAGAAAAGTGGCAAATGGAGTTCAATCTGGAAAAGTGTGAAGGAATGTATTTGGGGAGGACAAACAAAGTAAGGGCATACACAATAAATGGTAGGATACTGAGAAGTGTAGAGGAACAGAGGGACCTTGGAGTGCATGTCCTCAGATCCCTGAAGATAACAGGATAGATAAGGTGGTTACGAAGGTAGTCAGGATACTTTTATTAGCCAAAGCTTAGAATATATAAGAGTAGGGAGGTTATGCTAGAACTGTATAAAACACTAGTTAGACCATAGCTGGAGTACTGCATACAGTTCCAGTCACCACATTACAGGAAGGATGTGTTTGCACTAGAGAGGGCACAGAGAAGATTTATGAGGATGTTACCAGGAATGGAGAATTTTAGCTATGAGGAAAGATTAGATAGTTCGGGGATGTTTCCTTTGGAACAAAGGAGGTTGAGGGGAGATTTGATTGAGGTGTATAAAGTTATGAGGGGCCTAGAGTGAATACAAGGGACCTATTTCCCTTAGCAGAGAGTTTAATAACCAGGGCATAGATTTAAAGTAATTGGCGGAAAGATTTTTTTTTTTATTTCCAAAATATACTTTATTCATAAACATCTGTAAAAATTACATTGCCAAACAGTTTCCAAACAGCACCAAAAAATACAAACATTGCAAGGGAGATCAGTTTCCTTCAATACTGTCATGAGTTTCTTCCCAACCCTTCCGTTTCACAATTGTCATGTCAATTACAGTTTTACATTTACAGCAATTGAGAATATTAACGATACAGTTCGAGGGGTTTCCCATTGATCCAGCCCCTCAGTCCAGCTTGGTGGGGGAACCTTACACTGTGGTCTTTCCCCATTGAGCCTTTGCTGCGGCTGCCCCAAGCTTTAGTGCGTCCCTCAGCACGTAGTCCTGGACCTTGGAATGTGCCAGTCTGCAACATTCGGTGGTGGACAACTCTTTGCGCTGGAAGACCAGCAAGTTTCGGGCAGACTAAAGGGCGTCTTTCACCGAATTGATAGTCCTCCAGCAGCAGTTGATGTTTGTCTCGGTGTGCGTCCCTGGGAACAGCCCGTAGAGCACAGACTCCTGTGTTACAGAGCTGCTTGGGATGAACCTTGACAAAAACCACTGCATCTCTTTCCACACCTGCTTTGCAAAGGCACATTCCAGGAGGAGGTGTGCGACCGTCTCTTCCCCACCACAGCCAACGCGGGGGCACTGTGCGGAGGGGGCGAGCCTTCGGGTGTGCATGAAGGATCTGACGGGGAGGGCCCTTCTCACCACCAGCCAAGCTACGTCTTGGTGCTTGTTTGAAAGTTCTGGTGATGAGGCATTCCGCCAAATGACTTTGACGGTCTGCTCGGGGAACCATCCGACAGGATCCACCGTTTCCTTTTCCCGTAGGGCCTTGAGGACATTCCGTGCAGACCACTGCCTGATGGACCGGTGGTCAAAGGTGTTTTCCCGCAGAAACTGCTCCACGAAGGATAGGTGGTACGGCACGTCCCAACTGCACGGAGCGTTCCGCGGCAATGTGACCAGGCCCATCCTTCGCAACACCGGGGACAGATAGAACCTCAGCACGTAGTGACACTTGGAGTTTGCGTACTGGGGATCTACACACAGCTTGATGCAGCCGCACACGAAGGTGGTCATCAGGATGAGGGCCACGTTGGGTACATTTTTCCCGCCCTTGTCCAGAGATTTGACAATTGGCAGAAAGATAACTTTTTTCACTGTGAGGGTAGTGGGGGAGTCTGGAACTCTCTGCCTTGAGAGAGTGGCAGAAGGAGAAACCCTCATCACATTTAAAAAATACTTGGATGTGCACTTGATTATGGATCACGCACTGGAGATTGGGGATTAGGCTGGCTCGCTCTTCTTCAGCTGGCACAGACAAGATGGACTGAACAGCCGCCTTCTGTGCTGTAAATGTTTTATGTTTCCATGTTTCTAGGAAGCATTAGGTCAACCCACTTTAGAAAGAATCTTCAGTGCTAAGTCAAGGGTAATTTTTTCTTCTATCCTCTTCAAAAGATGCTTTCTCCTGCTGAGTTATAAGTTTGTAGGAACTGGCCACAATATGTTCCTCGACAAAACAGCTGTAGTTATTGTGAGAACGTAGATAATGAGTGGCAGATGTTTATTTGACTGCAGAAGGCATTATAACCAAACCTAGTTCAATTCTCACCTCATTAACACACATGCACTCTCCAGCAGGAATTGTTGAATAACATTCAGGAGTGGAACACCTGTCTGATTTTCTCCACATTAACCAAAGTGAACTGAAGCCAACTGTTGTACATCTACCGAGGCCAACTAACTCGTGACAGACTAGTGATCAAACCATAGACGCTAATGAGATATTTCAAAATTGTTTTTAACTTGGCTCCAAATTTGAACAGCCCGTGTTTCTATGGTCTTGGGAACTGACCAAGGAAACAGGTGAGTTTAAGCAGCAGTTCAGATGGGAATATAAAGTATCATACTCCCATCTGAGTAAAAGTTCACTTTTTGTAGCTGTTGTCTCAGTTTCCTCTGACAGGGAGTGCTTGTGTGGATATAGCTTTCATCAGCCTTTCAGAGTTATCAATTGACAAGATCAGAGTAGGAGGTGCCTTGGATGTGTTTGACAGCACATCAGAAGAGGAAGACCATCACCATCTATGGCAGTGATGTTGCACTGTGGTGGGATCAGAGGTGCACAGGAGAGTGGCCAAGGTCACACTACCCATCTCACAGGGTATACAAAGAAGCTCAGCTTCCTAGACCTCTCAGAAGCACAGTGCTTCCACAGGCTGAAGTCAGTTCAGGTGGTAGCAAACATCTGCAGTCTCCTACTGGAAGAATTGCTCCCTGGTGGCCATGCATTACTAGTGGCTGTGAAAGTGAATTGCCTCCAGATCCTTCCAGGATGCCGCCAGCAACATATGCAGGATCACCCAGTCAGCATAAGGCTTATTTGTCAGGACTGACAAGTATGTAAATTTCCCCTGCAGTGTCAATAGCCAGGCTGACTGCTCATTCAGATTTGCCTCCCTGGCTGGTTCTCCCCTAGGTAGAGGGTGCCATTGACTGCACGACATGTGGCAACCCAGGAATCACCACAACAACGAGGAGGTTTTATAAATTGCAAGAGCTATTCTTCCATCAAACTGCAGCTGAAATGCAACCATGGAAAGAGGTTCATGCAGGTCTGTGGCAGGTTCCTTGGGAACTGTAATGATGCTTTTATACTATATCAGTCTAACATCCCAGATCTGTTCGTTCCAGGAAACAGACTTAAGGGCCAACTCATTTGGGACAAGGGATATCGACTTCAAATTTGGCCCATGATGCCTGTGAGAACTTCTACCAATGAGACACAGGAGCACTACAATGAGAGCCACATGGCCACCAGGCATGTCATCGCGCAAGCTATTTGAATGTTAAAGACACACTTCAGGTGCCTGGATAGGTCTGGAGGCACGTCTCAGTATTTGCCAGTGAGGATGTCTACAATAATAGTGGTGTGTTGCATCCTGCACAACATTGCGCAGAGAGGATTGCAGATGGAGGAGGACAAAGAGGCTCATCACATCTTCAGATGAACAGAATATGGAGGAAGAGGGGGATGAAGATGGGGGAACCTCTCGCTGGACCAGCTGCTTACATTGCTGCACAGGATGTCAGGGATGTCCTAATATTGTGACGGGTCACCTAGTGTGAAACAGGAGAAATGAAATCCTGCAATCTGCTCACACCAGCAGCACCAATCAACACCGCCCACCCACCTCACACCCCCCCTCTGACCTTTGCACTAAACAGTCCTTCAATCAAATATTCACCAATTGTACATCCATCAAATACGTCCCATCGTGTATTGATGTTGATCAAGAAACAGATGAAAGAAAAAGTTGGCCCTCAGAATACAATAATGTGCAAGTTGTGGAATTGGTGCTAATCAATAAATTTTATGTGGCGGTTTATAAAAGGAAAAAGGAAATTTTAGTCAAACACCCATGTGCATATCCTTCTTGAATTACAATTTCTTCAACTCGTGCATCCTGCCACTTCTATGTGGTGCAAACTGTACGGCTTCAGCAGAGGTAGAGGCAGGCTGCTCAGATCCCTGTTCTGACTGCTGAGATACTTTTGGCCTACACCCTCTGGGTTTCACAGCCCCTGAGGGCCCCGCCAAAGACTGCTCCACCTGAGGGGGAGACTCAACCATCAGGAGACCAGGCAGCATGTCAGGTACTGGCTGAGAGGGCACCAGATGAAAAGTGGGAGCGCTCCTCTTTCGCCATCGTTCCTGTCCTGGACCAGCACCACATTACTCCTACCACTCTGCTGGAGAGCAGCTTGGTGCAGATCAGTGACATGTTGTAAAGCCACGGATCCAGTATCTTTCATCCTGTTTAAGGCAGTAGACAGATTGGCATGGTCAGGGTCATGGCCTGCATGGACTCATTTGACAGACTTGCTTGAACTTTCATGGCAGACATTCTCGCAATTCCCTGCACCACCAATTCACTGGTGTTTGAGTTGGACTCCTCCATTCTCTCCATGATTGTGGCGAGTGTTCGTGGCACATTTGTCAGTACCTTGCTAAGTTGCTGATGCACCTGTAGCATTCTCCTTCTCAAAGATAGCTCCTGTAGTTCAGCATCAGTGTCCAGCTGATCAGAGCTTGGAGAAGATTGTGAAGGCCCAGCCCCATGCCAGAGCTTATCACAGAATTGTTACAGCACAGAAGGAGGCCATTCGGCCCATCATGTCTGCGCCAGCTCTCCGAAAGAGCAGTTTACCTGGTGCCACTCCCTGGCCTTCTCCCCGTAGCCCTGCACATTCATCCTTTTCAGATAACAATGCAATTCCCTTTTGAATGCCTCAATTGAACCTACCTCCACCACACTGTCAGGCAGTGCATTCCAGATCCTAACCACTCGCTGCATGAAAAGGTTTTTCCTCATGTTGCTATTGCTTTTTTTGCCAATTACTTTAAATTTGTGCCCTCTTGTTCTCGATCCCTCCACTAATGGGAACAGTTTGTCCCTATCTACCCTGTCCAGACCCCTCATGATTTTGAATAACTTAATCAAATCTCCTCTCAACCATCTCTTCTCCAAAGAAAACAGTCCCAACTTCTCTAATCTATCCACGTAGCTGATGTTTCTCATCCCTGGAAACATTCTTGTAAACCTTTTCTGCACTCTCTCCAATGTCTTCACATCTTTCCTAAAGTGTGGCACCCAGAACTAGACACAATACTCCAGTTGAGGACAAATCAATGTTCTATACAAGTTTACATAACTTCCTTGCTTTTGCGCTCTATGTCCCTATTAATGAAGCCTAGGATGCAGCATGCTCTATTAATTGCTCTCTATTAATTGGCGGGGACGTCATGGAGCCTCGCCGCCGCCAGGAAAATCAGGCCCAGCAGCCCCCACCCTGCCATGGAGCCTGACGTCAGGAGCTCAGCAAAATCCTGGACAGCAAATGTACTCTCCTTTCCTGACCGAGTTAGGTCACTAAACTGCTTCCTACATCGCATCCATGACCTGGGCACAATGCTCCTGCTGCTCACCTCCTCAGCTACCTCCAACCACACTTGCTTAATGAGAGCCCCCGGTTTCTTCCTCCCCTTTCTGAAGAAAAGTACGTCTCTTGTTCTCCTGACTGCACCCACAAGTAATCCTAGCAAGGCATCATTAAATCTGGGTGCTGCCCTTGTTCTGTCTTCACCATCCATCCTGAACACCCCCAATTTCCATTTGTGGCCTGTCCCCTTAAATAGACCTGCGATCGCCTCATTTGGGTACGCATCACACCCACTACACCACTTGAAGATGTGAAACCCGGTAGTCAACATGAATTGGTACAATTGATTTGAGATCGTAGATTTTGACCTGCTCAGTTGGCTTTCAGGTTTCCTCCATGCAATTCCACCCAACCCCCCTCAGCCTCTGGCTCAAATGTCATCTTCACATTAATGTCGGGGCCTAACTGTCTGAGCTAACACAAGAAGAATGGCTACCTGAACAAATCCAGCCAGTGCCTTCAGAAAAGGAGGGTGGAACTTTAATTAAAAAACAGAATTTTCCACCCCAATTTCATGCTAAGTATGAGTTATAAATTCTATATACACCTTATTCTCTACAGTCCTATTCATATAGTATGATCTGCTGTGTGAACCTCAATAAAATCAAAACAGTTAATTATTTTGGATTGCACATCTCTGATTGTAGGGAACTCATACTGAATCAGAGGGTGTGTCACTTGCAGTACTTGTAATTTGGCTAGGAATGTTCAATTAAAGCTTTCAAAATGGACTCTGGTGGCTCAGTATTACACAATGTGATTAAAATATCACATCATTTCCATATATAGCACACGACTTTGGCTTACAATGATTCCTAAATATGCATTTCAACCACACCCAAGCATTGAAGACTGAAACTTAAAAAAAATAGTAGCCTACAGTTCACACCATTCCATAGAAAGCACATTACTATCCCTGTGAAGGTATGGCATCTTGCCTGATATCATAAATCTAAAATATAAGAAAAATGAAGGTGTTCCCATTATTAAAAGGCGAATTTTCAAAATGACAAATCAAATTGATTTAAACCTGCTTTGGACAAATTGTTTATACCGATGAAACGTTCAAAATCCGGGGACAGCATTTAAAAATTTGAGATATTAAGCATCCTGAGAACATATATTAAATGCATGTCTGTCTTATTTTTCTTTAAATTTGTTCGGGTGATATGAATTAAAATAAATTGTAACATATTTAAGAACTATAGTGTCATATTTGTGTACATTTATATGCAATTGCATCAAATTAAAACTCATTTGCTTTTAACATAATTCAAATGTATATCTTCCAGTTTTTATATATTTGCAACCAGCATGTACTCTGTGTGTAGAATACAACCTACGTTCAGAATGAGGGAAAGCCTTATTGGGTAGTGGTAAGCCTTTGCTAGGCCAAATGGAATGCAGGATTTTCTTTGGCTTACTTACTTCCTATCCCTTTCTGAGACCAATTTATGATAACTCTGCTAAATTTAATGTCAGTTTTAACCTGAGAGCTATGACTCACAGAGAATACATTCCTCTGAACTGCAACACTAAATTGGAATTCAGGTAAAAGGGCAAGCTTCTAACCCATTTAATGTTCAGCTTCCTGCCCCTGAATTCATTTTTTTTCTATTGGACTGTGACCTGACATACAGATTTGGATCTGATTCTTGCAATCTACACATATATCTTAGTTACATAGATCTAATTTAAAGGCATACTTAATTGAGCCTATTTCAAATTGCTCGTAAAATGTATGCTCTATGATACCATCAAAAAATATTTTTTTTAGCATTTCCTCATCAATGTTGTCCTTTCCTCGCCTGACGATTTGGGCCATAAAATTCGGCTCCCTAGCACCCATAGCTACAGGTGCCATTTTGTGTTCAAAATGGTGTCTGCACTTACATTTCTGCTTTGCCACACTGGACACCATTTTGATGAGAACATTAGCATCGGTGCTAGGAGTGTGCACCAGACATATGCAGAGTAGACAGATTGTGACATCAATCAGCATGTAACTCTAATTTGACTCTAGCGGTGTCATTTTCAACCTCAACACTCCAGCTAATGCCTCTTTTAACCTCACACAGCTGAACATGTGTTCAGCAGCAACAAGGATTCCCCAAAAGTGCTATTTAAAGGAATCATCAACCATTCTCAGGTTAGTTGCTGATCATTTCTACTGCCTGCTGCTGAGTTAGTAGAAATATTACGTGGTTTGTGCTGTCATTTATCGTTGGTAAAGTCTACAGGAAGTGGTGTGGCGCATGGTGAAGGCCTTGGTTTTCACTTCAAGGGTTCAGCTCAGACCACTTGTCCCAATCATGGGTGCTTTAGTTTCTGTTCACCTTACCTCAACCTCGACGTGGAACAATGCCTTACATGCCTCCATTTCACTATGGAGGTGCTCATTGGAATCTGCCACCCATTACAGGCAGACCTGCAGTCTCAGAGCAGGGCAAGGGCAGCACTGCCAGTAGCTGTGAAGATGGTGACAGCCATGATCTTCTTCATGTCGGACTTCTTCCAGGCTGCAGCTGGCATCTCCGAGATGTCCAGTTTGCCATCCACTGCTGTATCAGGGAGGTGACTGGTGCGTTGCATGCAGAGAGGGGAATACATTGCCTTCTCCCTTTCCAGAGAGAAGCAGGTGGAGCCTACACTTAGCTTTACCAGAATAGTGGGCTTCCCCATGGTGCAGGATGCCATTGACTGCACACGCGCTGCTTTGCAGGCAGCGCATCTAAATTCAGAGATGTTCCACAACCGCAACTCTCTCAATGTGCAGCTGGTTTGTGACCATACGCAGCGCTTCATGCAGGTCATGCCTGGTATCATGGCAGCAGTCATGATGCCTTTATTCTGCGCTAGTCCACTGTACCTTCAGCATTTGAACCACTACGAAAAACAAGAGGGTGGCTACTGACCGACAAGAGCTATCTGCTGATCACCTGGCTCATGAATCTGATGTGCAACCCACACACATGGGCACGGAATGTTATCAAGCAGACAACTGGGCTGCTTAAGCAATGATTCTTCTGCCTTTGGAGGGTCCCTGCAATACTTGGGAGAGCGGATGTCACAATTTGTTGTGGTCTGCTCCATCCTGCACTACTTCGCCATCACAAGGGAACACCAGGTATATGGCAAGCAGCAGAGGAAGAGGAGGAAGGGAGGAGGCAACCAACACATCCACTTTTCGGCCTGGCTGTGCATGATTGGCTCATCCGACTACTGTACCAGTGAATGCAACCCCAGTTCCCCATTCAACATCAGTCCCACTCTTTATCTTCATTTTGTTATGAACCATCACACTGTCCTCTTGGTCACAATGTTCAAATAAAAGCCACTACAAAACAAATACTCCAAACGAACTTTATCAAAAATATCCAATATTCCATACAGAAGTCAGCTGATCACCCTTGTCCATTCACTGAGAGTATCTCTTCCTTGTGCCTTTGTCTGGCCTAATGCTCCTACGCTCCTACCAGTGGTTACAGCCTGGTTGGTGTAAGTGACCACAGGCTTTCTGGCAGGCCTGTCAATACACCAAGCATTTCTGTGTGTATTCGCATCAGCCTTTTTCTGTACCTCACCACATCAAAGTCCTCATGAGTCCTTTGCAGCAGAACCTACATATGACCATTCCCTCCGGCAAGCTGGTACCTGCACTATCCGTTCCCCTTGCTCTTGCTGCAGGTAACTTATACCCGGTGCCTCACCATGTGCTGATCCCACCTCGAAGCTGCCCTCTCAAGTACTTCTACTGTTGATATCTGAGCTGGGAGCTGCAAGTGTCATGAGTGATGGTGTTCCTTCAACATCAGTCTCCTCCTTCTCTACCACTTTTGCTTCTGCACTAGAGCATTGCCATATGGCAGTTCTTGGGTATCTGAAAGAAGAAAGGCACTAGGGTAGGGTTATGGGAAGGGGAGGGGAAAAAGCAAGAGGTGTATCCTTAAACCACCTGCAGCTTGTAAATCAGAAGAGATTGTGTGGTGAGAAGGAAATAGGATGGGAGAAGGTAGATTAGGTATGAGCATACTGTCATCTTCAATTGTTTCAGCCAGTTGCTGGCCACAGCCTCAGTCATGGCTGCTCCAATGATGGTAAGCATTGTCTCCTCTATTGGAATGAGGACGCGCAGCTGTACTTGTCTGTTCCAGTTAGCTGCTGCTACCTGCAATTGTGCGCCACCTTGACCTGCAAGAGGGAGGGAAGTGTATCGATGAGTGTGGTGCAATGTGCCTGTCATAATTGAATAGCTAGCAATGTGTGCAAGCTATGAGATGTGGGTGTGAGGTGAAGCTATAAATGTGAGGTATGAATTGTGATTGGTAACAGATTGTTGCTAGGTGAGTGAAGGGGGTGTGGTGAATTGAACAGCGCCTGAGGCTAATGGTTCAGATGTAAGGATATGGCATTTGGGGATGAATTCACTGACCTTGACCACTTGTGTGAGGTCATTAAACTTCTTCCTACACTGCGTCCAGGTCCTTGGGTCTACACTGCTTGCATTGACAATGATGGCTATTTGACCCCAATGCCTTCACAAAGTTTGTCTGGAGGGCCTCCTGGCCCACATTGGGTAAATAACCTCTCTTCTTCTGTACAGCTCATGTGCCAAGGCCTCCAGTACTGCGTCAGAGAACCCTGAAGCACATTCTCTGTCCTGTTGTACTAGCTTTGCATGAACTTGGGTCCCCTGATGTGGTGTGCAGCCACTCAACTGTGCATTTAGCACTGGGCTGCATGCTACTATCACTTAAATTAGCAGGCAGCATTAAGTTTGCCTGCTGCCTGCACCAGAAGGAATGATGGTGGATTACTCCTGCATTTTGATCCTCATGCCTGTTTTTGAGGTCTATCAAATTTTGCCCCCATTAATTCTTACTGAGGTATGGTTCCTTGGGCACCCTCCAAAACTTCTGTCACTATTACATGTGAGTAGTGACAGAAAACGTCAGAGCCTATTTGACCCAGGACATTGAGAATAAAGGATCACAAGCTAAGCATAAAAGGAAAATACTGCAGATACTGGAAAACTGAAATAAATGCAGAAAATGCTGGAAACAATCAGGTCAGGCAGCTTCTATGGAGAGCAGTAGGTAGGGTTAACAGGCCAGGCTGATGACCTTTTGACAGGGTTGTGATGAAAGGTAATTGATCTAAAATGTGAAATGTACTTTCCTGTCTCCAAAGAAGCTGCTTCAGCAGTTGAGCATACTCTTGTCCTCAGCTGTCATAGAAATAAGCAATTCCAGTACTGGTTACTGAATGATCGGGGCGGGGACATAGGCTGATTTCTTCCTCCCTAATCCTGGGGTTCATTATGGCCAATTGTAGCATCCCTGTTTCCATTCATGCTGTCAGTTAACTTAACACAGACTGTGGTTGGAGATGTAACCTTCCTTGTAGTTATTTGCTATCTTAACCAGCTGACCAAATTAAGAAGTCAGCCAATTCATAGACCAGCACTGTCTTCACAGGACACATGGCCTTTGGAGGTGTTGCTGTAATATTAATAAAGTGGTGTATGTGCATCAAGGAAATGGTCACTGCTGCATTTTGTCCTGGTCACAGGAAGCCTGAGCTCTCAACTGACCTGTTCAGAGCAATGGTGTGATTTTTACATTACTCAGCTGTACAAACCTTCCCTTGACATAAGGGAAAGCACCTGGTCGAAATGCAATTTAAGAAGAACATACCCCAGTGAAAACAGGCTTAAGTTAGAACACTGGCAATCCCACTATATTGTGTTGCAACTGTTTCCAATTAAAACAATCCAGTAATATACACAATAAAATTACCTGCTGCAGTATAAATTATGAACAATAAATAACTGGTGAATGGAAGTGTAATAATCTTTATTAACAGGTTAAAAAACTATAGTTGATCCCTTTAAACATAAATAATAAAAAGTCCGCTTATATAAATCGTAAAATAACTTATTTAATTTCATACTAGACAAAACACAGCAAAAAAATCCTATTTGCAGTTAAAGTACAATAAAAATCCTTAACATATTAAGCTTGGTTTTTTTTTATCAACTCTCCCCTCAGGTCCGTGACATCTTGTAATTGTTGAACAATACTGCATTTTCACAACTGAATGAGATCAAACACTTCTGTTCTCCATCCATCCAGTTTTGTCAAAACAAGTTTTTTTTAGTTCTATTTCCCGAAATGGAAAGTTGTAATTCCCCCGCAATTCTTCCGGCGGTTCTATTACTCTGCTATGAAACCAGCTCAACCTTTGCTTCAGTTCCCGTCTGCTTACTCATCGTCACTGTTTCCAGGCACAAATTGAAGCTGAGTCAGAGTCCAGGGTTCACAGATAATAATTACACAGAGCCGAAACTCCAGTCTAGCCCGCCCTCAGCAACAAAAATCAACCTTAATTTTTCAGCAAGTTTTCGGGCAGCTACTTAGAAAATCTCCTGAGCAATCCCTTAGAGGTGAATGCAGCTTTTAAATCCAATTTTGCGATTAATCAATTTAAAGGGATCACCGTTCCGGCAAGTTGATGATTGGAACCCACTGGTCCAGGTAACGACTTTCTTTGCAAAAACAGGTGACTTTGCTCAACGCTGCATCTTTCCATGGTGCAACATGACTCTGAAATAAAGAAAAAAGGTCATCCTTACGGAACAAACAGGATTAACAATTTGCAACATCTAATTCCCCCTCGGTGACTCTTGGCAAACTCCAAACTGGGATCCACATTAGCCTCCACATAACACGCTATTCTAATAAAGGAGCTACGACACGCCATCTAATGGTGCAAACTTTCAGAAAGAAACATCAGTTCATCTCCGAGTATCGTCTACATCTGACCACAAAAATCAAAACTAGTTAGTTAGGCGTCTTTGTAATAAATTGTTTTGTCTGCAACAAGCGGGCACCGCGCTAGTTCTTTTGCAATAACCTGGACTGATTTCAATCACAGTCTGAGAACAGTGGTGAGGGGGTGCTGCTCGTTTCATCTCGTTCATAAATTGCACAATTTTAAACCTTCAATAAAGTAAGATTTCTGTCAGTTTTTGTTTTAACCTGATGACAATTCTATGCCTCGGTTGTTGGATTTGTTATTATTGTGATTAGAGTAATACTTACTGTGACCAATATGCAATGGAGATCTTTGGGCTCGCCTGCCCCGTCCATCCCGCCCAGGATCTCAGCCAGACGATGCATGTTGTTCACCCTCATGATGTTAATATCGTTTTCGCAGCAAAAGGCTTGGATCAGAGTAAAATGAATTTGCAAAGCCACGTCCAGATCGTCCCCTTCGTCCGTGACAAGCAAACATAAAACGACGTTGTCAGGATCCCTGTTGAAAAGGATAAATAAAATCCAACGGTTTGCAAATGATGAGTAAATATTTAAAAACGAAAATGCTATAAAAACGTGGCAAGTTTGGTTCTTGATGGATACTTACGCGTTTAGCAGTTTTGCTGCCTCATACACTCCAACTGTGATGCAGCCTTGCGCTAACGCGGAGCTCAAAACCTCTTCCAGAGCTTTTCTCACTACATCCATCCTGTCAGCAAAGTCAGAAATAAGGAATCAAAATCACTATTAGCGCCCTCATCAATAACAAGAACAGGATCCAGCTTCAGAGACTAACAATTCTGTATTACAGTCGCCTCAGACAAATGAAAATTTGCGAGCTTCATCTTCAAAAAAAGATTCAAATATGAAGAGAAAATTAAACTTTTTAACCGACGCTCATTACAAAATAAGGATCAGCATCGCACACATTGTTTCACTTTAAAAAAAAACAAATGGAATTAGTTTAAAATGCAATCGATCAGTTTTGTAGCATTATTTTTACCTGTCTGTTTTCTGATCGCCTGTGAGTTCTTCAAAAGTCATTCTGTTTGTAGGTTTGGGAAGTTTCACAGGTTGCTTTGCGTGCAAATAATGCACCAACCAAATCAGTATGTCTGCTGCCGGCGTCTCCGTCTATAACTGCAATCGCTTCTGTCAGCTCCGGCACAAACCACAGCCCTCGCGGGGGAAGGGGCGGAGCCAGAACCAGGGGCAGGATGTAACAAGCCCAACCCACCAACCAACTGCTCGCATTTCCTGAAGTATTTGCATACTCGCTTCACCATTGGCTGTTTTACTTTATGCTAATAAGCCCGTGGCTCTCTCTCTGACCCGCTGGGAACAAAGGGTCAGCCTGGTGGGGGTGGGGGAATGCTTAACGCCTCACTCGCGCATTTCATTGCATAACTCTATTTGTCAATCAAGGGCGTTTACACTTGTGATTTGTTCGCCCCGTGAAGTTATACATAGAAACAATTACCTTTATATTTTGCTTAAAAGGAAATATGAATAAACACAAGCGTGCACAGTTTATAGGTATAATAAATAAGCCTCCCTTGCAACATCTGTCACCAAGGGCAGCAATGTTATGGAAATACCATCACCTCCAAATTCACTTCCAAATCACGTCATCTGGATTTGCACATATATCGCCATTCCCTCAATATTGCTGGGTCAATATCCTGGTATTTCCTACACTTCAAATGTACTTAATTAACTGTAAAGCACCTTGGGACATGCTGAGATTGTGAAAGGCACTATATAAACCCAAGCTTTATTTTCCAACACCCTTGTTCAAACACCACCATCATAACTTCAAGGAGACTTCCCACCAGTACCTTCTCAGGGCCAGTAGATATGGCAATAAATGTGGCTTTGCCAATGCTGCTCACATCTCAAGAACATATTTAAAAAATGTATATGCACGTTGATAAAAATATTTAAAATAATCAAGGAACAAAGAACAATACAGCACAGGAACAGGCCATTCGGCCCTCCAAGTCTGCGCCGATCTTGATGCCTGCCTAAACTAACACCTTCTGCACTTCCGGGGCCCATATCCCTCTATTCCCTTCCTATTCATGTATTTGTCAAGATGTCTCTTAAACGTCGCTATCGTATCTGCTTCCACCACCTACCCTGGCAGCAAGTTCCAGGCACTCACCACCCTCTGTGTAGAAAACCTGCCTCGCACATCCTCTCTAAACTTTGCCCCTCGCACCTTAAACCTATGTCCCCTAGTAACTGACTCTTCCACCCTGGGAAAAAGCTTCTGACTATCCACTCTGTCCATGCCGCTCATAACTTTGTAAACCTCTATCATGTCGCCCCTCCACCTCCGTCGTTCCAGTGTAAACAATTCGAGTTTTTCCAACCTCTCCTCATAGCTAATGCCCTCCAGACCAGGCAACATCCTGGTAAACCTCCTCTGTACCCTTTCCAAAGCCTCCACGTCCTTCTGGTAGTGTGGCGACCAGAATTGCACGCAATATTCTAAGTGTGGCCTAACTAAGGTTCTGTACAGCTGCAACATGACTTGCCAATTTTTATACTCTATGCCCCGACCGATGAAGGCAAGCATGCCGTATGCCTTCTTGACTACCTTATCCACCTGCGTTGCCACTTTCAGTGACCTGTGGACCTGTACGCCCAGATCTCTCTGCCTGTCAACACTCCTAAGGGTTCTGCCATTTACTGTGTACCTCCCACCTGCATTGGACCTTCCAAAATGCATTACCTCACATTTGTCCGGATTAAACTCCATCTGCCATTTCTCCGCCCAAGTCTCCAACCGATCTATATCCTGCTGTATCCTCTGACAATCCTCATCATTATCCGCAACTCCACCAACCTTTGTGTCGTCCGCAAACTTACTAATCAAACCAGCTAAATTTTCCTCCAAATCATTTATATATACTACAAACAGCAAAGGTCCCAGCATTGATCCCTGCGGAACACCACTAGTCACATCCCTCCATTCAGAAAAACACCCATCCACTGATACCCTGTGTCTTCTATGACTGAGCCAGTTCTGTATCCATCTTGCCAACTCACCTCTGATCCCATGTGACTTCACCTTTTGTACCAGTCTGCCATGCGGGACCTTGTCAAAGGCTTTACTAAAGTCCATATAGATAACATCCACTGCCCTTGCTTCATCAATCATCTTCGTCACTTCCTCAAAAAACTCAATCAAATTAGTAAGACACGACCTCTCCTTCACAAAACTATGCTGTCTCTCGCTAATAAGTTTGTTTGTTTCCAAATGGGAGTAAATCCTGTCCCGAATAATCCTCTCTAATAGTTTCCCTACCACTGACGTAGTGTTGTGTTTTGAAATTGCAATTGCATTGTGTACTCTAGAGGCTGCTATATAACACATATGCTAGCAAAGTGAAAGTGAAACCAAGACAGAATAAACAGAGAAGCCTTTATGTTCAGCTGCTGCTGTCTTTGTCTCTTTATCTTTGCCTCATACCTTATACTAAACACAGCTAAACCTCACTCTAGTTCCGAGGACATCACATCATACCTACAAGTTATAGGCATTATATAATGCAAATATGACTATTACATATTCTGTATATACAGTGCATGTAAGACAATTTCATATAAAAATTGCAGTATGAATCATGCCCCCCACCATCCAAATTAATAAGTACAAGCATAGTCTGTTCCTGTTATAGAAGAAAAGAACATGCATTCGTGTAGTGTTTTTTATGATCTCAGGATGTCCCAAAGCACTTTGTAGTGCAATCACTGCTGTAATGTTGGAAAATGCAGCAGCCAATTTGCACTCAGCAAGGTCCCACAAACAGCAGTGAGATGAATGTTCAAATTATCTGTTTCAAGGATGTTGTTGAGGGATAAATAGTGGGCAGGGCACTGGGAGAAATCTGCTCTTCTTTGACTAGTGCCATAAGATCTTTTACATTCACCTGGGAGGGAAGATGAGGCTTCTGTGCTAATTGTGGCTCAGTTGTAGCACTCTTGCCTATGAATCAGAAGGTCATGGGTACAATCTCACTCCAGAGACTTGAGCACAAAATATTGCTTACAGTCCAGTACTGAGGGAGTTCTGCACCATCGAAGGTTCCATCATTTGGATGAGAAGTTAAACAGAGGCCCCTCTGCTCTTCCAGGTGGATGAAAAAGATCCCATGGCATTATATTCAAAGAAGAGCAGCGGAGTTCTCCCTGGTGTCCTGGCCAACATTTATCCCTCAATCAAAGTTGTTGCTTAAGCAACCGTCAACATGAGTCCATATAGTGTGTTGTCTCCCCAGTGCCAGGATAAAGGGCATCAATGAAAGTTTGCAGAACATTTTGAGGGAGGAAGGGGAACCAATGACATAGGAAGGAAAAGGGTTGAGGTCCTGCAGTCAATGTTTCAAGAGCTCGGGAGGAAGTTAAAAAGCAGGACCTCCAAGGTAGTAATCTTGGATTACTCCCAGTGCTGTGCACTGGTGAGTAGTAATAGTTGGATAAAGTCAGTTTAACATGTGACTGGGCTGGAGGGTGGGTTCAGATTCTTGGGGCATTGGGGCCATTTCTGGGGCAGGAGGGACCTGTTCTAGGTGGTTGAGTTGCATCTCAGCATAACTAGGACCAATATCCTTGCAGAAAGGTTAACTAGTGCTGTGGGGGAGGGTTTAAACTAAATCTGGTAGGGGCTTGGACACATGGATTAAATATTAAAGACAGGCAAGGTGCACAGAGGGCTTTAAAGAATATTCCGACAATAGGAGGGATCAGATGAGGAAAATGGAAGTAAGTCTAAGATGAGTTTGAAGCACACGTCCAGGAATGCATGGAGTGTGATAAATAAAGCTGGTGAGTGCAGGCACAAATTACCACGTGATATAGCGGCAATAACAGAGACCTGGTTTAAAGAAGGGGCAGATTGGAAACTTAATATTTCCGGATACAATGTATTCAGCAAAGATAGGGAAGGAAAAAGGATGGGTTACAGTATTGATCAAAGAAACTATTATAGTATTGGAGAGGGATGATATAGATGTGGGGTAGGGGGACAATGACAACATTTATTTGGTTAGAATTAAGGGACAATAGAGGAGCTATTATGCGATTGCATGTATACTACAGGCCAGTAAATAGTGGGAAGGAGATAGAGGAGTATATTTGCAGGCAAAATCAAGAAATATGCAGGAACTACTACTGAGTAGTGATCATGGGGAGTTCAATTATCTTAACATGGACTGGGAAAATAACATTGTAAAGGTCAATGAGGGGGAGGGGTTTCTGAAATGTGTAGAAGAGAACTTTCTGCATCTGTGTGTTTCCAGCCCAACAGGGAAGAAGGTAGTGCTAGATCTAGTTCTGGGGAATGAGGGCCTTAATTTTACATTGGGTGGGAGACCCTGCCCACCGGCCAAAAAGTTGGGACCGAGCCCACCTCCGCCGGGTCTGGGAACCACACTACAATTTCACACTCCCTAGACCCATGATTGGACTTGGGCGGGTCTTCCACCTCTCTGAGGCAGGAAGTCCTGCCTAATGGATCTGCCGGCCAATCAGCGGGCCAGCAGCTCAGTCCCAGCAGTGCCACCAGGAGCAGTGGCCACTGCTGGGACTGCACCCAACCAACAGCAGGATCATGGACGTTGGCCCTGGAAGAGAGGTAAGTGTCCCCGGCAAGGCCCCAAAAATCGGCCAGGCCCTAGAGAGACAAGGGAGGAGGGGGGTCGGTTGCGGTGGGTAGTGTTGGGCAGTGGGGGGCAGTTGGGCCGTGGGGGGGCCCACCGTAGGTCATAGGGTACCCGATCAGGAGGGGCCCCCAGCCCGCAAGGAGGCCACTAGGGCCGCGTAAAATACCAGCTGCAGTGGGAGGAGGCCCTTAAGTGGCAGTTAACACACGGGTTGTGTGGGTGGTTTCATGCTGCTGCCACCCCTGGTCAATTGCAGCGGGGGCAGGAAGGCATCGGTAACGGCACCCCCCACCGCCTCCCACTCAATTTTACGACCCCCCCCCACCCGCACCACCACCAGCCCGCTCCTGTGGGGGGCCATAAGGTGCTGGCCGAAGTGGGAAAGGGAAGCATGTTTCCGTGGGAGAGAATTTTGGGAACAGGGATCATAATATCATCAGGTTTAAATTAGTTCTGGAAAAGGGCAAGGTATAATCAGGCATAAAAATACTTAACTGGAGGAGGGTTAATTTCAGTGAGTTGAAAGGAGACCTGGCACAGGTCAAGTGGAATCAAACATTGGTTGGCTAAACAGTAATTGAACAATGAATGACCTTCAAAGTGAAGATGGTTTGTCTATAGAATAGATATATTCCTATGAGTGGGAAAACTAGAGCTCCCTGGATGACTAAAGACATAGAGGTCGAAAAGCTATAGAGATAGAACAGTACAGCACAGAAGTAGGCCATTCACCCCATTAAGTCTGTGCTGGCTCTTTCAAAGAACATCTCGTTCTCCCATTCCCCTGTTCTTACCCCAGATTCCTGCAAGTTTTTTTTCTCCTTCAAACATTTATCCAATTCCCTTTTAAAGGCTGCTATTGAATTTGTATCCATGACCCCATGAGGCAGTGCATTCCAAATCCTAACCACTCATTGCATGAAAAAGTTTCTCCTCATGTCGCTCCTGACTCTTTTGCCAATCACCTTAAGTCTCTGCTGTCTGGTTATCAACCCTTCAGCCATAGGAAACAGTTTCCAGGTCTTTCTCTGCATTCACCCCTTTTAAATTGTACCATTTAGCATGTCACTTTTCATTCTTCCTCCCAAAATGTATCATACTTCATACTTTTCTGCGTTGAATTTCACCTGCCACGTGTCCGTCCATTTTGCTAGCCTATCTATGGCCTCTTTTAATCTATTACCATCTGCCTCGATGTTTACTAGACTTACAAGTTTTGTGTCAACTGCAAATTCCAAAATTGTATCCTGTAACCCCAAGTCCAAGTCATTAATGTATATCAAAAAAGCAGTTGTCTTAGTACTGAACCTTGGGGGACTCCACTGTATACCTCCCTCCAGTCCGAAAAGCAGCCATTCACCACAATTCTCTGTTTTCTATCGCTTAGCCCATTTTGTATCCATGCTGGTGCTGCCCATTTTATCCCATGGGCTTCGATTTTGCTAACAAGCCAAAAATGTAGAACTTTATCAAACGTTTTTTGAAAGTCCATGTACACAACATCAATCACACTGCCCTCATCTACCTTCTCTGTTACTTGTCATGCTAGGCCCCCACCTGCCAAGAATGAGGCACATGAATATTGTCATGAACATTGATTTTAAACTGTTACTGGAGTGAAGAAAGGACTTGTTAAACAGATCAACCTTGTCTGGAAAGTCATTTGCATGTTACCCAACAGTGTTTTGAAGGACAAAGCCCTGACACATTCAACCCACAATGGACTTTTGATCACCAGACATTGACGATGGGGGAGCTCGCATTCCAGCTTGACTGCTAAGATGGCCGAATACACGAACGGACATGGTCAAACCAGCTAGTCACATGACTAACCTGCTGGACAACCTGAGTTTTTTGAATTTGTACCAACAGTTTGGGCAAAACAGAATGCTCCTGTACTGAGAAGATCTCTCCTGGCTGGCTCACCACAGCCTCTCCTGTCTGCCTGCTCCCATCTCTTTCTCACAAGCCTCTGAATCACTGAAGATACATAAACCCCAAGAGAGATAAGTTTCCTGCACCGAACAAGGTTTAAGAAGAATACTGCGCCCCAATGAAAGGCAAGATCTACCTACAATCAAGGACACTACAGTGAGCTCAAAGAACCATAACAACAACTCTTCAGATATTGCCTCAAACTTTTCCACTTTATTTTTCTTCTGTTCTTTTCTCTCTCGATTTGCATGTGTGTATCGCGTATGCATGCTGGCTTGGGCATGTTGTGTATCTGTAGACGTTAATCGAATTAGTGTTTAAGTTTAATAAATTTCAACTTTTCTTCTTTAAACCTAAGAAAGCCTGTTTGTGCTGGTTTCTTTGCCTTATAATTGGAAAGCGGTGAACAAGGATTCACCAAGGGGGAGCTAAAAACACAGTGTGTTTAAAAATTAAACCCTGTTACAGTAAGACCGGGTGAAGGCTGAGAGGAGCCCCTAGACATCGTTCTCACCTGGTCATAACATACTGCATCAAAAAACTCAAATCAAGTTATTCAAACACAATTTGCCCTTAACAAGACCATTTTCTTTGTGCTTGCTTGTCCAAATGGGTGTTAATTTTCTCCCAGATTGTTGTTTCTAAAAGCTTCCTTGCCACTGACATGAAATTGATTGGCCTGTAATTGTCAGGTTTATGTTTTTTGTCGTTTTGAACAAGGATGTAACAGTTGCCATCCTCTAGTCCTTTGACACCACCCCTGTATCTAAGGCAGATTGGAAGGTTGCGGTCAGCACCTCCACAATTTGTACCCTTACTAACCTAGGATGCATCCCATCCAGACCAGGTGTCTTAATTACTTTAAGTTATTCCAGCCTTCCTAGATTCTCCTCTTTATCCTGGCAATTTCCTCATTTCCCATAACTTTGGCAAACTCCTCTTCCTCGGTAAGTATTGATGCAAAGTACTCACTTAGTACTTTAGTCATGCATTCTGCCTCCACCAATAGATCACCACTTTGGTCCCTACTCGGTTCCACCACTCCTCTGACAACCTTTTCATGTTAATATGCCAAAGACCCTTGGATTCCCTATTATGCTAGCTGACACTCTATTGTCATATTGTCTCTTTGCCCCTCTTATTTCCTTTCTCACTTCTCCTCTATACTTTTTATATTCATCTTGATTCTCCCTTGTATTATCAAGCTGACGTCTGTCATATGTTCTCTTTTTCAGCTTCATCCTACTCTCTAACTCTGGCTTTGGTTGCCCTCCTTATCTCCCTTGTGGGAATGTACATAGACTGTATCTGAATCATCTCTTTAAAGGATGCTCAATGCGCTATTACATTCGTGTCTGCCAGTCATTGGCTCTAATTTACCTGAACCAGATCCCTCCTAAATTTGCTGATATTAGCCCTCGTCCACTGAAGTATTTTTATTCTAGATCATTTATCCTCATACCGCGTCACACAAGTGCCAGGCAATGACTATTTCAAACAAGAGAGAATCGAACCATCTCCCCTTGACATTCAATGGCATTACGAGCACTGAAGCCCCCACCATCAACATCCTAGGGGCTACCATTGACCAGAAACCCACTGGAGTAGCCATATAAATACAACAGCAGGTCAGAGGCTAGGAATCCTGCAGCGAGTAACTCACCTCCTGACTCCCCAATGCCAGTCCACCATGTACAAGGCACAAGTCAGGAGTGTGATGGAATATTCTCCACTTGCCTGGATGGGTGCAGCTCCAACAACATTCAAGAAGCTCGACACCATCCAGGACAAAGCAACCGCTTGATTGATACCCCATCCACAAACACTCACTCCCTCCACCAACGACGCACAGTGCCAGCAGTGTGTACCATCTACAAGATGCACTGCAGCAATGTACCAAGGCTCCTTAGACAGCACCTTCCAAACCCATGACCTCTACCACCTGGAAGGACAAGGGCAGCAGTTGCCTGGGAACACCACCACCTGAAAGTTCCCCTCCAAGTCACACACTATCCTGACTTGGAACTATATGACTGTTTCCTTCATTGTCGCTGGGTCAAAATCCTGGAACTCCCTTCCTAACAGCACTGTGGGTATACCTACCCCACATGGACTGCAGCGGTTCAAGAAAGCAGCTCGCCACCACCTTCTCAAGGGCAATTAGGGATGGGCAATAAATGCTGGTCTGGCCAACGACAAATTCAAAACACTCAGTTCACAATCTTAGCTGGGGTTTTGAGGGTATCTGTGGATATACATGTGTTCACTTTTGAATTTTAGATGTTTGGTTATGAATATTGCATATGGTTGCTTGGAAGGAACTCTAAAATATTACATACATACAGTATGATCTTTGGTCCCCAAGGTGTTCTGCAACCACATTACATGAGAATGTAACCGCTGTTCGCTACTGTCAATCAGATCTGAGCTGGTGATATCATGGCTGAAGCCAAGGTATTAGGTTGTGTTTGTAGGAGATGGTGCACCTGCCTGAAAGGTAGCAGTTGACAAAGGAGCTGGATTTTGTGAGTTATTGCTGTTGGGTAACTTTACAGCCTTTACCAAAAAAATCTGACAACAGGCAGGGGAGGCTGTCCACCACACCATCTTGACTGTGGATTTGGAACTGGGGGTGAGATACGTGAAGGGTAGCGACTGCCCAGAGAGTGAGGTAGCACATCCTGATCTGACTTTGGGGAGAGGGGGCAGATGGTTAAATATAGGTACTCTGCATTTTCTGTTTTTGTTTTGGATTTTCAGCACTCAGTATTTTTTATCTGCATAAAAAATATATACATGCTAATATTTTCCTGCTTATCAATTTGAGGAATGTCAGTGCTTGGAATAAAATATTTTTCCACTCTATTAGCATCAAGCACTTACAGGTCAGATATAAGGGACAGATGCAGAATTAGAATTTCCTCTACTTTTCCCCAGTCTTGATTAGTGGTAACATTTATAACATAAATTTAACTTTTCTTTCAGATGCTGATAAACTGATGTACAACAGCAAAATTTTTCATTTTTTTCAAATTTTCAGCATTTGTGTGTATTTAAATCTGTGGCTTAAAGGGATAGCATCTGAGAGGAGAATTACAGAATTTGGCAAATATTTGTTTTCCTTTTACATTCTGGATCTTGAACCTGGGCAGCCAGATTAAAATGTTTCTGGTTTACCATGAAGCCACTTGATCCACAGTAAAGTACAATCACACTGAAACACTAACTGCTTGGAAGAGCTGAAGTCACCAAACACACACCCTCTCAATGATATGTAAATTAATTCTTGAGATATGGGAGTCACTTGCAAGGCCAGTATTTATTGCCCATCCCTAGTTGCCCTTGAGCCCTTTCTGAATGACTGCAGTACGTGTGTTGAAGGTACTCCCACAGTGTGTTAGGTAGGGAATTCCAGGATTTTGACCCATAATGATTGTAACAGGTACATTGAGAAAGGAACAGAACAGTGTCTGTTGTGTTTCCTGTTACTAGCTGACTAACTGACTGCTAACAGCACTATAGACAAGGTGAGGCATAAAAGTTGTTGGGAAGAGACGGTCGCCCACCTCCTCCTGGAATGTGTCTTTGCAAAGCAGGTGTGGAAAGAGATGCAGTGGTTTTTGTCGAGGTTCATCCCAAGCAGCTCTGTAACACAGGAGTCTGCTCTACGGGCTGTTCCCAGGGACGCACACCGAGACAAACATCAACTGCTGCTGGAGGACTATTAATTCGGTGAAAGACGCCCTTTGGTCTGCCCGAAACTTGCTGGTCTTCCAGCGCAAAGAGTTGTCCACCATCGAATGTTGCAGACTGGCACATTCCAAGGTCCAGGACTACGTGCTGAGGGACGCACTAAAGCTTGGGGCAGCCGCAGCAAAGGCTCAATGGGGAAAGACCACAGTGTAAGGTCCCCCCACCAAGCTGAACTGAGGGGCTGGATCCATGGGAAACCCCTCGAACTGTATCGTTAATATTTTCATTTGCTGTAAATGTAAAACTGTAATTGGCACGACAATTGTGAAATGGAAGGGTTGTGAAGAAACTCATGATAGTATTGAAGGAAACTGATCTCCCTTGCAATGTTTGTATTTTTTGGTGCTGTTTGAAACTGTTTGGCAATGTAATTTTTGCAGATTTTTATGAATAAAGTATATTTTGGAAATAAAAAAAAAGGTGAGGCATAAAAGATTTGATGCACTGTTTAATAAAAACAGTTCCTTTCTGTCTCTAACCTCAGGATCCCTTCCTGCATCATTGTAACATTTTCCATTTCCATCATCAGACTTAGCTTTATGCTTCTTTGAGTGATTCTGCTGTGCATCCATACCAGCTAGAAACTGGATCAAGGATACTAGGAACCATTTCCCACTGGACTCTTACAGCCAACAGATGGCTGGATTCAAATTCAGAAGTCAGCAGTGAAGGTGATAAAGCATGTTGACTCACCGCATTACTTAAATTGTCCCTCACACAGAAATAATTTTACCAAAAAGTTTTAATATAATGTCATTTTTGTTTTTGTGTTAAGTGTGGTTACTACGAGGCTGTCATTTCTGGGGTGGGGAAAAGCCTCAAATTGTGTGGATCACTGTGGGGGGAGCAGGAATCTGGGGCAGAACGCAGATACCTTGTGTTTCTGTTCCATTTAAAATGCACCTAATAGCCTGATTGGGCTTGTGGGGGGGTGGAGTTGGGGGGCTAGTGGTGGTGGGGGGGGGGGGGGTGGTGTTTATTGCCCATTCCTGGTTGCCCTGGGAAGGTGGTGGTAAGACATCACCTTGAACCAGTGTAGTCCTTCTACCAATAGTGCCCCACAATGGTGTAAGGTAAGTAATTCCAGGATATTGGCCCAACTACAATGCTGCTCTTGTCCTTCTCAGTGATAACAGTCACAGGGAAGGAGGTGATCCAGTGCATCCTGTAGATCGTACACACTGCAGCCACATTATGCTGGTGATGGAGGGACTAGGTATTGAGTCTGGTGAAAGAGGCATCAATCAAGTAAATGGTATTGTGATTCTTGAGTGCTGTTCATCCAGGTGAGTAGCAAGTATTCCAATAACACTCCTGACTTAAGCCTTATAGTTTGAGGGGTCAAGTGGTGAGCCACTTGTTACAGAATACCCAGCCTCTAACTTGCTCTTGTAGCCTCTGTTGATATGGAAGGTACAGTTAAGGTTCTGCTCAACGGTTACCCCCAAGATGTTGATGATAGTTGTCTTGACCATGATAATACTATTCAAGGTGAAGGGGTGATGAATAATCTTTCATTTCTTCGAGATGGTCATCATCTAGTGAATGTTACATTCCACTTGTCATCCCAAGCCTGGATCCTATTCAGGTACTGTTGTAGGATGATTTAAGTGCTTTGTTATCAGAGAAGTTGCAATTGTAGGTGAACATAGCGGAATTGTCAACGAGAAGCCACTCCCTACCTTCTGATGGAGGGAAGATCATTAATGATGTGTCTGAAGATGGCTGGGCCAAGGTCCTTCCCTGAGGAAATGCTACAGTGATATCCTGAAGCTGCAATGACTACCCTGCACCAATCGCAACCATCTTCTTTCGTGTCAGGTAGGACCCCAGTCACTGGAGGGTTTTCCCTTTGATCTCAATTGCAATCCCAGTTCTGCAAGGTTTCCTTGATGCCATACTCAGTCAAATATTCCCTTAATGTCGAAGGAGCTACTCTTAGCTCTCATGTGAATGCACAAAATATCTCTAATAAGATAGATGAACTAGTGGCACAAACAGAGGTAAATGATCTAGAACTAATTGCCATTACCGAGACATGGTTACAAGGAGATCAAGGTTGGGAAATGAATATTCTGGAGTACACAATATTTCAGAGAGACAGATAGAATGGCAAAGGAGGAGGGGAAGTCCTGATAGTAAAGGATGGCATAAGGACATTAATAAGAAGGGATCTGGCCTCAGAAGATCATGAAGTAGAATCAGTTTGGGTGGAAATTAGGAATAGCAGGAATCAGAAAACTGGTGGGAGTAGTTTACAGGCCCCCTAACAGTAGTTATATTATTGGGCAGAACATTAAATGGGAAATTATTGGAGCATGTAAAAAGGGTAATGTATTAATTGTGTGGGACTTTAATCTGCATATAGACTGGGACAATCAAATTGGCAACAGTGGTCTAGAAGATGAATTTGTAGAATGCTTTTGTGACAGTTTCTTGGAGCAATACATGATAGAACCGACTAGGGATAAAGCTATCTTAGATCTTGTACTGTGTCATAGTAAAAGATCCACTGGGAAATAGTGATCATAATACCATTGAATTTCATGTTAACTTTGAAAGTGACACATTTCAATCACAAACAAGAATCTTAAATTTAAACCAAGCCAATTACGAAGTTTTGAGGGGAGAACTGGCTAAAGTTAATTGGGTAAATAGACTGGAAGGTTTGGCAGGTAAATGAACAGTGGGAAACATTTAAAGAAACAATTCAAAGGGTTCAACAAAAGTACATGCCGTTCAAAAACAAAAACTCATCAAGAAAGACCCCTCTGCGGCTCACTCAGGAAGTTAAGGAGACTATTAGACTAAGAGACTTACAATGCTGCAAAAAATAGTAACAAGTCTGAGTATTGGAAGTGTTTTAGAAACCAGCAAAGGGCAACCAAAAAGTTGATAAAAAGGGAAAAGTAGAATATGAGAGTAAACTAGCCAGCAATATAAAAACAGATTGTAAGAACTTTTATAAGTACATAAAAAGGAAGAGAGTAGCTAAAGTAGACATTGGTGCCTTAGAGGCAGAGACGGGAGAAATCATCATGGGGAATGAGGAAATGGCAGAGGCACTGAACAAATATTTTGTGTCTGTCTTTGCAGTAGAAGACACAAATTCCATACCAGAAATAGGCAGTAACCTGAGTCTAAAAAGAGTGAGGAAATTAAGGATATTGATATTAGCTGAGAAAAAGAATTGGAGAAACTTGAGGGACTAAAATCTGCCAAGTCCCGGGACCAGATGGCCTACATCCTACGGTTCTAAAAGAGATAGCTGCAGAGATAGTGGATGCGCTGGCTATGATTTTCCAGAATTCCTTAGATTCACGAATAGTTCCATCAGATTGGAAGTTGGCAAATATTACGCTGCTTTTCAAGAAAGGAGGTACAGAGAAAACAAGGAACTACAGGGCAGTTAGCCTAACATCAGTCGTTGGGAAGATGCTGAAAACTATTATTAAAGAAGTCTTAACATTGCACTTGGAAAAGCATAGTATGATTAGAACAAGTCAGCATGATTTTACGAAAGGGAAATCCTGTTTGACAAGTTTATTAGAGTTTTTTGAGGATGTAACTAGTAGGGTAGATGAAGGGGAACTAGTAGTTGCAGTGTAAAGTCTTCAAGTAAAAGGTGTCGCTATGGGTACCCGCATGGGTCCTAGTTATACCTGTCTTTTTGTGGGATATGTCGAGCATTCTTTGTTCCAATCCTACTCAGGCCCCCTCCCCCAACTCTTTTTCCGGTACATTGATGACTGTATCGGTGCCATTTCCTGCTCCTGCCCAGAACTGGAAAACTTTATCAACTTTGCTTCCAATTTCCACCCTTCTCTCACCTTTACATGGTCCATCTCTGACACTTCCCTTCCCTTCCTCGACTTCTCTGTCTCCATCTCTGGGGATAGGTTGTCTATTAATATCCATTATAAGCCCACCGACTCCCACAGCTACCCGACTACACTTCTTCACACCCTACCTCCTGTAAGAACTCCATTCCATTCTCCCAGTTTCTCCATCTTTGATGCATCTGCTCTGATGATGCTACCTTCCATGACGGTGCTTCTGGTATGACCTCCTTTTTCCTCAACCGAGGATTCCCCCCCACTGTTGTTGACAGGGCCCTCAACCGTGTCCGGCCCATTCCCCGTACCTCTGCCCTCAATCCTTCCCTCCCTCCCAGAACCGTGACAGGGTTCCCCTTGTCCTCACTTTCCACCCCATCAGCCTCCATATCCAAAGGATCATCCTCTGCCATTTCGGCCACCTCCAGCTTGATGCCACCACCAAACGCATCTTCCCCTCCCTTCCCCTGTCAACATTCCGAAGGGATCATTCCCTCCACGACACCCTGGTCCACTCCTCCATTACCCCCACCACCTCGTCCCCGTCCCAGGGCACCTTCCCCTGCAATCGCAGGAGGTGTAATACCTGCCCATTTACCTCCTCTCTCCTCACTATCCCAGGCCCCAAACACTCCTTTCAGGTGAAGCAGCGATTTACTTGTACTTCTTTCAATGTAGTATACTGTATTCGCTGCTCACAATGTGGTCTCCTCTACATTGGGGAGACCAAGCACAGACTGGGTGACCGCTTTGCGGAACACCTCCGCTCAGTTCGCAAGCAGGACCCTGAGCTTCCGGTTGCTTGCCATTTCAATACTCCCCCCTGCTCTCATGTTCACATCTCTGTCCTGGGATTGCTGCAGTGTTCCAGTGAACATCAACGCAAGCTCGAGGAACAGCATCTCATCTACCGATTAGGCACACTACAGCCTGCCGGACTGAACATTGAGTTCAATAATTTCAGAGCATGACAGCCCCCCATTTTACTTTCATTTTTAGTTGTTTTTTCTTTTTTACAATTTTTACAACCTTTTTTTGCATTTATTTCATTTCATCTTAGTTTGTTCAGTTTGCTTCCCCACTGTTTTTTTTCATGTTTGCACTTGCTGCTGTTCAATATTCAGTCCGTTAACACCTTTTCTGTACTAATGCTTTGTCTTTCAACACACCATTAGCATATTGTTTGCCTTTGCTCCATGACCTTTTGGTCAGCTTTGTGGCCTTGTCCAATCTACACCTTCTCCTTTGTTATCTCTTGCCCCACCCCCACCTCACTTGCTTATAACCTGTGACATTTTTAATATTTGTCAGTTCCGAAGAAGGGTCACTGACCTGAAACGTTAACTCTGCTTCTCTTTCCACAGATGCTGTCAGACCTGCTGAGTGGTTCCAGCATTTCTTGTTTTTATTATAGTAGATGTAGTGTACCTGGATTTTCAACAGGCATTCGATAAGGTGCCACATAAAAGATTAATATGCAAAATAAGGGCTCATGGTGTTGGAGGTAATATATTAGCGTGGATAGAGCATTGGTTAATAGACAGGAAGCAGAGAGTGGGCATAAATGGAGCATTTTCAAGTTTGCAGGCAATGAATAGTGGGGTGCCGCAAGGATCAGTGCTGGGGCCTCAGCTATTTACACTCTATATCAATGACTTGGATGAAGGGACAGAGAGTAATGTATCTAAATTTGCTGATGATACAAAGGTAGCTGGAAAGGTAAGCTGTGGTGATGATGTAGCGAGGCTGCAAAGCGATATAGACAGGTTAAGTGAATGGGCAACAAGATGGCAAATGGAGTATAATGTAAGGAAGTGTGAAGTTGTTCACTTTGGTCATAAAAATAGAAAAGCAGAATATTTTTTAAAGGGTGTGAAACTAGTAAGTGTTGATGTTCAGAGAGACTTGGTGGTACTAGTACAAGGAACGCACAAAGTTAACATGCAGGTGCAACAGGCTATTAGGAAGGCAAATGGCATGTTGGCCTTTATTGCAAGGGGTTTGGAGTTCAGGAATAAAGAAGTCTTACTAAAATTGTACAGGGCTTTGGTGAGACCGCACCTGGAATACTGTGTGCAATTTTGGTCTCCACATTTAAGAAAGGATATACTTGCATTGAAGGCAGTGCATCAAAGATTTACTAAATTGGTCCCTAGGATGAGGGGGATTGTCCTATGATGAGAGGCGAAGTAAATTGGGCCTATATTCTCTAGAGTTTAGAAGAAAGAGAGGAGATCTAATTGAGACATACAAGGTTCTGAGAAGGATTGGTCGGGTAGAAGCTGAGAGATTATTTACGCTGGTCAGGGAATCTAGAACACGGGGGGCACAGTCTCAGGATAAGGGGCCAATCATTCAGGACTGAGATGAGGAGAAATTACTTCACTCAAAGAGTTGTGAATCTTTGGAATTCTCTATCCCAGAGGGTTGTGGATGCTCCATCATTGAATACATTTAAGGCTGGGATAGATAGATTTTTGGTCTCGTAGGGAGTCAAGGGATATGGGGAGCGGGCAAGAAAGTGGAGTTGAAGCCCAAGATCAGCCATGATCATATTGAATGGTGGAACAGGCTTGATGGGTCATATGGTCTACTTCTGCTCCTATTTCTTGTGTGTTCTTGTAGCATTCAACTCTGGTATCCATGTTTGGATCAACGTTGTGATGAAATCTGGAATTGCGTGGCTTAGAACTAAAAGTTGATGGGCTGATTTTTGATAAGTGTCACTTGATGGCAGTCCTTTCATTATTTTACTAATGATTGGGTGGAGGCTGATAGAGGCTGAGTTACTTTTACCCTGTTTCTTGTGCATATTTGGGAAATTGCACAGGTTTTCAGCACTGCAATCAGGATGTTGTCAAGGACCACAGCCTTAGGTTGAGTGCCTCTACAGGGCACCCACGCTGAGTACTAAAATAACCCAGCATTTTCAGGTCGTATGACTTTAAAAAGTCACAATAACTACATCTAATATAATAACAAAAATAAGATCACATGAAAATTCATAAGGCACAAGTTAGGAGTGATCCACAAGACACCAGTCAGAAGTGTGATGGAATACTCTCCACTTGCCTAGATGAATGCACCTCCAATAATACTCACGAAGCTTGACACCATCCAGGAGAAAGCAGTCCACTTGATTGGCACCCCATCCACAACCTTAAACTATAATTTGCTAAAACTGCTCACTATTCCAGAATTATCTTGGAATGCAAAGATAACCCATGGCTTCTTTTCTCTATTGCAAACCATCATCTTAAGTCCCTTTCCCCGGTCCCCTCTCCCCTCATCTCCAACAATAAGTATGAAAAGCTCATGAATTTCTTTGTCACTAAAATCAAGACCATCTGATCAGTTGCCTCTGACATGTCCCTCCTTTTTCACTAGCCCACCTGGCAAAAATTCCTCTAATTCACCCCCTACTCTAGCCCTGAATTTGCATCTTTCTCTAGTTTCTCTCCTATCTCCCCTAATGCCCTCTCTGAGCTCATCTTGTCCATGAGACCCACCTCCTGCTCCCTCGACCCTATTCCCACTAAACAGCAGACCACCCAACTTCCTCTCCTGGTCCCCATGTTAGCCGATATTGTAAATGGTTCTCTCTCTTCAGGTGTTGTCCCTCTCTCCTTTAAATCTTTTTCTCATCATCTTCTCCTCAAAAGAACAACCCTTGACCTTATTACCCTTGGAAACTACCGTCCCATCTCCAATCTCCCTTTCCTCTCCGATGTCCTTTAATATGTTGTCACCTCTGAAATCCATTCTCAACTTTTCTGGACCTCCATTTTTGGATCCCTCCAATCAGTTTTCCGCCCTGCCACAGTACCGAAATAGCTCTTATCAAAGTCACAAATGACATCTTATGAGACTCTGACAAAGGTAAACTTTCCCTCCTCATCCTTCTTGACCTGTCTACAGCCTTTGACACACCATCCTTCAATACCTTTCCACAGTCGTCCAGCTCGATGGGACTGCTCTCATCTTGTTCCATTTTTATCTATCTAATCGTAGTCTGACAATCACTTGTAATGGATTCTCTTCCTGCACCAAGACCATTACCTCTGGTGTCCCCTGTAATGAGTTGTTTATGTTGTTTGGTGCAACATAAATGAGACGCATAGAGTCCAACTTGCTGAAGATCTCTGATAGATTTATTAACAGCTAAACTATTATATATAGTACAGAGAAAACTATTTACAGAACCTTCCTCTAGGTGCTACAGTTGCGGAGTGACTCTGGTTTGTTGTCACATGACTACATCCTGATCCTAGCTCATTAACATACTGAGATCTTAAAGGGACATCACTCTAAAATCACACAACATCCCCCTTCTTTCCAAAGATAAGTCTCATATGCTACAAGTAAAAACACATAAAATTGGATAACATCAGAATTAGTTATACAGGATAAAGGTTATAAAATTTACAGCTATGCGGATAGGGATTGTGAAATTTACAAGTGCAGAGGCTTAAATGTCCATATATTGTCTCAGTGATTTAACAACTCTTGCTCAGGGAATTTGTGTCTCATTTGTTGCTGTTTTTTCTGAAGTTTCTCCCTCTCTGCATTCAGTTTATGTTGCTCTGCCTTCAGCTTGCTAATATACTCTGTTGCTTTTCTCAAGATGACCACTTTTCAGCCTTGACTTCTTGGAAAGTTCCGGCACCTCATCTCGAAGAGCCAATAGACAATGCTTCAACTCATTCCTCCTCTGCCTCTCCAGAACATTGCGTGTCCTTCGCATCTCCTCATCCTCTGCGTTTGAAGGCCTGGGGCTTAAGGTCGAGGACTTGTTATGGGAGGAGTACTTGACTTCATGGAGGTGACTGTCTGTTCTGGCTCATTGTGGTGCTGGCAGTTCTCTAGACAGCAGAAGTGAAATCGCGGCCTAGTTGTGTAAGGGGAGGCTGGCGTATGGGGATCATGGGATACTTGACGTAACTTAGGTCCCTGTAACTTGTGAAAGCTTGCCTGCTAGATACCTGAATTATATGAATACCGAATCAGAAGGTAACAAGCTCAGGAGGGGGAACACCCGAATTATATGAAAACCTCAGAGTCCTATGAATAGGGTAATCAAGAGGTTGACGAGGTGAATAATATAAGCAAGGCAGGATGAGATCAGGGAAGGCAATAGATGGGAGATGATGTAATTAGGAAACAGTTTATCAAGTAAACATCCTGTAAAACTGTATAAAATGACTACTGGAACAATGTACTAGCAGAACCCCTACAATCATTCATGAGAGTAGGACTTCTCCTTGCATGCTCGTAAATAAAGATTGTTCGTTTGAACAAGCCATCTGACTCTTGAGGTGTTTTTGGGTACCGGGGCAAGCCCTCACACTTAAATTTGGCGTAGTCAGCAGGATACACCACATTGGGACTATGACAGTCAGGAGATCAATTAAGGGGTGAGTACCTTTAATTTTACCACCCATAGTTAGGAAAGGTCTACCTCACAGTCGCGGGACTGGTACTTTGAGTGGTTGTCAAAGAACCAACGCCTGGAGGCTCGAGTGCCAAGCGATCAAAGCACGCACCAGGGTAGTAGGTTGCAAGTTGAGAGAACTGTCAGAGAGCTGCACTGAGAAAGCTGCAAAGCAGAGCCACATAGTAGGTGAAGCTGTGCAGGGGAATTAGAGGTATCCCGAAGGCTGTTACCACGCAGACCGCGCTGAAAGAGACCGCAAAGCAGACCTTCACAAGAGGTCGAGCTAAGCAGGGGATTTAAAGGGTATCCCATAGGTCCATTTCCACGTAGGGGATTTAAAGGATATCTAGCAGGTCAATACCGCTCGGGCAGACCACACCCTGACAGAATGACCAATAACGCAGAAGGTCTAGATTGGGGACTGGAGGGGTCCCTTACCAGGTTTATAGCAGATGAGAACTTGACCAGTAAAATGGAAAAGGAAGTACAAAGAGCATGGTGGAAGGGCCAAAAGAAAGGTCTGAAGGATAAGGCAATTCGGATCAGAATCAATTCTTATATGGGACTCTGCGAGTCCACAACCATTTCCAAAAGCAGAAACAAATTAACATAAACAAGTCCAAAGACAGAAACAATTTTCAGGAAACGATAGGTAGGAATTACATTGGAAATACCACAGTAGTCTAAAATGCTGTTGAAAGGACAAAAGAAGAGCAACGTGTGTGTGTGTGTGTAAGTTTATGTTGGTGTTTGGTCTCTTTGTGTGTTCAGAAATTGTTGAATGGTATATGTGAATGTGTGTGAAGCGTCTGAGTGAAGTTGTATTAAATTGGTGTAAGTTAAAAGAAGAAACTAGAAGAAGCTGTGATAAAAAAGAGTGTTTAAGTTATTAGAAAGTATTGCTTTCTAACTTGCTTTGTTTGGTGGTAGTGAAATTTATAGGGTGGATCCGGGTTGTACAGATTTCCAATGACCCTGTCAGTGAGGCAGAACAGTAGAAGCAGGGGTCCACATGTAAAGACAGACAAATTAAAGTAGTCTGGCTGTTGGTGTATCAGGCTAAGTGTAAGCAGCAGGAGGAAAAGCACAGTCATAGTTAGAATAGAGTAAATTAAAGAAATAGAAGGAAGATAGATGTGCCATAGTTGACAGGCCAAAGAGTCAATTACAGAAAGAAAGGGATAAATGAGAGGAGGAACGACCCAGACATATAGAAGAGACGGTGGGCTGGGAAAGTGGAGTTCCTGAAGGCGCATTGTGCAGATATATCAAGGGAGGGAGGCAGATGAGAGATTGTTACAGCTGAGTTGTAGTGAAGCTGAGCAGGAGCGAGATTTACTCAGCCTTACCAGAAGAAGGGAGAATTGGGATCGTTGATGTAATTGATTTATTTCTGTTTCCTTTCCTTTAAACACACGTGCTACTCTTTTCTGTCTGTGGGTGTATGTGGATTTATTTATTTTATTTGGGCGCATGATGTTTGTGTGCTTGAATTTGTGATTTTCAGTGCAGTTTTAAAACTGAGACATACTGGCACAAACTATTGGTAACTGGGGATGAAGCTCAAGTTTGTTTTCCAAATATAAAGATAAATCTGGAGCCTTGTAAAACTCTGGCAGAAACCCAGTTTTAGCCTTTCAAACTTTTGCAGCAAGCCCTCACCCTTACGTTTGTGCAGTTGCTGGATTTACAGACTGAACCATTTGATGCTGGCCTGAGTCTGTGAGCGGGTTCCTTGGAGATTTCCCCTTGGCAATGTTCCCCACTGCCAGCCTTTGCTTCTCAGTATATACAACGTCAACCTCTTCTTCTGAGTTGTTGGATCGCGAAGATATGCTGCCTGTTGACAAAGAACTTTCACCATCTGATTTAGGAGCTTCATTCTCATGGTCTGCTGTCACTGAAAAGAGGCTGATGCTTTCCAAACCAGAACTACTGAGATCCTGGAGGAACTGTGACTCAATGTGGGTACCCTTGGTCTCTTCTGCTATAATAGGTACCTTGGTGATCTTGTGGATTGTTATGGCATTGATGAGGTCCTTACACACTGGTAGTCCTGCCACTGCTGGTCCGCTCGTGTCTACCAGGTAAAATATTTGTGGTTTCCATGCTGACTTGCCATAGCTGCATTGCATTGTGAATGTGCCACTGCAAGGGATGGGTGACCTGTTGTATGCAGATAACTTTACAGTTGTCGGTTGCATCATTCATTTTCAATGACTCTGGTACATATCCTTCAGGATTCAGATTGGGAGGATATTTGCACTAGCTCCGGTGTTAATCTTAACCCTGTGTGTTTGACAACATTCTTTGGGCACATGATGTTAATAGTAGCAAAAGCTTCCAGTTGTTTGACTTCATCAGCACAATGTATCAGGTTCACAAAGTGAAATGCCTGCTCATCTTCTGGCTGAGAATCACTCCTCTCAGTCTTGTCTCAGGTCTGTTTCGCTGTAGATTTGGTGTAAGAGCTTGTGTTTATGCGGGTCTCTGGTGCTTTCTTTGCTGCTGTTGCCCTGTTGCTGTGCCTGTCTTCTGTTTGCTTGTGTGCTACTGTCACTTCTGGCTGCATCTTTGGAGCCAGATTTCTTGTATAGGCAGGCCCAGTGTCCTTTTGCACCTCACGCCTTGCACAGATCTTGAAATGCAGGACAACTTCGCAATGAGTGGGACAAACCGCACTTACCACACAGCATGCTTGCTTTTTTTGACCTGGTTATCGTGCCGATACTGTTGACTGCATCCAGTGCTTGCAGATACTGTTGTCCAGCTACAATGGCTTCATATTTCCTGCCATCTTCTAGCAGTGCATCATTGCTGTGAGCTTTCTTTTACCCCAAGAGATCTTTTTGAAATGATTCAATGGGTGTTGAGACAATCACCAACTCCATTAGTGGCTCTGACAGCTCATTGTCTGAAAAATTGCATTCATTGTGCTTACTACAGCATCTACTGATGAACTGATCTATTGATTCCTGTGGCTGTTGCCCATAGGACATCAATTCCAGGCAGCGAATTCTAAAATTCACTCTTAATTGGAGCTGATCTTTTCGCACATTGCGTATCTTTGCGGGATCTTTCTGGTCCTCTTCAGATAAGCCAGAGGTACTGATTCTGTGTAACTCCTCATTTACAACTGCTATCAGTATTTTTAGAGCTTGCTTCTCTGACTCTACAATCACTTGGTCTGTGAAGCATAGTTGCATTTTTTGTTTGAAAAGTTTGAACCCGGATAGGATATCAATGGCTTTCCGGTTCATGTTGGGAAATTTGGTATCCATCTTTCTGCTGTTCTTTTGCTTAAAACTTGCTTTAAGACTTGTTCTATGACTCTGCGCTGTTTCCCCTTTACAAAACTCTCGGTTATTTAGACTGGCTGCTTTGATGGAGAGGAGCAAGTGTTTTTCAGTGCTCTCTGTTTATTTTGCTTGCAGTACTTAAGCTTGTCTGTTTACGTAGCTGGACAATAGGCAGTTCAATTGCTTTTTTTTGGCTAGAGTTTGTTTCTGTTCTTCATGCTCGAGTGGTTTTCATATAGTTTTTAACTTTGGCTGTGTGAATGGAGAATCTGCAGTGTTCAGGATTTTCCCGCACATTTGCAATCGGACACCTCCTGTACTGCCGCTGACTTCCATCAGCCTGGGAGAGTAATCGAGTTTTCCCCATTTTTTTTCTCTCCCACGGAGCCTTTGAGAAAAAAAATCAAACTTTTAAGCACTTCAAAGCTTGTTTTTTTTTAAACCAGTATCCCTCAACTGTCGGCACAATGATGCCCTAATCGCAGGAATTTGTTTGCAGTTTGTCATTCGGTTGCCAAGACCTAAGCTCTGGAATACCCTCCCCCTATAGCTCTCCGCCTCTCCACCTCGCTTTCCTCCTTTAAGACATTCCTTAAAACTGACCTTTTGGTCATCTGACCTAATATCCCCTTTTGTGGCTCAGTGTCAGAGTTTGTTTTATAATGCCCTCGTAAAGCACCTTGGGACATTTTATTACTTTGTTGTTAAACATTCACTCACTCCAACATCAGTGTACAGTGGCAGCAGTGTGTACCATATACAAGATGCAGTACAGCAACTCACCAAGGCTCCTTTGACAGCACTTTCCAAACCTGAAATCTCTACCACCTAGAAGATAGGTTGGCATCTCTCTCCACATATGTAAGATGATGGACATGCAGCAAACAATCCATTTAGGTAGGGTGCCTTCTCCTAGTGCACCTTTGCTGATGGCTGTGAAGGCCAATCCATGAGGGGCAGGTTCAGCAACAAGTGCTGCACGTGAAGCTGCCAAGTGACGCTGTGAGTTGTCATTTTTGATGTTGGTGCCTGTTGCCAAGCTGCTGTAGCAACTGGTCGTTGTGGTATTGCACAGCAGTCTCCAGGATGTGTCGCCATTTCCCTCTTTCGTCAGGTAGTTACTCCCAAGTGCAATAGGTCGACATTTAGGGCCTTCATATCACGCTTGCAAGCATCCTTGAAGCAGAGCTTTGGGTGCTCCACTGTCATCTGGCCCCAACTACCTTACCATACAGAAGGGTCCTTGCGTATGCGATCATCTTCCATCCTGCGGGTGAGTCTGATCTACTGAAGCCGCCTCTGTTTGATTAGTGCCAACACACTTGGGAACTCTGTCTCTTGACAGGACTGCCACATTTGTGATGTTGTCCTGCCATGATATGCCCATAATGCACCGCAGACAGTGAAGAGGGAAATTATTGAGCTTCTTTTCCTGATAGCTGTAAGTCTCCCATGTTTCACAGCCATACAGTAAGGTGCTGAGAACACAAGCCTTATAAACCATCTGATTGGTTCTAAGGGTCAGCTTGGTATTCTCCCATGTGTGTTTTGCGAGTTGGTCAAAGGTGGTAGCTGCTTTCCCTTTGTGTGTATTGAGCTCTAGAAGCTCTACCACCTAGAAGGACAAGGACAGCAGATACATGGGAATACCATCAGCTGTAAGTTCCTCTCTAAGTCACTCACCATCCTTGACACTGTTCCTGTTTCAAAATCCTGGAACTTCCTCCCTAACAGCACTGTGGGTGTGCCTACGCCACATGGACTGTAGCACTTCAAGAAGGCAGCTCACCACCACTTTCTCAAGGGCAATTAGGGATGGGCAAGCAATGCTGGACTTGCCAGCCACATTCATATCTGAAGAATTAATAAAAAAGTCAGACGAGAAAGGGCCGTGCAACATTCATTGTTCCAGTTCCCTAACAGTTCCATTGTACCATCCATTTGTATTTTTCATGTCTTTAAGATCCTACTTTAACTCACAATACTCCTGTCACTCAGTAACATGCATAATTACAGCTCCAGATACATTTAGGCAACATATGAAACCCCTCTTGTAATACTGGCGGTCTTGGCAGCATAAGGCAAGATTATTTTTCGCATGTTGCATTTTTTTATAGGTTGCTAAACGTCATTTAGGTTTTGTTTGTTGATATTTGCAAGCAAATACAACTGGCTGTTAAGCTCACAGGTGACTTCTTTTTGTTTTCGCTCCTTCGCAGCAAGGGGAACAAGCCTGGCGACATCCGGCGGTCAAACGTGACTGAAGTTTCGGCGTTACTCATATGTCTACGCATTTTGTTTTTTTTTAAGTTCCAATTTAATACACGCTTCAATTTTTCCGAAGTTTTAAAACTTTCTCAAACATGCAACCAGCATTGTTTAATATATACATCCTTGCATTTTAAGATTAAAACACATGTAAAGATGTCACTCTATCATCCGAGAGGATGTTCGTGACAAATGTTATATAAATGTAGAAGGAAATGAAAACAATGTCTTTAATTGCGTAGATAATACTAAGTTAACTTATTTATAATTTTCGAACAACTCGACGAATCACTAACGAATAATTGAGTGGCCATAATGTATGTCTTCTACAACAGTCTCTCAAACTTTATAATCTTTGTTTGAATGCGAACATCAAACAAAGTTTAATTTCTGGTCATTGCTGTTTGCAGTATTTAATGTGTGCTGGCACGAACTATTCAGGGGCATCGAGCTGTTCCGGCGCTTGTGCCTCTCGTCACATTTTAACTGCAATGATATCCACAAGAGCAGGGTCTCCAAGGAACAAGGCGAACTCTGGGTTTCATTCCTCCTATTCCCCCTTTTCTTTCGATCGATGCGGATGCTTCGTAAACTCTTCGGGGGAAATTAGTGTTGACCTGCGGTGACAGATTATTGTGTAACTTGCGCATGAGTTAGCGAGTTTTGGCCTCCTTCCTCTCTCAGTCCATGTTCATTTCCCTGAAAACAGCTGGGTGAAATAATAAAGAAGCTGTTCAGATTGCAATGCTTGAGGTTTGAATAACGACTGCCTACTTTGGCCGGAAATCATTGCAAGCTCTGTAAAGAAAAATGCGAGAATATTTTCCGTGTTTGTGATACAAACTCCTCACATTGAGAGAAATGTTGGGCACCAAGTAACAGAGAAAAAGGTTTTGTTTTGGAGCCATTGAGCTTCAGGACGCTGCTGTGAGCAACCCAGGAGAAAAATCATATAGGCATCAAACAAAATCATGTTTTTTTTTCATTTTCTTTGAACACTTTCATTTATTAGTTATAAAAATATCAGAGTTGTGGAAACAAGGTTGTTTCACTAAAAGTCAAGATTAATTCAATTGGGTAACAAAGACTCTTCCCTTTCCAATTGGTGTGAGAAGGTCTGGAAGATAGACGAATGGTGGCGGGGTGGGGTAGGGTAGAGTGGTTCGAAGTGGGAGGTCATGTGAGAGTTGGCAACTCTATTAACGAGGAGAGCTGAGTCAAAGACTTTGAAACCAGGAAAGGAGGTGGCAAGGCAAAGAGATTTTAAGACGGTTCCAGAGGACAGGGGTCTTGGTACTGAAGGAACAGCTGTCAGTGGTGGAGTGAAGGGGAGCTGTTGTTTGTCAAGTAGAGGGTGCACAGTTGATGGAGATCAGACAGGTGGGGGTGGGCACGGAGGAGGATTTGCAACACGGGTGGGGTGGGGGAATTTGGACAAAGAGTCATTGGATCTTGCAATTGATCCACTGGGGAAACATTAGTTCTTGACAAACAATGATTGTGGTGCAGAACATTGTCTGAGACAGGATGTGAGCCTTAGTATTTTGAACAATTTGTAAGTTTTTGGAGGATGGAGACAGGCTGGTGAAGATTATTCAGAAAACAAGCCAGCAGGCAGTGAAGGCATTCACCAGTGATGGAATGGATAAGAGGTAAAGGCTGATAGTGTCCTGGAGATGGAGGAAAGTGCTCTTGGTGATAGATCATATGTTGGGGGAAGGACGTTTGACTTCGAATGAATGCTAAGACATAGCACCTCATGGCTGGGCTTGCGGTGATAGTCAAGGAGGTCGTGGAAATGAGGGTAGTGACACAGAAATGCTTCCATGACCCAAAGAGGATGGCTTTGGTTTTACTGATGATAAACTGGATGAAGTTGTAACTCAGCCAGAACTGTCAGACAATAACTGGAGAAAGAGGCACAGCAGTGGAATTGAAGGTGGATGCTGAGTAGTAAAGGTGAGTGTTATGGGTTTATTTACGGACATTGATTCCATATTTTTAGATGATGTAGTCGAGATAATGTAAATCATGAAGGGAAAAGGACAGAGAATGAAATTTTGGTAGGGACGTGGAGGAGAAACTGAGGACTCCCAGGGTATGTCTGCGATTTTAAATGGCTATTTTGTGCCAGTCCACTACTAACGATAATGTTGAGTTACCAATAATACATCAAAGGTTTGATGCCAAAGTTGAAAGTGTTAAAGTGGATGTTATCCTGGCTAGATGAAGGGATCTCAAAACAGTTTGGGCTGGTGGCCCTGCCAGCATTTAACCGAGGGGTGTCAAAATAGGAGCTGTACTCTGTAAGCCCTCATATATTTAACAGCTCACTAGGGCCTGGGATTATTTCCGTGGATTGGAGAGAGGCCCATGTGAAGCTAATATTTAAGGACAATAAGCAATATTTGAAAAATAACTGTCCCATTAACTTGTCTTTGGTTATATATATGTTGCTTTGAGGGATCATTAGACAGGCACTTGCCAGAAATGTGGAATTTTATTAGAGTCTTAACGTAGCTTCAGAGAAAAATGGTCATGTCTCACCAAACTGGTTGAATTTTTTGAGGAAGCTATGAGGTTGGTGGATGTAGGTGGCCTGGTTGGCATTGTATATCAAAAATGCCTTTAATAATGTGCCACACAATTGTCTCCTTATTAAGATAGAGAGACGCCTGTGGGATTAATGGGCTAGATTTTGGGTTAAATAAGGAATTGGGTGTGTTCTTTTAGATAAAAGGTTTATATGAATGGTAATTGTTAGTGTGGGGTCATGTTACCAGTGGAGTCCCACATGGATTGGTATTAGAGCTGTTGTTATTCACCACGTTTTTTGGTGAGCTGGGTGAAGTTGTCAGAGAACTGTCCTTGGATGACACAAAGATTTTTGCCAGTGTTAGGATCATAGATGAGAAAAATAGATTGCAGGCAGATCTAGAATGGGCTTGCAATTGGCAGTTGTCATTTAATATGGGTAAATGTAGTGTTGGGCAAATGCCAAATATATGTACACAATGCAGGGTTGTGTTTTCAAGGCTATTGAGCAGAAGAAAAACCTGAGTGTTGTTGTTCATAAATTTCAGAAGGTCCACAGTACATGCATCTTTGAAGGTCCATGAGTATTGCCTTGAGGCTATTGCAAAAGCAAATAGAGTGCTGGGGTGTACTGACAGAATGACTAAATACTAACTATACTATTTTTGCATAAGATATTAGTTAGATCTTATTTAGAATACAATGTCCAGCTTTGGTCCCTTGACATTGTGGGTGATACAGAGACCCTGGAAAATGTTCAATGGAGGGTCACCAGATTGAAGAAATTATTTAATCAAAATTTTTTTTTTTATTTAGAGATACAGCACTGAAACAGGCCCTTCGGCCCACCGAGTCTGTGCCGACCATCAACCACCCATTTATACTAATCCTACACTAATTCCATATTCCTACCACATCCCCACCTGTCCCTATATTTCCCTACCACTTACCTATACTAGGGGCAATTTATAATGGCCAATTTACCTATCAACCTGCAAGTCTTTGGCATGTGGGAGGAAACCGGAGCACCCGGAGGAAACCCACACAGACACAGGGAGAACTTGCAAACTCCACACAGGCAGTACCCAGAATTGGACCCGGGTCGCTGGAGCTGTGAGGCTGCGGTGCTAACCACTGCGCCACTGTGCCACCCTAGATGTTGAAGATATTAAAGGAAATTGATAGGGTGGATAAATAGAAACTACTTCTGTTGGTTGGTGAATCCAAGACTAGGGGACATAGCCTAAATATTAGAATCAGGCCTTTTAGGAGTGGTTAGGAAACACTTCTACACACTAAGGATGGTAGAAGTTTGGAATTTTCTCCCACAAATGGCAGTTGATACTGGGTCAATTATTAATTTTAAATTTTAGATTCATAGATTTCTGTCAACCAAAGGCATTAAGGGATATGGGGCAAAGATGGGTATCTGGAGTTAGGTCCCAGATCAGTCATGATCTCATTGAGGGGCACCACATGCTAGAGGGGTTAATTGGCACTGAGGAAAGGATGATGGATCATTAGGATCTTAAATAAGTGGAAATTATGGGGCAAATCTTGTTTTGCAACATGATTATATAGACAGCATGCAATAAACAGTGATGTTTTAAAAATGCCATATATAAAAAATGGTTACGAAGATAGCAGACCTTACAACTTTTGGTTGCTAATTTTTCCTCCTATTTTTTTTCCCTTCCTTAGGTGAATGTTCTGACTTATGCTGGATTATGTAAGTGATTAGCACTGATGACTCTGGTACCTCACCCAAGTGTTAATTGTTATGTAAGTGTTTGCGGGCTGTTGAACTAAGCGAGTGTAACAGCCAAGACCAGTCCTATTCTCCCCTCGAAGTCCACAAGCATGCCAATGGGGGACAAAGATGCCTGCATCTCCTGAGCCCTACGGAATAGATGGTTTTCCACATAATCGGGCTGGCTGCGAAAGAGCACATGGCATTAGGCATCGCTGAGAACATTGAGGATGACTGTACACGTCCTCAACTCCTAGCTCACCCTCATCCTGATATCTGACATGATGAGCAAGCTGCAGATTGTGTCAACATGGACATCTTGCTTTCCACCCCAGTCCCACACCCCAATCTTCCCCTTCTGATTTTCTGCTTTCAGGTACCCAAGAACTGCCCCTACCCAGCCATAGCAGCCCAAGGAGAAGAGAGAGCAACACCACACCATTAATGAAGAAGCACCATCACTTGATTGGACACTTGCAGCCACCAGCTCAGATACTGACACTGCATGTACCTTAAAGGCTACCATAGAGTTGGGATCAGCATGTGATGAGTTACTGGGCATGAGTGGGCTGCAGCAGGCCAGAGGTAAAGGATGGTTTGTGTTCCAACTGATCAGAGGTCGAGGTCACAGACGTGTTCTGCTGCTAGGGACTCAGATGAGGATCTCGATGCGGTGGCATACAGGAGAGTGCTGAACCGGCATGCACACTGCAATGCTGAATGCCTTGGCAGACAGCCTCCTTCACTGTCAAGGAGCAGGGAGAAGCCCCACTCCCAGTTTGCAGAGGGCATCGCACAGAGCTTGCCCTCTCTGCAGCCTCTGCTCCATCTTTCTGTTACGCTGCAGACCCGGAGGCACTGAAGCTGCAGCCGCATACCTGTTGCAACCTTTGTGTTGACAGGTAAACTATCCTGTGCCTTCCCTGTGAAGATGCAGCAACACACTCTGCCAAATCCAGGAACTCACCACAACACCACCAAAAGCACTCCAGAGTATTTTCAGATACTTTGCAATACCAGATCCTTCAAAATTACCATACCTGCAAGTTGGGTGCCTTGCCCTTTAAGTAGCAGGACCCATCTCGCAGAGGGTCGCTTGATCTTTTATGCGTGACAAATTAATTCATCCAAATTTGGTAAATGGGCATCATGGCCGGAAGGGCTGTGTGACATTATGATAGCACAGAATCAGTTGCTCCTGGTGCTCGCAGGGGCTGCCTCATGCATGCACTGTTCTCAAGGTAGTGTGCTGTGTAGACTGAGCTGAAAGTGGCTTGCTGTGCACCATGTACCCCAAGAAGGGCGATCAGCTTCTGGTCTATATGTTACGCCCAAAGGGCTGGATTTTTGTAATGAGGCTGGGAATCCGACACCCGGAACATTTCTGGGCCCTGACCCCAGTCACAGCGCTATTTTTAAATGGAAATAAGTTAATGGGCCCCGAGTGCAAATTCAGTGCCCAATTGGAGGTGCCGGAAGTGTTCTGGAGGCGGGAACTGGTCACTGAGGGCAATCTAAAAAGGCAAGCGGCATCCATGACTGGGTTTGCCGTTGCCTTCAGTAATGCAGAACAAGGGAGATCAGAGGGCTTGTGTGGGCATTGGCATGCGCCACTTGAGGCACTAGTTGATGCAGTATCAGAAAGGAGAGAGCTTTTCTTCTCGGCCTCAGGATGGAGACATCGCCTATTGAGACCAAGAGGGATGGATGGAGGTGGCCACAGAGGTCAGCAGCCGGGGACCCATGCAAAGGACCTAGGCCCAGTGCAGCAAAAGGTTCAACGACCGCTTGCAGTATGGTAAGGTGAGAGTGGCCAGCGGCACCTACTCATTGGGCACCAACTCTCTAAGCACGAGAAAGCACATGAGCTGACCTCACAGAATGTTCATAGTTCTCCCTTACATTGTCAGAGTAAGTCAATGGTTGCTGCACTGAGATGTAGCCACTCTCACATGTGGGGCGACATTCAGATGGGGATATCACTGAGGGGAACATCAGCCCACGTGTATGTCATACTGGAAGAGTTGCCTCTTTCCTGGTTTGGCCGTAACAGTGTTTATCTTTCAAAACACAGTGTTTTTAGCTTACCCACCCGCTCCCCAGTGAATCCTTTGCTCACTGCACTCTAATTGTAATTACAAATGAACCAATCAGACAGGTTTTCTTAGGTTTAATCAAGAAAGATGTAAATTTATTAGCCTTATCACTCTAACTCGGTTAAATATACTAAAATACCCTTGCAATCACCACACTAGCATGCATACGAGAGAAAGACACACATAAATAGATACAGAGGGGAAGATAGAATTGGGCGGGTGTTGAAATAGAGTTGGCAATGAACGGAATTCAGTTATTGGGTGGAAATGTCCTTGATAAAAGTTGAGGTATTGAAGTTCTCGCTCGGGCCCGGTGCACAATTTCCAACTTGCTTCTCTGGTACCAGAAGACTGAAGAGGTGCGCTGTCTTGAGGCTTAAGCTGCTATCATGGGTCTCTTTGCTTGAGAGAGAGGGGACCTTCCTCCTCGATTCTCAACTTGCAGTCTGTTACCTTTCTGTGTGGTACAATTCAAACAGCCCCCAGTCTGGCCAGCAGGTAAGTCATGTGACCATATCTTTGTTTGAAATAGCAACTTCTCAGAGGGTTGCTAGACTTCAGAGTCTTCCGGACACTCGGTGGGGGGAGGTGGGGTGGGGGGGCGGGGGGGTAGTGCTGGGTGGAGGTTTGTCTCTTACAAAGTCAATGGCTCTCAATGTCTTTTGATCATCACTATTGACAAAACCCATCTCGCTAACTGAATCAGGGAGCATTTCCATTGTCTCTCAGAATGCAAGTGTGTTTTTAGCTCTTCAACTCTGTGGTCCTTTTAAACAAGTTATTAGATTATTAGATTAGATTAGAGATACAGCACTGAAACAGGCCCTTCAGCCCACCGAGTCTGTGCCGACCATCAACCACCCATTTATACTAATCCTACACGAATCCCATATTCCTACCAAACATCCCCACCTGTCCCTATATTTCCCTACCACCTACCTATACTAGTGACAATTTATAATGGCCAATTTACCTATCAACCTGCAAGTCTTTTTGCTTGTGGGAGGAAACCGGAGCACCCGGAGAAAACCCACGCAGACACAGGGAGAACTTGCAAACTCCACACAGGCAGTACCCAGAATCGAACCCGGGTCCCTGGAGCTGTGAGGCTGCAGTGCTAACCACTGCGCCACTGTGCCGCCCGTTATGTTCAATGTCCAGTAAAAAAAGATTCAAGTAGTGTTCCAGATGAGGAAATTAATATGTTTCCATTTGGCAGGTGTGATTTCCGTCACAATGCCAGCGGGCTAACGTCCCTCTCTGGATTCCTGCCTCTCCCCACTGAGAAGAGCAAGTCTTCCAGCTCCAGCGCTCGCCACTCTGTGGCACTTTTGGAGCGGCTGCACTTTATTTTGTGCCTCTGCAGCATTTTAATCAGCCCTTCCCATAACCCTCATGGCCCTACACATTAATCATGACTTAGACACCCTGTTACAGATATGGCATTCTCCCTGTCCCCTTCTTTTAAAAATTGGAAACTGCTGCTGACAAGCCTGTTAATGAGCTCCTCAATGGGCACTTAATTGGAGGTGTGCGTGGTTGCCATTCCCTCCCTTCCAGCGTCCCTTTAATAATGGTGTTGTATTTCAGAGGTGGCGGAACTCAATGCCAACCTCTGAGAATGCGATCTTTAAATCACACTTGCACCAGGTGGGTTTTGAAAATCTGACCCAAAATGTTTTGCTAGGCTGTGATAGAACAAAGTCCAGAATTTATGAATTTGGCAGTAATAATTTCCAAAAGTTATTTCAGATACAGCTTAAATGATGTGGATCTGACATTGCTCTGAAATATTATGAGCTAAGAGTGATTTGAATGTGATATCCCATGGGGCAGATACATGGCTGCTTAGATTCCTTTGTTGTATTTCCTCCTAATTAAACTCCCAGCCAAACACCCACAAATACTTGCCAAGAGGAAAAGTAGCAGGAGATTTGATCAAGTGATTCCAGAAACATGACCAAATCTCCTGCTTTGCAACCCAGTTAAACCATTCCACCTTCTCTCAAACAGCACTTTGATTGAAGGAAATACTTCATGTTTTCTATCCTGTGCATGCTGCTTATTCAGCTGTAACAGACGGGAATGTGCCACAGAAGATTCCAGTTGGCCTTTTTCCCGTTGAACCAGTGAGCAATGAGAGATGCAGATACTGAGTCTTTTTCATTTTTGCTCCCTTCCTTACTTGAAGACGCTGACTCATTATTGGGGTGTGGTACCGTGTCCAAATGCCATATTATTCATGTGGAAACCTAAACGGAGAATCCCTGGTGTGGCGTGATTAACCTTTTGTAACAACTGCCTTGTTTGTTTTTTCTGGGATCAGGGAATGCCCATCGGAAAATGAAGTATCATTTGTTTCGACATCAAGGATGATCTAACTGCTCTGAAATATTCTGAAAAGGTAATATTGTTAATGCTGGGTATTTTTTTAAAGAAAACAAGCAAGCCATTGGAGACGGAAAGCTAAAGTCTGGAATGATTAGGCACATGATTTAAATAACGTCAGACGTACGCAGGCAGATGTGGATTGTGCTGCGTTCCAGCATGTGCTGTGAAACCAGGAAATGAGTTGAAAATAAGCTAGAATGTGAATTGGCTGCAGGAGGAAGTCAGTGAAGCAATGACCCAGGGTTTCTCCTACCAGAAAAAAAAGCAAATGTGAAAGTGATGGAGTGCTTTTTTTTTTACAATTGAGGGGCCCTCCTAGCTTTCCTTACTGAACCAGGATATATATCACCTAATTCCTTCCTGTTATAAAGTTACATTAGCTGCATAAATGTATTACTTCCAGGCTGCAGATGTTGTTTCATCAGTGCATGATGCTCATTCCAAGAGTCTTTGAATTAATGATTCATTTTTCACTTCAGTTGTTCTTAGCCATTGTGAGAAGTGTTTGGTCTTCTAAGTTTGCTGCTGGTATTTTGTGAAATTAAAGAAGGCATTCTGTAAACTGTTAACAATTACATTTGTCTGGAACCTTTAACATTCTAAAGCACGTGACAAAGGAAGAAATAGAGACAGTGAACATTAGTAGTAGAGTTAGAGAAACTGACCAAAAGGACAGTCAAAGTTGAGTTTTGAGGACATTTTTAAAAGTGGAGAGACAGCTTTGAAAGTGGGAAAGAGTTTAAGATTGCTAAAGTTTCTGGTACTGAAAGAGGGATAAGGGAAGCTGGGTCAAGAAGAGTGGATTGTATGCACTAGCATATACATTGCAAAGACAAGGGAATGGTGAGTCTGTGGAGTGATTTGTTAACGAGGGTGAGGACTTTGACTTTAGTACAGTGAGCGATGCAAACAGGGGTGATGGGTGAATGGGACTGAATGCAGGACAGGATGTAGCTGGCAGAGCTTTGCATGATTTTGAGTTCATGTAGGCTGGTGTTTGGCAGTTAAGGAGAGAACACTATTTTAGAAATTCAGCCTGAAGGTGTGAATGGGGGTTTTAGCGACAGTGATGTTGAAGTAAGAGTGGAAGGAGGCAATGCTGACAAGATGGAAATATGCAATCTTGATAATGGATACAGTTATGGAGTTAGAAATGTTTGAGGTTAGGTAGGATGTTGAGCATGTGTACTAGCAGGTACAATCTGAGCATGCAGTTAAGGATGCCATGTTGCCAGGGAGTCAGTTGCCAGCGATCGCCAGAGCTGGCGGGCAGCCATAAAGGTGGGGCTAAAGTGTGGCGAGTCGAAGAGACTTAGCAGTTGGCAGGAAAAAAGACAGAAGCGTAAGGGGAGAGCCAACTGTGTAACAGCCCCGACAACCAATTTTTTCTGCAGCACCTGTGGAAGAGTCTGTCACTCTAGAATTGGCCTTTATAGCCACTCCAGGCGCTGCTCCACAAACCACTGAACACCTCCAGGCGTTCATTGTCTCCCGAGACAAGGAGGCCAAAGAAGAAGAAAAAGGAAGTTAAGGATAGAGATGGATCAGGGAGCTAGGGTACAAATTTTTTGTTTGGAAATGAACGGGGTGGCTTTATTCCTGCCAAAGTTAACTTAAAAAAAACTCAGGTTCATTGATGCCGGACAAATGATCAGAGAACATGGTGATGACCGTGGATTTGCGAGTGATAGTGGAAAGGTAAGTATGGGTGTTGCCTGTATACACGTGGAAGCTGATCCCATGCCTATGAATAATATTACCCTTGGGGTAGTGTGTAGATGAATAATAGGAGGGGGCCAAGGATGGAGCCCTTGGGACACTCCTGAGATAACTGTGAGGAGTGAGGGTAGAGGTCTTTGCAGGAAATGTGCGAACGAGAGTGGGCACAAAGTAGTGGAATCAAGCAAAGGCAGTCCAAAGGCTCAATGGGCACAGGCCACTGTGTAAGGTCCTCCCGCCATAGTATTCCAAGGGGCTGGAACCCGGAAAAAACCCCTCAGGTATATGCTTGAAAATATGGTTTTGCTGTGTATTGCAAATGTACATTGCATGTAAAATGGAATGGAAAGGGTTGTGAGGCAACTCACTTTCTGTGTTGAAGGAATCTGCTTTCTTTTGCGCTTTCTGGAATGTCAACTTGGAACTGTTTTGTAATGTATTTTTTACAGATTTTTATGAATAAAGTATATTTTGGGGAAAAAAGGGATGGAAGAGAGCTGGTGAGAAATTAGTGGTCAACCATTTTTAACACCATGGAGAAATTGATAAGTTAATGAGAGATAATGTGCCATAGTTACAATCACAAAGAATGTCATTGGTGAATTTGACTAGGATCGTCTCAATGCTATAGGCAAATGGGAAACTGGACTGAAGAGATTCAGCAGGGAGTGGTGGTTCAAATATGCACAGAATTGGTGCCAAAGTAGCATTTGAAGATCTTAGATAGGATAAAAAGGGAAGTTAGAAATGGGATAGTAATTGAATCACTGGGAATGGTGGGTTTTCTGAAAAGGGAGTGGTAAAAATAGTTTTGCAGGATAGAGGAACATTATCTGAGGAAAAGGAGTCACAGGCAACGTCTGCAAGCAAAAAGCTAAGAAAAGATAGCTATGTGATTAAGAGTTGAGTTTGGAAGTATCTCATGGATACTTTGGAAGTATCTCAGGCCTCTGAACCTTGAGAAGGACCATCCCACCCACCCGCCACCTGGCCTTGTCTCACTCAGGGAGCACCAGGATCTCAAACAAGTGAGATAGCTGTCACAAAGAGTAGTACCAATGTTAAGAAATAGTTGTAGATTGGATGAATCAATTGTTTGTCACCTTTGTGTGAATGTTATTCTGCAAAATAAAAACAGCTTGATGATATAGAGTTCTAAGTTCATTTCTGTGTATGCTTGAAACTTTTGACAATTTTGACAAGGGAAATGGAGACTTCTCATGTTATGGAGATGGAGGATTTCACCTCTCCTCCCTACCCCCTACTCCCCAGTCTTTGTTATATTCCCCTTCAGCAGACCTTTTTTCATTGCAATGTCATGTACCATATAGCAAGTTACAATGATTATGGAGATTTGATTGGGCTGCAATGAAGATTCCACCAGATTTATCCAGGCTCCCAAAATAAGACTTCAGAATTCCTACAGTCTCCTCAATCGCAATCTTGTATCTGATGAACCCTCTGCCTGCAGTAAGCCTTACTGCAGTTGTAAGCCATGACTGCAATGGATACCCCTGATCTCCAAATAGCTATCCTGATACATGGCTTTGTGTATAGGAGATTTATTGCACGATGAAAACATTGTGACAGCTTCCTGGCTAGCAGATATTCTGCACAATTGGGCACAATTTCATCACCAACTTGGACTTGCATTATAGCTTTATTGTACAGGGTATCCCAAAGTGTTTTACAAAGAGAGAATAAATTAATAAAAGAGTCACGCCATGATGGGAAGGAAAGTGGATGTGATTGAAAGCTTGGTCGAAAGGATAGGTTTTGAGAAAGTTGTTAAAGATGGAGAGAGATGTCGAGAGGCTTAGGGGTTTGCAGGGAGAGTTTGAAGATTGTCAATCCAAGGTAACTGATGGGTCTACATCAATGCTAAGATGAAGGGAAGGTGGGATGCATTAAAGACTAGAAGACCAAAGGAACTGGAGGGGATATTAGATTGGGGAAGATTGCAGGGATGAACAGCCAAAGCTGTGGTGAATTTGAATCTGAAAATAGGACTTTTAACTTTGATGTGTGGGAGAGTGTGTTCATATCAAATGTTGCAGAGAGATTGAAAAGGCAGAGAAAGATAAAGCATTCGGGTCACAGTCACCAATGGTATCATCTGTGTCTCTGGCTAGGGTACGAAGTCCTGTGTTTATGGAGCTCCCAGAAATATTAATCAGTGCCTTGGCTATTTCTTTGAGGATTCTAGAGTGCATTTTATTTGATCCATTTGCACTGTAGACGTTAAAGCCTGATTTTAACTTCCTGTTGGAATCATGATGGTGGGTGCTAGGTGGAACACAAACCATCCAGCCCTCTGCAGCATGAGGCCTGGAATATTTTAACTTACCCAGCAGAAAGTGCTGGCTGGCTGGCTGGCAGGCGGGAGCAGAATTTTGGACAGCAGGAGGTTTTCTTATGTTCTTTTTTATTCATTGCTTTTGAGTTTTGTATGACTGTCTTCACTAATTTTTATTTCATTTATATATTATATATTATTTTAAATTAGATCTGCTTGACTTTCAGGTTATTTATTTTGGTCACTGCTCTGGGTTTTACTGTGTTTCTTGCATAGATCATCAACCTTTCCATGCCTCTTAATGTGGCCCTAACAATTCCTTTGTTGTTTTATTTTCTCAGTTCTTCAACCCAGTCAATCCACTGGGAGTTCTTTTGCATAGCTTCAAGTTTGCTCTTCTAAAGTCCTGCACATCTTTATTGTTATCTTTGGTCTCAGTTCCAATTATATCAAATCTAACCAATGTTCCCACTGCAGAAGGACAGCCTTTATTGTACCAGTACAATATTTTCATTTTCTGCATCAGCCTTGTGATCTTTCTGAATGAGACTGCAAATTTCTGATAACCGTTTAACACTTCTATGCTGTGAGCCTGTTCCCTTTCACACTTGACCAGCAACTCAACCAGACTAGCCACATAAATGCTGTGGCGACTAGAGCAGTTCAGTGGCTGGGTATTCTGAAGTAAGTAGCTCACTATCTGACTCCCCAAAATCTCTCCGCCACCTACAAGTCACAAGACAGAAGTGTTTTGGAATACTCTCCATTTACCTGTATGGGTGCATCCAGAACAATCCTCAAATCGCTCAAAGCAATCCATTTGATTGTTACCCCATCCTGCAGCTTAAACATTCACTCCCTCCACCACCGGCGTAACATGGCTGCACTGTGTACTAGTTACAGGATGCATGCAGCAATCGCCAAGGCTTCTTCTACAGCACTTTCCAAACCCCGACCTCCACCACCTAGAAGGACAAGTGCAGCACATGCATGCCTACAAGTCACACAACACCCCGAACTTGGAGACATATCACTGTTCCTTCATCATCACTGGATCAAAATCAAGAACTCTTAACAGCATTGTGGGAGTATCTTCACCATATGAACTGCAGCAGTTCAAGAAGAAGGCCCACCACCACTTTCTCAAGGGCAACTAGGGATTGGAAATAATTACCTGACTTGCCAGAAATGCCCATGTCTTGAGAATGAATTAATTAGAAATTCAGAACTTAAGATTGCTCCAAAAGTCATTTCACATAAAGTTGGTTCCAAATTGTTTAAGTGCCAACAAATCAGTCTTCTACAGTCTATGTCACTTTAAAGGTAAAGCTGTCAGTCTTCCAAGATCTGGGAGCAATGAGACCATTGATTTTCATGGGTTATGCCTTCCCCATGGCTGTGCTAAGCCAGTTCAATATTGTCATTGTATTTTGATCCTGGTGTAAAACTGTGCCATGAATCAAGGACACATGACACATGGAGCTGGCTCAGCATCACATAAGCAGGATCAGATAACCTCCAAAGCCAAGCCAGAGAAGACAATATTACAAGGGATGTCTAAGCGTTTGGTCAAAGCGGTGGGTTTTAAGTAGTCTTGGAGAAGGAGTCGGAGAGGGAGGGAATTAGGGACGGAATTCCAGAGCAAAGACACAGCAGCCAATGGTGGGTTGTAGGGAAGAGGCCAGAGTCAAAGGAACACAGAGCTCTCAGGAGAGTGATAGTTAGTGCTGGATGAAATTACAGAGGTGGAGAGAGTCAAGACCATGTTAGAATTTAAACACAAAGATAAGAATTTAAATTTGAGGTGTTAGTGAACCAGGAACCAATGTAGGCCAGCAAGAAGAAGGATGATGATTGAGTGGGACCAGGTACAGGATAAGATAGGGGCAGCAGAGTTTTGGATGAGCTGCAGTTTATGGAACATTGAGAATGGACAACTGACTAGGAAAGCATAAGAATAGTTGAGTCTAGGGGAAGACAAAGATGTGGATAAAGGTTTCAGCAGCAAATGGGCTGAGGCAGGGGTGAATAATTTTTATATCTCCAATTTTCTCCTAAAATTACTAAGTCCAAAATTTCTCAGGTCTATGATCTCCGTAGCTGTCACTGATCACCCTGTCCCTCCAGAATTTGCAGACTCAGCACATACACATGGTGGGTGCCTGTGCCAAAATGATGCTTCTCATAAAATCTTAAAGGGTTGGCAATAAAAAATATTGTCAACTTCTGCCTGCTAAGTCTTGGGGGTGTAGGCCATAACTCAGGCCGAGACCCCTGAGGTGGATTCCACAATCATTATTAAAGAAGTCAATAAATCTCTTCTTGGATCCACTATTGAAACTCTGAAAGACCCAAGATACACGAATTCCTGATGTAATGATTCCCTTTGCTTCAGTTGGCTTGTTTGGGGCACCTGGAGGCTCTGCCCCCAAACAAGGCTTTTGAAAATAGCCATGCTGGATTGGGGCCTGAGGTTGTTCCGGCTGTGGTCTGATACTTCATCTGAAGATTTTTTTTATTGACCGTGAGGGCAGAGCCAAGTCCAGTTTTGTCCTCACCTGATATCCATACACACACAGGTGCTAGCAGGAGTTGCTGGATAGCAGTAGGGTACGGTGGTGTAGTGGTAATGTTACTGGACTAGTAATCCAGAGGCCCGGACTAATACCCGGAGACACAAGTTCAAATCCCACCACAGCAGCTGGTGGAATTTAAATTCAATTCATTAGTAAATCTGGAATAAATAAAAACTAGTTTCAGTAATGGTGACCATGAAACTACCTATTGTTGTAGAAACCCACCTGGTTCACTAATGTCTCTTTAGGAAATAAAATCTGCTGCCCTTACCTGGTCTGGCCTACGTGTGACTCCAGTCCCACAGCAATGTTCTTGATTCCTAACTGCCCTCTGAAATGGCCTAGCAAGCCACTAAGTTGTATCAAACTACTTCAGAAACATCGGTAAAGAATAAAACTGGATGCACCACCTGGCATTGACCTCGGCACCAGAAACGACAAAGGCATAACCTGCCCAGCTGATCCTGCAAAGTCCTCCTTACTAATATGGAGGGTATTTGCACCAGAATTGGGAGGGTTGTCCCACAGAGTAGTCAAGTAACAGCCTGCCATAGTCATACACGCCAAATCGTACCCTGCAGCCCATGTCCCAGACTCCTCCTTCACCATTCCTGGTTGTGTCCTGCCCCACCAGAGGTGGCAGCACAGTGGTATACAGTCAGGAGGGAGTGGCCCGGTCATCCTTAACATTGACTCCGGACACCATGAAGTCTCATGGCATGAGGGCAAGGAAACCTCCTGCTGATTACCATCTACTGTCCTCCCTCAGCTGATGTTGAACACCACTTGGAAGAAGCACTTAGGATGGCAAGGTCACATAATGTACTCTGGGTGGGGAGCTTCAATGCCCATCGCCAAGAGTGGCTCGGTAGCATCACTACTGACCGAGCTGGCCGAGTCCTGAAGGACATAAGTGCCAGACAGGGCCTGCGGCAGGTAGTGAGAGAACCAACAAGAGGAAAAATCTATTTGTCCTCGCTGTCAGCAATCTACTTGTTGCAGATGCATCTGACCATGACAGTATTGGTAAGAATGACTATTGCACAGTCCTTGTGAAGATGAAGTCCTGTCTTTACATCCTCCATCGTGCAAAATGGGATAGATTCAGAAAAGATCTAGCAGTTCAAAATTGGACATCCATGAGGCTTTGTGGGCCATCCTCAGCAGCAGAATTGTATTCAACCATAATCTGTAACTTCATGGCCCAGTATATCCCTCACTCTACTGTTACCATCAAGCCAGGGGACCAACCCTGATTCAATGAGGAATGCAGGAGAGCTTGCTAAGAGCAGCACCCGGCATACCTAAAAACAAGGTGCTAACCTGGAGAAGCTACAACAAAGAAATACACGTATACTAAACAGTGAAAGCAGCATGCGATGCAAAGCGATCCCAAAACCAACAGAACAGATCAAAGCTCTGCAATTCTGCCACATCCAGTCCTGAATGGTGGTGGATAATTAAATAATTAACCAGAGGAGGAAGCTCCACAAACATCCCCATTCTCAATGATGGGGGACCCCAGCACGTTACTGCAAAAGGCAAGGCATTTGCGACCATCTTCAGCCAGTAGTGCAGAGTAAATTATTCATTTCAGCTTCCTTTTGAGGACCCCAGCATCGCAGTTCCTAGACATCAGCCAATTCAATTCACTCCACGTTATATCAAGAAACGGCTGAACGTATTGGATACAGCAAAGGCTATGGGCCCAGACAACATTCTGGCTGTAGTACTGAAGACTTGTCCTCCAGAACTAGCCACACTCCTAGACAAGCTATTCCAGTGCAGCTGCAACACTGGCATCTACCCAACAATGTGGAAAATTGCCCAGATATGTCCTGTCCACAAAAAGCAGGACAACTACAACCCGGCCAGTTACCGCCCCATCAGTCTACTTTCAATCATCAGCAGTGATGGAAGGGATCATCAACAGTGCTATCAAGTGCCACTTAACAATAACTTGCTCACTGATGCTCAGTTTGTGTTTTGCCAGGGCACTCAGCTCCAGACCTCATTACAGCCTTGATTCAAACATGGATAAAAGAGTTGAACTCCAGAGGTGAGGTGAGAGTGACTGCCCTTGACATCAAGACTGCATTTGACGGAGTATGGCATCAAGGAGACGAGCAAAATTCAAGTCAATGGGAATCAGGGGAAAACTCTCTACTCGTTAGAGTCATACCTAGCACAGAGGAAGTTGGTTGTGGTTGTTGGAGGCCAATCTTCTAAGCCCCAGGACATTACTGCAGGAATTCCTCAGGGTAGTGTCCTAGGCCCAACCATCTTCAGCTGCTTCATCAATGACCTGCGCTCCATCATGAGATCAGAAGTGGGGATGTTCGCTAATGATTACACAGTGTTCAGTACCATTTGCGACTCCTCAGATACCGAAGCAGTCCCTGCTCGCATGCAGCAGGACCTGGACAACATTCAGGCTCGGGCTGATAAGTGACAAGTAACATTTGCACCACACAAGCGCAGGCAATGACTATCTCCAACAAGAGAGAATCTAACCAACTCCCCTTGATATTCAGTGGCATTACCATCGCTGAATTTCCCACCATCAACATCCTGGGGGTTATCATTGACCAGAAACTTCACTGGACCAGCCATATAAAAACTGTGGCTACAAGAGCAGGTCAGATGCTAGGAATTCTGCAGTGAGTAACTCACCTCCTGACTCCCCAAAGCCTGTCCACCATCTACAAGGCACAAGTCAGGAGTGTGATGGAATGCACTCCAATCAGCAGCTCCAACAACACTCAAGAAGTTCAACACCATTCAAGACAAAGCAGCCCGCCTAATTGGCACACCATCCACCACCTTCAACGTTCACTCCCTCCACCACCAGCACACAGTGGCAGCAATGTGTACCATCTACAAGTTGCACTGCAGCAACTCGCCAAGCCTCTTTCGACAGCATCTTCCAAACCCGCGATCTCTACCACCTCGAAGGACAAGGCAGCAGGTGCCTGGGAACATCACCACCTGCAAGTTCCCCTCCAAACCACACACCATCCTGACTTGGAAATATATCGCTGCTTCTTCACTGTCGCTGGGTCAAAATGCTGGAACTCCCTTCCTAACAGCACTGTGTGTGTACCTATCTCACATGGACTGCAGCGGTTCAAGAAGGCAGCTCCCCACCACCTTCTAAAGGGTAATTGGGAATGAACAACAAATGACAGCCTTGCCAGTGCCCCCCGCATCCCATGAAAGAATAAAAAATTTAAGACCAAAATTCCTGCCTGATTTTATTTCTCCCACCTCCTTAGCCAATGGATTCTGAGGCCAATTATAGCACCCATAATTCTACCTTGGGTGACATCAGTGTAGAACAGGAATCAAACCTGGACCCTTCTTCATCTATGTGGCCCAGTATCACACCATGTGGGGCAGTTACCTTCTGAGCCATCATGAAATCTTAAAAATAGATTATCAGATATGCATTCTGCACCTTCCAAGGAGAGCTGTGCTTAGTGTCACATAGGGTTCAGGGTAATGTCTGCTGGTTTCTGTCGCGTAGGATTAAAAACAATTCATTCTGTATTTAATGCAATATCTAAATGGCAGGGTTTAATCAGTGCTAGAGGCAAGGTAGACATAACACTGATGCTATTACACTTGACTACTGGTATCCATTAGATAAGAATACCTCCCAAGGTTAGGAAATCAACATTGGTAAATAGCTCCTTAAGCTCTGAACTTTTTATGGGTTTCAGAGAGTCAAGGGAAGCTCTTATCATGATTGAAAGTCATGAAGCTGTCATCTTTTGATGAGCAGCATTATTTTTAAATTGCAAAAATCTTTTAATTCCTATTTTACTTTGCTCATTGCAGGCTGCAGCTGTTGCTGCAAAACAAACAGGAAGTTTTCACTCAGCGCATAGCAGGAATTAATTAACAGGCTGGGCTGGGGCCAGCTCACTAAGACCTCTGCCTGCCAACCTGATTCTTTTTCCCCTGATGTTCTCACTTTCACCTTCATTGGTATCATTTTTCACTTTTGGTGGAGGTGAAAACAACAGCAGTTGTAGATTGTCCATCCGTTACACATTCCATCTGGCTTTCCTTTGGGTGGAGTGTCTAACATGCAGCCAATCCACAATCACCATTTTCTTATCTGTGTCCAAAGTGAAAATTACTCCATTGTCTCTTGCTATACCTCTCTCTTCATGGTCTCTTAGTTGTAATCCCTGTTGCTCCTTTCCATTTCTTTTCCATGTAGTTTTCCTTTAATCCTTTCTCAATCTGCCATCTTCTCTTTTTCCTCATAATCTCTCATTTGCCCTTTCTTTCAGTCTCTCTGTTCCTTGCTGCCTCACTGTGTCTCCATCTCTTGCTCACTTTTTCACATTTCCTTTCTCTGTCCCACAAACAGCAAATGAATGAATGACCAATTGCCATGATTTTAAGTGGTGTTGTTTGAGGAAAAAAACATTGGTCATAGTGCTTGCTCTTCTTCAGATCTTTTACACCCACATGAACAGACAAATGTCTCAGTTTGACATTTCCAACAATGCAGAACTCCTTCAGTAATGAACTGAAGTGTCAGCCTAGTTTATGTGCTCAAGTTCTGGATTAGTATTTGAACCCACAACCTTCTGACTCAGACACCAGGATGTGACCAGTTGGGGCAAGTTGACACTGTTGCACACATGGCAATGCCTAAGATCTTACTAGTGAACAACGATTCTCTAGATAAGCCAACATTCTATTTAGATGTGTTCCTTCAAGTGGTGCATTCCAGGAAGGTGGCAATTTCCATTACGGTTTCATGGATATTAATTCATAATATTTCAAGTGTCAATAACATATAAACCAAATTAGGCCATTTTCAGGCACCATTGTTCCCAGTATTGCTGTGTAGAGATCAGAGAGAGTTGGGGTGGCCTGTTAAATCTTGCTTGATGTTAACCAGTGACTTGTCAGAAGTTGACTGCTGTCAGTATCGTGTTAGCACAGCATCAATGGACCTCTCCTATTCCCTTGTAAAATTGAGGCAGTGAAAATCAATTGTGGGTTCAGTGCTCAGAGAAAGGACATGGCAAGTTGTTGAAATCACCCAATTTGAATGGATCTAAGATGCTCAATGGAAATGCATTCCATCCCCTGGTCAGAAATCAGAGTTAGTTTGGAAAACCTTTGGTTCTCAGTTACTTTTTTAAAAAAATGTTAAACTCAAAGAAAAAATAATCAAGTTATTTATTATTATCATTAGCTATTGGGAGTGCAGAAAGAACTTTAGAGACAGATGGTACCAATGGTATCCCACTTCCCAGACCATCCCCTGCTCAACTTTGTTTCCATTCCCCATCATACCTTTCATTATTAAGCCCAATCTCCAATCTCAGATCAGAATGGGGTTCTTTTAAAGTCCCAGAAAACACAGGAAAGTAGGATTCCAAGGGATAGTATTACCCAAAATAACAAGATCCCATTAGCAAAAAATAACCTCAATCAGTTTTTTAAAGAATATTTTACATATTTGAACAACAGTAGATGTGCCAGTAACTGTCCTGCCATGTTTCTGACCCAGAAGTCATTATATCATTGGTTGAACCCACCATATTTTTTACTGAAGTATAAGCATGTGAAACCATCACAATCATTCATGCAGCACAAATGCAACAATTCCCACATCACAAATGTTATATGATGCACAGGTATAGTCAAACCAGCCTTTCTTCTCCTCTCAGGAACTGCTCTTTTTCAACAATAACAACCTGTATTTATATAGCGCCTTTAATGCAATAAAACACCCCAAGGCGCTGCACAAAGATAAGAGGGCTATTGGATACTAAAATGAATTGCCATCCTATCCCACTTTGGTTGGTGCAGGCAAAATAGGAGCTGGAAGTAAGGCAGTTGTAAGAGAAAGAGTTGGAGGTCCAAGTCTTGAGAATGCTAAAAAAAATCTTGCCTACACAATAACATTCATGCCACACAAGTACTAGGCAATGACCATCTCCAACAAGAGAGAATCCGACCATCTCCCCTTGACATTCAATGGCATTACCATTGCTGAATCCCCCACCATCAACAACTTGGGAGTTACCATTGACCAGAAATTTAACTGAACCAGCCATATAAATACTGTGGCTACAAGAGGCTGGGAATTTTGTAGTAACTCACCTTCTGACTCTCCAAAGCCTCTTCACCATCTACAAGGCACAAGTGAGGAATATGATGGAATACTCTCCACTTGCCTGGATGAGTGCAGCTCCAACAATACTCAAGAAGCTCAACACAATCCAGGACAAAGCAGCTGCTTGATCCACCACCTTAAACATACACTCCTTCCACCACCAGCGCTCAGTGGCAGCAGTGTGTTCCATATACAAGGCATACTGCAGCAACTCACCAAGCTTCCTTCAACACCACCTTCCAAACCCATGACCTCGACTACCTAGAAGAACAAGGGCTGCAGATGCATGGAAACGCCACCATCTGCAAGTTCCCCTCCAAGACATACACCACCCTGACTTGAAACTATATCACCATTCCTTCACTGTCGCTGGGTCAAAAACCTGGATCTCCCTTCCTAACAGCATTGTGGGTGTACCTACACCAGATGTACTGCAGCGGTTCAAGAAGGCAGCTCACCACCACCTTCTCAAAGGTAATTAGGGATAGGGAACAAATGCTGGCCTTGCCAGTGACCCTCACATCCCATGAAAGAATTAAAAAAACAAAATGAATGCAGCATAGAATAAAACATTGCCAATTTCCATCCAACTATTAAAAGGTGATACTTACATTTAAGAAATCTACTCCACTAGGCCGGGCTGAGTACACACTGCTTCGCCTGTTTTAAATGGACAAACAGTGCTATTAGGAGGAGGCAGTGAGCAAGTCTCTGAATTCAGTATGGATGGAAAGTCACAGTCTGGGTTCACCACTTGTCACGTGTGCGGCTGGCCCATTTAAACGCAAGAGCTGCGGGTCCTGTCCCATTGGAGGATGGAGGCAGGCGGCAAGATGCCAATGGCATCGTCAGCGGAGACGAACGTAGGTACTGGCACCATCATTAAAGCGCTGCCTGCCCTACTTAAACTGCTACTTCACTGAGTGACTTTGCTGCTGCTTTGCCTTCGAATGTGCTTTGTCTTTGCTGCTGCTGTGCTGCTGATGCCCACCACCCCACCTCCACACCTCCCCCCTACCCCACACCCCGGGTTGGTGTCCCTGTGCTGCTGCCCCTCTGCCTGGAGACCCTGTGTTGCTGAACCCTGCCTGGAGACCCTGTGCTACTGATCTCCTGCCTGGAGGCGCTGTACTGCTGACCCCCTTGGCTGGAGACCCTATGCTGTTGTGCTGCTGACCCCCTGCCTGGAGGCCCTGTACTTTTGATCCCCTTGGCTGGAGACCCTATATTGCTGACCCCCTAGCTAGTCCCTGTGCTGCTGTGCTGTTGACCAAGGCCTCATAAGGCTGAATGGAAGTCAAGAGGGACCAGGTCAGGCAGAAGACACCGGATGACCCCACGGTTCAGCAATGACTTCCTGCAGATTCTCCCCTAAGCTGAAAGGGAAAGGTGGGCGTTCGTCTTTCCAAGTGACAGCAGGAAGAGACCCTCCCTCCTGACCAAGCAAGCCTGGACGGAGATCGCGGAGGAGGTCAGCAGCCATAGGGTCACCCTCCGAAACTGAGTTTAGTGCCGCAAGAGGGTCCATGACCTTCACCGCTCCACCAAGCTGAGTTCTCCATCCCCACCTCATCTTTGGGGCTTGCATGTGGTCATGTGGGAGGGAGCTTGACATGATCAGGAAGTGGCTGCAAAGGGGGTTGCAAGGGGCTGAGGGAAGAGCCAATCATGTCACATGCATGGCTGCATCTCCAAGATAGCCGGCCTTCTGTCTTAGCTTGTCCCCCACATGTCCTTGAGAGCAGACGTGAGGAGGAGGCATTCAGGAGCCCCCATCAGGGGCCAAAGGGCTACCATCAGAACAAGTGTTCTGTCAGTCTCCGTGGGAAGATTAACAGTGTCCCTCTTTCCGCTCACAGGAGAGAATGGCCCATAACACCTGGTAAAGGGCAAAGACTGGAGGGGGGATTCCAGACATATGAGAACTGACCCTAGCAGAGGAGGAGGCTCTGGAACTAGCAGGCTCCCATGGAGGCCGATCCATAGAAGATGGAGAGACTGGAGGGTCCACCGAAGAGAGTGAGGAGGCATTGTGGTCATGTGGCAACCACTGTCCTTCTAGAGAACCACATCACTGGTTGACATGGGCAGATCCATGCAGCAGAACCCCTAAATGTTTGTGTTTGCTCATGAAGGTCATGGCACCTCAGAGGGAAAATTGTCTGCTGGCGTCGCTGGAATACCATCGTCCTCTGAGGATGAGGAGGAAGAATCCTCAGAGGGTGCACCATCACATCGTTCCCCTGCACCCTCCACTGGTGCAAATACTCTCACCTCGGTGGGTATGTGCTCAGGCTTAGATGCAGAGTCACAAGTGGGAGAGAGCACCACACATATGTCCGAGCAGCTGACAGAGGCTATGACTGGCAAGGCCACTGACAGTCGGAGGTTTGTGGACATCCTGGCCCATGCTGAGCCCTGGCTGATGATGAGCCTCTGGCGTCGCTAGCACAGAACATACTAGAGTTGTAGAGAGAGGTAAGGGAACATCTGGTGGAGCTGCCAGAGGCAGTGTGCGGCCAGGAGTGAATGATGGAGGAATCCATCCATGCCATGAGTGCTGCTATGTCTTATGTGTGCGAACACATGGCTTCCTCCATTGAAAAGTTGGCCACCTTCCTGGAAAGCCAGATCCCAGAGATGCACCCAGACCTGGACACCATCATCTTGGCCGTGAGCTCAATGCAGCAGTGGCAAGGTCTTCTCCTGGTCCTCGTTCTTCTATTGTCAGCAGGGAGGTTCAAGTGTGCCATGGAAGGGAGGAGAAGAGGCTGACCTCCACAGCTAGGGGCTCCCCTCAGGGCACTCTGAATGTGGACAGTGGCTCCTCAGCCACCCCATTAGTGACCTCAGCTCCAGTAGCTGCAATGACTCAGGAGGCTTCTCCACCTGTGAGGAACCTCTCAGCAATTGTAAACATTTCAATAAATGGAGGTCACTTTCCTTGCTGAGAAACTCTCATGCTTTCCCCGCTACCCTGTCAGATGCAACCTTCACACTTGCTCCCTCAGTGGGCTGCCAGTGCAGGGGCAGGCTACGTACGGGCACCTTCTCAGCTTTGTACATGCAGCTGGTGAACCTGGGCGCAAGGCGCAGGATTACAGTAGGAAAGAGGTGACACGCAGAATACAGTGAGGTAGGTCTTTATTAAGTTTCTTGGAACGGGCATCATGGTGGCAGAATGAGATTACCCCGAGCCTCCCTTGTGCGTCTCTCAATGGCCTTTGTCTCCGGTACAAGGGCTCCATCATCCATTGCTGCCTGCTCGGCATCCTCCTCCACATCCTCCTTGTCAGATGAGAACTGGTGATCAATCATGTCCTCTTGATGCAAGGCATTCCCCCTCTACAGTGCTAGATTGCGCAGAGCATAGCAGACCACCACGAAACGCGAAGCCCTCGCTGGGGCATGCTGGAGGGCTCCAACGATCGATCGAGGCACCGGAATCTCATCTTCAGAAGACCAATGGCCCATTGACCGCTCAGGTGGACCCATGCCAGGTGTTGTACCTCTCCTCTGCTGCAATGCAAGGGTTCCTCACAGGCTCAGCAGCCATGTCTTCAATGGATAGCATTTGTCCTGAGAATCCATCCCTGAAGGCAAGTGGGATCCTGAAAAGCTGTGGCACCTGGGACTGTTGAAGTATGTAGGCATCCTGGCTGCTTCCCGGGAAGCAGGCACACTCCTGCAGGAAAAACTTTAGGTGGTCCCAGACCAGTTGAACATTGATTGAATGGAAGCCCCTCCTGTTGATGAAGGCTGCTGGCTGCTCCGCGGGCGCCTCGATGGCCACATGCGTGCAATCGATGACCCCTTGTTCCTGGGGCAGTCCAGCAATGGCTCCATATCCAAATGCCCTCTCACCTAGACTGTCAGGGTCTGTCTGGTACTGCACATTGTTGCCAGTCCTTTTGAACAGGGCATTTGTCACCTCCTTGATGCAGCGGTGGCCTGCTGCCTGGGACATCCCACACATGTCCCCAGTGGATCCCTGGAAAGATTGCAGGTGTAAAGGTTGAGTGCCATGGCGATTTTCAGGCCCACAGGCATCGGATGTCCACCAAAGTCCATGGGGCACACCTCATCCTGCAGCATGGCGCATAAGTTGGTGATGGCCTCCCTGGAGAGCCGCTGCCTTCGCTGACACTGCTTCTCAGTCGTCTGTAGGTAACTGAGGCAAGTCCAGTACAGGCTCTGCTGTGGATAAGCCCTTCTTGGTGCAGTGGGCTGCTGAGACTCCCCTAGTTGATCTTCACCAGCTTGCCCAGCGCCAACTGGCCTTGCGTCCTTCTGAGTCTCAGCTGCATAGCGTAGGGATCTACAAAGACTAGGTGTATGAGATCCATTCCAGTTGGTTATTCCCCCTACTGTGCGCTGTCCTTGGAGAGATGAGTTTCCCTTTGGAGCCTTCCCCTCTGATTACAGGCTAATGCCCCTCTACACCCACCCTTGCCTTGAGGGCTGCACCCCTCTGCGCCCACCCTTGATATGAGGGCTAATGCCCCTTAGTGCCCACCCTTGGTGTGAGGGCTACTGCCACTCTGCACCCGCCTTTGCCTTGAGGCCTGCACTCTGTCTGTGTCTACCCTTGCCTCGAGGCTTGCACCCCCTTTGCATCCACCCCTGGCGTGAGGGCTAATGCCCCTTTGCACTCACCCTTGTCGTGCGGGCTGCACCCCTTTCCCCATTTACTAAATAGGAAATGCCCCATTAAATCTGAGTTGGGCCAGTGCAGATATATGCTAAATATCTTTTTCGCAATTATAATTGCAGTCCCGCCGCATCATAGTGGAAACGCTGCCTTGGAACTTTCTTGCTGCTGACTAAATCCGGAACTGACATCAGGTTTCCGGGCAAGCTCCACCCCACCCAATTTTTTGACTCCCACACCTCCACTCCTGCTTTTGCTGGCCAAATAAAATCCAGTCCACAGTGTGCAGTGGGTGCACTGAAATGGAAAATCTCCAATTACATTGGCAATCTCACTCATGACTAGTGTGAGAGGTGGAAAATATTGTTAATGATAACGTCGGCATGCTCTTTCATGATAGCTTCAAACGTTCAATACCCAACCTGGGAGTGCTTGATGCTGACATTGTGGGATAAATTTTAACACCCCCAAATGTGTGGGTTGGTGTCAGATGGGATGTTAAAACTTCGAAGTTTAACAAAGACATGGCAAGGGACGGGCAGCTAACCCATTCGCTGGTCATGGATTGGACACCCCCACTCCCCCACCACACTCTCGGCAGCAGCTGCTGAATCCCCATCAAGGGTTGGCCTACCCCTTCTCCAACCTCCCTTTCCTCTCCAGAGTCCTTGAATGAGTTGTCTCAACTGGAAGCCAAGCCTGTTAATCAGTCTGACTTCTGGGCAGGGATCCTAGCAAACATAAATACACACGCTGTGGAGTCAAAACTCCATGGCACACGGGGAGGCTTGGACTTCTGGGTTTCCCATCTGAAACTGCACCCCACTACCCGGATACACAACCAGCCCCTGTCAAGATCAGGGCCTATGTGCCTGTGAGGGGAAGTGTTCCATTTCCTGGCACGTCATTTTGATGAGTACACAAAAAACATTGTTGTCACTTCTGCTGAAAGATTATTTCTGTGTTCTCCCCCACCTCCTACCCATTTGGTTTGGAAAGCTGAGAGTCCTGTCAATAATTCCATGCATATTGTAGTGAATACAAGAAACTGGACACATTTTTGTTCAAAGTAGTTTGTATTTTGGTTAGCTATGTGCTCATAACTCAAACCATGTCTGTGTACATTTCATATAATCAATAGCCTAGCCTTGTCCTGTTCCTGAACTCACACCTTTCTCTATTTTCTCTTCTATCTCCCCTCATACCCACTCCAAGCTTATCTTTTCCATGAGACCCACTTCCTGCTCCCTCGATCCTATTCCCACTAAACTGCTGACCACCCAACTCCCCTCCTAGTCCCCATGTTAACCAATATTGTTACCAATTCTCTCTGTTCAGGTGTTGTCCTCTCTCCTTTAAATCTACTGTCACCACCCCTCTCCTCCAAAAAAACCCCTTGACCCCCAAAATCTTTGCAAACTACCACCCCATCTCTAACCTGCACTTCCTCTCCAAAGTCCTTGAATGTGTTGTCTCCTAAATCAGTGCCCATCTTTCCTGGAACTCCATGTTCAAATCCCTCCGATCATGTTTCTGCCCCTGCCACAGTACTGAAACAGCTCTTAGCAAAGTCACAGTTGACATTCTATGTGACTTTGAAAAAGGTAAACTATCCTGCCTTGTCCTTCTCAACTTGTCTGCAGTCTTTGACACCATTGATCACACCATCCTCCACTGTTGTCCAGTTGGATGGGACTGCTCTCACCTGATTCCATTCTTAGCTATCTAATATTAGCAATGGCTTCTGTTCCCGCACCTGCACTGTTGCTCTGGTGACCCTCCAGGATCTATCCTTGGCCCCCTCCTATTTCTCATCGTGCAGCCCCTCGGTGACATCATCCAAAAGCACAGGATTAGTTTTCACATGTACGCTGATGACACTCAGCCCTACCTCGCCACCACTTCTCTCAACTCCTCCACTGTTGCTAAATTATCAGACTGCTTATCCGATATCCAGTACTGGATGAGCAGAAATTTCCTCCAATTAATTAATGAGAAGAATGAAGCCATTATTTTCGATCCCTGTTCCAAACCCCATTCGCTATCTACTGGCTCCATCCCTCTCCTTGACAACTGTCTGAGACTAAACCAGACTGCTCACAACCTTGGTGTCCTAGTTGACCTCAAGATCAGCTTTTGGCCACATATTTGTGCCATTCCGAAGACCGCTTGTTTCCACCTCCATAATATCGCCTACCTTTGACCAGCTTATCTGCTGCTGAAACCTTCATGCAGGCTTTTGTTACCTTTAGACTTGACTATTCCAAAGCAATCCTGGTTGGTCTCCCATATTCTATTCTCTGTAAACTTGAGGTCATCCAAAACTATGCTGCCCATGTCTTAACTCGCACCAAGTCCTCTTCCCCTATCACCCATGTGCTCACTGACCTGCATTGTCTTGATCTTAAAATTTTCATTCTTGTTTTCAAATCCCTCCATGGCCTCGCCCCCTCCCTATCTCTCTAATCTCCTCCAGCCCCACAACCCTCCAAGATATCTGCACTCCCCTAATTCTGGCCTCTTGAGCATCTCTGATTTTAGTTGCTGTACCATTGGTGGCTGCACCTTCAGTTGCCTAGACCCTAAGCCCCACACCTCTCCGCCTCTCCACCTCGCTTTCCTCCTTTAAGACACTGCCTAAAACCTACCTCTTCAACCAGGCTTTTGATCATCTGACCTAATAGCTCCTTATGTGACTTGGTGTCATATTTTGTTTTATAATGCCTCTGTGAAATACCTTGGGATGTTTATTGCATTTTATTGCTATATAAGTTGTGTATAACTGAATATGTCAAAAGCTTTAATGGATCGATTGAAAGATATGTAGTAGATGTGTGATAATTGCACTATTGAGCTGTAAATGTCCCCACAAGATCTTAACCAGAGCAACACCTGAAGAGCTGCGAATGTTTAAACCAGACTTCTATGTTGTTGCTAAGAGACGTTATAGCTGGCCACAACATCCTGCATCAATTCCAAAAGTCTGCTCAAAATGCAAGAAATAAACTTTACTGATTGTGAAACTTTCTTCTAGGCTGTGCTGTTTCCTGAAACTAACCTTTGTTTGCAGAAGTTCTAATGCAATGCTGACCATCACTTTCTGTCCTCTGTTATCTCAGTTGCTAAATGTACCACCTGCGATGTAACTGAACCATGCAGACCATGGAGGGCACAGGATTGAACTACCATCCCTCCACACACCTCCCTCTCCCCCCCCCCCCCCCCGCCACACACCCCACCCCCAACCCTCCAGACTGTGCTGAATTGGATGATCTCATTTAAGGCAGCAATAGAGATATTTCAACTGACCTCAGTGTAACAAGGAGAAGAGAGAAGAAATCTGATGGGGTTTCCACTCATGATGATCACCTTGTGTCTCATAATGGAAAATGCTTGTATAAACCTAGAAACGGGGCCAGGATCAGAGCTGGCTCTGATACCTCCATCACTGAGTAAGCTGCCAACAGTCACTGTCTAGGGTCATATATGAGAAATAGCACCTGAGGGGTTACAGCAACGCACATAGTACCTGTCAACTCATTCAAGAGAGTAGAAAGGTTGGAGGGAGGCAAAGAATAAACACTCCAGGAAAGGAAGTTTTGCTGAATAATTATAAGCCTTCATATGCAAGTTGAGATAAAATGGAAGCACTGATTATGAAAGCTGACAGTGTGTAATTATCAGAATTTGTCTGTTGTGTGTGACATTTACTGTGTTGGAATTTTCAATGGTAGCTTGAATGAAATATTATTACTCACCCAGACAGTGACGTGTTGGATTACTGAGTAGTGAATGGATTGACATACAGGTTGGTGGCATTGTGCTGGTTGGATTGCGTTTCACATATTCTGATTTTCGATCAGTTTGACAGAAGGTTTTTTGAAGGCGACTCAATGAACAAAAAGTTTATTTCTCAGCCGTGTTGCCAGCTGGAACACTTCGTGATCCATCTGTGTCGTGATTTGCAGCCCATGATCCAATTACCTCATGACTGGAATATGTCACAACCTTACATTTTGTCAGCTCAGATCCAGAATGGGCTGTTTTCCATTCAAAATTTTCCCCATCTCTCCTGAAGGCAGTGGGAGCTTGTAAAATATGTTGAGAGAATTTTGTGTGCAAAGTGCATTCTAACACTGAACATTCACCATTTCAAAATAGTTCATGATTTCCAAAAGTACAACCTATTAGAAAACTGGCATTCAATTAATTATTTCATTTATTCAAGGATTTCCTGCGCTCTGTAACCAGGAGATAGTCCCTTCTTAACCTGCCTTCTGCCAGAAGAATTTGCACGGATGCATCTGTAAACCTTAGTACCCTTGATGCTATTGCTTCAGACACTTTGCAGTATCTGCAGCTCTATAAGCAAGGACCCCTTTGAAACAGCTGTAGCCTTTTAAACTGTACTTTCCTCCTTCCTGGTGGTGGTAGATCAATGCAGGATAGGTTTCTGGCCCCCAAACTATCCTGATGGCTAATAAAGAAATAGTGGCAATCATTACACTTTGGTGAGTGTTGGGATCATCCTGTTACACACTAGCGGGTGCTGGGACCACCTTACTTCACACTGGCGGGTGTTGGGACCACCCTGTTTCACATTGGCTGCTGTTGGGACCACCCTATTTCACACTGGCAGCAGTTGGGACCACCCTGTTTCACACTGGCTGCTGTTGGGACCACCCTATTTTACACTGGCTGCTGTTGGGACCACCCTGCCTCATATTGGCTGCTGTTGGGACCACCCTATTTCACACTGGCTGCTGTTGGGACCACCCTATTTCACACTGGCGGCTGTTGGGACCACCCTATTTCACACTGGCAGCTGTTGGGACAACCCTATTTCACACTGACTGCCGTTTGGACCACCCTACTTCATGTTGGCGGCTGTTCAGACCACCCTATTTCGCACTGGCTGCTGTTGGGACCATCCTATTTCACATTGGCTGCTGTTGGGACCACCCTATTTCACACTGGCTGCTGTTGGGACCACTCTATTTCGCACTGGCTGCTGTTGGGACCATCCTATTTCACATTGGCTGCTGTTGGGACCACCCTATTTCACACTGGCTGCTGTTGGGACCACTCTATTTCGCACTGGCTGCTGTTGGGACCATCCTATTTCACATTGGCTGCTGTTGGGACCACCCTATTTCGCACTGGCTGCTGTTGGGACCACCCTATTTCACATTGGCTGCTGTTGGGACCACCCTATTTCACATTGGCTGCTGTTGGGACCACCCTATTTCACACTGGCAGCAGTTGGGACCACCCTATTTCACACTGGCTGCTGATGGGACCACCCTATTTCGCACTGGCTGCTGTTGGGACCATCCTATTTCACATTGGCTGCTGTTGGGACCACCCTATTTCACACTGGCTGCTGTTGGGACCACTCTATTTCGCACTGGCTGCTGTTGGGACCATCCTATTTCACATTGGCTGCTGTTGGGACCACCCTATTTCGCACTGGCTGCTGTTGGGACCACCCTATTTCACATTGGCTGCTGTTGGGACCACCCTATTTCACATTGGCTGCTGTTGGGACCACCCTATTTCACACTGGCAGCAGTTGGGACCACCCTATTTCACACTGGCTGCTGATGGGACCACCCTATTTCGCACTGGCTGCTGTTGGGACCATCCTATTTCACATTGGCTGCTGTTGGGACCACCCTATTTCACACTGGCTGCTGTTGGGACCATCCTATTTCACATTGGCTGCTGTTGGGACCACCCTATTTCGCACTGGCTGCTGTTGGGACCACCCTATTTCACATTGGCTGCTGTTGGGACCACCCTATTTCACATTGGCTGCTGTTGGGACCACCCTATTTCACACTGGCAGCAGTTGGGACCACCCTATTTCACACTGGCTGCTGATGGGACCACCCTATTTCGCACTGGCTGCTGTTGGGACCACCCTGTTTCACACTGGCTGCTGTTGGGACCACTCTATTTCTCATTGACTGCTGATGGGACCGCCCTGTTTCACACACGGTGCTGTTGGGACCACCCTGATTCATATTGGCTGCTGTTGGGACGATCCTGTTTCACACTGGTGGCTGTTGGGACCACTCTGTTTCACACTGGCAGGAGTTGGGACCACCCTGTTTCACACTGGCGGCTGTTGGGACCACCCTGTTTCACATTGGCAGGTGTCGGGACCACCCTGTTGCCAACCCACCAACAGGCAGGGAATCCAGGTCCATGTCTTTGTGGTAACTATGTAACCCTTTGCTTACTGCTTTTTCAGTTCTATGTGATTTCCCACAAATAATTAAAAATAAGCACACAAATTATAAGTGGATGAGGGAGGAGTAGAAAGGAATATGGCTTTTATTATGAATTTAACCTTTTCAAGAAGTGGATAAGAGAGACACTGTGAAGCAGAGAATACATGCCGGTAATCAGGGGTTTGCAGAGATTCCGTGATCCATGGGCTGGCTCCACCTAGTGTTTCCATGTAATCCATTTGACCTTAGGTAAAGATTACACAATTCTGCCAGTAAAATGCTTCCATCCCATGTGCTCAGCAATTTGTCGTTTCGGGTACATATTATTACTTTCCAGGGTTGTTTTTTGGCTTCTTGGATTGTCATTAATGTTGATATTAACTCATGTTATTCTCCTTCAGAATCTTTACACAAAGTGAGGTGAATGGCCTTTGTCAGCTCTCCCTCCCAGTTGTGAATTCTTGGCTCTCAGGCAGTGTATTATCCATTAGTTCAGCTGATAGTTTACAAAACTCTCCCAACTACAGAAAGGCCAGACGTGACAGAAACCATGCAACTCAGACTTACAACTTTGACATGAGCTTGCGATACTCAGACACAGTGAGACCACTTTATGCTGCAAATGTCTCCAAAGTAGTCAAGTCAAGGGGTTATCTGTGACAACCTGACAAAAGACCCCTCTCTGGCAGATTTAGAGCTGTGTCCAGCAATTGAGATTCGTGCCTTATTTTTCAGTTCATTCAGAGCAATACAGAGAATTGAGAACATAATACTTAACCCAAGTTAACAACACAATAGTCTCTATTTTAATGCTGGATGAATCGCCATCGATTTCAGCACCCACCCCGATTTCCGCCCCAGATTAAAATCGGGCATAATGTTCCTCCCCAATTCTCCTGCTCCTCTCCTGAAAATGCTGATCTTGCTGGGGTACCATGAATGCCAACAGCCCTCTTGGAACCTCATCTATGTGGGCATTCAATCCACGATTGACCATACTGTAACTCCCCTGACTGCCATCGCATCCAAACCCCTGCAATCTCTCCCCCCTAAGCCCCACTCGACCTATCTGTTCCTCTGCTGCATGTTTTTGCTGCAGGCTGCCAGCCTGTCAATGAGGCTGCCTGTTGGGCGGGAAATCTGGAGAAAACAATTTAAAACAACTGCAGGATGTTCAGGGAAACCCATCCGTAACTCCTCTCCCACTCCCAACTCCGAACACAATGCTTGGTAAATAACGGGGCCATGTAGTCAGTCAGATTATTTTAACAAAAAGCTGTTCTTGAAAGACTTCAGGAAGATATTTAGAAGTTATTTTGTTCAAGTAAAACAAGACGACTGTCTTGCTTTCACTTGCTGTCTGTGAAATAACACTGTTCATTGCTTTTCTTCTGGCCACGTGTTTTCTTGATCCAACTTCGAACAGGCTGAAGAAGCTCAAAATGTGGTACGTGGAGGCACAAGGGGCTAAATTCAAAAGCCTCCAAAAACGGGCACAAGGATTGTGATCTGTGGTCCTAATACCTACCTGTTGATTGAAATGCACAGGCTGCCTGCTCATTTCAATGATTTCAGCTTCCAGCCAGTGCTAAGGTCCAGGACTACGTGCTGAGGGACGCCCTAAAGCTTGGGGCAGCCGCGGCAAAGGCTCAATGGGGAAAGACCACTGTGTAAGGTTCCCCTACCAAGGTGAACTGAGGAGCTGGATCCATGGAAAACCCCTTGAACTGTATCCAGAAAATATTTGTTTGCTGTAAAATGTACATGGCATGTAAAATGAAATGGAAGGGTTGTGAGGCAACTCACTCCTGTATTGAAGGAAACTGATCTCCTTTGCACTCTTTGTATTGTTTGACCTGGTGCTTTTTGGAACTGTTTTGTAATGTATTTTTTACAGATTTTTATGAATAAAGTATATTTTTGAAATTTAAAAAAGTGCTAACCTGCTAACTGTGCTTGTGAGTGGCTGGACATATCAGCAGGAGGCCAATATCTTGAGTGGCTAGCACCACTTAAAGCTAGCCCACATCTCTTACATTTAGCCTGCACCTCTTAAAGAGGAGGGCATTGTGACTGGCGATCATGCAGGACGTGACGGACCTGGGAAACATTGAAGAATGGCACAACATGGGAGAGCGTATGCTCCATGGTTTTCAGATGCTGCACTGAAGACCATGGTAGAGAAGGTGGAAAGTAGGAGAGATGTCCTGTATTTACAATGGACCAGGAGGCCCCAAGACACAAGCTTAGAAGGCAGTGGGAGGAGAGCTGTGGAGGTCAATCCCAGGAGATAAACTCCGAGGACCCACATGCAGTGCTGCAAGAAGTTCAATGGCATCACATGAGTGGTCATTGAACTCATCCTCAAATCCAATATCCTATCAACTGCACTAATAGCCTCAGACACTGTTCAATCGACCACACTCCCTATCACTAAACTACCAATAATCTCTAGAAATCAGGCCTCATAATTGTCATTAATATGCTTCACCTCACTCTCATACTCTTAGCACTGTTGCAAGCATCACATCCACATCTCACAGCTCGAACACACTACTAGCTTTTCAATCATAACAGCTGCATCATCCAAAACGATTGCACAACACTTACAGACACACTTCCCTCTCTCTCGTATAACCAGGTGGCAGACAACCCGAGGAGGAAGGAACTAACCAGAGGAGGATTGGTGTGCCTGCAGGTCTTAACCCCACATGGAGGAGACAGTGCTGGCCATTATTGGAATGGCCTTTGCTGAGGCCATAGCAAGTGGTAGGGCTGAAACCATCGAAGATGGATGGCGTGCCCATACTTTATCCTCCTGCTCACATCCCACCTCTCCCTCACCCCACACTCTCTTCTGATGTATAAACTGCAGGAGCTGGTGTAAACATTCACCTCTTACTTCCTACCAAACCCCCGCACCACAACCTTATCCTTGTTCCTTTCTCCTTTCAGATTCCCAAGAAGTGCATCCTGGTGTCAGTCAGCAGTGGTACTGCAAGAAGTCGGTGATGATGAAAATGATCGTCACTCAATTTCATACTCGCAGCCACCAACTCAGATACTGACTTTTGCATCTTATAGGATAGATTAGAGGTGGGGTCTGCTAATGGTGAGACTTCAAGCATGAGCAGACTGCAGCCAGGGTAGGGGGCAAGATAGCACAGGTGCCAGTTTTCCGGGACAAGGTCACACACGGGTTCTACATAAGAGCAGGGAGGTCATGATGGAGCTGTATAAAATGCTAGTTAGGCCACAGCTGGAGAACTGTGTACAGTTCTGGACACCACACTATAGGAAGGATGTGATTGCACTGGAGAGGGTGCAGAGGAGATTCACCAGGATGTTGCCTGGCTGGAGCATTTCAGCTATGAAGAGAGACTGGATAGACTAGGGTTGTTTCCTTTAGAGCAGAGAAGGCTGAGGGGGGACCTGATTGAGGTATACAAAATTATGAGGAGCATAGATAGGGTAGATAGAAAGAAACTTTTTCCCTTAACAGAGGTGTCAATAACCAGGGGGCATAGATTTAAAGTAAGGGGCAGGAGGTTTAGAGGAAATTTTTTTTCACCCAGAGGGTGGTTGGAATCTGGAACACACTGTCTGAAGGGGTGGTATAGGCAGGAACCCTCACAACATTTAAGAAGTATCTAGATGAGCATTTGAAACGCCATAGCATACAAGGCTACGGGCCAAATGCTGGAAAATAGGATTAGAATAGATAGGTGCTTGAAGGCCGGCACGGACATGATGGGCCGAAGAGCCTGTTACTGTGCTGTATAACTCTATGACTCAGATGAGCACTTCAATGGGCAACCTAGAGAAGAACGCTGATGGGTTTTCACAACAAAATGCTTGGTGCATTGGGAAGTCCGCCAGAAAGCCTGCAATCAATATTAAGGAGCATGGAGGAGTCCAGCACTAACTTGACACAGGGCTTTGTGCAGTGCATAGAGCCCATCCTTTCCAGCATGTAAATGTTACCAATTCCATTCATACACTTGTGGACCCAATCATGATGCAGTGTCTCATAGCCAATTTTGCAGCTTTCATTGCAGCACGAGCAGCAGCCACCCAATGTCTGTGTGTTTCAATGGAAGCTCTGACTACTGCCTTGCAGGGCTGCTATCATGGCTGTGGATTACATTCTGTAAAGGGGCTTGTAGGGTGTCACAACAGTCCAGCAATCTGTCCTCCAACACATTACTAGGATTGCTGAGGCACCACTCCAGGTGAGTGGCAGTGGATCTATGGAGGACAAGCCTGCTGCCCTCTTTCAGGATGACAGCATTCTTCCTCTTGGTACTGCCTCTCTGAAGTGCCTTTGCTGTTGCCTGTCAGCCAGCCAGCTGAGACTGCTGGCAACCATTCCAAGATGGAACAGTCCATAGCCAGAATTCTAGGCTCAGATGTCATCCTCCAAGGCCATCTGCCTTCCGCCAGCCATGATGCTGGGGTAGCATTGCATAGGAGCACTAGGACAGGGAAAGGCACGCAGAAGAGAGGCACTAATGGAATGCACAAGAGAGATTAATGACTTTTGTGTGCAATATGGCAAGACTTGATTTATCAATTTGCTTTGGAATGTTTATTTTGTGGTGGCTTTTATTTTTGCATTGTGGCCAAGTGCACATTGTGATGGTCAGTGACAGAGCGAAGGTGAGTGGGACTGTTGACGAATGGGAATTGAGGTTAGGGTTGCTGGTATTACACTTAGATGTGTTCTTCATGGACAGCCCAGCCAAAAAGGAGCGGTCTAGGTTGCCTTCTCTCCTTTTCCTCCTCCTCATGCTTCTCTGCCTCAGCTGCTCACTGTTTAGCCAGTGGCACGGGCTGTCGCCTTATGATGGAGAAGTTGTGCAGCATGCAGCAGGCCAGAATGAAACTTGGCACCTGCTCTGCCGTGTACTGCAGGGCTCCTCCAGAGCTGTGCAGACAGCAGAAGCATTGTTTCAGGACACCAGTGGTCTACTCTATCACACTTCTTGTGGCCTACATGTCTTTCATAGTATGCATGTTGCACACATGTGTATGGGTTGCTCAGCGGAGCCATTAATCATGCCATCAGCAGATAGACCGTGTCACCCAGTAGCCACCATTTGGTTTGCTATGGTGGATCATTGCAGCTGGCACAGCAGATTGCCATAGAATGAAGGGATCATGAGAATGTCAGTGATCACCCTTAAGCCACAGTGGATGGCGAACTGCGAGATGTTGCCAGTATCTACAGTTTCAACCTGGAAGGAGTCAGTCGCAAAAAGTCATTGTCATGGTCACCTTCACAGCCACTGGCAATGTGGTCCTTGCCCTGCTCTGAGGATGTAGTTGTGGCTGCAGCAGGTGGCAGATTTCAGCGAGGACATCCTTACTGAAGTGCAGATGTCTCACACACTGTTCCTTGAGCACACTGGGCAATATGGTCTCCTGATGAGAGCCCTTCTCCCCCTCCACCTCTTCCCTCTTCCAGCAGCTTATCCTGCTCTGCATGACCTCTGTTCATTCTTCAAATCTTGCTGCATTCCAAAGGGAATGCCCAATATTGCACCCATGTCAGGGAGAAACTGCTTTGTGCAGACATTTGCAATTTAAATAACTATAGAAGACACCAAAAACTTGTAGAATCAAAGTAACAGCCAGAAGAAATCAACCAGTAACTAACCTGTAAGTAATTGATTATCTCTTTAAATGGCACTGGTGGGGGTCCTGCCTGCTGCTAAATGCATGTTCAGCTGTGTGTAGTTAAGAGAGGGTGTTAGCTGGAGTGTTGAGCTCCAAAATGACATCACTGGTTTCAAATCAGAGGTGCACGCTGACTGACGTCATGATCTACCTGCTTTGCATATTTCTGGCATATGTTCACTGCATGTGCCCTAATGCCTGCATCAATATGCCCCACAAGTCTGTGCATGCACCACTGACACCATCTTGGAGCTCTAAGCGCACTCTTAGCATCTAAAGAACAGGCGCAAACGAGCCCAATTTCTTGCCTACATTATCCAATCAAGGGTGATGGCTTGTTACATCCCTGATTTACATTTCTGTCCAAGTAAATACTTGGCAGTGCGAGTGAGGTCAGGCATATAAGGAGCATGGGATTTGCTCACAGGAGTGACTGATGTTATTAAACCCAAGAATGTTTTTATGGTGCCCCTGAATTTGTAACAATTGAAGTCACTGATAACAAAGGTGATCAAAATGAGTCAAATTTAAAAGTGATCAAAACAGAAAAGGCAATAATATCTAAAATTGTAAACCAGAGCAAAAGGAACATTAGTGCAACAGGAGCCTGAGGAGAAAGAATGCCAACACAAAGCTGAGGAGAAAGACAAGGAAAGGGAATTGCAATCAGAAATGTTGACTTTAGAGGCTGAGAAAAGAGGTTGGGAAGCAGAAGGTTGAACAACATGAACAGGAAGCGGAGTGAGAATGAGAGCAAAACAGATTGTAAAAAGAGAAGGAATGATGTGATTTCAAGGACAAGAAAAGGGAGAAGGATCCTCTTAAACTGGCAGAGAAACATGTGCCAACATCAAGTCTGAGAATTGAGAGTTGCATAACTTGGGGCTCACCATTTTACTACATCATATCATATTCCAACATTAACAAAGTGAATGATAGTTATATGTGAGCATTTGAATTATTAGCCATTCATGACAAGTCGGATAAAAATGAATGGAACAGCTGACTCATAGGGCTTGATTTTTAGCACAGGTCGGGGCCGGGAACGGAGGTGGGTGGGTGCTAAAAACAGCACTGCCATCGGGCATGCCAGCTCCTGGCTCCTTCCCACCCCCAAGCCATTTTCGCGGTGGTGGGATTGGTGGGGGCAGGGGGGTGGTGTGGGGGTGGGGGGTGGTGGGTGGAGGGTGGGTAGCAGGGTTACCCACCAATTAAGACCAATCAAAGGAGGCCGGCTGGGATTTTCAGCCTCCAGGTTCCTGGAAATGGCAAGGGCCAGATTAGCCACCTGGAGGTGGCCTCCCAATAACAGGCCAAGGCCAGCGCTCCAGGCAGGAATAGAGTCCTACCTGCCTGTCTGGGTGCAGCAGCAGCCACATGTTGCCCTGTGGAGGGAGTCTTCCCCCTCCCCGCTACAGCGGCTGCAAAAGCCATATTATATTTTAAATTCAAAAAAGTTAGAGAGGGGGCACCTCCAATTTGAAGCACCATCCTAGTCTTCTGCTGCTTTCAAGCTGGAAGACCTCTGATTGGCCCTCCAGCTTTGAAAGCCCACCTGCCATCCTTAATTGGACAATGAGCCCATCCTCTGGCTGCTCAGGAAAAATCACATTCAGTGATTGTTTCCATTTGAATCTGACGGCTGTGTTCAGAGGTCTGCAGGGAAACTCCTGCCCGTAATGTCACTAATGAAAAAGTACTTGCAGAATTATATTACTATCAATCTGCCCTTGTAACCCATTCAGGAAATGAGGTTTTACTAGAAAGAACTTTATTAATTCCCGTGTTACCATGCTATGAGTAGACAAACTGATGTTTATGAACAATTCCAGGAACCCTGGAAACTCACTATCATGTTTGTAATCTTTCCTCTGGCCCTCTAATCACCCCAATGTCTCCGAAGCTGCTGACTGTTGCTGAGCTATGACTTGATGTATGACAGACACCTTCCAATTTCTTGTCCAAACATTGTCCATATGTGAGTCCAGAGGCAGGCAGTTCAACCAACACAGCTGAGCCTGAAGCTGTTCTCAGCTGCCACCCACGTGTACAGTTTTCCAGTTGCTGAGTAATGATCAGAAACGGGAACCCTGGTTGATTTTACCTCCCTAAGTCAGTGGAACTGAGGGCATTGGTATCTGATAGCAGCTAACTCCACACAGATCAGGGACAAATCTCGGACCGTCCTGATCAATATGACTCAGCTACTCAATGAATTAACTCATTGAACAATTCCTTATCCCTCTTAACCTCTGTTTTGGCCTCTTTCTGCCACATACTTTCTAAGGCTGAGAGATATAACTGTTTTCAGATTTCATGAACTCTGTTCTGAAGTCAATCCCCAGAAGATGTCAAGAGTGCAGCACATGGAATACTTTTCCTCTGGTTTTTCCCTCCTTTCTTCCTGTTGGAAGGTGCTTGGTACATCCCAGAGAAAGCACAGGTGAAATTGGGAACTTCATGGTGAACTGCAAGAATGGGGTACTTCACTATTCCAAAGTGCACCCTGTGCCTCACTTTAAATGCCTTTCTATCTTCCATGTTAATCTCCCTCTGCACTGTTGCACAGTTCAGACAGTGAGCAGGTAACCTGCTGTCAGCGGGCTGCTGCTTCAGACATTCCTACAGAAAAGTAATGCTTCCCTTTAACTTGTTGCAGTGGTGGTAAACCCATATGGAGAGTAATTAAAGTTTCAAATATGCCCTCCATTACACGAGGCCCTGGCAGGATACTGCAACTGGATTCACATGGGAGGGAGGTCAATATTCCCACTTTGCCAGTAGCCTGCAGAGGGATGGAGGGGGAGAATTTATTTGAATGAGTTTGTATAAAGCCATGCTTTGAGTTTACCTAGAGTAATTTGCACAGTATTATTTTCTGTATAGTATTTTTTTTAACTCTTGGACTGGCCAGATGGACCAGAATGATCTCTTTCAGTAATGTACATTCCTATTATCCCCATGCGCGGGTCTTCCCAGTACCAGTGAGAAGAAGGATTAACTGAAGACCAGGTATTTCTGTGCAGAGAATAATCAAAGGACAAGCAGAAGGTTGTTGTTGCACAGTTCGGAGCAGCACATCAGTAATGGCATTGACCTAAAATTTGACAATAGGTCACCTGCTCAACTAAGGATGATGCAACCACTGGGAAATCAGTAAAGAGCAAAGGAAGAAAATCTTCCCAATTATTATTAGACTAATGTCAGAAAGTTAAGTGTTGTGCTTGAGCGCCACCAGCTGGTTACAAAAAATATTTCAATTACTCTATAAAGAAAAGCTTGCTGCCTCTCCACCAACTTAAACCAAGAGACGAGGGAAGGAAGTGGGGGTCGTGGAATAGTGACACAAGTGGAAGTATTTTCTCAGACATGACAATACCTCAGCAAACTGTGTTTAACCTTTCAGACCAAGGGTGGAAGAGTTGCAGTATTTGTCCAGCAAGTGACACTCAATGGCTGCACTGAATTGCTGTAAAGAAAGAACTTGCATTTATATAGTGCCTTTTACCACCTCAGGACGTCACAAAACATTTTACAGCCAATAAAATACTTTTGAAGTGTAGTCACTGTTTTAATGTAGGAAACATGGCAGGCAATTTGCACACAGCAAGGTCCCACAAAGAGCACAGTGATAATGATCAGCTAATCTATTTTTGGTGGTGCTGGTTGAGGGATCAATGTTGGTCAGGGCACTGGGAAGAACTCCCCTGCTCTTCTTCAAAATAGTGCCATGGGATAATTTCCATGGGAAGGCAGTGACGTAGTGGTAATGTCACTGGACTAGTAAGCCAGAGCCCAGGATGATGCTCTGGGGACATGGATTCAAATCCCACCACTGCAGATGGTGAAATTTGAACTCAATTAATGGAATTAAAACTTAGTCTTATGGTGACTAGAAACCATTGTTGTAAAAACCCATTAGTGCCCTTTAGAGAAGCAAATCTGCCGTCCTTAACTGGTCTGGCCTACATGTGACTCCAGACCCACAGCAATGTGGTTGACTCTTAAAATGCCCTCATATATGGACTAGCAAGTCACTCAGTTCAAGGGCAGTTAGGGTTGGGCAATAAATGCTGGCCTAGCCACGTCCCTAGCGACCCCCACATCCCACAAAAACGGATTTTTAAAAAATCCAGTACTGAACTGAGCATCAACAATTAGACAGGTCCTAGATTTTATCCTGATCTCTGCTGAGTAAGCTAGCCACATCTAGGTTAGTTACAACTGCTGACCTCAGTACCATAGTTAAGGATGTAAAATCAGCTAGAGCACTACTTTCTGATCACTATCAAGTGACCTCTGCTGGTAGGTGTATGTATGTGGTCTTTGGTTGGCGACTGAATCGGGCTTGATGTATTGGCCTCTGAGGTTGGAATAACTTGCTGGGAGTTGGACGAGGTACTGCAACCATGGGCTGAATTGCATAAGCGCGACGCACTCTAATCTCGGCAGTCTACCCGCGTGGATCCGCCATTGCTGAGCCCCCGCAATACCATGCACAGGGGCTCATTTAAATGGAGGGGGAGAAACAGCCGCCCCCGATGACAGAGAGGGGGCAGCTGCTCAGTCCCCAATAATGGCGCTCAGCACCACCACACAGGTGCCGGCGCCATTTTTAAAGGGCTTCAAGCCCTTCACTACCATTTGCATTTTTAAAGGGAATAAACATTCAAAATTAAAGTTACACATGCAATAACATTTTTATTTCCCTCACCTATCCATCCAAGGAATAATCGATTCATTCATTTCCCATCCCCCACAAAAAAAAGTTTATGCAGATTCCGACCTTTCCTTCCTGACCTTTATTAACTTTAAACCTTAACCCCTTCCCACCATCCCCTCCACCAAGCAAAAGACTGTTCCCCACTTTCCCCCACCTTCCGCTCTGAGAATTTCACTGCTTCCCCCTCCCCACTAATGTCATGCCTCGGATGTCCGTGTGGATATCCGAAGGCGCGGGAGTTCCGGCCGGCCACCAGAATACGGTCGTGAGTTGGCTGTCGGGACCAGGTAGGTTTATTTGCATGTTTTTAAATTGATTATAGTATTAAAATTAAGGCCACGCCGCCAAGCAGCAGTGGGGCCGCACCGAGGCCTCGCCACTGGTAAAATGTGGCAGGGCCTTTTCGGTATCAGGATCGAGACGGGCCTCTCCCAGAAGAATTTGCTGGACCCCCGACCACAACCCCCCGATGTCGGAGGGCTGGTAAAATTCAGCCCCATATCTCAACAGATAATTTGCACCATCATAAGAGGGGCAAGTGGCAAAGAAGATTCAGAAATATTTATTTTTATTCCATTGTAAATACTCATCCTGCTGTACGTTCATATTTTGACACCGATAAATAATGTGATCCCGATAACCAACATTAGTGACAGATTTTACATACGTCCTCAACAGGAAATTGCTGAGATCTGGCATTGAATTTGAAAATAACCAGGATCATTTTTAATGAAAACCAAAGAGTAGACGACCAAAAGGTAGAGCACGGGATTTCACCCCTTTCACTACAGTGTCAACATTTGTGTTATAAAAACACACAACACCTTGATAAAAAGAACTCCTGGCTTTTCTGAACCCTCCCACCACCTCCCCAATCACCAATGATCCATTTTAAAAAGCTATAGCAGTTGACGGAGGGGACTTGATTTCTGTGGCAGTAGTATGTCCAATATATTAACATATGACATTTCTGAATTTATAGCTTATATATATATATTAATTAATAATATTGCACTGACATTGTAGACCAGCTTCAATCAAAAACAAATTTGGTGTCTATTCTTTGGACTTTATTCTGGTTTCTTAGGATTTAAAATGTTTTGTAAACTTCCATTGGCAAATTGAGTTCTGATGCAAAGTCATCAAACTAAAATGTTAACTCTATTACTCTCAGCTCAGATACTGCCAAACCTGCTGAGTATTTCCAGCATTTTGTGTGAATCAAGAAGTAATGAATAGATTATGACAAGGGTGAGATATTGACAGTTTGTAGATCATAGGAGTAAGTGAAGACTGAAGGTGGTGAGGGGGGTGGCATGATTTTGAAGTCCAGAAACCATCTTCTCAGCAGTCAAACTAAACTTTCCAGAGTCAGAAACATGACATCCAGAAGTTAACCAGCAGCCTGAAATGACAAACCAGCAATGAGCCTGTAAGTACTGCCTGATCCCTTTAAATAGCTCCAGTGAAGGATGAACTGTGAGGAGGATAGTGTAGAACTCCAAAAGGACATAGACAAGTTGGGGGAATGGGCAGACAGATGAAGTTCAATGCAGAGAAATGTGAAGTGATTCATTTTGGTAAGAAGAACATGGGTAGACAATATAAAATAAAAGGTACAATTCAAAAGGGAATGCAGGAGCAGAGGAACCTGGGTGTATATGTGCATAAGTCATTGAAGGTGGCAGGACAGGTTGAGGGAGTGGTTAATAAAGCATATAGTATCCTGGGCTTTATTAATAGGGGCATAGAGTACAAGAGCAAGAAAGTTATGTTGAACTTGTTTAAGACACTAGTTCAGCCTCAGCTGGAGTATTGCATCCAGTTCCGCGCGCCGCACTTTAGGAAAGACGTGAGGGCATTAGAGAGAGTACAGAAACAATTTGTGAGAATGGTTCCAGGGATGAGAAATTTCAGTTATGAAGATAGATTGGAGAAGTTACAACTGTTTTCCTTGGTGAAGAGAAGGCTGAGAGGTGACTTGATAGAGGTATTCAAAATCATGAGGGGTCTGGACAGAGTAGATAGAGAGAAACAGTTCCCACTCATGAAAGGATCGCGAGTGAGAGGGCACAGATTTAAAGTATTTGGTAAAAGAAGCAAAAGCGACATGAGGAAAAACCTTTTCACGCGATGAGTGGTTAAGGTCTGGAATGCGCTGCTTGAGAGTGCATTGGAGGCAAGTTCAATTGAAGCATTCAAAAGGGAATTAGAATGTGCAGGGTTATGGGGAGAAGGCGGGGGAAATGACACTAAGTGAATTGCTCTTTTGGAGATCTGGTGTGGACACAATGGGCCAAATGGCCTCCTTCTGCACTGTAACAATTCTGTGATTCTGTCAGTCAGTGTCACGAGCGGCTAGGCAAGTTTAACATGAGGCGAGTCAGACTGAGGCTGACTGTACCAAAATTGGAAAAAGGTCTTCCCTCAAGAGGAGGAACCTATTTACATGTAATTAATTGCTTTAAATAGTTGTGGTGTGTGCTCTGCATCCCTGCAGAGAAGCCTGACCTGGTTTGGCAGGCAGAGCACTTATGGCTTGAAATAAACGCATGCTTCCTACCTCCCATATTGGAGGCTTAAGTGCCCATTTAGGCCCCAGTACAAATGAATTTCTAGGGAATTAATCGTTTTCTGCTCATCTCTATTTCAGACCCATTAGTACCTTTTATAGCTCTCACCTTTTCTCACTGCACTCTTACTGTCAATGTATTGAAATAATTTTTTACTATTTTGTTTTCTGTCTACAACTATGCCTTTTTACAGGTCACTCTGTACCCCTCTGACTATCTTTTATTATGTTTCTGAACATTCCTCCCTGTAGGATTTGTAATGTTGTAATGTTGATAATCGGTTTATTTATCCTCTTAGAATCATGTTTCTCTAGTCTCAGGGTGCTGATTCTAGTCAACTACTTAACCTGCACACTCAGCATTATGCCGTGTGTCATGAAGATCCCACCTGCCATGAATGAGGCATATTAATTTCATCATATGAACATTAATTGTTGCTGGACTGAAAAGATAACTTGTTTAAAGAAATCACAGTAGTGGCTGGAAACATTTTTGCATACTAAGAGACAGTTACCTGGAGAGACAATAGAATGGCTCCCTGATCCAATTAACCCAAATGGATTTTGATCACCAGACATTGAATGTGGAACAAGACAGCATTCCATTCGCCCCCCCTCCCCCCGCCCCCACTGCGGGTGTCTGCTAAGATGAAAGAAATCCACAAAAATGCAGGAGTGTTTGTTAAAAACCAACTAGTCACATGACTAACCTGGTGGCCAGGTTTGGTTTTGAACTGCTCACTGAACAGTTTGGGTCAGACTGCAACTGAACTTAAAGAAAGAGCCTTTCTCTTGCCTAGCTCTCTCGCTCATGCATTTCCAGATCCACTGAAGACACTTAAACCTTAAGATAGAAGACGCCTACATCGGAACAAGTTTGAAAGCGTTCACTGGGTTCCAATGAAATGTCAAGATTTAATTGCAATCAAAGACTCTACATCAAACTCAAAGGACAGTAAATGAACACCTGCTATCGTTTCAACCTTTTCCCCTTTATTCTCTCTACTTTTCTGTCTCTATCTGCTTCTGTGTTTATCACGTATGCATGCTAGCGTGGTCATGTCACGTATTCGTAGTTTTAACTGAATTAGAGTTTTAAGGTTAATAAACTTACACCTTTCTTGTTTAAATCTAAGAAACCTGTCTGGTTGATTTCTTTGCCTTACAAGTGGAGATCAGTGAACAGGGATTCACTGAGGGGGAGCTAAAAACACGGCGTTTTTAAAATTAAACCCTGCTATGGTCAGACCAGGAAAAGGCTGAGAGGGAACCCCTAGACCCCTTTTTCACCTGGTCATAACACATGAAAGATTTCCACTGTCTTCCCTCTACGAAAATGTTGTTGAACAATTCACCCCCGCCCCACCCCTCCACGAGCAAATCAGTTTGCTGAATTTGATCTCTCAATTCTTTGAAGAAATCCCTTTTAAAGTTATATATCTGGCTCCTCGGTCCTTAGCATTTATGAATCCTATATCATGTCTAACAGGAGGGCACCATGGCTTCCATTTCCTGTATGTTGTCATTTAACAAGCTAATAAGAGCTTTGCTTCCTGTGTCTTCCCTAATGTGTTTGGTCACAAAGCAGCCACATATTACACTTGCCAACTCAGACTTGAAATCACATTGTTTTCCAATTTATATTTGGTTGATTGAACTGCCCCATTAATATAACTTTCCCGTTTTCTCATACCCTTTTATTTCTTCATAAATCTGTTATCCCTCTGATGTTGGTCTGGTGGTCTGTAATATACCTGTAATATTAGCTTTGTGTTTTTCATATTAAAGATGTCTGACTAGAGTAGTTCATTGTGTAATTTTTCAGCTTTTACAGGATCAATGTTATTCTCTACATTATTTCTTCCCATGTCTCAGATTTCACCTCCGATCTGTGTTGACGTCAGCCGGAGCAGCAGGGATGTTATTGGCCACTGGTTTTGGGGGGAGTCGGGGAATTCAGGCAGGGTTCCTTCTATCGTTTGTTATCCAGTCACCAACGTTGGAAAATATGCCTATGTCTGGAATGTAGGTGAGTACGGGATTGAGCTCTGATGTGATGCCCCCACAATCGAAGTCCTGTCAAGACTCACATCTGAAAAATGGTCAGGTACTGTAGAGCCGCTGGCACCCATGGGATTGTGCAGCAACAAGAGGCAGCATCTACAGGTGAGGCCAGGAGGAAAGAAAGAAAACGGAAAAACTAATGATGTATGAAAGAGGTTAGGAGGTCACGTTCTCCGAGCATGAGCCTGCACACAACCCTGGAGTAGTTGCTATTTATTAAAGACTCTTTTAAGTGAGGATATTCATCAAAACATCTAAAGGTCCTATCATCTGTCCAAACCCCAACAAACAGTATTTAGTTACCAAAACTTAACTTTACTCTGGACAACTTGTTTAATGTGTGACCTAGTCATTAACTTGGTGAAAAAGAAATATATTTAATTTTGTTTGGTGCACAAATCTACTAATTGTTTAGGAGCAAAGATTTAACTTCATTCTGCTTAGTTTGTAACCATGTGGGATCCTCCAGATGACCTTACAACCATTCTAAAGCATTTAAATTGAAAGCCCAAGACTTGTGTGGAGGGATTAGAAAAGGGGGCACATCCTCGGCACTGAAGTGACGTGATGTTATGGGATGTGGATTTGCCTTTATAGTTCCCCTCTTGTTATGAAAGTGCTTCCATTTTTTGTTAACTATTTTTTGAGGGCTCATATTTAAATTGTAGGAATGGATTCTTTTTGGAAGACTGAAGATTTCATAGATGCTGGACTTTGTTTTTTGTTCAAAGTTCACTGAAAGGACACTTGAGATGTGTTTGAAAACAACCTTTACTGGATATCACATGCCTTAAGATAAATAAACAACAGAAACCTTGGTGACTTGGGGGAGATGTTTACAAGAAAAGTGACATGTCAAGATTTATGATGGTCAGGAGGTTGCATTTGGGATATTGTTTTGACTTTCTGGTTGGGTTGTGGACTGTTTTGAGTTAGTTGGAGGTTAGCCTGCCAAGAGGGAAACACCCAGCTCATCTCTTTCTTCACTTCTCTGAAAATCCCTGAGAGTTCAGTGTGTGTGAGAGCCACACCCCATGATGCTACATTTCTCCTGAGAAGCTGGAAAAACCTGCTGGATTAAGCCTCGAGGCCGCCTGAAAAGAATTGCTGCAGAAGAAATCCCAGTGACCTGTCTGCGTGTTCTTGGATGCCAGACAGTATGCCATTTTGGGACACAACATATCTCATAGATTTCCTCAAGAATTAACAAGTATTTGGCCTAAGTATTCTTTCTTTGTCTTTTTTTTCATAAAAGAGCTCTGCAGAGAAAATGTCTTTATTTTTCTTGAACCAGTGTGTGTGTGTGTGTGAGTGGGTGTGTGTATGTAGGGTATTTACAAAGGGAACTTTCATATTTCAATCTGTGTGTTAATGCTTTGCTTCATTACTGGATAATTCTTGTTTTATAATAAACTGATAATTTTGTTGTTTATCAAAGAAACTTGGTTGATATATTTTATTCTGGGATAAAGAGTAGATAAATGTTGAAAGTATATGTTGTGACCTGTGGAGAAGTGAAACTATAAAAGACAGTGCACTCCTCCCACTTTAGTTGTAACACTCTGTACACTAATTTAATTATCTCAGTCACACCACTGTGCTAAGATGCCAAGTGAAGGTCAGCTGGAATCCCACAAACAGAAGGGAAATCAGGAACAGGTTACTACTACTTATTTGAGCACTGCCGCCTGGTGGGATTTGCAGGGCATTTGGAGCAGGCTGCTCATCACTGATGGTCCTTGTCATGGGGTCAAAATAGCTGAGAAAATAATACCCCTCCAAAAGCAAAAAATGTAATGGGCTGGATTTAGTGCGGGCATTGAAGGCAGGATTGCTGGTGTGTGTTTGGGCGGTGGGGGGTGGTGGTGCAGGGAATTGCAATGCAGTCAACCACCCGGAAGTCCAGGTTGTGACGTCGGTTCAGGATTTTGTCAATGGTGGGACTGCACCATGGCAGCACTCTCGCCACAATGCGACGGGAACCTATTTTAAATTGCTGAGATGCTGAGATGCTCAGATGAGATGAGCATCAGCTGAGATGCTCCCCTTGGTGCCCGTCAGCTCCAAGGCCTCTTCCTCAATGGAGGTGAGTGGACTTACATCTGGGATTCCTCTGCCTGTCCATAACATCGCCTTCCTTTTCTGGGACCTATTGTCCTGCAAAAGGAAGGATGGAGATGGTAGAGAATGACACAGAAATCAACATGACAGTTCAGCTCTTTCAGCCCCTGAAACCCTACAGAAAATCTGATGTGTCTCATGCTGACACTCGCTGTCATGGGATTTAAGGGGTGTGAGCTATGAAGAAAGGTGGCCTGTGACTGAGAGACATCCATGCATCTGTTAGGAAGAGCCAGATCCCTAAGCACTCAGGCAACGCTGCATCATTGCCCCCCTCCCCATTACGGCAACCTCCCGCGTACACATTCAATGAGGCAACTAGTATGGAGAACTCACCTTGGCTGAATATCGTAGGTCATTGACCCTCTTCCTGCACTGGATCCAATTGCGCTTGATGACCCCACGGCTGCTAACCTCCTCTGTGATCACCACCCAGGCTTGCTTAGTCAAGCAGAAGGACCTCTTCTTGCCGTCACGGGGGAAGAGAACCTCCCCCTTTCCTTTGCAGCCTGGAAGAGAATCTGCATTACTGAAACATGGGGCCACCCTGTGTCTTTGTTCTGCCATCATCTTCTGCCTTCCTCAGGGGTGGGGATGGGGTGGGGTGGGGGATATAGGAAATAGTAGGGCAGAGTTGTATGCTGCACAATAAAAAAATATGGAATTGAAAGATAGTCTCAGTAATGGTGCCATGAAACTATCATTGATTGTTGTAAAAACCCATCTGGTTCACTAATGTCCTTTAGGGAAGGAAATCTGCCAACCTTACCTGGTCTGGCCTACATGTGACTCCAGACCCACAGCAATGTGGTTGATTCTTAACTGCCCTCTGAAATAGCTGAGCAAGTCAAAGGCAATTAGGGAGGGGCAACAAATGTTGACCTTGCCAGCAACGCCACATCCCATGAAAGAATAAAAAAAAACATTTCCAGGACAGGAGTGAATGCAGGCTGGCAGGCCTTTTAATATGGCACCAGCACTTGCTCCAGAGTCATCTAAGGCTGTAATCAATGAATTGCATCCCGTTCCTGCCATGTGATTTGGGGGACCATGCCTTCAATATGCAAATTGGGCACCTGCTGTGTAATTGTGGTGGGGCGAGCGCCCACGTGATGGATGGGAACGGCACCATTTAAAAGGCCCAGCGCCAACCATTAAATTTACCTAATGTAAGCACACTCTTTATTTTTATACTTGATTTTTGATGCTGAACTTGCAGTTGTTTCCATAATGCTCCTCTCCTCACTTCCTTTCTGTTAATTCTCTGGCCGTCCTATTATGTTATGAGAATTCCTCTTTTCAGTGTATTGAGGCAGCATGCCAAGCTAATTTCATCTGCATTTTACTAACTAGGTCAAACCTGCCCTATAGTTTCGGGGGCTAATTTCAACTCTGGAATTTTTTTTTAGTTTTATATTTTCTCCCATTCTGGATACATTTGTATGGGCAATAGCTGCTCTCTGTGTTTAAGCCATGAAACTGAGTGTTGGTAGATAGTTAAAAAGTAGAAATATCACAGCTAATCCTGTCAAATGCAAATTTTCCGACAGCAGTCCGGAGAAGTAACAATGGCTGATTCCTCCCCCTCCCTCCCGATACTGGCATGCAAAGCCAATTGTAATACTTTTTGTGCTGTGCTTTTTTACAACAACCAACTCAGCAAATACCAGGGGATCCAACCTGAGACTTTCTGCACTTATAAACTATCGATGTAGCATTTAATTTGGAAAATAATGGTTTTGATGAAAGTTTGTACCTGAAATATTAACTTGTCTTTTCTCTATACAGATGCATTTTCTCGCTTTATTTCAGGTTTCCAGAATTTTCAGTTTGTTTCCCTTTCATTTGTATTGTTAGATTTACTGAGTGGGACTAGCTAAATTGCCCTTGCAGAGAGCTAGCATGGACTCAACAGGCCAAATAGCCTCCTTCTGTGCTGCAATAATTCTACGATTCATTCTCACCCTGGAATATCAGTCTTGAAGAAGTTCTGTCCCTCCCTTTGTTCATCTACCTGCTAGCTCCTGGAGAAATCTCATTTTCTCCCAACTGTCAGCTTCTTAACCTTCCAACCAGTTCACTACCATGTCCTGAGATTAACTCGAATTCTATGTGGCCCCAATTTTAAATCTGGGTGTATGTGGTTGTTGGGACAGAGAAGATCGGGTGTAGAGAGCAGTAGGGTGGGTGTGTGCTCTGATGCAACCGGTGCACCCAGGGAGATGGAAAGCTGGCAGATTTTAATGGCTGGGATTCATTACTATAACTTCCATCAGAGTCATGCTGAAATCTGGGTAGATGCACCAGCTGGCCAGAGGGCAGTAGCAGAGATCGTAGCTCAAGACCAATCCCCAGCATTCAGGTAAGGGGCTGGTGCAGGTAATCGAGGGGAGGAAGAGCAGGTGTGGGAAGCTTTGGTTAGGTGTATTACTCCAGGTTCAGTATGAACCACATTATCAATGAAAAATAAAATTAAAGAGCAATGGTATCTGTTGAATTGTGCCCATAATCTTAAATATTGTACACTTCTTAATTAACTCTTGTGGCCCATTTTATGTTTAGAACTGCTCGGCAGACAGTTTGGGAACAAAATGTTTGTGTAGACTTTGGTGAATGGGAAATTCTACCCACAATGTTAACTACTAATTTCTAGATCGTGACTGTTGAGTTAATCTGATTACTACCGAGAAGCAATTTCCAAATTAGTTTTAAGTAGCTGTCAGTAATAATTTCTAGATTTCAGTATCAGCTAGTTGCAACTGCTGAATAAAAGTTTGATTGTTAGCTTATAGCAAACAGTCATCTCAGATCAAGCATCATGGAGCTTGTGACAAGTATTTTTTGTCTAAACATATATTGGTTACAAGGCAAGTGTCCAAAATGTACCCGATAAGCCAACAGCAGGTTAGTGTAGGAGTCAGTTTCAGACGGGAGGACCTTTGAAATTTTCTTATGTGTTGCCTCTACTCAGATAGGAGGGAGACTGTGGGCGTATAACTTTATCACTATCCAGTGATTGTTGTTAAAAACTGCATTAAATTAACCTTACTGTTACATTTATCTGTCCTAATATTCCTGGGCCCGAGTATAGGAAGTTATTCTGCAACCTAATTTTCATCTTTTCCTGAACAAAAAATGAATTCGAGCTGTATGCAGATCTGTTTCTGTTCCTGTAGCAGGTTATTAATGCAGTACCCCAGCATTCAGGTAAGGGGTGAGGGGGCTGAGGCTGTGTGCTACTGCTACTATATGGGGCTGCACTGTCTCGAATGAACTGTTCTCATAATTCAAAGTCCTTACAATAGACTGATTTCCGTTGCAACTGAATTCTTTCATTGATAGCAGAAAATCACTTTTTTAAACTAAAGTTCTCCCTCCTCCCTCAAAGGTTTTAATTCTTAATGGGGTAAAGATCCATAGGCGTTGACTTCATGGGCTGACTTTTACTTGGGAAAATTGGCATTAGTGAGGAGGTAAAGCCCTCAAGATGGTGTTGTAGCATTACCACCAGGTGACCCTCAACACTCCAGTAGCTTTCATTTTGTTGAAGTGCCTCCCTGAAACAGGCCTCTTTTCTATGCAGATTGGGATCCTTACGACATAGTTAGGGACCTGATTGCAGTTTTAAGGGATACATGGGCAGAGCTTACATTTTGCACACACTATCCATGTGTACTGGTGTTCTGAACAAGAAATGGAAATCTAAATTTCTAAATTAATTTGGTGGAACTGGATGGAGCAGAAACGCTTCTCCTTACTCCACAAAAATACTGCAGCCCAATCCAACCTGACTTTGTCCCACTTTGGGGTAACTTCACCAACCCTTTAAGGACCTACTTGCAGGTCTGTGTTAGCAGCCCAGCCAGTCGACATTCCTGAGGCTGAAGTCCGATAAGCTGAATTGGCACGTCCATTTGGCTTCCGCAGCTCGCCTGCAAAATTCAAAGGAGGGCAAGATCTCAAAATGGCAGCCACCTCCTCTCTGCTGGAATGGGTGACTGCTACATTCCACCAGTCATTTTTTAAAAATTCATTCATGGGATGTGGGCGTCACTGGCCAGGCCAGCATTTATTGCCAATCCCTAATTGCCCTTGAGAAGGTGGTGGTGATCTGCCTTCTTGAACCGCTGCAGTCCATTTGGAGTAGGTATACCCACAGTGCTGTTAGGAAGGGAGTTCCAGGATTTTGACCCAGCGACAGTGAAGGAACGGCGATAAAGTTCCAAGTCAGGATGGTGTGTGACTTGGAGGGGAACTTGCAGGTGGTGGTGTTCCCATGTATTTGCTGCCCTTGTCCTTCTAGTTGGTAGAGGTCACGGGTTTGGAAGGTGCTGTCTAAGGAGCCTTGGTGCATTGCTGCAGTGCATCTTGTAGATGGTACACACTGCTGCCACTGTACATCGGTGGTGGAGGGAGTGAATGTTTGTAGATAGGGTGCCAATCAAGCGGGCTGCTTTGTCCTGGATGGTGTCGACCTTCTTGAGTGTTGTTGGTGCTGCACCCATCCAGGCAAGTGGAGAGTATTCCATCACACTCCTGACTTGTGCCTTGTAGATAGTGGACAGGCTTTGGGGAGTCAGGAGGTGAGTTACTCGCCTCAGGATTCCTAGCCTCTGACCTGCTCTTGTAGCCACGGTATTTATATGGCTACTCCAGTTCAGTTTCTGGTCAATGGTAACCCCTAGGATGTTGATAGTGGGGGATTCAGTGATTGTAATGCTGTTGAATGTCAAGGGGAGATGGTTAGATTCTCTCTTGTTGGAAATGGTCATTGCCTGGCACTTGTGTGGCGCGAATGTTACTTGCCACTTATCAGCCCAAGCCTGGATATTGTCCAGGTCTTGCTGCATTTCTACACGGACTGCTTCAGTATCTGAGGAGTCACGAATGGTGCTGAACATTGTGCAATCATCCACGAACATCCCCATTTCTGACTTTATGATTGAAGGAAGGTCATTGATGAAGCAGCTGAAGATGGTTGGGCCTAGGACACTACCCTGAGGAATTCCTGCAGTGATGTCCTGAAGCTCAGATGATTGACCTCCAACAACCACAACCATCTTCCTTTGCTCTAGGTATGACTCCAGCCAGCGGAGGATTTTCCCCCTGATTCCCATTGACCCTAGTTTTCCTAGGGCTCCTTGATGCCATACTTGGTCAAATGCTGCCTTGATGTCAAGGGCAGTCACCCTCACCTCACCTCTTGAGTTCAGTCCTTTTGTCCATGTTTGAACCAAGGCTGTAATGAGGTCAGGAGCTCAGTGACCCTGGCAGAACCCAAACTGAGCGTCACTGAGCGTGTTATTGCTAAGCAAGTGCTGCTTGATGGCACTGTTGATGACAACCATGTTGAAGTCAACCATCCAAAAGTCAAAATCAGCTTCCATGTGTATATTTAAGGGAGTTTTACTATAGGAGGTTATCACAGCTGTGCCCAATCTTGCCTTTACTCAACATCTACACATTGTCACATTTCATTACAACATCAACTTGCATTTATATAGAGCTTTTACTGTAATTAAATCTTCCTAGGTGCCTGCCTCACAAGTGTCGAATCAGATAACATTTGATACCCACTCAGAGAAGGAGACATTAGGACAGGCAACCAAATGTTTTGTTAGAGAGGGAGGGTTTAAGTAGTGTATTTAAAGGAGAGTGAGGTGGAGAAGCGAAAAGGTATGGGGAGGGAATTCCAGAACTTAGGTTCTAGATGGCTGAAGGCATGGCTGCGAATAGTGGAGCCACCTTCTTGAACTGCTGCTGTCTGTGTGGTGGAGGTACACCAACAGTGCTGTTAGGGAGGGAGTTCCAGGATTTTCACCCAAGAACGATGAAGGAATGGGGATATATTTCCAAGTCAGGATGGTGTGTGACTTGCAAGGCAACTTGCAGGTGTGGCATTCCCATGCACCTTCTGCCCTTGTCCTTCCAGGTGATTAAGATCGCGGGTTTGGAAGGTGCTGTTGAATTAGCCTTGATAAGTTGCTGCAGTGTATCTTGTAGATGGTACACATTGCTGCCACTGTGCGCTGATGATGTAGGGAGTGAATGATTAAGGTGGTGGATGGGGTGCCAATCAAGTGACTGCTTTGTCCTGGGCGATGTCGACCTTCTTTAGGGCTGTTGGAGCTGCACTCTTTCTATCACACTCCTGACTTGTGCCTGTAGATGGTTAGTAATCAGCACATGCTATTGATACTCTTTTGTAAAGCTACTAATGTATCTCCCAGGGTGTTGCTCATGGTATATCCGATACAGTGCTCCAGAATACAATGGAGTTACAATGCCATCTAGTGCTGCAGCCTATAATTACAATGTCACAAGGACCTGTTTACATAAGGCTTGATAAATGTTGACATAAAAGTTGGACCAAAAGAAGTGACAATAAAAAGTGAGACAGGTGGGTAGTAAATGAGTCTATACATGCAATTTTTAATATAATAATAGATGTGGTTTGGAACTTCTCATCAGATGGAAATTGATAAACTTAGTAAATGCAGGATTAATGCCACAGGTTTAGTTTTAAATCATTAAGTCTAGGTGAAGGGTCAAGGCCCAGATACAGGTCAAGCTTGGGAAGAGAAACAATAAATAATGGCTGAATGAAACCAAGGTTGTGTTTTAAAAGTCATAGATTGTAGACGAAAGAGATGGTGGAGCGAAGTAAAGAATTTGAAATTCTATTGAGTACTTCAGGCAGGACGTTTAACTTGGAGGAGGATGAGTTTTGATCTTTTAATATTTTCTTTCCTAGCAGAGATATGACAAAAAGATATTCCATAGAGAAACATCTCTGCTGACCTCACCCTGCAGCAAGCATGCCTCCTATAGGAAGGTGATGGAGGATACTGCAGATGGGCTTAGGGTTGAAGTCTACTGTTGCCTATGGCAGGATTTTTAGCCCTCAGTGGGGGCAAGCACGGAGGCGGGCAGGCGCGAAAATTCACGCTGCCAGCCGGTTTGCCGGCATGGTCCCACCCCAGACCATTTTCCCAGAGGTGGGATGGTGGGGGAGGGGGTGGCGAGGGGGGGTGGTTGCAGCAGGGTTATTTGTCCACAAGCAGCAGGTAGCCAATTAAGGAGGTTAAATGGCCACTTAAGGCCTATTGTCAGGGGCCAACTGGAATTTTCCAGTCAGCCTCTGGGCCCCTGAAGCGTTGAGGACTAGGCCAGCTGCCTGGAGGTGGCCTCCTGGTGGCAGACCGGAAGGTCAGTGCTCCAGACAGGTTTTGAGGCCCTCCCCATCTGTCTGGTTTCAGCTGCAGCCACAGGTTGCCCTATGGGAGGAATCCCCCTTCAAGATGGTGACCCAGCTGCTGAGGCCATTTTTATTTTAAAATTTAAAATGTTGGAGAGAAGGTGCCTCCATCTTGTCCAGCAACAGCAATGTCAAGAACCCCGCGTTGACCCTTCTGTGGGAAGCCTGCCGAATCAAGTGCCAATTAGGCACTTAACTGGACAGTGGCTGGCAGCTCTTTAGCTGAGCAGCGCCACCACAGAGGTGGTGGCTGCTGCACATACCCGAGGCCCAGGAATGGCACTGGACCCAGGCCACAGGGCAGGAAGGGTCTCACGGTGTAGTATTGCGGGGGAGGGGAATGTAGGGGGGGTCGGCAGCAAGAGCAGGAGGCTGGCTCTCAGAGGGCCCCCCACCTTCCCGATGCTGGGTCCCTCGTTCAGGCACTAAGTGCCTTTTAACAAGGGACACCCCCCTCCCCCAGAGCCAACATGCAGCCTGCACGGTTTTTCATACCGTGCTTCCCGTGTGGTTACAGGGCCACCTGCCACTCAGCTAATTGCAGTGGCGGTGGGATGAGGCACTTAATTCAGCATTAATTGCCCAGTTAAGGGCTTTAATTGTGGCGGGGCGGGAAGGCCGTTCACAGGCCTTCCTACCCCAGACTTAATTTTGGCAGAGGCCGGAAGTGGCAGGGTCTCCCCCGCTGCCGTCTCACTCGATAATATGCTCTGCCCACCTCCAAACCTGCTGCATTAGAAAGCATAGATCCCTCCCCAATATCTCCATAAGTGGCATTATCAAATTTTGACTGATAATGCTCCTGCAAAGTACCCTGGGATGTCTAACTATGAATGCAAGTTGTTGCCGAGAAAACTCAGGGAATCTGCATATATGTAAGTTGAAAAGCTATTTTCTGGTACTAAATATTAGTAGTTCCTATCTTCCAGCTATAATCCATTTCACTTGACAGAATTCACCAAGAAAACCCTTTTTATTCTAATCAAAAATGTCCTTTCAATTGTCACTAATGTCTACTGAACAGAAGTTAATTGTCTTTTGAATTGAATGATCTCCCTTTGATGCAGTGTTATATAAACTGATTCTGCATTTGCCCTTAGGTATTTACAACTGAAATAAATAAAACCTCTGTATTTTCAGATTTAATTCTAAACAGAGTATTATATAATAGACTGAGTCTTGGTTTTTGTGTCTGTAGCCCATCTGTGAGTGGTGCCTAAATTCAGCAGTGGCAAAAAAGAGCCATTTCTTGTGCTAAAATTTCTGTTCCAATGCAGCCTTATTAGACAAATGGCTAAAGGAACAAATTTCAGGTCAGCTACAGGCTATGAAGGGCAACTCAGGTCATCGGGATGTGGCAAAGGAAAAAAAATTGAATAAAGCAGATTACTCCCAAAAAGATTCTGAACGGTGCTGCTGCCTGCATCATTACAGAAGTGATCCATATCTGGATTATGCGAACTGTCGGATAGAGTCAGCTCAGGAATTCCCTTCCTAAGCTTCACCTCTGTCTCTTTCTTTAAGAGGCTCCTTTAAACATAACTCTTTGACCAAGCTTCTGGTCACCTGTTCTAATATCGCCTTATGTGGTTTGGTGTCAAATTGATAATGCTCCTGGAAAGCATTTTGGAACGTTTACTGCATTAAAGGTGATATAAATGCAAGTTCTTGTTACGTAGCTTCTGTGCCTGTGCACTGTGCAAACCACTACCGACTGTGAAACTAATATTGTAGCAGCAGTTGGAAACCAGATGGCTCTGAATTTCTCACAATGTAGTTTCAAAATGCAAGTGATAATATGCTGACTATAACAAAGATTGTACTTAAAGTACCTTTCCACGCAAGGCAAAGGGATCACATTGCAGAAAATTTTCATTGTGTTTAAGGTGTAACATTCTCTGCTCTTTCTTATTGAAAGTTACAATATGGATTGATGGATTTTGAAAAATACAGTGCATATTTAAAATGTTGCATTGCTGTCGGAGATTTCACAAGTTTGGCAAGAGGTTGGAGCATCTCACTAGCAGAGGCTAAAATCTGAGGTCAGTTGGAACAGGTTAAAGGGACTGCTGCTGTAGGCGGTTTTTAAAACAGTTCTGGAGAAACTGGATTCAGTGAAAAGGGGAGATGGCGGTGTAGTGGTAATATTATGGGACTAGTAATCTAGAGACCCAGGCTAATGTCCTGGGGACATGAGTTCAAATCCCACCAAGGCAGCTGGTGGAATGTTATTTCAATTAATAAAAAATAATCTGGAATTGACAGCTTGTCTCAGTAATGATGCCATGAAACTATCATCAATTGTTGTTTAAAAAAAAACCCATCTGGTTCACTAATGTCCTTTAGGGAAGGAAATCTGCCCTCCTTACCTAGTCTGGCCTACATGTGTCTCCAGACCCACAGCAATGTGGTTGATTCTTAATTGCCCTCTGAAATGGCCGAACAAGTCATTCAGTTCAAGGGCAACAGATGCTGGCCTGCTAGCGATGCCCACATCCCATGAAAGATTTTAAGAGAAGAAAATAGCTGGTTTACACCAGTCTTTCCTCCTCTCTGCATCCTTACTGCATTATCATGCTACCAATGATTCCTGCACTAACAGTATCTTGCATGGTTAGTCCTGACCATGCCATGCCTGCCCATTTTCAGGTACAATCCAATTTCTAAGCCCTTGTCTTTTTGAACCATAAATACTGGGCTGATGAGCACAGAAACAGAAAATCTTTGTGGAAAAATTAAGGAAACCATCAGCTTAGTGCTTGGTTGCAGTTCAAGCATGCTGGATGGGGCTGAATGATCCGGTCTCTTGCTGTTTAAGTGCCCCAATATAGAAGCTGCTGATTTGTAACCATTCCCCCCCACCCCACCTCCTGCCCCCACATCCCCCCCTCCAGTCCTCTCCATATCCATTCACATTTTCCATCACAAGTGACTGACATAGAATACCATAGACATATTGGTGTTTTGGAGAGGTGGGGCTTCTGAGTTAAGCAATGACTCAAATTACAGGAATGTTGTGTTGATTGGAGTCAACAGAGTACATTGAAATATGGTAATAGAATTAGGTTCACTTTGCGTGTCCTAGTCCAAAAACAAAATTTTATCTCTGTTTTCTAATTTCATGTTATGTCTTATATGATGATATATTTGCAGTAATCTTTCTCACATATCCAATTTTCAGGAAGAGTTGCTCCTGTCCTTGTATAGGCTAGCATACCTCTTTCCTACTGGCTGTTCTCCTGGTTTTATAAAACAGACCGCAGCTGCTACCCGTTCTCAGTGCTGAAATGTCAGAGGTATTATCTGTCATCATGTGCACAGGCCTCTTATGGTCACAATGCATAATCCTTCCAAAACATAGCTGAAGCCTGCTACAGGCCAGATTCTTGAATGTCACTGAAAATACTTAAAAATAGCACAGGACAACAACTTAAAGACTGAGGTGATGCTTCCTTATTTTCTTTGTTTCCAACAATGCAAACTAACGGGCTTCACTGATTCATTTGAATAAATCCTCTATTAAAGGCTTTCTATTTCCCTTTATTTTGATCAAAAGAAAATATTTCCTATTTGCTTTACTAGACTGCAGATTAAAACATAAATTTGGCATATATGTAGAGATTAGTTTTTTTAGTTTTTAGAGATACAGCACTGAAACAGGCCCTTCGGCCCACCAAGTCTGTGCCGACCATCAACCACCCATTTATACTAATCCTACACTAATCCCATATTCCTACCAAACATCCCCACCTGTCCCTATATTTCCCTGCCACCTACCTATACTAGTGGCAATTTATAATGGCCAATTTACCTACCAACCTGCAAGTCTTTTGGCTTGTGGGAGGAAACCGGAGCACCCGGAGAAAACCCACGCAGACACAGGGAGAACTTGCAAACTCCACACAGGCAGTACCCAGAACTGAACCCGGGTCGCTGGAGCTGTGAGGCTGCAGTGCTAACCACTGCGCCATTGTGCCGCCCACTATATCTTTCCATCTTTAAGTGCAAGTATGTAAATTACAGATTAAAATAACAACAATTAACATTTGCATAGCATTCCTCACTTAACAAATATCTAAGTGTTTAACTGGAAGAACCAATTAGATGCTGCAATAGGGTTTTACGATCTTGCTGGATGGATCAACTAAGGTGGACCTAATGACCTTCCTCTTCTGTAATTATTTTGTTTCTAACAGGTAGGAGAGTGGGAAGTTTGCTGGGTACTGCTCTATTTTCTGTTGTGTGTCCTGTGCCTCTGAGGTTTAGAGCACAGTTTGGTAAATGTTGATTTTAAATGGGTTGTTGGTGATCTTGCATTCAACAAGTGCTGGTGTTCTGTGTCTGTTTGTACAGGGTGTATGAAAGGAGTTTCCCAAGGTTGACTCACTGCTCATTGTATTAGCTTTGGCATAATGCAGCTTTGTATTTGCTGAAGCATAGACTTTTCTGTGGAATCTGAGGATTGATTTGACATTCTCTCATTGCAATGGCAAAGAGTTGTCGGGATTCACTCTCTAAAATGAATTGGCTTGCTGGATGGGGTTGGGGTTTGGTGGGGAAGGCTGGTAATTTGTGTTCACAGGGGGAATTCTGGGGCATTAACTAGATGGTGACAGATACATAGTGGGAGCATTTATAGCTCCAATTCAGCAGTTTTTGATATATGGCAGGTGAGGTTACTTCAGGAAGTAGTAGTGTAGGAGCAACGTCTTGTGTGATTTAGAGTAGAAGGTTAAACCCTTCTCTGTTGGGTGAAAGACACAACATACATCCACGAAATGTAAGCTACTGCATCATAATGGACTGCCACAACAAGTTGATTGTGATGTCCAGTGACAAAAATTTGTCCTGATATGCGTTGGTGACAGTTCAAGTCTCCCACAATTACCACAGAGCCCTCCAGATGATGTCTTGGTTGTTGTGAGGCTTGCTCTGGGAAATGTATAGCAGATTATATTTAGGCATTATAAATTATAATTAGCTCACCAGATAATTGACCCTTATCCAGAATTGAACAGCATCCTTTCCAAGAATGGTTATCTTCTGTATCGAGAACAAATGTTTCCTGATCTGGACTCCTCTACTTTCAGATATAATGAGGCAGCTCATATTTGGACCACTTAAATTGTTGAAGAGAGATTCAGGGTATTTTTGATGTCAGTTGTGTGGGGATTGAGCTTGGTTTATTGTGTTTGTAGAGCAATTGAGGGAATTCTCCTCTCACCTTTCCCAATTATTTTGTGGTGCTAGGTTACGTGATTGGGAATAAATCTTTTTCAATTTGCTAGATAAGGGAATGAGGCTAATTTTAGCCTGACTCCCTAAGCACAGTCTGCTTTGCCTAATGAGCTGAGATATGTGTGAGGTCAATGAGGCTGATGGTGGGCATTAGGGCCCTAGTTGTTGATTTAATTTTACTTCTATGCCAATTCTAGCTGTTATACTATGATCTTACCGAGACATGGTACCACTGTACCACTGTTGCAGTGCCAACTGCTGTGGCCATGATGTTGCATTGTAATGTTTTTGATGTGTGTTTTTTTTTCCTTTCTGAACTCCATGGTTGACTGATGTTCTCAATGATTCCTTCGCCTCATGCACTTTCCCTGTCCTCTTTAAAATTATTGTTATCACTACTAAAAAATCAACTTTCAACCATTTTGACCTCACCAATTACTGTTCACCTTCAACTTCTTTTTCCTCTTTATGGTCCTTGAATGAGCCTTTGCTTCCCAGCTCTGTGTCTATCTTTCCCTTAATTCCCTTTTCAAAACCCTCAAGATATAGAAAAGAGAACATTTACAACACAGAAGGAGGGCATTCGGCTCTTCATGTCCATGCTGGTCTGGCTTCCACCCTTGTTACAACACTGAACAAGCCCTAATAAACTTCATGAATGACATTTCCTATGGTGGTTACCAAGGTCCTTTTGTTCTCTTCATCCTCATTGAATTTTCCACAGTGATCAACATAGTCAATCACACTTACCTCCTCCAATGCCCTCTCATCTGTTTACAAGCTTCTATGGAACTTCCTTTGCTTGGTTTCAATCTAAGCTATCTAACATAATCAGAATATCTCCCACAATGTCCACTCCTCTTCCGCCTTCTCTGTGCCCCCTGAGCATTCAAGGATCTATCCTTGGCAGTCTTTTCTTCGTAAACATGCTACCTCTCAATGACATCATCCATGGACATGGGGACAGCTTCCATATCTATGACAATGGAACCCAGCTCCATCTCCCACCACCTTTCTCAATAATTCCACCACCTCTTTGCTGCCAGATTGCTTGTCTAATCTTCAATCTTGGTTGAACTGCAATTTCCTCCAGCTGAAGATCAGGAAGACCAAAGCCATAATTTTTGCTCCCTCCTGCTTTGCTCTCTTGCTACTGATTCCCATTCTCCCCCGACACTCTCAGACCAATCTGACCATTTGCAACTTTGGCATCCTGTTCAATTCTGAGCTGTATTTTTAACCTCACTTTTTCTCTGACAATATAGCCCACCTTCTCCACCTCAGTCTCTGTGCCACTGAAATCGTCGTACATGTCTATACCACCTGCAGACTCAAGAATCACAATGCTGTCTTTGGCTTCCTCTCATTCTTCACCCTTCATAAACTCCAGCTCATTCAGAACTCTGTTGCCCATATCCTGTCGTGTGCCAAGCTCTGCTCACACATCCAACCTTTCCCCAGGGATCAGACCCCCCCACCCACCCCCTTGGTTGCTGACCTCCACCCCTGGATCAGAACCCACCCTGCCCATCAGATGTCTCACCATCAGACCTACCCCATGATTGCCAACCCTTAACCTGTCACCGGACCGAATTCCCGCACTCAAAGCCCACCCCTCATCTCCCTGCCTTCCCTGGAGCGTTCCCTGCCTAATAGGGAGCCAAACCATTCAATCAGGCTGGGTTCCAGTGAGGAACCTGCTGGGAAAAAAATTTGCTGGGAAAAAAACAGCAAAAACACCTCTCCTCACTCACAGAACAGCCTCAGTCAAGGTCAGGGTCCGTGTTTCCATGGTTCCAGCCTGTTGTGCCTATTCCCATCCCTTCAGCCCATATTTGGTGACCATGCATTCACTTAGCTAGGTCTCACTGACTAGAATTTTCTTCACCTTAGTCTCGCCTCCTTAAAGCCATCTCTTTGACCAAGCTTTAGTCATTCTAATCTCTCTTTCAGTGGCTCAGCATTCATTTTCCTCATGCTGTTGTGAAGCAGCTTGGGATATTCCTTCTATGTTAAAGCGGTTATATAAATGCAAGTTATTGTTGAAAAGGATGTGTCAGAAAATATAGGAAAGTGTTGAGGTAAGATTCATGATCAAAAAGACCAAGTGCTGAACAGTTAAAAATAATCAGATTAAAGTAAACAAAAATGAGTGCTACCACAATTCGTAATATTTGTAATAAAAAGAGTTAATGTTGAAAATACTCCTCAGTTCAGGCTGTGGAAAGACAACCAGAGTTAACGGGCTGAATTTTATGGGCCCGTTTGAGATGGCAACGGAGGCGGTGGGGCATAAAATTGGAAAGGAAGATGTCCTTCGATGTTGTGACATCCCTTCTGGATTTTCCCATCGCCAGCCAACATAGAGGGCAAGCCTCACACATTCAAAAGGCGGGAAATCAATTAAGGTAGTTAACAAGCCAATACATAGCAATTTTATTCTCAGTGCTGAATTTTCTTTTGGGTGCACGGAAACCATGGGTCTTTAGGGCCTTGTCTGGTGGGAGAAAAATTGACTGAATGCTCCAGGACTCACAACAGGCATGAGAGGGATTAAAATGTCAAAAATATGAAACCTGGCCTGAACCCGCCTGCAACGCAGCCACTTCTGGTTTTAACGGAGGTGGTTTGGTGGGGAGTGGGCATGCTGAGTGATTAACTTGCTCTCGAAAGGTGGGTTTGTTATTTAAATATGTTAATGAGGCTACATGCCTCAGGTTTTAACAGCTTTTTTGATTTAACAGCTGCAGCCTGGGTTTCCAGCATTCGGGAAAGTTGAAGGGAGGTGAGAAGGCTGGATCCAGCTACTAAGTACCTTTCCAGTGCTGCTTGTAGGCCCAGAGCGGCATGTGTTCTTCTCCAGCCCTTCAAGAAAACTTCCTTCCCAAACCACGCTTCACTCTCCCCTCAACCAACACTCTGATCTCCCCCAACATCTGTGATCTCTCTTTCCCTCTCACCTCTCTGCTCCCCGGCTGCGGCCTTGCTACACAGGCCTTCCCACCTGACAGCTATCCAGCTGCTCAATCTAGCTAGCTGCCAGCCGGGATATGGAGAAAAAAATTCAAATGAGTTCTTGCTGTTAAATTTGGCAGGACCTCCATGCTACTTGCATTTCCTGGTTTCCCAGCCGCTAAGACCCTTGCCCCTCCTCTCCCTCTCCACATCTTCATAGATATCAGGTCCCTGGACTCAGAAACTCAAAGCAAAGTGGTCAAATTTGCTTAAGATACCAAACTTGGAAGGGCAGTTGTCATGCTCACACAAAGAAGAATTATGAACTACATAATGAACTTACGAAACAACTCCAAAATGGACATTTTTCCTGAAATACAAGATGGAGTTGCGAGGTCGGGTGTCCTTATTCTGTACTGTCAATACACATGGAAACTACCACAACCCTGAGCCAATCTTTATGTCTGGACTAGTCTTGGCGAAAGCATTAAGTTGTAAATTGTCCATTCTGTGTTAATGGCTACCTCTCTTCAACAAATTGGTTTATCAATGCCATGGCAGACATGATGTCTCCATTTTCAAACTCAAATGAATGGGTGTGAAAAAGCTCCACTTTATCAAAATGAAATGAAGATGGGTGACACCCAGACTCCATTGTCTGACAATGGTCCCACTATCAGACACCATTTATGAGGACGATGGTAAAGAGAAACCATGGTCACATGACAGAAACCAGGGGTCTGATAAGGGGCGGAACAAAATTATATGCTGGGCAGACAAAGAGAGAGCCAGAGAGAGAGATTCCATCTGCTCCAGCGAAAGAAGAAGGACCTTGCCTAAGAGCACCATCTTTAAACTAGCAGTAAGCAGTGACTGGAAGTGGCCTTGAATTCCCTACCTGAGAAATTGTACCAGTGTTTTCGACATTGAACTGTGACTGAGATACAACCAAACTGGGCAGGACCGGGACTGATGTCCGAGGGGTAGTATTTGCTAGAGTGGTTGGGGAGGGTTTAAACTAAAATGGCAGGGGGGTGGGAACCTTTGCAAGGAGTCAGAGGAGGGGGGAAATCAAAGACAAGAACAAAAGACAGGAATAAGAAAAATGATAGGCAGAGAAATCAAGGGCCAGAATCAAACAGGGCCACAGTGAAAAATAGTGGGATGGGGACAAGTAATGTTAAAAAGACAAGCCTTAATGCTTTGTACCTTAACGCGCGGAGTAGTCACAGTAAAGTGGATCAATTAATCGCGCAAATAGATGTAAAAGGGTATGATATCATTGGGATTACGGAGACATGGCTGCAGGGTAACCAGGGATGGGAAATGAACATCCAGGGGTATTCAGTATTTAGAAAGGACAGACAAAAAGTAAAAGGCGATGGAGTTGCATTGCAGGTTAAAGACGAAATTAACGCAATAGTGAAGAAGGATATTAGCTCTGACGATGTGGAATCTGTATGGGTAGGGCTGAGAAACACTAATGGGTGAAAAACGTTAGTGGGGGTTGTATATAGACCCCCAAACTGTAGTGGTGATGTTGGGAATGGCATTAAACAGGAAATTAGAGATGCATGTGACAAAGGAACATCTGTAATTATGGGTGACTTTAATCTGCATATAGATTGGGCAAATCAAATTAGTCACAGTACATAGAGAAGGAATTCATGGAGTGTATACGGGATGGTTTTCTGGACCAATACGTTGATGAACCAACTAGAGAACAGGCCATCCTAGGCTGGGCATTGTGTAATGAGAGAGGAATAATTGACAATCTAGTTGTGTGAGACCCCTTGGGGATGAGCAACCATAATATGATAGAATTCTTCATTAAGATGGAGAGTGACATAGTTGATTCTGAGACTAGGGTCCTGAATCTTAATAAAGGAAACTATGAAGGTATGAGGTGCAAGCTGGCTATGATGGATTGGGAAATGTTACGTAAAGGGTGGATAGGCAATGGCAAACATTCAAAGAGTGCATGGATAAACTGCAACAATTGAAGTCCCACATAGGAGATTAGCATGTAAAATTAAAGGGCATGGGATTGGGGGTAGTGTATTGCGAGGGATAGAAAATTGGTTGGCAGAAAGGAAATAAAGAGTAGGAATAAACAGGTCTTTTTCCGAATGGCAGGCAGTGACTAGTGGGTTACCGCAGGAATCGGCGCTAGGACCCCAGCTATTCACAATATATATTAATGATTTAGATGAGGGAACTAAATGTAATATCTCCAAATTTTCAGATGGCACAAAACTGGGTGGGAGGGTGAGTTGTGAGGAGGATGCAGAGAGGCTTCAGGGTGATTTGGACAAGTTGAGTGAGTGGGCAAATGCACGGCAGGTGCAGTATAATGTGGATAGATGTGAGGTTATCCACTTTGGTAGCAAAAACAGGAAGGCAGATTATTATCTAAATGGCTATAAACTGAGAGAGGGGAATATGCAACGAGACCTGGGTGTTCTCGTACACCAGTCACTGAAGGTAAGCTTACAAGGCAACAGGTGGTAAAAAAGGCAAATGGTATGTTGGCCTTCATAGCGAGCGGCTTCGAGTACAGGAGCAGGGATGTCTTGTTGCAGTTATACAGGGCCTTGGTGAGGCCACACCTGGAATATTGTGTGCAGTTTTGGTCTCCTTGTCTGAGGAAGGATGTTCTTGCTATTGAGGGAGTGCAGTGAAGGTTTACCAGACTGATTCCTGGGACGGCGGGACTGACGTATGAGGAGAGATCGAGACGGTTAGGATTATATTGGCTGGAGTTCAGAAGAGCCAGGGGGATCTCATAGAAGGCGGCGTTTGCTGACAACGCTATCAGTAGATGGCGCTGCAGTGGCACATGCGCAAATGCACCATGTGCCACTAAACCGTCACAGTCTGCGACTTCAGGCAGCTGCCAGGACTAAAGATGGCGCTGCTCACATAATCACATGAAGGCAACCTAACCTAAACACATGGCAGCACACAATGGCGGGAGGGAGAGAGCGAGCAAGTGAGCGGGTCGGGGGCGGGGGAGCGGGCTGGGGATGGGGGGGTGCGCAGCGGGAATGGGGGGGGCGGAGAGGGGACGGGGTGGGGGGGAGTGCAGCAGGCCGGGGACGGGGTGGGGTGGGGGGGGGTGGAGGCGGAGCGGGTACGGGGGCGGGGGGGGAGCGGAGTGGGCCGGGAACGGTGGTGGAAGGGTGTGGGCCGGGGACGGGGGGTGAGCGGAGCGGGCCGGGGACGGTGGGTGGGGGTTGGCGGGGAGCAGAGTGGCCGAAAGAGCGGAGTGGCCGGAGAGAGCAGCGAGGGGGGGAGCGGAGCGACTGGAGAGAGCAGCGAGGGGGGGAGCGGAGCAGCTGGAGAGAGCAGCGAGGGGGGTGAGTGGAATGGCCAGAAAGAGCTGCTGGGGGGGGGTGCGTGGAACGGAGCGGCAGAAACAGCAGAGTGGCCGGAGAGAGCGAGGGGGGGAGGAGCGGAGCTTGACGCATGCGTGAATACCCGTTGGCGTTGCATTGCTGTACGCGTAAAGCGCATGCGCAGAGGCCGACCAGGTGCATTGCCCGAACATGCACGCTATGACATCATTGGCACATGCGCTAACCAGTCCTGGCAAGTTGGAACGCAGCGCACGCGCAGAGATCAGGAGCCCGTCTACACACGTGTGCACCTTGGTGCAGCCTGATGACATCAGTGGCCGGCTGCGTTGTCAGGAATCACTTTGCTCATGGCAACCTATAAAATTCTAACAGGACTTGACAGGGTAGATGCAGGAAGGATGTTCCTGATGGTGGGGGAGTCCAGAACCAGGGGTCATAGTCTAAGGATACGGGGTAAACCTTTCAGGACTGGGATGAGGAGAAATTTCTTCACCCAGAGAGTGGTGAGCTTGTGGAATTCGCCACTACAGAAAGCAGTTGAGGCCAAAACATTGTATGTTTTCAAGAAGGAGTTAGATATAGCTCTTGGGGCAAAAGGGATCAAAGGATATGGCGGGAAAGTAGGAACAGGTTACTGAGTTGGATGATCAGCCATGATCATAATGAATGGCGGAGCAGGCTCGAAGGGCCGAATGGCCTACTCCTGCTTCTATTTTCTATGTTTCTATGTTTCTAAACAAAGTCTGCAACAATGCATTCGCCCTCCTAAAACTTTCCAAGTTTTGTTGACAGCAAACCAGGATAAAGGAAAAAGGAAAAGCAGGCCTGCACCATTTTTTAAATCTTCACCCTCCCCCAGGGGAGAATGTCAGTTTTACCGTGAACTCTTTTAAAAACCATCAGACCTAAATGCATGTTATCTTCTAATCCCTGTCTTTTCATGTGTGTGTGTGTGTGTGTGTGTGTGTGAGAGTGAGAGAATGGGTAAAGTTGTGAATATTTTTGGGCATTGTATAATAAACATTTATCTTTCTTTAAACCTACAAGAAAATCTGTCATTTGTCTGTTTGTTGACCATTAAAATGCTCAGGGGTTAAAACACATAGAAACAAAAATGCTGTCTTCAGTCAGTTGAAAGGTGAAAAAGGGAAACCATTCCTATCATTTCCAACCTGTCTGTAACACAGTTGACTTAGTGAGATCAGCTCAAAAATTAAAAAGCGAATTACACAAAATAAGTACAGCAAAAAAGAAAACAAAGACTTGCATTTATATTGTACCTTTCGCGATGGCCCAACGCGTTTACGGCTAATGAAGAACTGTTGATGTGTAGTCACTGTTGTAATGTAGGAAATGCAGCAGCCAATTTGTGCACAGCAAGCTCCCACAAACAGCAATGTGATGATGACCAGATAATTTGTTTATGTTGATTGAGGGCTAAATATTGACCAGGATGCTAGGTATAACTCCCCTGCATTCTTTGCAATAGTGTCTTGCGATTTTTAACATTCACCTGAGCAGGAAGATGGGGCCTTGGTTTAGTGGCTCATCTGAAAGATGGCACCTCAGACAGTGCAGCACTCCCTCAGTACTGCACTGGAGTGTCAGTCAAGGTTTTTTTGCTCAAGTCCTGGAGTGGAACATGAACCCACAACCTTCTGGCTCTAAGCAGTTGAATAGCAGATTAAATTTAGTGCAAACAATTGCAAAGTATTGCAGATAAAATGTAATAATAAGCACACGTGCACTCCATGAATGGTGTTTAATTAACTAAGGATAAAGAGGAAATAGTTCTAGGAATCTTAGTAGACTGTACCCTAAATATGTCCAACTAATGCAAAGCAGCAGACAGGGAATGTCATGATCAAAGAGTACAATGTTATGGTCAGATCAAGGTTATGTGCTTTTCTCTTTAATGAAAAACAAATTTTTGATCTGAGTCCAGCTCTAGCCACTGAGATGAAAGGAAATGTTCAAGCACTGGAGGCAGTGTAAAAGAAGAGATACAAGGCTAATCCTCATTGTCTTGGTCTAAAATATGTGGGAAGATTGGAGTGACTTGGGCTTTATACCTGGAAAGGAGGGCTGTGAAAGCTGATCTTATAGAAGTGTACAGATAGTAAATGGTAAAAAGATAAGTTTCTGGATTTCTGGAATGTTACTTTCAGTTAAATTGTGGGAGTAGGACAAAGGGACATAGGTTCAAATTAGTAAGCAGACTAATATCAGGAAGTTCTCCTTCATGCTTAGTGATCAACATTTGAAATGGACCTTCAGGCAATATGATGGAGGTGAACCATTTAATGCAGTTATGGGAGGACTGCAGGCTGCTACCAATGGATGGACAAATATGGACCAAATTGGTCTCTCTTATCTCTAATTATATTGTATTTTTATGGAAAACAGTAGATGCTGGAAACATTTAGGCCAATTTGTACCTATGGGGAGCCGGAAATGTTAATGTTACAGCTAAATCAGAACAGAAGGAGGCCATTTGGCTTATTGTTTCCGCACTGGCTGACAAGGAGCCATCCAGCTAATCCCACTTTCCAGCTCTTGGTCTGTAGCCTTGTAGGTTACACCACTTAAAGTGCATATCCAAGTACTTTTTAAATGCTATCAGGGTTTGTACCTCTACCACTCTTTCAGGCAATGAATCCAGATTCCCACCACACTCTAGGTGAAAAGATTTCCCCTTGAATTCCTTCTAAACCTCCTACCTCTTACTCTAAATGTATGCCCCCTGGTTATGGAACCCTCAACAAAGGGAAATAGGACCCTCTATCCACTCTATCTAGACTCCTCATAATTTTATACACTTCAATTAGGTCTCCCCTCAGTCTCAACTGTTCCACAGAAAATAACCCTAGCCTTATCCAATCTTTCCTCATAAGTAAAATTCTCCAGTTCAGGCAACATCCTCATAAGTCTCCTCTGTATCCTCTCTACTGCAATCACATCTTTCCTATAGTGCGGTGACCAGAACTGCAAGCAGCAGTCCAGCTGTGGCCTAACCAGTGGTTTATACAGTTCCAGCATCATCTCCCGTTTTTATACTCTATGCGTCAGCAAATAAAGGCAAGTATCCTGGATACCTTCTTGACCGCCTTATTTATCTGTCCAGCCACCTTCAGGGGTCTGTGGCCATGTACTCCAAGGTCCCTTGGTTTCTCTACACTTCTCAGAATCCCCTCAGTATTATTGTGTATTCCCTTGTTTTGTTAGCCTTTCCCAAATGAATTACCTCACTCTTAGAATCATAGAGTCATAGAGTTATACAGCACAGAAACAGGCTCTTCGGCCCATCGTGTCCGTGCTGGCCATCAAGCACCTATCTATTCTATTCCCATTTTCCAGCACTTATAGACTCATCGAGTTATATATACAATCTTCTCCAGATTGAACTCCATATGCCACTGTACTGCTCAGCTGACTAGTCCATTGATATCTTCCGGCAGTCTACAGCTTTTTTCTTCATTATCAACCACATAGCCAATTTTTGTATTGTCTGCAAATCATTGATATATACCACAAAAAGCAGGGGACCTAGTACTGAGCCCTGCGGAACCCCACTGAAAACAGCCTTCCTGTCACAAAAACAGTCATCAACCACTGTGCTTTGATTCCTGCTACTAAGCCAATTCTGGGTCCAACTTGCCACTTTGCCTTGGATCCCATGGGCTTCTACTTTCGTGACCAGTCTGCCCTATGGAACCTTATCAAAAGCCTTGCTAAAATCCATATAGACTACATCAAATGCACAACTCTCATCGACCCTCCTTGTTTCCTCCTCAAAAAGTTCAATCATGTTAGTTAGACACGACCTTCCCTTAACAAATCTGTGCTGATTAATCCATGTCTTTCTAAATGAAAATTTATCCTGTCCCTCAGAATTTTTTCCATTAATTTTCCCACCATAAGGTTAGGCTGACTGGCCTGTAATTATCCGGTCTATCCACCTTTCTCCCTTTTTAAACAATGGGCACAATGTTAGCTGCTCTCCAGTCCACTTGCATCACACCTGTAGCCAGAGAGGATTTGAAAATCATGGTCAGTAATTCCATTGTTACTGCAGGACTTTACTATTGTTTAGGCATTTGCCTTGTGCCTGCAAAAGTAACATAATACCAGAGTGCAATATAAACAGAAAGTGCTGGAAATACGCAGCAGGTCTGGCAGCATCTGTGGAGAGAGAAGCAGAGTTAACGTTTCAGGTCAGTGACCTTTCATCAGAACTGGTAAAGGTTAGAAATGTAATAGGTTTTAAGCAAATAAAGCAAAGGTGGGGAAAAAGAGAACAAAAGGGAAGGTGTGTGCTAGCACAGAGGGCCAGAGAAATTAACTGACAAGGCGGTCATGGGGCAATGGCAAAGAGAGTGTGCTAAGTGTGGTGAAAGACATAGCATTAGTGCAGAGGGAGTGTTAATGACAGAATAATGAGCAGCCCTAGCTGAAAGCACAAACATTAAAAAACCAGTAAGCAGGCACATGGTAAAACACAAAAAAAGACGGAATAAAATAAAAATAAAAAAGGGCCAGTCATGCTCTGAAATTATTGAACTCAATGTTCAGTCTGGTAGGCTGTAGCGTGCCTACTTGTAAAATGAGATGCTGTTCCTCGAGCTTGCATAGATGTTCACTCGAACACTGCAGCAGGCCCAGGACAGAAATGTGGGCATGAAAGCAGGGGATTGTGTTGAAATGACAAGCAACCGGAAGCTTGGGGTCATGTTTTTGGACTGAGTGGAGGTGTTCCGCAATGCGATCACCCAATCTGCGTTTGGTCTCCCCAATGTAGAGAAGACCACATTGTGAGCAGCGAGTACAGTATACTAAATTGAAAGAAGTATAAATAAATCGTTGCTTCACCTGAAAGGAATATTTGGGGCCTTGGATAGTGAGGAGAGTGGACGTAAAAGGGCAAGTATTACACCTCCTGCGATTGCATGGGAAGGTGCCGTGGGAAGGGGACAAGGTGTCGGGGGTAATGGAGGAGTGGACCAGGGTGTCACGGAGGGAACGATCCGTTCGGAATGCTGACAGGGGAGGGGAAGATGCGTTTGGTGGTGGCATCATGCTGGAGGTGGCAGAAATGGCGGAGGATGATCCTTTGGACGTGTAGGCTGATGGGGAACCCTGTCACGGTCCTGGGAGGGAGGGGAAGGGGTGAGGGCAGAAGTGCGGAAAATGGATCAGACATGGTTGAGGACCCTGTCAACCACAGTGGGGGGAATCCTTGGTTGAGGAAAAAGGAAGACATATTAGAAGCACTGTTGTGGAAGGTTGCATCGTCAGAGCAGATGCATCGGTGACGGAGAAATTGGGAGAATGCAATGGAGGCCTTACAGGAAGCAGGGTGTGAAGAAGTGTATTCGAGGTAGCTGTGGGAGTAAGTGGGCTTATAATGAATATTTTAGTGGACAATCTATCCCCAGAGATGGAGACAGAGAAGTCGGGAAGGGAAGTGTCAGAGATGGACCATGTAAAGATGAGAGAAGGGTGGAAATTGGAAGCAGAATTGATGAAGTTTTCAAGTTTGGGATGGGAGCAGGAAAAAGAGTTGAGGGAGGAGGCCTGAGTAGGACTGGAACAAGGAATGTCCAAGATACCCCACAAAAGGACAGGCGTAACTAGTACCTATACTGTTACCCATAGCAACACCTTTTATTTGAAAGAAGTGAGTGGAGTTGAAGGAGAAGTTATTCAATGTGAGAACAAGTTCAGCCAGGCAGAGGAGGGTGGTGGATGGGGACTGGTTCAGTGTTCCAGTGAACATCAACGCAAGCTTGAGGAACAGCACCTTATTTACCGATTAGACACAGTACAGCCTACCGGACTGAACATTGAATTCAATAATTTTGAGAGCATGACTGGCCCTTTTTTATTATTTTATTTTGTTCCTTTTTTTTGTTTTTTTACAATGTGCCTGCTTACTCTTTTTTTATTGTTTGTGCTTTTGGCTAGGGCTGCTCATTATTCTGTCATTAACACTTCCTCTGCACTAATACTTTGTCTTTCACCACATCATTAGCACACTCTCTTTGCCTTTGCCCCATGACCGCCTTGTCAGTTAATCTCTCCGGCCCTCTGTACTAGCACACACCTTCCCTTTTGTTCTCTTTTCCCCACCTTTGCTTTATTTGCTTAAAACCTATTACATTTCTAACCTTTGCCAGTTCTGCTGAAAGGTCACTGGCCTGAAACGTTAACTCTGTTTCTCTCTCCACAGATACTGCCAGACCTTCTGAGTATTTCCAGCACTTTCTGTTTATATTTCAGATTTCCAGCAACTGCAGTATTTTGCTTTTATTATAATACCAGAGTGCACTGCATTGTCCTTTTATTCCAATCAAGGTCACTGCAAAACAGGTTGACCCAGGCAACTTGCAACTTCTGCTTCACCTGTTTTATATTTAAAATAAATCAATAGGGGTGACGTTGGGTTAACCCAGTGCCACTAACAACTGCAATTGCACAAGTGCCCCCTCAAACTGAGGAGGCACCACTAATAATGAAGCATAAAAGATAATTAAATGAAACTCCAATTTCACAGACATTATTATATGCATTGATAAGACACTCTATGCCCTGCAGTGTCTACTAGTCGCAGAAGATCGCAAGCATAATGGTGAATACTGCATGTTCCCTTTCCCAGCCTACTTGGGGGTGGACTAGACAACAACAATATCAATATCAACAACAACAATGAGATAGTTGAGGCAAATGTAGAGGTTAAAGCAAGCAAGTCCAGTAGGCAGGCCGGGCAGGGGCAGGACAGGGAGCGTGGAAGGTCTGGTAGACTAAACTGCATTTACTTTAATGCAAGAAGCCTTACAGGTAAGGCAGATGAACTCAGAGCATGGATCGGTACATGGGATTGTGATATTATAGCTATTACGGAAACGTGGTTGAAGGATGGGCAGGACTGGTAGCTCAATGTTCCGGGGTACCGATCTTTCCGGCAGAGGTGGAGGTAAGAGAGGAGGGGGAGTTGCACTATTGATTAGGGAGGACATCACGGCAGTACTTAGAGAGGATATCTCGGGGGGAATGTCCAGCGAGGCCATATGGGTAGAACTTAGTAATAAGGAAGGGGTGATCACTTTGATGGGATTATACTATAGGCCCCCCAATAGTCAGAGGTAAGTGGAGGAGCATATATGTAGGGAAATCACAGATAGGAGTAGGAATTATAGGGTTGTAATAGTAGGTGATTTTAACTTCCCTAATATAAACTGGGACTGCCTTAATGCGAAGGGATCAGATGGGGAAGAATTTGTTAAGTGTGTCCAGGATAGTTTTCTGAAGCAATATGTGGAAGGCCCTACTAGAGAAGGGGCTACACTGGACCTCCTCTTAGGAAATGAGGATGGGCAGGTGGTTGATGTGTCAGTGGGGGAGCACTTTGGGACCAGTGACCATAACTCTATTAGCTTCAAGATAGTTATGGAAAAGGATAGGACTGGTCCTCAGGTTGAAGTCCTAAATTGGGGGAAGGCTAATTTTGATGGCATCAGACAGGAACTCTCAAAAGTTGATTGGGAGAGGCTGTTTACAGGTAAAGGGACGTCTGGCAAGTAGGAGGCTTTTAAAAGTGAGATAGGAAGAGTTCAGGGCTGGCATGTTCCTGTTAGATGGAAGGGCAAGGCTGGCAAGTTTAGGGAACCTTGGTTGACGAGGGATATTGAGTGTCTGGTCTGGACAAAGAAGGAGGCATATGTCAGGTATAGGCAGCTGGGATCGAGCGAGTCCCTCGATTAGTATAGGGGATGTAGGACTACACAAGAAGGAAATTAGGAGGGCGAAAAGGGGCCACGAGATTTCCCTGGCAGATAAGATAAAGGAGAATCCTAAAAGATTCTACAAGTATATTAAGAGTAAAAGGGTAGCGAGGGAGAGAGTATGTCCCCTTAAGGATCAGTGTAGCAATCTGTGTGTGGAGCCACGGGAAATGGGCAAGGTCTTAAATGAATATTTCTCATCCGTATTTACCGTGGAGAAGGTCATGGAAGCTAGTGAATTCAAGGGAGGGAATGCCGATATCCTGGAGCATATCAACATTACAAAGGAGGAGGTGCTGGAGGCTTTGAAGCGCATTAAGGTGGATAAATCCCCAGGGCCCGACCAGGTGTATCCTAGGATGCTATGGGAAGCAAGGGAGGAGATTGCTGGGGCCCTGGCAGAGATGTTTGTATCATCGTTAGCCACGGGTGAGGTACCAGACGACTGGAGGATAGCTAATGTTGTGCCTTTATTTAAGAAGGGCAGCAGGGATAAGCCAGGGAACTACAGGCCGGTGAGCCTTACATCAGTGGTGGGAAAGTTATTGGAAGGGATTTTGAGAGACAGGATTTGTATGCATCTGGAAAGACATAGTCTGATTAGGGATAGTCAGCATGGCTTTGTGTGTGGGAAATCATATCTCACGAATTCGATTGAGTTTTTCGAGGAGGTGACCAAGAGGATTGACGAGGGCAGGGGGATGGATGTTGTCTATATGGACTTTAGCAAGGCCTTTGACAAGGCCCCATATGGTAGGCTGGTCCAGAAGGTTTGAACACATGGGATCCAGCATGAGTTAGCAAATTGGATACAAAATTGGCTTGGTGATGGGAGGCAGAGGGTGGTAGTGGAGGGTTGTTTTTCAGATTGGAGGCCGGTGACCAGTGGTGTGTGTGCTGCAGGAATTGGTGCTGGGCCCTCTGTTGTTTGTCATATATATTAATGACTTGGATGTGAATGTAAGGGGCATGATTAGTAAGTTTGCAGATAACACCAAAATTGGTGGTATATTGAACAGTGAAGAAGGTTGTCTAAGGTTACAACAGGATATAGATCAACTGGAAAATTGGGCAAGGGAGTGGCATATGGAATTTAATGCAGACAAGTGTGAAGTGATGCATTTTGGGAAGTTAAACCAGGGCAGGACATATACAGTGAATGGCAGGGCCCTGGGGAGTGTTGTTGAGCAGAGAGACCTTGGGGTGCAAGTACATAGTTTCCTGAAAGTGGCAACACAGGTAGACAGGGTGGTGAAGAAGGCGTATGGCATGCTTGCCTTCATCGGCCGAGGCATTGAGTACAAGAGTTGGGATGTCATGTTACAGTTGTACATAATGTTGGTTAGGCCGCATTTGGAGTACTGTGTGCAGTTCTGGTTGCCGCACTACAGGAAAGATGTGATTAAGCTAGAGAGGGTGCAGAAAAGATTCACAAGGATGTTGCCTGGTTTGGAGGGCTTGAGTTATAAAGAGAGATTGGATAGGCTGGGTCTGTTTTCCCTGGAGTGAAGGAGGCTGAGAGGGGACATGATAGAGGTATATAAAATTATGAGGGACATAGATAGGGTAGATAGCCAGAGTCTGATTCCCATAGTAGGGGTGACTAAAACTAGAGGGCATAGATTTAAGATGAGAGGGAGGAGGTTTAAAGGGGATCAAAGGGGTAAATTTTTCACACAAAGAATAGTGGGTATCTGGAATGAGTTGCCTGAGGAGGTGGTGGAGGCAGGAACAGTAGCGACATTTAAGAGGCATCTGGACAGGTACTTGAATGAGCAAGGCATAGAGGGATATGGAATGCAGGCAGGTGGGATTAGTATAGATAGGCATTATGGTCGGCATGGACGCAGTGGGCCGAAGGGCCTGTTTCTAAGCTATACAACTCTATGACTCTAACAACAACTTGTATTTATATAGCATCTTTAACCTAATAAAATGCCCAAGGCGATATTAAGGCAGATGACCAAAAGCTTGGTTAAAGAGGTAGGTGTTAAAGAGTATCTTAAAGGAGGAAAGAGAGGAGGAGATGTAGTGAGGTTCAGGCAGGCAATTCCAAGGTTTAGGACCGAGGCAACTGAAGGCACAGCCACCAATGGTGGAGTAAAAATCAGGGATGCTCACAAGACTGGAATTAGAGGAGTGCAGATATCTTGGAGGGTTGTGGGATTGGAGAAGATTATGGAGATACAGAGGGGCCAGTCCTGGAGGGATTTGAAAACAAGGGTGAGAATTCTAAAATCAAGGCATTGCTTAACCGGGAGCCAATGTAGGTTAGTGAGCACAAGGGTGATGGGTGAACAGCATTTGGTGCAAGTTAGAACATGGTTTTGGATGACCACAAATTTATGGAGGGTAGAATGTGGGACGCTGGCCAAGAGTACATTGGAATAATCAAGTTTGGAGGTAACAAAGGCATAGATGAGGGTTTCAGCAACAGAAGAGCTGAGGTAGGGACAGAGATGGCGATGTCCGGAGGTGGAAATAGGCGGTCTTATTGATAGCGTGTTTCAAAGCTCATTTCGGGGTTAAATATGACACTGAAGTTGCGAAAAGTCTAGTTCAACCTCAGGCAGTTGCCAGGAAGAAGGAAAGAGTTAGTGTCAAGGGAGCAAAGTTTGTGGCAGGGACCAAAGACAACCTCTTCAGCCTTCCTAATATTTAACTGGAGGAAATTTCTGCTCATCCAGTACTGGATATCAGATAACAGGCTGACATTTTAGAGACAGTGGAGGGGTCACGAGAGGTGGTAGTGAGGTAGAGCTGGATGTCATCAGGGTATAATCTGGAAACTGATGCGTTTTCACTGCAAAAGAGATGCAGGCAGCCAGAGGAATTTGGCCCACAAACTGTGCTCTGTATCTGTGAATAGCTGCCTGTCAGGCCCAGGAGCAGACCCACAAGAAAGTCGTCTGACATTGCTCGGACCCCTGCACCCCCGTCCCCCCACCTCCATCCCCCCACCTCCATCCGAACTGCATGCCCAAAGATCAGAAATGTTGGGCTGAACTGTAGCCAGAAATTGTGGAGCAGCCACCTTTAAGTAATAGAATAGGGGCTGCAATCTCTCACACTCCATAAATATTCAGAATCATAGTTACAGTACAGAAGCAGGCCACTCAGCCTGTCATGTCTGTGCCAATTTTCTGCAAGAGCAACTCAGTTATCCCCATTACCCTGCCGTTTCCCTGCAGCCCTGCAAATTTTTTTCCCTTCAACTAATTATCCAACTCCCTTTGGAAAGCCACTTTTGAAAATGCCTCCACTACACTCTCAGGCAGTGCATTCCAGATCCTAACCACTCGCTGTGTAAAAAACGTTTTCCTCATGTCGCTCCTGGTTCTTTTACCAGCCACCTTAAATTGATGTCCTCTGCTTCTCGACCCTTCCACCAATGGGAACACATGTGAAGTATTAAAAAAAACAGAAAGTGCAGGAAATACTCATTGGTTTTCATCAGAGTTTTGATGAAAGGTCATCGACCTGAAATCTTAACTGTTTTTCTCTCCACCGATGCTGCCTGACATATTGAGTATTCCCAGCATTTTCTGTCTTTATTTCAGATTTCCAGCATCCACAGTATTTTGTTTTTGTATTAGATGTGAAGTATGTTTTGGATCCAGGCCGCATAAGCTGCAAGCTGTCAAGGTACACCTGTTCTGCACTGGACTTCGCTGGCATCATGTATCACTGTTGGTTTGCAACAAAAAAGACTAGGCAGTGCATGTTGGGAATTGTGGTCTTACCCTCGCGGGTGCGAGGCGAGCTCTCAAAGGCAAAGACTACAATTCCCGGCAGGCACCGTGCGGGCCGAGCAGACCCCGGATGGCGCGGCCCATCGTGCAGCGCGAGCAAGAAGACCGTCTCTAACCGGCCATTTTGAGGCTGATCGGAGCAGATTCTGCAGCCTCGCAGCATCTGAGGAAAATCCACACATAAGGGGGCCCATCATGCCCGGGAACTTACAGGAAGGCTTCGGTTGTGTCGTGACCAATCGGTTCGACCAACTATTTGACGATGAATCCGACCCATTTGAGATTTTAAAAGAGGCTGAAATCAAGAAAGACAAGAAGGAGAAAGACAACAAGACGGCTGCGTCCAAACAGCAGCCTAAGAAGGAGTCTCAGAAGGACAGGAAGGTGCCCGTAACATCCAATGATAGTAAACCGGAGTCCCAAGCTCCTGTGACCTTGAGAAAAGAAGGTATTGGAACCTGTGCGGAACTGGTCTTATTATATTCATTAATCGAAGGGTGGTGGGGGGAGGGAAGCGTGTTGAGGTTGTATTGGTTTTATGGACCCGCTTATGGTAAATGTCAGCCAACCTCGTGTTTAGGAAACGTGAGGAACTAACCCCTTCCTGTAAGAGTTATGGGTACTTTCTCCGAGAAACCAAGTTAGGCTTCTCCCCTCCGGCTGGTCCGTTGCCTGTGAGGGGTTGGGGGTGGGGTGTGGGGGGGGGGGCGGTGGGAATCGTCCCTGGAAATCCGCGTGCTGTGGTTCACCCTCAAACTGTTACTCTGCACAACACTGAGGATGAAGAGGCAGGTTTGTAGATTAACGCCCATGACCCCTTCACTCATTGTGCTATTTTGATGGACGACGATTTCACTTTTTAAAACAAAAACTTGAATAAAGCAATTTATGGCGTGCTTTCAGTTTCCATCGTTACTCTCATCGCAGAGCAACAGGCATGCAAAGTGGTATCAAGGAGTGATTACTGGATGATACCTCTTCACACCTTTTATCTCGCAGACGTTAAAGTGACCTTACCTTTTAGTGTGTGTACTTAAATCGTTTAAAAAAAAAAATCAGATTTAATAGTTTGTTGGAACAGATTAACTTTCAACGGAGTAATTTTAAGTATGTCTAATGCAGGTGAAGTTTGTCTATAGTTTGTAGATTAAATCTACACGCTAGTTTGCAAACCAGAAAGAGCACGTGTGTGGGGTGTGGCGATTTAACCAGTTCAATTTAGGTAAAAAGAGCAGTTGGGTGTTGCCCTAAACCTTCCACATGATGTACTGCAGTTTGGTTCGAAATATAACTTTTCCTTTTTACAGTAGAGACTTCAGTGTAATGCCTCCATCTTGTATCTCACTACCATGTTTTCTACTCCAGCTTCTAATGCACTGTGCTTTATTTTAATCTTTGCAATGTACTTCAGTTTGAACTTTGAAGTTTCAACCTTGCTGTATTAGAATGTACATCTCTCCAGTCTCAAGTTGTCCCACAATAACTTTTTAAAATTATACTTTTAATGTGCTTTGAAACCTGACATATCAAATCTATTTCCAGTATGATGCACAGTTCAATCTCAACACATTGTTAAATGTGTTTGTAGAGATCTCGCTTTTTAATCTATATTGTATAGTTATAACTAAGCATACATTTTAGTTATTGATACGCTATGCTTTTGTTATGCAGGTTTAGGTTTTTGTACAAGAACAGGTGCAAAGGATTATGGAGCATGGTTACATAGATAAAATTGGTCTTTCTTCAATAATGGCCAGAAAACTTTTAAATCTTTCTATGAGGATTGCTTATCTTGAATTGTAAATGACTGTAACTACCTCGATGGAAATGGTGCTTTCTTGCAGAAAATACTTATTTCTGTTCCTGTATAAAATGTGCAAGTAACTTGTAAAATGCAAGTAGACATCTGGGGGTGAGCTCACATGCTTGGGATCCCTTTGCCTAGAGTTCAAGGGGCTTGGTTTGATAATTGATCCAGAGGAACTCTTAATGCACATCAGAGATTTACTTAAAATTCTTCATTTCCTACTCTGGTATAGATTTTTTTAGTTATGTATTAGCTTTCAGGCCTTATTTTTGCTTTAAACTTTTATCACTTAAATATGGATTTTGGGAATATCTTTTCTAGCAGTCAGCAGAATTCAACACCAAATGTGCAAGGCTGTCCATCATTGAATTTTAGCCTTGTTGCACCTCTAACCGAATATTGCCATTATATTTGGTTACTTTGGGTCTCTACTTTGCACGTCCATTGTGACACTTGTTGACTAGAAGAAATGATAGCAACTAACGTAAATTGCATGTGGTTCTGCAGTTGGATGTTAGTCCAGGCAGTTCAATATGAAGTTTTGATTTTTTTGCTGGTTTGTTCCGTTTGAATTTGGGCCTCTAGGTTTTGAAAAGGTGGTGCTTAGCACTTAACTCGTTGGTGGCTGAATCCTACTTCAGAATATAGATCTGAAACCTGAGATACATGCAGATTTATGTGAGTGTTGATTAAAAGTTTAAATGTGGCCTCCGTTCCATTGTACACCCTTTTGTGATGACTTGGGACACCTGCAAGTAGATGGCGAATGCAAACCTCTTAATTTATGGATTCTGGAGTTCATTGAGTTTCCATTTCAGTTTGTAGTATGTACCCCCAGTTTTTCTGTTAATGGGGTTCCTTGAAGAGCTTGAATTTTTTTTAGTACCTTTTACATTCTTGGGTTGGCCTTGCATGCTTTACAGCCATTGAATTGTTTTTGAAGTGTAGTAACTTGCAGGTAAATGTGACAACCAATTAATGCAGAAGGTCGCACATTTAGCAATGCGATAAATAATCAATTGATGTGTTTTGATGGTAGTGGTTATGAAATAAATTCTCTACTTTGAATAGCAGTTTCTTCTCCAGGGCGATTAGGGATGGGCAATAAATTCTGTCCTAGACAGCGATGCCCACATCCCATGAACGAATTTTAAAAAAACTTGGGATCTCTTGTATCCACTTGAACAGGTAAGATGGCTTAATCATCTTCGTTGAAAGATGGCACTGCTAACAATACAACACTTCCTTAGTACAGCACTGATTATGTGGTTATGTCCTATGTGGAGATTGAATTGATGGCCTTCTATCTTGGACAAGAGTGATACGGCTTAATTTCAAGGTAGTTTGCCAATAAAAGTTGCAAGTTTAGGCATGTCAATAATTGGGAACTCCTCTTTAGAAAGGGGTGCGAAGCCATCTAGATCATTGAATTTAATTGGCAAATGGAATCTTATGATCCGGCTAATATCAATTCCTGCAACTTTGTTCTAAAATCTGAGTGCCTGTAACTGCAGATAAATTTCTTCTAAAACCCAAGAACAGCTGGTTTAGCCCTTTCAGACACACTGGGCATCTCTTAAATTTAAGTGTTCACTTGTGTGCACTGCCACTCCAACTCAGTTATTGTACTGCAGCTAACAATGGATATGCATGTAGATCTGCCATTTTACAACTCATTTGAGTCGGCAAATCTAAAATGCATTTATATACTATTGTAACGAACAGTGCCTGCAAACATCAAAATCTGAGCTAGTCTAACTTAATAGACATGGAGATTCTAGAGTCTGGAAAATATACCTGTCCAGCGAACCTATGTGCCCATGGATTTTGGATAAACATAATATCTCATATTTGGGAACCAGCTCCTGATCTATTGGAGATGCAGCTGAAAACTTGTACTTTTATGCTTGGCTTTTTTTTTACACTGCAACTCTGCCACTGACTTTGAAAGTGGCAGATTACATTTGTAAATGGTCAATTGAATTTGTTGGTTCCCATCATCGAACAGTGACACAGAGGAATAGGTCTTTCACTGCATCATTGTTCTTCTTTGAGGGATTGGAGAGTAGTTCAATCATTGGCCTAATGCAGTACTCCCATCAGATAAGAGTTATAGGGTTATATTGCAGTTAGTGCCTTCATTTCCCAATTGGAAAAAAAAATTTCATATGTTCTTAATGTCAGTTTAAGGTGTTCTGTATTAGATGTACACTCGTGTGGCACAAAACATTTGAATGTGTTGCCTGAAAGCAAACATTTTTTTGAGTCGATTGTGGATGAACATAGAAGGGAATGTAACTTATTGGTGATTCCCAGAAGGGGTAACTCAATCCAATTTTTTCTTTCAAAATTTTTAATTTTGCTTTGTTAAGTAGGTTTTACTGTTTAAACATTTGGGAATTGCACATTTATTTCATTGGCAAAGACAGAAAATCCTATGTTTGTGCAAGGTAAAGTGGTTACTTCTGAATCCTTTGAAAGTCTATCCTGTGTGGTTTAGAATTGAGTTCACCTAAATAATTGTCAAAGTAGATTTGAATTTGCTTCTGAATCTAGTTTGAACAGTACATTCCAAACTAGTGGCAGATTTTATTTGTCCCGTGCTCGTCCTGTTCCTCCCTAGTCAGACTATTGTTGGTTCAAACCCTATAAGGCCCAAAGCACAAGGCTAATGCTTTGTTGTATTACTGAGGCATGCTGTGTTTTTTGGAACTGTCTATATTGAGACTGTAGCCAGAAAAGCAGGAAATTGCCTTAACCAGCCGTGCCAAATCAGATTACTTGGCCATTTACCTTTTGCTGTTTGTTAGGCCAGTGCCAGTGATCGCCAGAGCTGGTGGACAGCCATAAAGGCGGGGCTAAAGAGTGGCGCGTTGGCAGGAAAAAAGACAGAAGTGCAAGGGGAGAGCCAACTGTGTAACAGCCCCGACAACCAATTTTATCTGCAGCATCTGGAAGAGTCTGTCACTCTAGAATTGGCCTTTATAGCCACTCCAGGTGCTGCTTCACAAACCACTGACCACCTCCAGGCTCTTGCCCATTGTCTCTTGAGACAAGGAGGCCAAAAAAGGATTTGTTAGGCCATGTTGTGGGCATATTGGTGGCCATGTTTGCCGACATAGTAGTTGCTACACCTCAAAAAAAAATTATTCCTGAGGTCTTTGGGGTGTCTGAGGATGTGAAAGGGATGTAAAAGCAAGATCATTACTTTTTTTTGGTATTCATTCAAAGGTAATTTTAACCGCTTTTCACTTTGACTTTGCATTTCAATTCCTAGTAAACAATTATAGAAAATTCCTAGTTTTGAAAGAGGTGGAAAGCGTAGTCCTCTATTTTAAACTATAATTTAAAATTGTCAGATGGTGTTACAGGTGATTGCTTCTGTCCTGAAATCTGAGTGAAATTTTCTCTCCTTGGGAATGATGTCTGTCTTGTCATTAAATCGCTTTCTCTGTGTTGTAATATGTGTCTCATACCATTTGCCAACTTGTATTTTAGGTGTCAGAAGGGTTGGCAGAAAGCCTGAGCAGCAACAATCTCAAGGTGAGGGGAAACCTGGTGAGAGAAGGCCAGACAGAAGACCACCACCTCGCGAGCGACGCTTCGATAGACCTGTTGAAGAAAAAACTGAAGGGGGTGAATTCTCTTCAGAAAAGTACGTGCAAATTGCCCATAAATGGGTACAATGTGGTTTGTGCAAGGAATCTATTGCTGCAGGTTGAGACTGCTAATGGAGTATTGTTAAACTGATTTATTTAGATATGCTTCTGCACGCCTTGGATGGTTAAGGGTCACCAGTTATACACGGCGGTATACATGAATGTTGCATTCTTTACACAACTGAGTGAAAATGTAATGTTTTGAAGTTGAAAGCACTGAAAGTTGTTCTGCTTTTCTACTTGTGCTGTAAAAAAAAAATAGTTTCTGCCAAATCTATGATCTAGTCGACGATGAGACAATTTAGTGACAATGCTATTCTTTTGGTTATATTTGCTTCCTAAAGTTGTTGGAAGCATGCAGCATTCATTGTAAACTAACAATATTGATTGTTTACACTTCCAAAAAATCGACCAATGGTATATAGCCGGTTTAGAAGAATGCACATGAACGTCAAGTGGCGCAGTGGTTAGCAACGCAGCCTCACAGCTCCAGCGACCGGGTTTAGTTCTGGGTACTGCCTGTGCGGAGTTTGCAAGTTCTCCCTGTGGCTGCATGGGTTTCCGCTGGGTGCTCCGGTTTCCTCCCACAGCCAAAGACTTGCAGGTTGATAGGTTAATTGGCCATTGTAAATTGCCCCTAGTGTAGGTAGGTGGTAGGAGAATGGTGGGGATGTGGTAGAGAATATGGGGTTAATGTAGGATTAGTATAAACGGGTGGTTGTTGGTCGGCACAGACTTGGTGGGCCGAAGGGCCTGTTTCAGTGCTGTATTTCTAAATAAATAAATAACGTGACCAAGTATAAGAGGGTGTACAGCAGTGGTTCACAAACATTGTTAATTGAAGACCCCTTTTCAAATGGATTAGTGATCTCAGACCCCCGTCTGAAATATATAGAATAATTATGCAAGTATGGCATGTAAAGAATGTTTTAATAATGCTCTTAATAAAACAGGCCCCTGCTTCTTACTGCAGAATTTGTTTCTCTTGCTTGATATTTGACTGCCCAAATCATTTGCCACTTCCATACAGGAACTGTGTTTTGTTTTCATTGCCGCCATAGCAGAAAATAATGTCTCAAATGTTTGTTGGAAAAGATAGTAACACTTCCGTTGCTACTTTTACCAATTCTGGGTACTCTGCAGCAACAGATGGCCAAAATTGGATGTGTTTGTTCCTGAAGCTTAATTTTCCGTAGGTGGTCACAGGACAGTTCCCATTTTCTTCTCATTCTAATTATGAATTTAAATCTACTGATATAGGATTTTTGGATTATTTGGTGGAACAATATTTGAAACCTTTAATTACCATCTTAAGCAGAAGAGGCCATACTGCACACTAACAAGGTGGACTGCGATCATAAATATTAGAGCAGTGGCTAAGATTTACTGAGGTACGTAAATCTAGCATAGTCTAACCAGCAGTGCAGATGTGAAAACAGAGTCTTGGTGTGGGGGAATTGATCGACGATCCTTTTGTGAGCAGTGTTCAGAGACAGTACCAGGGTACATCCTTCCATAACTGATTGCCCGACATTAGAGAGAAGTGGCAGTGATGGTCGAGGCTGGTCTAACCAGTGGCTTGCCCTTCCATGTGTGCCCAGGGACATTTGGTGCTGCCGGGGAGAGGGGCAAGGGAGTTGATTTTTGTTTTTCTTGATGCAAATTGAAGCTGTAAAAAGCAGCACCAGAACTTTCAGCCTGAATAATGCCACTGCTGCTAACAGCATCTGCTGGCCACAGTCACCAGCTCCTCCCTGTCTTCATAACGTGATGCTCACCCACACCATCTGAGATAGCCGAGTGTGCTCTGATCTGGCTTCTGGGGCATCCACACGGCACAGCTCCATCTGCTCCTTAGTCCATTTACCATGGCTTCTGTTACTCGGATATTTTGGGTTCGGGAGCAAGTCGGTAAGCACGTTCACATTTTGTGGACCTCCTGGGAAGTCTCTGTAGATTTCCCCCCCCCCTTTTTGCAAAACTACACTGGTGTACCGCACTGCAAATTGGAGAGATGGGAGATAGAATTTGATTAGGAAGTCCTAGCTTAACTCCCCTTGTTTATCATACCAAAATAACCCTTAAGCAGGTTTGCAGTGATCTTGTTTTAAAAAGGACCACGCAATGTTTGAAAGTGTTTAAATTAAACAGGAGTGTTGCGTTTAAGTTGCAACCAGGTTCTCAGCAAATCAAGATCTCTTGTATTGCCACAGCAGTGGTTTTCAAACTTCTGTTCATGTACCACTTAGGTGGGGCAAAAGGCCCGTGGGCCACCTACTGGTCCTACCCCATCCACCTTTGCTTGCCACTGCAAAAAACTCATCAGAATTAATGGGAAGAATGGTGTTGCTTTTGATGAGACACCAATGAGTCTGTTCCCTTGTGTGTCCTCGGCCATATCGTTGTGCATCAGTGATTTGCATTTTAGACCAACCATGGACCACCTGGAGGACCCTTGTGGATCACACGGAGAACAACTATGTCACAGACCTAATCATTTAAAAAAAAAATGAGTAGTAGCTTTTCTACACTTAGAAAGTAGAAATGAGTGTGTGGTCTTGTCCAATTGCAAGATAAATGTACTCTGCAGCGTGTGAAGTATGAGTGAGCAAAGACTGTGTTTAATTTGAGAACTGCGTATGTAATTAAAGGTAGTGACTTACTTTCTCCTAAAAGTACTGATTAATGTATGGGTACAATTCCATGGGTGTTAGCTTCTCTGTTGTATCTCACCCAAGTGAATCGTCCTCATGTGAGATCCTAGGTAGGATTCAAATAACCTGTAAATGTAGGAGTATAACAGCTGCTTTGCTCACCTAACATCTGTGCATTGACACTTTCAGCAGGGAAAAAGACGTATTTTCTCTTCCCCACCCCCTTGGCACTCCCCATCAGCTTCTCTGCAGCTTAGTAACACTTGCATTGTATCTCTGCTTGCTTTAGCAGACTGGTCTGTATTACTTATTTCCACATTAGCTTGTGTGTTTACTGGCTGGAGCCATTTACGGCAGTGCTTTCTGTTAAATGTGCTTAATCTCTATTGGTTTTTTTAAAGTGTTGCAGCTGATTTATTAAATGGGTAGTAAAATAGATGTGAATAACAGCTGCTTTAAGTATAGGACAGTCCTTGATTTTAGGGCTTTATAGTGGATTTGAGAGAATTTCTAAACTCTTAGAACCTCAGTGGGCTTACTTGTACTTAATCCAGTCTCATTACAGCTTTGCAAATACAAGGAAAGTAGTTTTCTAAACAGTTTGTTCACTGCAAAGTGGTCTTGTTTCAGTACAAACTGCCATATAATTTCAGTAATGCATTGTCCAATTTCAAATTTGACCAAGGTATGCTTGAGCTTGAATTTTACATCTCTTAGAGTTAATCACTTGTGCTACAGTGCACTGTGTAGTTATGTGGTTTAATTAGGACCCCTTGAATAGTGCAGGCCTCCTTCCAACATCATTCCTCCCTGCACTCTAGCACCCCTAGGTGTTGGTCAATGTTGCTGTGAAGTTAATGAAGGTTAGAACCTGATTGCATATGGGGCAGTGTCAGAAAGCAGCCAAACAAGCTCCAACTTGCAACAGATTCTGAGTCACTGTTCACTTGTATCTAATAGACATTCAGTCATGATTCTCTGTAGGTACAGTACCTCAATATGAGGAAAGTGGATCGAGATGGAATGTCTGTACAGACCAGCGAGAACAAAGTTAGTTTAGTATATTGAGTTTGTGGTTGCTGTTTGTTCAGGAAAATGATATTCATTTTAAGTGGAATACTGTACAAGTGTAAGTACAGTTTAAAAAAAAAAATCCAGATAATCTGATTGGTAATGGGATTTTTCAGCTTCAATTTTAATATTGATGACATTAAAATGTAATGAACATTTGAATGATGGTGAATTAAACAGCATATGCATGCAGATGTGAAAATCAGCTTTCCCAGAGCAGAAAGAAGTACCTAAACACCAGTATAGCAATTTAGCTCTCCATTCCTGTTTTACTTTTGTTTACCAGTTTCACCTGTAGTAAGTATGAATCTTACCATGGCCCTGCTTTAAGATACAGGCCAGGTCTGATGATGTACTAATGTTTCAGCTGTTTACAAAAATGAGGATAGTGACTTCAAAAATACTGGGCTTGAACCTTTCTTAGTTGTTTTGAGCTTACCTAGTTCAATCAAAGCTTCAGGCAAGACAAACAAATGCTTGTTCTCATAACACTGCTCATAGCCCTTGCACAGCCAACCTTCACTGCTGGTGCCTCAGTATAAACCCCTTATGCATTTGTGGAGAGATACAAACAAAGCTGCAAATTACTGAGGAGTGTCCCCTTTACAGACTAAGTGGACTAATCGCCTTAAACTCAGAAAATGAGGCGGCTATTGCTTGGCTTCGGGGATTTACATTCGCTAGATAAATAGCTACTTCATAGCATTTCACCGCACAGTGGCAACAGTGTGTATCATCTATAAGATGCACTGCAGCAATGCACCAAGGCTTCTTGGACAGCACCTTGCAAACCTGGAACCTCTACCACCTAGAAGGACGAGGGCAGCAGATGCGAACACCACCACCTGCAAGTTCCCCTCCAAGCCGCACACCATCCTGACTTGAAACTATATTGCAGTTTGTTCACTTTCGTTGGGTCAAAATCCTGGAACTCCCTTCCTAACAGCACTGTGGGTATTCCTACCCCACATGGACTGCAGCGGTTCACGAAGGCGTCTCACCACCACATTCTCAGGCATTTCGGGATGGGCAATAAATGCTGGCCTAGCCAGTGATGCCCACATCTCCATAAACAAATTTTTTAAGAAAGCATTTCTCAATTTGAAGCATTTTACAATGCAAATTTTCTGATTTACGATACTTTAGGTGCTCTTGCAAAATTGGCAGACATTTTGACACTTTTGTACTTCAAATAGTTTAATTCTTCTATTCTTTGACTTGTAGTTTGTACATACATATGAACATATGAATTAGGAGCAGGCGTAGGCCATTCGGCCCCTCAAGCCTGCTCCTCCATTCAACAAGGTCATGGCTGATCTGATTGTAACCTCAACTCCACATTCCTGCCTACCCCCAATAAACTTACACCCCCTTTTTAAAAAAAAAAAATTATAATTTTTTTGCCTACCCATTAGTATCTTTTGTGAAGAATCTTTTTATGCAGCATCAGTCTTAAAAACCTGCCTCCTATAGAAGAGTACTACAAAAGGGATATAGAAGCATGAGCAAAAGATTTACAAAGATGATCCCAGAACTGAGAGGGTGCAACTGTCTGGAAGTTTGAATGGACTGGGGTACCATTCTCTGGAAAAGAAGACTGAGGTGACCGGATACAAGTTCTTTAAAAAGATAAAGGGAATCATTGGGCTGAATGTAGAGCTGTTTTTACTTGCAGGGAATCCAAAATCGGGACTGTAAATATAAGGTAGTCATTAAGTCCAAGGAGAAATTTCATTTGCAGAGTGGTGAGAATGTGGAACTCATTACCACATGAAATGTTTGAGTAATGCAGGTAGCATAGCTGCATTTAAAGGGAAGCTAGTTAAGTACATCAGAGAAAGGAATAGGAAGATATGTTAGGGTGATATGGTTAAAGGTGGAAAGAAGCTCATGTGGAGCATAAACACTAGTATTGACCTGTCAGACTGAATGGCCTGTTCTCTGTGCTATGTAAGCACCTAAAAATTCTATGTAAGCACCTTTTGCCCAAATTCTGCTTTTCATTTACAGATGCTAACTTCAGAGGTCACTGCAGAAGTACTCATTAGTTCTGCTGGAATGCACCATACATACTTGTATATAAGATTAAATATTTACATTAATTAGAGGGTTGAATTACAGATGTTTCACTAGCAAGTCATCTGAAAGTGTAAACCCCTGCTGCTGGTCTGGTCCTGTGCTTTATCCAATCTCTCTCTGGCCACTGGCCTGTTCCTTGTTTGTTGCACAGCGGTAGCATCTTGTGGAACACTTAAGTTGAATTGAAGTATAATGAACCACAAGGATTTTGAGTTGGTGTTTTGCTTGTCAGAATGTAGGGAGGAGGGGTGCATCTTGTATATGGATTGCCTTGTATTTAACTATGTTTAGGCAGTTACAGAAAACGCATTGTTTTCCAGGTGTGACCTAATAGTATTAAATGTAGAACTTAGAAAAATTGCATTTTAGAGCATGCATTTAAAGAAGTCACATTTATTTCATTATGTGCTTGATGAAGGATGTTATCTACTTTATGGCCAAGGCTAGCAATTATTTTAAATTTGAGTTTCAGATCAGTTATTTCAAGAAAATGGGGGAATTGATTTATACCTAAATGCAGTATACCCCTTTGCTGCTTCAACATCTTTTTCACTCACAGTAATGTTGCTGGGAGATTGATCTGGGAATGTGATGTACTAACTGTCTGAATGCGCTAATCATTGCGTTAGTATATTCCCCGGTAAAATAATGGTCTAGCATAGCTCAAGAAGTGACCTTGAATGTATTAGTTAAAAGATTCAGAGGGAATCTTTTCCTATTGTTAGTTCATATCAGTACTAGGAGGTCCTGGTGAGTACCAACTTCAACCCTTACACATTGAGAACTACAGTGAATGTAAGTTATTTGCAAGATGGGTCCATACATTGTGCCTTTGTTACGAATTGGGCATGCAATAGCGTGGCTTCCTATGGTCAAGAACTAAGTTGAACTTTTTTTGCTGAAAAGAAAAGTTGCAGAGATGGTAAGCTTCTTACATTGACTTTTTATTGAATAGCTTGGAAGGTGAATACATTTTATTTTTAAAACTATGAATACTAGAAAACTAAAACAGAAAATGTTGGAAGTAGACAACAGGTCAGTCAGCATCTGTGGAAAGAACAATGAACTTTGCATGTGGTCCTTCGGAACAAATGGTGTCAGCCTTGGTAGGTGACCCTCTTTGCTAAAGCCTCTCATGAGGATGTGGATTAAATAGCTGGTAATTAGTGAAATTGGCATGCTCGATTGGATTTGGTTGTCAAGAATATCAATGTGGCTAGTACAGCATCTGCCTTGTAGGTCTTTTCATTACATTGTACGCAGTTATCCATCTTTGAGCTGATCAGGAACCTCTTCAGACTGAGATCATAACTGCCGGAAGGTGTTACCTAGAAGTGCCCATATAATCCTGGTCTTGAAGCCTATTTGTTTATGTATGGTAACTGAAGAGGTGTTGAAGCCTCTTCATTAGCTCATCAGTGAGGCAAGAATTAAGATTTGGTAATGCTAGTATGAGACCTGTTCTATTTCAGACTTTAACCTGGAGCAAATTTCAACACCACTGATCTTCAGTGGGATTGAACCTTTACAGTAGCAAATTATTTTGTTTACATGACTTCAGTTGCAGTCAGCAGACTGCTCTTGTAACAAGCTACAGTATAAAATTACTTCTGATCATGTGGACATTACTATGTGAGTATTGTGCTTCAGGATGTCTGATTAGAAACATTTAGTTGCTGAGGAGTACAATGTATCTTGTCTTCAAAATCAGATTTAAATTCGAAACTGCCTTCTGGTGTGTCTTGACACATTTTATATTGAAGCTGTAGTCAATACTATAGCTTACATGCTTTTGAAAGTCAGAATAGCAAGGAGTTTTAACTAAATTTTATGAAGGAAGTAGGTATGCTTTATTAGAATGAGTGTTAACAATTTGTCATTCTAAAATAATGGAGCCTTAAATTGAAACGATTGTAAATTCCATGGAATTTCTGGGCCTTTATACAGTTGGTCTGGCTGAGTACTCAACTGCAGTTCAGAAGGTAGTTTGCAGAGTTTGTGGAGATGAGCTTTTTGTTTTCACACTGAGGACATCATCTGTGATGCTACTGTCTTATGCAGGTGCAATTTTATCAAAGTGCTGACTGTATGCCCATATCCTTAAGAAAAAAATATGCTGGCAAGGCCATATCGATGGATGATTGCTATTTTCCTGAGCAGGTTGTGGGACTTGAACTATTATAGTCCTGATCAACCTTCCCACTAATTTTTTTTATGGAATGTGCAAGCAATTGAAGTGTTCTACCCCTTTAAATTGTGCGCGGCTGTGCACAAATGGTAATTTAAAGTGGCTGACTTGTGTGCGGCCTGCGCAGTGTCTTTTGGGGACTTGCACAGCTTAGAGGGAGCATTGGCAGTTTCAAAGTCATGTTGGGTGAAGAGTTTCATGATGACTCTGACTATGGCAATATACTCCGTAGGTCAGGATGGTTTGTGACATGGAAGTGATTGTGCCCCCATGACATAGCCCCTTTTGTCCGTTGGTGACAGGGAAGATAGGTGCTGTTGAATACTTTGTGCTGCAGTGGCCAGCAAAAGTTGGCATATTGAGAGGTTGTATCCACTGTTGAATTGTGTTCTTTGTATGTTGTATGTATTTTTACATTTATTCTTGGGTCATAGGATGTTCCATACTTTTTTCTTTTGTATGTGCCATCCTAGTAAGTTTCTCTTGGGTTTCTTAATTATTTAATCAGCCTGACTTCACTAATTCTAGTTCATGAATCTGATCTGAGTGGAAGAAAACATGGTGCACTGCAGATCAGTTTGATTTTTGAAAGAGAATAGTTAGAATTCTCTTGACTGGCAGGATAGTCTACTGATTATAATATTGGACTAGTAACTCTGATATGCATTCAAATGCCAAATTGTGGAATTGAACTCAACAAATTTAGTGAATTGTATGCTCAGACCAGAGAACTAATCACGAAAGTTTCCAGATTAGTATAAAAACCTAACTGGCTCAATAATGGTCCAGGGCAGGAAGCCTGCCAGCCCTACCAAATCTGGCCTAATTGTGGCGCCAATTCCACACTGGTTGACTCTTAAGGCCCTTGGAAGTAGCCTGGCAAGCAACCCAGTTGGAAACTAATCACTACTGTGTTCAATAAAATTGGATGTATCTACAACAATCCAGGAATTGCATTCTATCAGGATGAGACTATGGCAGTCAGTCCTGAAAATTTCTTGCTAGCATCTGGGGCTGGTGCCCAGGTTGGAAGAGCTGTCAAGGTGCTCCGGTTTCCTCCCACAAGCCAAAAGACTTGCAGGTTGATAGGTAAATTGGCCGTTATAAATTGTCACTAGTATAGGTAGGTGGTAGGGAAATATAGGGACAGGTGGGGATGATTGGTAGGGATATGGGATTAGTGTAGGATTAGTATAAATGGGTGGTTGATGTTCGGCACAGACTCGGTGGGCCGAAGGGCCTGTTTCAGTGCTGTATCTCTCATCTAAAATCTAAACATCCTGACATAGCTCTGGTCACAGAATTGTGACTATAAGCCAACATCAGAGACTCCAACTACTGGACGGTTTCTCTCTCTCCCTCCATTAACTTCAGTTTAGTTATGGCTCCTTGGTTAAATTCTGCCTTGATGTTGGGTGCAACTATTCTCATCTGTCCTCTGGATATGTTCTGCTGAAATATAGACCCAACAAAGATGCACAGTGACACTAGCATCTGCCTGATGTGGAAATTTGCCTGGGTATATCTTATCAGCCTCCTCTCCATCAGTAAAGTGGAAACAGCAATCAGTAGTGACACCACAACAATAACTTGCTCACCAGTCAGTTCAGGCTCCACTATAGCCATTCGGCACCAGACGACCTCATATGCCTGTTACGACTGAGGCGGGAGTAATGCACTGCCAATTCAGTCCCATTACCCCACAGGTCACAGCATATTATTAAAGTATTATTAAAATCTACTGGAATTTTGGCCAAATTGAACACTTTTATTAACCCCCAGAATAAAACTCACCAAACCAGGTATCTTTAAATAACAACAAATTAACTATTAATAAACTAAATCTTAAACACTACTGAGATAAATCTGTGTCTGAAATGACTTTATAACTGCTTATTGCTCATAACCCTCGTGCGCGCGCGCAGACATTCAAAAACCAACGGTTAACTGTTTTTAAAAAAATGATCTTTTAAATTAGAGCTGTTTCTTAGGAATAGATAAATAGCTAGGTTGTAAGTCCTGGTGGGTTGCGTTCCCGGTTTGGTGAGGTGTCCCAGAGTCAAATAGTCAGATGCCACTCTAAGTCTCCAGGTGAGTTTTGAGTTTGAACAGTCTGTAATAGAGAGGCGTTCATGGCACTTTGGCTGCAGTGGGTGTCACACAGATCTTTCAACAAGGAGTATAACAGCAGGTCTACTTAGATTTTTAAATTAACATTCTATCAGTAGAAACTTTACTGAGTTCCCAGAACTCTTAGAAACACAAAAGACAACAAAGTCTCTCCTGAGGTAGAGACCTCTTGGACATGGGAGTAAAAAGGAATTTGCTACCTCCAGTAATGCAAAGATTCCTTTCCAGGGGTCTTTTCCTCTTTGGCCTACAGGCTGTGTTTTGCCTAGTAGAGAATTTCTGCTGAGACAAATCCATCCTTCCTTCAAGGAGAGCACGCTGCACTGGTCTACCAGATCAATCCGTTCTAGCCAAACTTTACACACAGTCAAACTGATAGAGTATGGCATGTGACCTTTTTCTTGCTGTTGCTTAGGAACAGGCTTGTAGCTCACACTCATTGTTCCTAGGGGATATAAAAAAACTTCTCCCAGTCTTAAAGGCACACAGACCCCTCCCCTTTAGTTTTTAAACAGAGCAAAAAAAAAACTTCCATGGCCAGCCTTATTCCACACATGGACAGAAGAGCTAAACACCAGAGAATGGGTGAGAATAGCTGTCCCCAGCATCAAGGCAGAATTTAACCAAGAAGCCTGAACAAAACTGAAGTTAATGGAGGGCCAGGGGGAAATCATGCATCATGCAAAGAATGATTGGCAACCACCACTGCCACAAGCAAGAGCTTTTCATGGGAGCAGAATCAGACTTGTCATCTTCAGCTCTTTTCATCAGTGATATTAACCTCTGTCAGATGGTTAGGGATGAGCTAGTTTTATGACTCTACAATGTCCAGCTTCAATCACACCTCCAATAATGAAGCAGCATATATCAGCCTACAGCAGAACCTGGATAGCATCAGGTGAGGCCTTTAGTCAGAAACAGTAAAGGGATATGACTTCTGGATAAGTAACCTTCGAGGTTAAGCAAATAATATATTCCACTAACGTGCAGTTCTAATCAGAGTATGATGAGTTGTCTTTGTGCGAGTGAGTATGCTTAAGTAGTTTCTCTATATAGTTGCAATTTAGGATCTACTCTGGATCCTAGAAATTAATTGCGATAGCTACAGTTTCTCCTTTAGAGCTGTGCATTTTATGCCTGTTGTGTACATTTTGATGTGCTGCATCAGTGCAGGGTTTTGTGTCTCAACAAGGGAAATGGCATATAGTTGGCACTGTGCTTCATCTGAAGTGTTGTTGCAGCACACTGCCATTATTTGGTTTCCAAAGGTTTGAAAAAGTAGAGCTCCTAACAAAGGTTTCAACAGCGATTGATGTTTAATCACCACTCTGTGCATACCTTTTCAGTATTTTAGAAGATACTTTGCAGTGATCTATCTGGGTAGTGTAACTGGTTCCCTATTTCTGTCATTGGAAACAAGAAAAAAATGTGTCTGCGCGTGCATTTATGATTGAGACAATACATTTAGTTGACAACATAGGATCAGATAATTTAATTTTGCTCAGAACCTTAGAAATTTCAGCACAGAAGAAGGCCATTTGACTACAGTTATCTACTTACTTCCATTTTCCTGAATCCAAATTTTTTTCTTGCTTTTCTAATTCCCTTTTAAATGTTGCATGATTTATCTTGAGTATATGCTGATGCATTCTGTACTCTAATAATCTGTCGCATGAAAACCTCCCTTTATGCTTCTAGGAGTGGTACTGTTTATAGATTTAAACCCCTTTACCATCGATTCACCGATCACCAAAAATTGTCCACCATTACACTCAAACCTATTCAAAAATTTTTGCATGCTTCTATAAATTTCTTTGCTACCCTAATTAACCTCTGCCTTTTGTTTTTGATATTTTAATATCTTTTGGGCCTCCTTATCTCGAGAGACAATGGATACGCGCCTGGAGGTGGTCAGTGGTTTGTGAAGCAGCGCCTGGAGTGGCTATAAAGGCCAATTCTGGAGTGACAGGCTCTTCCACAGGTGCTGCAGAGAAATTTGTTTGTTGGGGCTGTTGCACAGTTGGCTCTCCCCTTTCGCCTCTGTCTTTTTTCCTGCCAACTACTAAGTCTCTTCGACTCGCCACAATTTAGCCCTGTCTTTATGGCTGCCCGCCAGCTCTGGCGAATGCTGGCAACTGACTCCCACGACTTGTGATCAATGTCACACGATTTCATGTCGCGTTTGCAGACGTCTTTATAACGGAGACATGGACGGCCGGTGGGTCTGATACCAGTGGCGAGCTCGCTGTACAATGTGTCTTTGGGGATCCTGCCATCTTCCATGCGGCTCACATGGCCAAGCCATCTCAAGCGCCGCTGACTCAGTAGTGTGTATAAGCTGGGGATGTTGGCCGCTTCAAGGACTTCTGTGTTGGAGATATAGTCCTGCCACCTGATGCCAAGTATTCTCCGAAGGCAGTGAAGATGGAATGAATTGAGACGTCGCTCTTGGCTGGCATACGTTGTCCAGGCCTCGCTGCCGTAGAGCAAGGTACTGAGGACACAGGCCTGATACACTCGGACTTTTAATATACTTCTATCTTATCCCTAACATCTGCGAATCCATGCTTCACTTTTTCCATGACCATTATTGTTTCCAGAATAGGCTACTGAATATCACACTATTATCAAATGTGCCTGACCTTTAGCTTTCCCTAACCTACTGTTTTTAATAGTGCCCCTAAATATAAAATACAGCACCCCATTTATCCTTGTGGATTTAACCTGCTGTCTTGAATTTCAAGATTTGGAATCTTTTTCTCTCCATTGAGAATTTTATTATTTAGGAAAATAACTTGAATTTATATGGTGCCCTATATCTTTTGGGGTGAAACACAATGTTTCATATGTAGCAATTTGTCACAAGTGTTGTCGCATTTGCTTTGGGGCCAACGTGAGCTATTACATATACAGCAGGATCCCACAAACTATATTGAGCTGGACGACCTGATTTGTTTTTAGTAGTTAGGGAAATACTGTTAAGAGCTGATGTCCACCTGAACCACGTGGGTTAGGTTTTGGTTTACTTTGAAGGAGGAACACGGCCAACAGTAGTGCACTCCCACAGTACTGTGTGAACGCAATCTTCAAACTCCAGTATTTTACCTACATTGATCTGAATTTCATCACATAGCTGGCTGCTGCTGTAACAGTCTTGTTTTCTCCATTCTTCAGTCTTTAGGTTTGTTATGGCAGCAAGTTAATGCTCCTGTTTTGTTGTTTTATGCCATTGTTGCATTTCTGTTGCATGTCTATTGCATCGACCAATGAATCGGGCTTTGCATTAAAACCGTCTGAGTTGAATATTGAAAACTGGTGTGTAAACAGTATTTTATGCCTCCTGATGGAGGATTAAGCCAATAAATGGTTTATACTGAAATTACTCTGCAGTCATTGGATGTCAACCAAAATTATTTAAAGTAGACCATGTAGAAGAGTGGTTCTGACACTTGTACTTGCCTGTCCCATGGGCATTGATACTAAAAAATGCCACGCACACTGAAAAGGGTAGATGGTGGGATGATGTTTGGTTGAGGGGTGTTTATATTAGTTTTGTTTATTGAGGCAAAGCTGAAGTGTCATGTAGCTGCAATACAGATACAAATTTTATCAAATGTTTATTGCATTTAACTTTTTAATTGAATGAAAATATAACTTAATTTTCCATTTGTCCTCATGATCTCGTGTGAAATTGACATTTTTCATCCAAAAATAATATTTTGAATTAAGATGTGTATCTTAGTATTGCTTATACGCAAGTGTTACATTGCTTTGTTCAGTGAATTCTGTCGTAGTTGTCTCCTGTTTAAGATGCGCATTTATTTCCAATTGCATGTGCAAGGTAGGTGGCGCTGTTTCATAAAATTATCTATTGCCTTATCTGCTGTGCGTCCCTTGACCCAACTTTGAACTCCAATGCCGTAACCCCAGAAAAGCTGTTGGCGTGGACCAGTTTGAAATTATTTGATGTTTTCAGTCTGTTTAATCTGATCAATATTGGAAAAGTTGTAAGTGCTTAAAGAACAGTTCTTAGCAATGACTGGCAATATGGTTTATCATAGGTGAAAGTGGAATTCTTGGGGTTTTCCCACCAGTATTCTGGGAAGCCGGCATTTAGAATAGGTGTCGCTTTGTATATGCATTTTAGCATATAATTCTTCAGTTCAATACTGGAGAAACACTTTTTTTTTTCTTCCACCTGCACTCCTGTCCCAAGCACCTTTTTTCTTCTCTGCTTGCCACTCAACAGGCAGTTGCCTTTTTCAGTCCTGCCTATCACTTGCTGCTTTTGATTTCCACTGCTGCTAGTTTAAAAAAACTATTGCAATAATAAAAGCAAAATACTGTGGATGCTGGAAATCTGAAATAAAAACAAATACTGGAAATACTCAGCTGGTCTGGCACCATCTGTGGAGAGAGAAGCAGAGTTAACGTTTCAGGTCAGTGACCCTTCTTCAGAACTGGCCATTCAAAACTATTGCTATGTTTGTCAGTGCACTGCACCTTTTCCACTGTTTATCTCCCTTTTATCATTACCTTCCCAATACTTCCATGCCTGGCGCACTATCTTTACTGATCTTTTGTTAGGACCTCTCCCATGTTGTGATACTTTTTTTTTCTCCCCTCAGTTCAGTGGTAGCACTCTCTTGCCTCTGAGACAGAAGGGGTTATTGTTTGAAGTCCCTGGCCAACAGCCGCACTCAACCACATCATTAACAGCATTGCTAATAAAGACAACTTTTGGAAATCCGCATGCAATTGGTCTTATCCAGTCAACAATAATTTCATTTACATAGAAAACTGCCATACCCCTGATTTATAGCCATAGTTGAAGCTTTTTAATGTTGGCAGCAAAATTTGTGTATTGTATGGAATTGAATGGATACAACACAAAGCTTTTGGTGTCTGGTACTTCTATATTTGTAGAAAGTCGACATCTGTTCTGTTAAACCTGAAAGTTTTAAACTTCTCCATTACAAAAATCCCTGTCCTCATCCTCCTTTCTCTCCTCCTCCCTTTCCCCCTCCCATCGCCATATTTTTTGCAGGGGTGAGAGCAGAACAGGGAAAGGCCAGCACGCGCACATTGGGGGTGGAAAGTAAACTATTGTAGTTTTTTGGGGGGGTGGGGATGAAAATCGAGTTCTAGGTGGAAAGCTACCCTTTTTGAGGGTCCTTGACTGGATTGTCGCTTCCCAAATCGATGCCCATCTTTCCCAGAACACCATGTTTGAATCCCTCCAGTCGGATTTCTGCCTCTGTCACAGTACCAAAACAACTTTAATAGGATGTAATTTGTGACTGTCAAAGGTAAACTATCCCTTGTCATCTTCTTGACCTGTTTGCAACCTTTGACATGGTTGACCATTGCCTCTCCACTGGGTGGGATTGCTCTCATCTGGTTCCATTCTTGCCTATCTAATTGTTGCCAGAGTATCAGTTGATTAGAACATTACAGCGCAGTACAGGCCCTTCGGCCCTCGATGTTGCGCCGACCTGTGAAACCATCTGACCTACACTATTCCATTTTCATCCATATGTCTATCCAATGACCACTTAAATGCCCTTAAAGTTGGCGAGTCTACTACTGTTGCAGGCAGAGCGTTCCACGCCCCTACTACTCTCTGCGTAAAGAAACTACCTCTGACATCTGTCCTATATCTTTCACCCCTCAACTTAAAGCTATGTCCCCTCGTGTTTGCCATCCTCATCCGAGGAAAAAGACTCTCATTATCCACCCTATCTAACCCTCTGATTATCTTATGTCTCTATTAAGTCACCTCTCCTCCTCCTCCTCCTCTCCAACGAAAACAACCTCAAGTCCCTCAGCCTTTCCTCGTAAGACCTTCCCTCCATACCAGGCAACATCCTAGTAAATCTCCTCTGCACCCTTTCCAAAGCTTCCACATCCTTCCTATAATGCGGTGACCAGAACTGCACGCAATACTCCAGGTGCGGTCTCACCAGAGTTTTGTACAGCTGCAGCATGACCTCGTGGCTCCGAAACTCGATCCCCCTACTAATAAAAGCTAACACACCATATGCCTTCTTAACAGCCCTACTAACCTGGGTAGCAACTTTCAGGGGTTTATGTACCTGGACACCAAGATCTCTCCGCTCATCTACACTACCAAGAATCTTCCCATTAGCCCAGTACTCTGCATTCCTGTTACTCCTTCCAAAGTGAATCACCTCACACTTTTCCGCATTAAACTCCATTTGCAATCTCTCAGCCCAGCTCTGCAGCCTATCTATGTCCCTCTGTACCCTACAACATCCTTCGGCACTATCCACAACTCCACCGACCTTCGTGTCATCCGCAAATTTACTAACCCATCCTTCTACACCCTCTTCCAGGTCATTTATAAAAATGACAAACAGCAATGGCCCCAAAACAGATCCTTGCGGTACACCACTAGTAACTAAACTCCAGGATGAACATTTGCCATCAACCACCACCCTCTGTCTTCTTTCAGCTAGCCAATTTCTGATCCAAAGCTCTAAATCACCTTCAACCCCATACTTCCGTATTTTCTGCAATAGCCTACCGCGGGGAACCTTATCAAACGCCTTACTGAAATCCATATACGCCACATCCACTGCTTTACCCTCATCCACCTGTTTGGTCACCTTCTCGAAAAACTCAATAAGGTTTGTGAGGCACGACCTACCCGTCACAAAACCGTGCTGACTATCGCTAATGAACTTATTCTTTTCAAGATGATTATAAATCCTGTCTCTTATAACCTTTTCCAACATTTTACCCACAACCGAAGTAAGGCTCACAGGTCTATAATTACCAGGGCTGTCTCTACTCCCCTTCTTGAACAAGGGGACAACATTTGCTATCCTCCAGTCTTCCGGCACTATTCCTGTCGACAATGACGACATAAAGATCAAGGACAAAGGCTCTGCAATCTCCTCCCTGGCTTCCCAGAGAATCCTAGGATAAATCCCATCTGGCCCAGGGGACTTAACTATTTTCACACTTTCCAAAATTGCTAACAACACCTCCTTGTGAACCTCAATTCCATCTAGCCTAGTAGTCTGTATCTCAGTATTCTCCTCGACAACATTTTCTTTCTCTACTGTAAATACTGACAAAAAATATTCATTTAACGCTTCCCCTATCTCCTCTGATACCACACACAACTTCCCACTACTATCCTTGATTGGCCCTAATCTAACTCTAGTCATTCTTTTATTCCTGATATACCTATAGAAAGCCTTAGGGTTTTCCTTGATCCTATCCGCCAATGACTTCTCGTGTCCTCTCCTTGCTCTTCTTAGCTCTCCCTTTGGATCCTTCCTGGCTAGCTTGTAACTCTCAAGCGCCCTAACTGAGCCTTCACGTCTCATCCTAATATAAGCCGCCGCCTTCCTCTTGACAAGCGCTTCAACTTCTTTAGTAAACCACGGCTCCCTCGCTCGACAACTTCCTCCCTGCCTGACAGGTACATACTTATCAAGGACACGCAGTAGCTGCTCCTTGAATGAGCTCCACATTTCGATTGTGCCCATCCCCTGCAGTTTCCTTCCCCATCCTACGCATCCTAAATCTTGCCTAATTGCATCATCATTTGCTTTCCCCCAGCTATAATTCTTGCCCTGCGGTATATACCTGTCCCTGCCCATCGCTAAGGTAAACCAAACCGAATTGTGATCAATATCACCAAAGTGCTCACCTACATCTAAATCTAACACCTGGCCGGGTTCATTACCCAGTACCAAATCCAATGTGGCATTGCCCCTGGTTGGCCTGTCTACATACTGTGTCAGAAAACCCTCCTGCATACACTGGACAAAAACTGACCCATCTAAAGTACTCGAACTATAGTATTTCCACTCAATATTTGGAAAGTTAAAGTCCCCCATAACAACTACCCTGTTACTCTCGCCCCTGTCGAGAATCATCTTCGCTATCTTTTCCTCTACATCTCTGGAACTATTCTGAGGTCTATAGAAGACTCCCAACAGGATGACCTCTCCTCTCCTGTTTCTAACCTCGGCCCATACTACCTCAGTAGACGAATCCTCAAACGTCCTTTCTGCCGCTGTAATACTCTCCTTGATTAACAATGCCACACCCCCCCCTCTTTTACCATCTTCTCTGTTCTTACTGAAACATCTAAATCCCGGAACCTGCAACATCCATTCCTGCCCCTGCTCTACCCATGTCTCCGAAATGGCCACTACATCAAGATCCCAGGTACCAGCCCATGCTGCAAGCTCACCCACCTTATTCCGGATGCTCCTGACGTTGAAGTAGACACACTTTAAACCAAGTTCTTGCTTGCCAGTGCCCTCTTGCGTCCTTGTAACCTTATCCCTGACCTCTCTACTCTCAACATCCTGTACACTGGAACTACAATTTAGGTTCCCATTCCCCTGCTGAATTAGTTTAAACCCCCCCCCCCCCCCCCCCCCCCCCCGAAGAGCACTAGCAAATCTCCCCCCCCCAAGGATATTGGTACCCCTCGGGTTCAGGTGAAGACCATCCTGTTTGTAGAGGTCCCACCTACCCAGAAAGAGCCCCAATTATCCAGGAAACCAAAACCCTCCCTCCTACATCATCCCTGCAGCCACATGTTCAACTCCTTTCTCCCTATTCCTCGCTTTGCTATCACGTGGCACGGGCAACAACCCAGAGATAACAACTCTGTTCTCGCTCTAATTGCAATAGCTTCTCTTCCCATTCTGCACCATTGCCTCTGGTGTCTGCCACAGGTCTGTTGTTGGCCCCCCCTTCTGTTTCTGATCAATGTGCTGCTCCTCCGACATCATCCGAAAGTAGTGTTGGTTTTCACATGTATACTGACCACACCCAGCTCTACCTCATCACCTCTCTTGCCTCCTCCACTGTGGATAAGCAGTCTGATCATTTACTGATATCCAGTACTGTGAGCAGAAATTTCCTCCAATAAAATATTGGGAGGACTGAAGGCGTTGTTTTCAGTCCCTGCTTGAAACTCTGTTCCCGACCTACCAACTGCACCCCTCTCCTTGGCAGGTCTGAGACTAAACCAGTCTATTTGCAATCTTGGTGTCATTATTCACCCCGAAATGAGCTTCCGTCCACATTCGCACCATCACGAATGCCTCTTTTCATCTCCACAACATTGCCTGACTTTGCTTCTATCTCTGCTCCTCTGGTGAAACCCTCATTCATACCTTTCTTACCCTTAGACTATTCCACCACATTCCTGGCTGCTCTTCTACATGCTACCCTCCGTCATTCAAAATTTTTCTACCTGTGTCTTGACTTGCCCCAGTCCTGTTTACCCATCCTCCCTGTGCTCGCTGACCTACATTGGCTCCTGGTCAAGCAACACCTCTTGATTTTAAAATGCTCATCTTGTTTTCAAATCTCTCCATGGCCTCGCCCTTCCCCATCTCTATAATCTCCTCCAGCCCCACAACCTTCAGATATCTGTGCTGTTCTAATTCCAGCTTGAGCATCCCCCATTTTAATCTCTCCACCATCGGTGGCTATGCCTTTGGCTGCCAAGGCCCTAAGCTCTGGAATTCCCTCCTTTATACTTCCTTGCCCCTCTATCATGCTTTTGTCCTTTTTTTTTTAAGACACTCCTTAAACCACTCTTTGACCAAACCTTTGGTCATTTGAGCTGACGTTTCCTTATGTGGCTGGGTGTCATATTTTGTTTACAGTGCTCCTGTGAAATGCCTTCGGATGCTTTATTGTGTTAAATGCGCTGTATAAATATCTTGGGGGTAAAGGATAAAAGGTTTGTCTTGAAAGGGTTTCCAGTTCAGAAAAAGCTGTCAGGGTGGGTGGAGAATATGGTATAGAGCAGGGTGACAACTATAGGCGGTGTTTGGGGAGTTTGTTTTGCAACCGGTGGCAGAATTCAATGAGTTGGGTTACTGGTTTGGGTTAGGGAACTTCTGCATCTTACAGGGAAGATTATTCACTGGAGGGAGAGGAGCAAATGAGGAATCTGGTCTTTGGTGGGGCGGGCGGGAATCAAAAGTTATGGGTTAGTTCTGTCTACAAGTGAGGGGGTAATAGAAAATCAGGTATGTTGTAGAGAACTTTTTTTTTTCAGGACTGATAGGTGTCAAATGGGGGGGGGGGGAAGCACTGGGGGTCCTGGTCAGCCTATGCAGAAGGAGTTGGTAATTTGACAAAGTAGAAGCTTGAATTTGAACAGGACAGGCAAGGTTAAAGGAAGGAGGAAATTTGGGGAGGTAGACCTCCCAACCTGACCTAGATTGAGTAAGCTGGACAGTGTAATCGAAGCCATTGGGTCAAAAAAAATTACACATCTTTTGGCCAGGGTGTGTAATTGCAAGCAGTGACCAGTAGAAAATCATTTTTCTATCTGTATTTGGAAACACTCATCATTGAGCCATCTGCAGACATGTGCTGCACCCAAATGTTGACTCGAGATGCATTCTCAGGAGCTTTTAATGCACTTTGAAATAGGATGTTGTGGACCAGTTGTCATTTTTGTGTGTTTACTTGGACGTTTTTTTTATAACTGAGCCAAGCGACTGCATTTCAGAGAAACTTCCAATAGCAGGTTACCTTCTGTTTGATGCCAGGATCCCCTGATTAAGATCACGTTCCCAGAGCTATTAAAGGGACAGATTAGTAGACCCAAGACCACCCAAAAACATCATTGGAGATCAGATATTATAGTCTAATTATAGCACAGATTGGCTTATGTTGTCTTGGAAATTACTTTGCACCTTTTTATCTTGTAATTTATTTATGGAAATTAATTGTTCAGCTGCATCATTATGGTTTTTGGGTCAGTTGGTGTGATACATGCAAGTTTGTAACAACCATTGTGGCATGTATATGTAGCATGGGATAGTACATTCCTGTATTCTGTCTAATTTATTGTTTTAACATAGTAGGCCTCTTGATCGTGACAGACCACTGCGTGGACGTGGAAGAGGACGCGGACGCGGTCGTGGTCTGGGAAGGAGTGATGGTTTTGACTCCCGTGGAAAACGTGAATTTGACAGACATAGTGGAAGTGACCGATCGTAAGTTGATATAACGATTAGCTATTGTAATGTAAAATTCTTAGGTTTTTTTGTTAACCACCAATGCTAATTTAAAATCAGTTATAATCCTGCCAGTAAACTAAATAGGTATTACTGCGAAATGTAAAGTCTAATACGAGCAGTAACTTGCCAGTTCAAATAAAGATGAAATGTGTTTATGTAGCCTTTATTTATGTACTCAAGTTGAGTTTTGAACTAACGGAATAAACTAAACTCGGGATAGAATGTTAATTTAAGATAATTCAATGCTTGACTTAGCAGAAATTAGCTTGTATCTAAGGCCAGTGCAGTGAATTATTTGAAAGTGCTAATATTACAAGGAGAAATGCTATTAAGTTTGTTTTTTTTAATGAGTTGAGTGATTATGCATATACAGCAGATATATAGAGAGAATAGTTTCTCTTCCAGTAGCCTGAAACCAGAGGACAAACGGGGTGGCAGTGGATCTCACAACTGGGGAACCGTGAAGGATGAACTTGGGTTAGTACAAGAGCACTTATTTAATTTCCTTTTTTGTTCAGCCTCAAATGTAATTTCATTTTTGACTCTGAAAACTGCCTCTATAAATATATATTTTTCTCCTCCAATCATTATAGTGAACTTGATCAGTCGACTGTTACTGAAGAGGCGCCTGAGGGAGATGAGCAACAAGTAGTTGACTCTGAGAACAAGTGAGTTTTCAGAACTGATACGATGATAATCATTTAAAAATCTTAATCTCCAACTACTTGACAAATCTGTTATAGTAATCTCAGGAATAAGCAGAAATCTAAGAGTTGGGAAAACCTGGTAGAAATTTAATTGTCCAGAAATCTTCGGAAAGGCTCAGTATAAAGTATGTAAAACTGTAAATAAAATTTCAGCCTGCTTTGCGAATTGCATTGGTTCTGTAATTTAACTCCATTGTTTTGTGCAAACTGTGTTGAGAACTTGAGGTCAGAAAACTGACTAACGTCAATTTGTGAATGATTTTAAGGGAAATTAATTATTTGGAATAATTTATTATTGAAATTGGGTTGCCACAGAAATTTCCCCTGCGTGCTGCCCCCCCCCCCCCCCCCCCCCCCCCCCCCCCAAACCAAAACCATAGGAAAGATGAGGGGGAAAAAAAACAGAACAGAAGTTTTGCATTGAATACCTGTAAATGCCCCAAGTATAAAACTGGTGAACTAGATGCATTGTTTGCTATGGTGGGTTATGATATAATACCATGGTGAGGAATGGCTTACACTACTGCCGGATTGGAAGCTGAATATTCCTGTTCATATACTCAGCACGTTTAAGAGTAGAGGAATGGTGAGGATGGGTGGCAGTGGTGTCCATTACAGCATTGGAACAGAGGGATGATCCAGGGAATGGTGCAAAAGCTGAATCTGTCTTTCGGGCACAAAATATAATTAACTGCTGAGGTAGAGAGAGATATATAGACAAATAAGAAAATGCAGGAACATATTAATGGGTGATAACCCAGCAACAAACCAGTAGATGTAAGTGGCAAAGAGGAGGATTGGTTTCTACCATGCAACAGATACAGACCTATTTGGAGGGATTTAAGTGAAGTGAGTAGGCTATGTGAAGATATTCTAAGGAGCAATGATCATAACCCTCTTGGATCTGATTTTAAAAGGAAAAGGAGTAGCCAAATGACAAAGGCACTTGATTTGAAGTGAGAAATTTCAATTAGATGCAAAGAAACTAGCTCAGACAAATTGTAATGGAAAATTGGCCAGTGAAGTGTTTCAGACATATTTCCACGAAGTAAGTGATGCAGTGAACTCGGTCAAAAATGCACCAGGTCCAGATGCATGCATCTTGGAGTACTGAAGGAAGTCAGAAAGGAAATAGTAAAAACGTTTAACAATCTTTCAGACATCCTTAGATATGGAAATTGTGCTAGAGGACTGCAGGGATGCCAATATTGACACCTTTGTTCATAAAGGGAGAAAGAAATAAATCGGGTAACCATGGACCAGTCCATGGGTAAGCTTCTAGAGGCCTATTAATATTCTTCGAAATAAGGATAGCCAGTATGGATTTATAAAAAGCAAGTTATTGAGGATACAATATAGTGTATTGACAAAAGAAATGTGCAATTGGATTTTCAAAATGCATTTGATCAGGTGCTGCATTAGGGTTAGGACTCGATGAAATTAAGGCACAAAATGTGAGGGGGAATGTGACAGCATGGATAGGAAGTTGGTCAAAAGACCAAAAATAGTTCCAGTTAATGGTGCTTCAGAATGGAGGGGGTTATAAATAGTGGTGCACTGCATTTCCCTATATGCATATGGGATTTAGATTTGGGCATAGCAGCAGTGGATCAAAGTTAGCAAATGCGGAGTGTACTTAATTGTGAAGAGGACTGTTAAGTGGCTTTAGCAGGGCATAGATAAATGAGTATAATAAAAACAAGAAATGCTGGAAATACTCAGCAGGTCTGGCAGCATCTGTGGATAGAGAAGCAGAGTTAAAGTTTCAGCTCAGTGACCTTTCATCAGAACTGGAGGTCACTGAGCTGAAACGTTAACTCTGTTCCCCTCTCCACAGATGCTGCCAGACCTGCTGAGTATTTCCAGCATTTCTTTTTATTTCGGATTTCCAGTATCTGCTGTATTTTGTTTTTATTATAGATAAATGAGTAGATTGGTCAGATAGATGCTGGGAAATTTAGTATGGAACGTGTGATGCATTCTGGGTGGAGGAATTGCAAAGGTTACAATAAATGATCAAAAAGAATGGAGGGATTTGTGGGTTTTATACAAATCCCCACAAAATGAGGGCAAATTGATGAAGCTGTTCTTAAAAGTAAATTGCGAAGCATGCAGTACCTTAGGCTTTATAAGAGTGTAAAAAGTGAAGCAGTGTTAACAAAATACAGTAATTGGTTAGATTGCAGTTAGATAGTGTGCAAGTGTCTTTAGAAAGGCTGTGAAGGCCTTGCAGAGGGTGCAGAAGAGATTGGCAGTAATACCCAGTTTGAGAGGCTTTTGTTGAGTAGAGGATTAGAGAATCTGGTGGATTTTTTCCTTTGAACAGATGTTCAAAATAGAGTAAATTAGGAAAATCTATTTCCACCGATTAGTGAGTCAGTAATTGGAGGGCATATATTTAAGACCAGGAAAATGAAAGGAAATATTAGACAATTTTTACATAAGGTTGAAATGTTGGACCAAAAGCAGTGGCAGAAACCAAATCTATAAACTTTTTAAAATGTGGATAGATATATATAACAAAATATTAAAAGGCTCTAGGGTAAGAGCTTGGGAATAGAACTACATGGTGAAATGGCAAAGGTGTAATTGGGCAAGTAGGATCCTAAAGTGCTGTAAAACTAATTCTATAAGGGGCTAATGTATTTTTCTCTGTACATTTAAGATATTTGGGCTAAGATGAGTTATTGTAAAAACATTACTCAAAATAAAAGTAGATACTGAGACCATGCTTGGTTACTTGAAGTGAATATCTTTGTGGAAATGCAGATATTTAAAGAATGAGGAGCTACAGGTTTGCCATGATTAATGGAATATATTTTCAAGGTGTCAGTACTCTAGAAAGGGTCTATGCAAGTTAATCACTGAATTTGTAATTCTAATTCATGTTCGGTGGTTGCATCCTGTGCCTAATACATTCCTGCCTATTAGGGAAAACGAGGTAGAAGAGGTCAAAGAAGAAGGTCCAAAGGAAATGACTCTGGATGAGTGGAAAGCCATGCAAGATAAAGAACGGGCAAAAGCTGAATTTAATATCCGCAAGCCTAATGAGGGTTGTGACAGCAGTCAGTGGAAAAAGGGTTTTGTTTTGCGCAAGCCTAAAACTGAGGAGGTAGGTATAGTACGGTTGTAATTACAGAAGTAAATTGTCTTGTATTGATCTTGAGTAGTTGTTCTTGCAGTAAATTGTTTTATTTAAAAAAATATGCTAACGATATTGTGCCATGGATTTACTGAGTAAGCCATATGTCATTGTAGCTAGGCAGCTGTTTCAGGAATCCTAAAAAGTCAGTTAAATTGGTAGCTGTGAAAACCACAAAACTAGCAATGTTTCCTATCTACTGTGCATAAATTGTATGATCAGTGCGCTTGTACTTTATCTTGTTGTCCGTGCCAAAAAATTATATTCAGTATTTTTTTTACATTTTTATTTGCTAGAAACGTTTTGAGAGTGATGCAGATGTCCATAACTTGGAATATACGGTAATGCATTTGTTTCAATATTTTCTCACGTATTGTTACTGTGCTTTGTCATATAGTCTTTATTTGTATGTCCCAAGGATGGTTGTACAAATCCGTCGCTGCATATTTAATACTCGTATGTTTATGCAGCAGGTGAAGTACTTTAGAAACAGTTGAAGGCCAATTGGAGCTGTATGAAAACTCTATTCTAAAATATATCAATAGAAACTGTTTTCATTTCTTCAGAGATGTGGCCATACTGAGTGTTTTTGGTTCAGTGCTGGAACTAGCTGGTGTAAACTTTTTGGGTCAATATAGGGAGCATAATGAATGGTTGTGTTTTCTTTTTGCTGTGGGCAGGCTTAGTGATTGAAAGCACTCATTAAACCTGGCAAAGCTGCCTACATTTGTCAGATTCTATTGACACTAAAAATGCTTATTTAAAGAAATTTTGGATTATCAGCATTACAATTCAATGGATCATCTCTTTTGGAAGGTTACTGCATAGTAAGCTGAATTCTGGCAGACCTATTTAATCATGAGTGGCATTTGCAGATGGCTTTTAATTGTACGTAAAATTGTGTTCTAGAATAAATACTTGGACTGCACACACAATTCAATTTAGCTTCACTTTGTGTGCATATTTTGTTTCCAAATGCATTAGAACTTCTGTAATTTGTAATTCCATACCTTTCCCCCTCAAGAATGTGTTGGGAAAAGACAAAAGACTAAGCCGGTTAGTTAATGCCATGTTTCACGTGTACAAGAAGTATGACTATGAAAAATTATGGACATAAATAGAAGTTATAAAAACTGACTTTAAAAAAAAATGGACCTTTCTTTTAAAAAGTGAACAATATGCTCCAAATGGCTGCTGAAGTTAAAGGATTTGGCTGTTTATATTCAAACTGTCTGACATGGGCAAAGGAAAATCTTAAAAGCTAAGAGGTATCAATTGCACCCATCCTGTACCCAGTGTGGTTCTTCTGAATAAGGTGTGAAAGAACCACATCCTAGGTCATTGTGCGATCATCATGGGGGGAAGAGACCAAAGCGTCTCCTATCAGGAGGCAAGTTGTAATACATCTTTACCTCAAAAGGCAGCCTAGAGAGAGAGGGACATCCAGGAAGCTGGATTCCAACAACCCAGGAGGGGCACATCCTGCTGTAAAATTGTACATCTATGCTTTATACAGTAGTGAATTAAAAATGATCTACTGTCTCCAACTGAACTTTGAACCAAGAGAGAAATTTCCAAACACCAGTGAGAACTTGACTTACAAGAAAATTCAACAGTTTTAATGTGACCCCCCACCTCCGCTGCCAACATATCACTTACCCCATTTTTCCCTCTATCTTGTGCGTGTGTGCGGTTGCGAAAATTTCGGGTTAAGGTCTATTGATCAATAAATAAATCGATTTTTCTGTTTTTAAACCAACAAGAAAATCTGTAGCTGCCTGTTTATTTGACAAATAAAACACCAAAAGTCTTAAACCCTAATAAAATCTACTTGCTGCGGTCAGTTGAACAATGGGAACCACCCAATTCTCACCACGTGGCTGTAACCCCATGGCTTCTCTCCTTTATATCCTTTTGAAGGGTATGTTGCTTCAAATTGAAGATGTTATGAAATATAATTGCAGTCCTTTAAACTCTGCATCGTGAATCATCCTACCAATACAACCAATGGAACAGTACCATAGTTCCTCACTATTAGATGGGTTAGGCACTTGTAGGTATCTTAAAAAGCAATTTTGTGGCCATGACAATACAGAATATAAAACATACAGCTCATCTTATCCCTTGATGCAATGCACTTCTGGGTTTACAAAGAAAGCAATAGTGTCACGATTTCCTGAATTGCATTGACTTCGTTAGCTAAGTGTTAACTCTCAATTTTCTATGTTCTGCACACAGTCTGGGAAGCATTTTCATTTTAGGGGAAATATATTACATTTTGAACTTTGGTAGAATTGTATTTATTTGAATGCTGGTATAAATATTGGTCACGGCATTAGTTCATTTAACCGTTTGCTGCTGGTAGTGCCGTTACTTTCAATGTATATTTGCTTTATTTAAAAAAAAAAGCTTTAGTGACACCTTTGGTTAAACCCCCCCCAGAATTTTGTTCATATAGCACCTTTAGTACATGCATATCTGCTGTGTTGAAAATCAGCTCGGATTTAATTTCTTGAGATTGACGTTTTTCCCCCTCACAGTTTGACAGGATGGTGCACAATTATCAGAATTGCATGTTAAAGACTTCTGGTAGTAAACAAGCCTCTGATATGTTATGACCTAAGCATCAATGTAAATTTAACAGAGCAAGATGCTGTGGATGCTGGAAATCTGAAATAAAAACAAAAAATGCTAGTAACACTCAGCAGGTCTGGCAGCATTTGTGGAGAGAGAAACAGTGTTTCAGGTCTGTGACCTTCCATCAGAACTGAGAAAAGTTAGAAATGTTATCGGTTTTGAGCAAGTGAAAGCAGGGAGGCTGGGAAGGACAAGAAAAGGGAAGGTCTGATAGGGTGGAGGGCAGGACAGATTAAATGACAAAAGGTTTAATGGTACAAAGCCAAAAGGTTTGATAATGGGACAAGTAAAGAAATCAAAGATGTGTCTAGATGAGGTGTGAATGGCAGGATAGCAGCTGTCCAAATGCAAAATAAACAGTTTAAGAAACAAAAGAAAAAACAGAACCAGTAAATAAATGAAACAAAATGCAGGTGGAAGTTTATGATTTAAAATTGTTGAACTCAATGTTGAGTCCATTAGACTGTAAAATGCCCAGTCGAAAGATAAGGCGCTGTTCCTTGAGCGTGCATGAGCTTCATTGGATTGCTGTAGCAGGCCAAGAATAGAAGGGTCAGTGAAAACAAGGTAGAGTATTGAAATGTCAGGCGATAGGAACCTAAGGGTCGTGCTTGTGGACTGAACAGAAGTGTTCCATAAAGCAGCAACTAAGTTTCTGTTTCCTCTCCTCAATACAGAGGAGACCACATCGTGACTTGCAAATACAGTATACTAAATTGAAATAAGGCTGTTGTATTTGGAAGGAGTGTTTGGGGCCTTGCACAATGAGAAGAGAGGAGGTTAAAGGGCAGGTTTTGCATCTTGTGTGCTTGCACAGAAAGCTGCTGTAGGAAAGGGAAGGGGTGCTGGAGGTGTCGCGTAGCAAAAACAGTCCCTTTGGAATGCTGAAAGCGGAGTGAGGGGAAGATTAGTCTCGAGGTGGCAGAAATGGTAGATGATCTGTTGAATACAGAGGATGGTGGGGTGGAAGGTAAGGACAAGGGGTTCTGGTTCTGGAGGGGAAGGGGCAAGAGCAGAAGTGCACGCAATAGAACGCACACAGTCGAGGGTCCGTCAACGAAGGTGGGAGTTGGGGGTGGAGGAGAATCCTCGGTTGAGGAAAAAGGAAGACATATCGGAAGGGGTAGTTTGGAAGATTGCATCTCCTGAACAGATATTACAAAGACAACAAAAGTGAGAGAATGGGATAGAATCCTTAAAGGAAGCAGGGTGTGAGGAAGTGTAGTCAAAGTAGTTGTGGGAGTCTGGGCTTGCCCTGCTTGAAATAAAAGTTTCTATGAAGTTCAATTCTGTGGGCTCGCACTGGTCTTGCTGAATTTTTCTTCCTTTTCCCTCAAAGTGTTAGATTCAGTAACTTGATTGAGGATTGACCAGTAGTTGTCATTTTTAAGTGCAATTTAAGTTAATTCAAATTTAAGCTACACGATCTATCTGTATAGGCAATTGAATGATGTCAGACCTGGCTCTCAATCTGCATTGAAATTCTGGATGAATTGGAAATGCAGATTGGTTCTGACTTTCTGGAATGTGGTTTGTATTTTTTTTCTTGGTTTGCATCCAGCTTTATTTAGTAATTCCACATGTTTAAAATTAAACGCAGTTGATAAAAGTATACTGAAGAACAATGTAAATTATTTTCTTTGAAAACTCTTCCTGTACTCATCAAAATCTTCAGGGTGTCTTAAAGTATTTCAAATTGGAAACAACATGGAATGTAGGAAAGTTGTTTTGTAGAAACTGCAGTTTCACATTTTTTGGTTTCCTTCACAGCAGCTTTAAGCATTGAAGGGTCTTGTATCTTCTGAGCACTTTGAATATGTCTTTTTGGCGAGCAGAGAAAGAAGTGTCTGCATATAGTATGTTTCAATTTGAGTGAATAATGAAATAAATGCATCGAGGCATGAAATGTGAACTGAATCTTTTTTTAAATTAGGTCTCTGCTGATGACTCTGGTTTGGAACATCATTTCCGCAAACCAGCAAATGACATAACCTCCCAGCTGGAAATCAATTTTGGTGATTTGGGTCGCCCTGGCCGTGGTGGCAGAGGAGGTCGAGGTGGTCGTGGACGTGGTGGCGGCAGGAACATCCGTGGAATGAGGCCTGACAAGGTAACAACAGCACTTCTCTCTAACTTTGGATGGGAATGGTACTTTCCAGTCAAGTTATTTAAAACAGCGGAGAATCAAAGGTTTAGAAAGCAATAACACTACTCATGGTTAAGCGCTCTGTCCAATATTAATCTGTAGAGATCAGAAGTTCCTAGGCTTGTTTCTGGTTCTTTGAGTTCACTTTAGTCAAGAAAGCAGTTGGCATGGTACTATTGGCTTTAGTGTGTTGGACTGGGGAAAGAAAAATTCAGCTGTGATTTCTGCTGCTGATCACTCTTCAGTGACTCCTGCTGGAAGGTGTGCATAGATGGATATTCGGTGAGACCAGGGTGGCAATGGTATCTTCCATGGTTCAATGAGGTCTGCACACTTTGTCTAGATTGACGTGAATAATGTTTTGGTGGATTAGATAGCATCAAACCTCAGTTCCTTTGAGATTTAGGGTTGCCTCAAGCTGATGGGTCGGAACCAGGAATATCTGTAGTCTGGTCTCCATTAGAGATTTGTGTCAGGAGGCTGTGGGTTCAAGTTCCATGTAAGATGCTTGAGCATATAATCTAGGCTGACGCAGGCAGAGTGCTGCACTGTTAGGGTTGCTGTCTTGTAAATGCAGTATTAAATGTCACAGGTGGAATAAAAGATCGCATAGCACTATTCTAAGAGGAGGAGCAGGGGACTTCTCCCAGTGTCCTGGTCTATAACTGGTCATTATCTTGCATTTGAGACCTTGCTGTATGCAAATTTCATTACCTATAAGGTGCTTTGACATTTATAAACTGCCTTTCATGACATTCAGACATATCCAAAGTGCTTTACAGCCAATGAAGTTTTGAAATTGTTGAGGTTGTGAAAAGCAATGCAAGTGCAAATTCTTTTTACTTGTGAGCATCTGTACCAAGTTGAAGCTTCTGCCACAGTCAAGGGAAAACTATGGTTAGGATTTAGATAAAGCTGGTTAATGCTTAATGTGAAGACTGTTGGCCTTTTTACTGTTGCTGCTTTTTTCCTCTATTTCCCTGTTGGCAGGTTAAGCTTCTTAATGAAGATGGAGCTTGCCTGTTCAGTGCAGTAAGAGTGCAACTGTTGTATAATCGTTCTAAAGAGTATTATTTTGCTGAATTGGGTAGACTGTGCCTCCAGTATCCTAGAAAAGCTGGTCAAGTACAAATATCTATTTCAAAAATTAGTAATTAGACTAAAGCAATTTTTTTTAAAAAACACTCCATGTAACAATCTGAGGCATAGATTGATCAAAGCCTCATTGTAGTTGTCACTGGGAAAGTTAGATACAGTAAGCAAGGTGCTTGTGCTAGGAAAAAACCCACACAATGTTCAGTGTTGTCACAGATGATCTCAGGTTTCCTGCTCATATTTACACCTTTTAATCATTGAACATGACCCAATAAATGTCATTTTTCTTAAAACTGCAAAACATTTAATTGTTTTAAATTAAATAACTGATCCAGGTCCAACCACCGCAGTGTACAAATTTGGTGTAACTTTTAACATATAATTCGCAACCTGTTGAATTTTGGACGTGCAGTTTTTAAATAAAACCTCGAATAGCACCATGACCAAGGATGAGACGAGCCAAAAGCACCCCCGGTCCAAAAAAAAATAGGGTGTGCCATTGAATTGCAGCATATCTGGGTGCTGCCAGTGCTTTTGAGATTTTGTAACTGAAATTTCAAAGTAAACTTCATAACTTCAAATGTGAAGTATACGGTGTATAACTACAGTGTGACTGCCAGGTACTGAAGCAATCTTGAGGCCTGTAGGTTTATGTATGAGAAACCTGTGAAAACTGCCAAGTACAGCAAGTGTTTTAAGGGTCGAATAAATAGACGAATGACAGGTTTTCTCGTAGGTTAAAAAAGACAGATAAATATTTTTATACAGTAACCGAAGAATATTCGTGGCTTCACCCACTCTCTCATTATCTATCTCTTTCGCGCACGCACACAAGTGCGCTTGCATGAAAAAATAGAGTAGAGCGGATGATGCAATTAGAGAGTCCATTTGTTAGATTAGATTAGAGATACAGCACTGAAACAGGCCCTTTGGCCCACCAAGTCTGTGCCGAAAATCAACCACCCATTTATACTAATCCTACACTAATCCCATATTCCTACCAAACATCCCCACCTGTCCCTATATTTCCCTACCACCTACCTATACTAGTGACAGTTTATAATGGCCAATTTACCTACCAACCTGCAAGTCTTTTGGCTTGTGGGAGGAAACCGGAGCACCCGGAGAAAACCCACGCAGACACAGGGAGAACTTGCAAACTCCGCACAGGCAGTACCCGGAATCGAACCCGGGTCCCTGGAGCTGTGAGGCTGCGGTGCTAACCACTGCGCCACTGTGCCGCCCATAAATTGAAGTGTTTTTTCCCCCAAAAAACAAAATGAGAAGACATCTTTCAGCCTCCATCCAAAGTCGATGGTGGGAAGTCCTTGTTCACTTTTGCAGATGGGGAATTCCACAGTCACCTTGGAATTTCTCTGTTGTAGATGTTAAAAGATTTTGTCAGCAAAGCTCGTACTTGGCTGGAACTGTCTCAGCTGTTCTGGCTGGTAAAGGCCTTCTCTGGCTGTTTTCCCCCCCTCTCTCCAGAGAAGTTCCTTTTTAAGATAGAAACCTGTCAGGTTGGGGTGTTGGTCAGTTGACTAAGGACTCTATCCGCTGGAGTGATACATAAAATGTCAGGATATGGGAACCATTGTTAAATGATGACATCTGAATGTGGTTCATTTTGATAGGTATTATTTCATATATTATTTTGGTCTTGGCTTCCAAGTCAGACTGTCTGCAAACATCTTTGTGAGCTCCATTTCTGCAGATAGGCTTTGTTAGCATGGAATGGGCTGTTTTTCCATTTGTATGTTTTCCCCAAAGTTAATTCAGACCTGAATAATGGGGTTTGTCTTTAGCAGACAAGCATGTTTATTGACAGGGTAGGAGGGGTCACCTGATCTCTCCTCCATTTTGTCTGGGGCACAAATGTATCCATTGTTTGTAGTTCAGTTCAACAGTTGACTTTTATTTCATAATTCCTCCAGTTCATATTTCATCGCTGTTCTCTTCGTGAGCATAATACCCCTGCAAAAAGGGAAAAATGAAATTCCTTGGTATTTTTCTTTTTTTTTCTTTTTCAGAAAGAAAAAGACATAGTTGAGTACACATCTGCACACATTCATCCCATGCACTCCTCAGGCTTTCAGTCATAATTTATTTACAGATTGTTTAAATTCAGGGCGGTGCATCAGCAATAACGTCATTCTTCCCAGCTATGTGTGCAGTTTTCATGTTGAATGGCCGGAAAAGTAAGCTGCATCGGCATTTTTAACTTTGAATTTTTCCAGATACGTGTAGGGTTGTGCTCAGTATAGATTTGAATTTCTGTGTCCATTATTTGCATAAACGTTGAAATGTTGAAGGGCTCGTAGGTGTTGTAATGCCTTTTTTCTTCATTGTGGAATATTTTCTTTGGTTTAGTGTTAAGTTTTTTTGAGAAATAGCCAGTTGATTTCTTGAGGCCTGAATTGTCATCTTGGAGTAAGATTGCTCCTCTTCTGACATCACTGGTGTCAATAGTCATCTTGAAGGGATTGTTTAAATTTGAGATTGCCAATACTGGGTAATTTGTTAAAATCGCTTTCACTTTTTCGAAAGCCAGCTGGCACTGTACTCTGACACGCTACTTTTACATTTTTCTTCAAATCAGTTAAGGGCGCAGCTAAGGTGCTGAAGTTAGGAATACATTTTCGGTAGAATCTGCGCATTCACAGAAATCGCATGATTTCCTCCTTCGTTTTGGGAATGGTGATATCTCCCACGGCTTGCACTACTTCTGCCCTTGGCGACACCTGACCGTTGCCTTCAATGTGGTCCTAATAGGTTACTTTAGCCTTAGCGAATTTGCTTTTTGCCACATTGCCACGAGGTGAGCTTTCTATAGACCCTTAAATGGTTCAGGTGGTCTTCCCAGGTATCACTGTAAACTAACAGGTCATCCAGGTAGACAACACAGTTGTTTAAACCAGCTACCACTTGGTTTATTTGTCATTGGAAAGTTGTGCCAAATGGCATTACTTTATATTGAAATAAGCTATTGAGGGTGACAAATGCTGAAATTACTTTTGCTTTAGGTGGTCATGGGGGCTTGCCATTTTCCTTTCAATAAATTGATTTTACTAATGTCGGTGGAGCTTCCTACTTGGTCAAGGTAGCCCTCCATACAGGGGATTGGGTATGAGTCTGTTCAGGTTAGTGTTAACTTTTCGCTAATTGATGCAAGATGTGGTTGATCTGTCAGGTTTGGAGACGAGTAATATGGGTGAGCTCCGGCTGCTTTGGCTGAGTTCAATATCCAGCAAATATTGGATTTCTTGGACCTGAGTAATTTATTGGGCTCAGCCTTTGAGTTTTGTTTTTATCGGTGGAGTCTCTTACATCCACGTCATGTATAGTTAGGGAGGTGCGACTTAGTTTGTGTCTCAAACTTCAAATTCCCTTAGCAGTGTTGCTAGGTTCTTTCTTGACTGGTCAGATACTCAAACATGGTATCTCGTCTCCTTTAGAATTTTGGTATTTTCCAATGTTACGGTAGTGTTGTCCTTCTCGCTATTGCGTGACATACACTGGTCAGTCTGGTTCCCGACTTTTTTTTTGTGGCATTTATGTGGCAGTCTTTTGCTTTTCCTCCAGTCTGGTGTGTTAATTAGGTAGTTCACGTCACTGACCTTTTTCCCTACACGGTACAGGACATTGGATCTGACTTGTAGGGATTCACCTGGTCCTCTGGTTTAAACACTCGAGCTGCAGCCTTTTTGTCTACCTGCCTTTTCATGTTTTACTGAGATACTTTCAGGTGTGCCTTCACTACAGCATAGGCTTTAAAAAGTCTCATGAAAAGTGAATACTTAATCTGGCAATGAGGTTTCTTCCCTTTGATCCTGGAATTTTTCCTTGATAAATTTCAGGGGGCCTTTCGCCTCATGTTCAAAAACCAATTCAAATGGGCTGAAGCCTGTTGATTCATTTGGTTAATCTCTAGTAACAAACAGCAAAAAAGCTGCTACTTTATCCCAGTCATGGGTGGGTGGGGGGGGGGGGGGGGAGCGGTGGAATCGTGGTAGTATTGTCTGATGGTTTACAGGGTTTGATGGTATTGTTCCAGAGCACCTTGTGATTGTGGGTGATATGCTGAAGATTTCACTTGCTCAATACTAAGGCTCTGTATGACTTGGTACATTTGGGACATGAAATTAGTTCCTTGATCTGACTGAATTTCTTTGGGCAGTCCGTATCAGGTGAAAAGCTGGTTCAGCCCCTCAACTACAGTTTTAGTTGAAATTTCTTCAAGGATATGGCTTCTGGGCTGTATCCATGATGGTTAGGCGGTATTGGTAACCTGCCCTAGTTTTAGGTAGGGGTCCTACGCAATCGACCAGAACTCTGCTGAAGGGCTCTGCGAAAACCAGAATGGGGATTAGTGGAGTAGGCCTGATTGTAGATTGTGATTTCCCAACAGTCTGGTAGATGTGGCCAGTAAAAGTGTCTGCTTTCTGGGCCTGGGTCTTTTGGATACCCACGGGCCCAGCCGTTGGGATTTAATGGGCAATCCTTGAGATCTCTATTTAGGGGGAACTACAATTTGGTGGACCACGCCTCCTCTGCAAGTCGCTGCGGAGGTCTTCATTTCCTCATTATTATTCCATTTTTAAAGTAATAACATTCAGAAATTTTCTCTGCCTCTGTCTCGGAACAGGTGATCTGCGCTCATCTTTTTAAATCAGGGTTTTCTGCTGGGCTTCAGTTAACATCATCCTGGGGATTACCCCAGAAACTGAACTGGACCAGCCAAATAAATGCTGTGGCTACAAGAGCAGGCCAGAGATTGAGAATTTTGCAGCGAGTAACTCACCATCTGTCTCCCCAATGCCTGATCAGTAACTACAAGGCACAAGTCAGGAGTGTGATGGATTGGTGCAGCTCCAACAACACTCAAGAAGCTCGACACCATCCAGGACAAAGCCTATCTGGCACCTATCCACCATCTTCAACATTCACTCCCTTCACCACTGATGCCCAGTGGCAACAGTGTGCATCATCTACAAAATGCACTGCAGCAACTCACCAAGGCTCTTTCGACAGCATCTCCAAACCCCTGACCTCTACCACCTAGAAGGACAAGGGCAGCAGATGCATGGGAGCACCACCACCTGCAAGTTCCCCTCCAAGCCCCACACCATCCTGATTTGGAACTATATTGCCATTCCTTCACTTGCTGGATCAAAATCCTGGAATTTCCTTCCTAACAGCATTGTTGGTGTAACTACATCCCAAAGAATGCAGTGGTTCAAAAAGGACGACTCTCCACCACCTTTTCGAGGGCATTTGGGGATTGGCAATAAATGCTGGCCCAGCCAGCGGCTCCCACATCCCACGAATGGTATCTCCTCCTTATCTCCAAAATATGTTTCAGCCAGCCAGACCTCTGGGGTCCTCTGGCTGAATTACTGCCTCAGCTTGCTCTGGTGGAGCTTACTTAGCTATGGACCTCATTACCACAGTCGGGAGTATTCCATGGACTTGCTCATGGAGATCTGTTCCGTCTCCTTGGCTTCATTTGACTGTTTTAAGACCACTGGGGCTGCTCCAACCTTGCCACCAGCTGATTCATTGCTTAGCAGCAAATCTATATGGCCACAGGCAGGTTAGCAACAATCCCTATTGTCACACTAGGTCACACTGTAGGTGGACCTGATATCGGGCACACAGGTGTGTGCCCTTCAATGTCTTTTACTAGGACCTTTGCCTTTAGTGAGCTCTCTGGTGAAAAGGTCATGCCTTTATCATCCAGCATTAAGTATTGAGTGGCACGTGTACGCCTGAGCAAGACAATGGACTTGCATCTCTCATCGGAGAGGTATGGAGACACCTTTCCATTTAAAATAAAAAATCCTGGTAACCCTCAGGAATTATTTCTGTTTCTTCCACATCTGTGGCAGTATTCTTTAAGGAATCCATCACTGGTTAGGGTCACAAGCTTGTCTGCCTTGCTATTTGCTGGGGCACCCTTTTCTAGGCCACTCTTGTGAACTCCCACGCACTCACTGGCCTCCCCTTCAATTTCCAGCAGTCGGCTTTCACATGCCCTGCTTTGTTATAATGGAAACATGCAGGTCTGTGGAAAATATTCCTACCCTTTGCACATCCTTTCTTGACCAGTGGAGGGATCCCTCCGTTCTCTCACTCTTTCCTTTCCACTAGCATCCTATCTTTTCTCATTATTCCATTTTCTGCCCTTCCCGAACCTCTGGGGATTACTATGGGAGGATTTTCCTTGATAAAAGGATTTATGGGTGAGCTCATACGCTGCCATTGTAGCAGCTTCTCTCACCCTTGTGACCTTTTGTTCCTTACTATGGGTATTTATGTTGATGGGAATACGTTTTTAAAATTCTTGTAAGATTACCCCTCTCATTGTCATAGAGGCCTAACCTGAGAGATCGTATCCAGCAATTAAAACCCATGTGTTTAACTCTTCCAAATTCAATCAAGGTTTGGGCAGGTCTTTTCCTAGCATTTTAAATGTGTCGATTGACTTTAGTGTCTAACTGGTATGCATTTAAGATAGCAGTTTTAGTCTTTAATTGAGGGAGCTCTCTTCTGATAACATGCAATGAACTTCACGAGCGCTACCCAACAATTCGCCTTGTAAAAGGAGTGTCCAATATTCTTTTAGCCATTTTAGCCTGATAGCTATTTTCTCAAAGGTGGTAAAATAGGATTCAACCTCTTCCTCATTAAATTTTGGCACTAATTGTGTGTCTCATAACATCAAAGCTTTGCTCTGGATTGGGGATAATTGAATTGCTGGTGGTGTTCTCGCTTGTGTGATTGCAGCCTAACTGAAATTGTCTCGCCACTGCCTCTCTTTGCATCCTTCCCTTTTGAAATTATAATTCTGTTGCCTCTTTTTCCTTTTGAAATTCCAATGTTTGCATTTCAAATTGAATTCTAGCTAGGACTATTTTATTCAGACTCTGGTTTCATGCCCGTTTCCTCTAGTTCTGGGGTAAGATTAAAATGGCTAGCTAGATTCTTAAGTATTTCAGGTTTCTTGGTTTTTTGTTTGAAAATGACTCCCACCTGCCGAGCTACAGCTTTTAAATCTTCACTACTAAATTGATTTAATGTATTGTACAATGCTTCTCCCTACTCTACAAATACTTTAGCATTGAATGTGGCCATGTCTTTTGATTTTAGCACCGTGGAGAAAGAAAAAGTACGAGAAAATTTACTTATTTGATTCCTAAAATTCCTTTTGTTTCTAAATTTCTGATCTGATGTTTCAGAATCCTGGCTTCAAGCCCCCAATCTGTTAAGGACAGATGCATCATGGTGTGGGTGATTTCCACTTTTACCTCTCAGCTGACCACAGATAGTGGTTTCAAAAGTGTTTGAGCCCCTGAATGTTTTAAGGGTCAAATAAATAGACTAATGACAGGTTGTCTCGTAGGCTTAAAAAAAAAAGACAAATCTTTACACCATAATTGGAATATTCGTGACCTCACCCACTCGTGCACTCACACGAGAAGATAGTGTCACATTAGAGTCCAGTTTTTTTATTTTAAAAAAAAAACTTTAGAAGCATTTTGGGAGGAAATGTTTCAGTGGTGCAGGCCTGAATGTTCATTGTCTTGAAAAGGATGAAGTGTTATGGCTCCTTGTAGTTGAGCTTTAATCCAAAGTCGATAGTGGGAAATCCCACTTCATTTTCGCAGATAGGGAGTTCCAAAATCACCTTGCAATTTCTCTGCTGCAGTAGTTAAAAGATGTTGTCAGCAGGGCTCCTACTTAGCTGGAACTGTCTCAGCTGTTCTGGCTATTCATTGGCTGTTGCTCCCCCTCTCTCCAGACAGATATCTTTTTAAGGTAAAAACTTATCAGGTTGGGGTGTCAGTCAGGTGACTAAGGGCTCTCCCCTGGGGGATTCATAAAATGTGCCAGGATATGGGAACCATTGTTACATGATGGCATCTGAATGTAGTTCATTTTGTAAATAGGTATTATTTCACATCTATTATTTTGGCCTTGGCTTTGAAGTCAGACTGTCTGCAAACATCTTTGTGAGCTCCATTCCTGCAGATAGGCGTTGTTAGCATGGAATGGGCTGTTTCTCCACTTGTGTGTTTTCCTCAAAGTTAATTCAGACATGAATAATGGGTTTTGTCGTATTCAGCCAAGCATGCTTATTGACAGGGTAGGTGGGGTCACCTGACTTCTACTACTTTTTGTCTGTGGCACAAATGTGTTCATTGTTTGTAGCTCAGTTCAACAGTTGACTTTTATTTCCTAATTCCTCCAGTTCATCTCATATTTCATCACTGTTCCCTTTATGTGTGTAACAGTGGCGCAGTGGTTAGCACCGCAGCCTCTCAGCTCCAGCGACCCGGGTTCAATTCTGGGTACTGCCTGTGTGGAGTTTGCAAGTTCTCCCTGTGTCTGCGTGGGTTTTCTCCGGGTGCTCCGGTTTCCTCCCACATGCCAAAGACTTGCAGGTTGATAGGTAAATTGGCCATTAGCAATTGCCCCTAGTATAGGTAGGTGGTAGGGAAATATAGGGACAGGTGGGGATGTGGTAGGAATATGGGATTAGTGTAGGATTAGTATAAATGGGTGGTTGATGGTCGGCACAGACTCGGTAGGCCGAAGGGCCTGTTGCAGTGCTGTATCTCTAAACTAAACAAAACAAAATTGTTTTTGCATAACTTGAGTTTTTTGAGGTCAGAGGATTGATGAGGGTGATCTAGTTGATGTGTATATGGATTTCCAAAAGGTGTTTGACAAAGTGCCACATAATTGGATTGTCAGCATGGTTGAAGCCCATGGAATAAAAGGGAAAGTTGCAGCATGGATACGATGTTTACTGAGTGACAGGAAGCAGTAGTGGTGACCGTTTTTCAGACTGGAGGAAGTGGGGTTCCTCAAGGGTGATTATTTGGACACTACTTGATCTATATTAATAATCTAGACTTGGGTATGCAGGGCACAATTTCAAAATATGTGGATGTGACAAAATTTGGAAGTAAAGTGGACTGTGAGGATCATGATTGACTCCAAATAAACAAAGGCTGGTGGAATGGGTGGACACGTGGCAGATGCAATTGACTGCAGAGAAGTGCAATGTGTTGCATTTTGGTAGGGAGAACTAGGGCAGTGTAAACTGGAGAGTACAATTCTAAAGAGGGTGCAGGAACAGAGACACTTGGGGCTAAATGTGCACGAATAGTTGAGGCTGGCAGGACAGGTTGAGAGTATTAGAGGGTACAGAAAAGATTTGAGAATTGTTCCAGGGACAAGAGATATCAGTTACGTGAATAGACTGGAGAAGTTGGGGTTGCTCTCCTTGGAGAAGAGGTTGAGAGGAGATTTGATAGAGGTGTTAAAAATCATGAGGGGCCTAGATAGTGTAGGTAGAAATTGTTCCCATTGGCAGAAGGGTTGAGAACCACAGATTTAAAGTGATTAGTAAAAGAGCTAAAGGGTTAGAATCTGGAATGCATTGCCTGTGTGTGTGGTGGAGGCAGATTTGATGATTTTCAAAAGGGAGTTCAATAAGTGCCTGAAGGGATAGAATTTGCAGGGCTGAGTGGAACTAGTTAAATTGCTTTTGCAGAGAGCCTGCACAGACTCGACAGGCCAAATGACCTCCTGTGCTCTTGCCATTCTATGATTATGAATAATGAGAGAGATTGAGAAGTTGTATTTGTGCTATTGCTTAAATATGGGTTCGTTGACTTGGATGCAATCAGTATTTTTAAGTTAGAATAAGCAGTGTGCTTTGTCAGCTGGTAGGGCAGTAATTATTTTTCTGTGCATGTGCAAGCTTAAATCTAATAAAATCTCAATCTCAAACCAGTTTGATGGCTGCAATAAGTCAGTGGATAGCAAAAGTTTTTTTAAAAAAAAATCAAGAGCTTATCAGCTAGCAGTTTCTCTTTGCAATCCTTTGCACTTGCAAAGCAGATGTTTGTATAAACTATGGACCATGTCTAGGGCCTGCAAGGCTCACTATTGCATCTCAGGATTTTACACTGAGCACTGGATCTACAGATAAGATCTTTCTAGCTGTTCCAAAATAGAAGTGAGACATTAAGCCATGGTTTGGTAATAAGTATGTGCATGCTTTGGAGGCCCAAGTGTCAGATGCCTGTAGCTGTTATCCTGTTTGAAATCCAATCCATGGCAGTGGAATGGAAACCTAAACTGCCAACTATGTTAATTGGCAAACTCAAGTCTAATTCCTTATGAACGTGGGTAAGCAATGCAGAACTGCTCAGAAATGTGCAGTAAATCTGTAGTCTCATTGAGGAGCTATAAAGATTGTTAGGATGGGCAAAGAATGCAAGGAACTCTTAGATTATGTATTAAGGAGCCTCATCTGGCAGAGCAAGAGGAGTTTTGCACTCCATCTGCTCAGTGTACCTGGTTGTAATAGTTCTGATGCTGATTGATTATGCTAAAAGGCTTTACTACCAGAACATTATGATCCTTTAATTATGAGCAGAAAGTTTAAGGGAAGGTCAGTACTTTTACACAATTTATTAGGTTGTATGATCTGAGCTTTCAAATTCAAGACTTGCTGACTTACATGATGCATCTTAAGCTGTAAATTACATTCCTGTACATTGTGAAGAATGTATTATACTGGAGAAGAAATGGGCCACTTGCATTTAAAACTACTGCCCCTTTGTCCCATCAATTTAGGCTGGCTTTGAACCCAAGTCCCAGATGTGGAAGTCTCTTTTTAGCTGTAAAGGTTCTAAGTGAAATGAGCATTAGTCTAGTTTCTCTAATGGCCTTAATTTGGTAACCAAATTAAATGTTTTTTTTAAAGAAAAAGTGAAATAGAATGTTACACTGGTGCAGCATTGTGTACTCAAATTGGGATTAAGACACTATATTGGGACTGAATAGAGGATTATTGATTAGTACCTGGCCTGTCCCTGGATGCCTCTTGTGAAAAATTTTCTTTCACGAGCACTAATGTCCTTCATTGCATAAGTGTGAGGTTAAAGAAGTGTAAATGGTCAGTTTGATCAGAGATGAGCATGAGATTTTTTGATTGAGGCATGTTATGCTGCTTTTGAATATGCACATAGCTCGTTTTAATTGAGGTGCTCAAACGCCCTTTAAATTCTTAGCATCTCGTTGATTAGAAGTCAACTCATTATGCAAGAGAACAGCTTTAACAGACCAGTTTACATTCCTTTTCATGCACCAGTGCTTGAGGTAACACATTTTCTCTTTTTTGTTTTAATTTTGGAAACTTAGGAAATTTTTAGTTTTCTCAGTGGGAACATTGTTAAACTGACTTAACTGGTTTTAATAGTTGTACTGCTTTCTTTAATTTATTGAAAGTGAATCAGAATGCCAAAATCTTTAATCAAATATTTTCTTGGGTTGAATAGATTTTTAAAAATAAATGCTTGAGTGAAATATACATGTTGCCTTCTGTGTAGTGAGAATGGACAGTGGAATTTGCTTTCTCAAAGGCTGTCAACCAGTACCTGTGATTTTGAAGATGAACTTGCAGGCATTCAGGTCTAGGATCTTGCACGCGTACTAAACTCAGCCTCGCTCAGTTGGTTTAATCTGAGCAGTTTCATTACTGTAATTACTCTGAATATTACTGTACAAGGGGAGGTGGTGGCATAGTGGTCATGTCACTAGACTAGTAATCCAGAGCCCAGGATAATGCTCTGGGGACATGGGTCGAATCCCACCATGGCAGTCGGTGAAATTTGAATTCAGTGAATAAATATGAATTTTTTTTTTTTTAAAAAGCTAGTTTAATGGTGACCATGAAACCATTATCGATTTTGTTGTAAAAACCCATCTGGTTCATTCATTTCCTTTTTGAGGAAAGAAATCTGCTGTCCTTACCTGGTCTGGCCTACATGTGACTCCAGACCTACAGCAATGTGGTTGTCTCTTAACTGCCCTCTGAAATGGCCTAGCAAGCCACTCTGTTCAAGGGCAATTAGGGATGGGCAATAAATGCTGGCCTTGCCAGTGACGCCCAAATCCCACAAAAAAGAATTTAAGAAAGGTGAGTTTTATTTCATCTGGCTGTTAGAATCCAAACATCTACCAAACCATTTGTTGATACTAAATTGTTGCAAAGATATTGATTATATAAACTTTGGTTATTTCCCTTAAGTTGCTAGCAGTACAATACATTGCAGTGAAATAAGCTGTTCAAATTTAAACCAGAGTCTTTCTAACTAAAGCACTGGAAACCTGGATGACTCAAGATCTATTTTATATTTTGTTCCTTGAATAGTGTTTCTGCATTTGCTTTTTAGTGCTAGTTTTGTTGCACACCTATTACTATAATATGGGTTCTCTGACCAAATTTCTTTTTCATTTTGCAGTCTAGCATCTCTGTTCCAAATGTTGATGACCCAGAAGCTTTCCCAGCTCTGGCCTAAGTGGATGTCGTCAGCCTGGCCTGAAGTCCTCGGGGGGCCCCCTCTATGAGGCTTGCATGCTTAAGGAACCCTTCTCAACTATATTAACAGAAAAAAGGAAAAAAAAAGACTCTCATCCATGCCATTCACACCTATGAACTGTCCACAAGGAATTGTTGAAATGGACTTCTCTTGCTACACAGAAGCAACAAATATTGGTAGCTGGTTTTATATCTCAAAAAAAGTAAATGGTAGCAGAGGAAAAAAGCTGTTTTCATAATAAATTTTCAGAAATTATGCATTCTTCATGGATTGATACTTTTTTTGTATTGCTGCTTGAAAATATGCATTTCCAAGCTCGAAATATAGGTGTGAAGAGTGTGTATCAATGAATTCCAGTGGGGTGCTTTATTTCAACACATACAGAATCCTCTTGCCTTCATCAGATAAATTCTATCCTAATGCAATTTAGTATGCTGCTGATCTGGTGCAGTAAGTTTTGAGGAAATGTGTCCCTGTGTACAAATGGAAAAAGTACGACCTGTCTCAGAAGATATTTTCCTGGGAGGAAGTTATCCTTTTGTAGTTTGACTTTGCAAGGGCTAGGATTCCACTGCTTCCCCATTGTTGCAGATCCTGAATATTTGCTGAAAGATCATTTTAAAAATATTTTGGCTAATGGAGCAGCTATCACTAAAATGGACACTGGTTCATACCAATTTTTTAATTTTAAGTATCGTTACAAGTATTAAGAGTACTGTAGTAGTTCTGTTACTGGACTAGTAATCCACAGGCCTGGACTTGTGATCCAGACTCATGAATTCAAATCCCACCATGGCAGCTGGGGAAATTTAAATTCAGTTAATTAAATAAATCTGGAACAAAAAGCAAGGTTCAGTAATGGCGACCGTGACAAGACCGGATTGTCATAAAACCCCATATGGTTCATTGTGTCCTTTAGGGAAGGAAATATGCTGTCCTTACCAGGTCTGACCTACATGTGACTCCAGACCCACAATAATGTGGTTGACTCTTAACTGGCCTCTGAAATGGCCTAGCAAGCCACTCAGTTGTATTCAAGAAGGTGACTCACCACCACCTTTTTAACAGGTAATTAGGGATGGACAGTAAATGTTGAGCCTTACCAGTCCCCATGAATGAATTTTAAACCCAAACTTCTCTTACTCTTCCCTGCCCTTTTCTAATCCACTCTATTCATATACAGGCCTCACTAGATCATGCGCCATGTGTCTCTGGAAGGATGATAATAGTGTTCCTGGGCCTTTGCCAAATAGTGTTGCATAGCCATCTGTTGCACCACTGTGTCCAAACAGCTCTACTTTGGCGGCATCTATTAATACCTCACCTGCTCTCCTCCTCCAAGTGCTGAAAGGAGACTGGGCACTCTGCACAGCAACCTCCATTACTACTTTAAGGCACTGGATTTATACTCTGAAATTGCTGAGCCACCTTGATGGTGTGGCTTCTTTAAGTTTTTAATATTTATGGTAACCCTGAAATACTGGAAAGAAAAATTTCAAAACAAATGCTGTAATATGAAAGTCTAACGTGTCTGTTGCTGAAGTTTCAATAAAGGAGTACTTTTGAATTGTTACCAAAACAAGTGAGGTACCATTTTGCATGTCGATTAAAGTGAAATGGTATTTCACTTTTTAAATCTACAAATCCCAACTTCAATATACACATCTTGTTTATATTTTTGTTTGTTTTCCCCAGCAAGCTAAAATGGCTTGTGTAGTTGCCAGATAAGAAATTGCTAGTTTTTTTGAACCTAGAATGACCTTTAGATGCAAGCAATATGGCTATTTATTAGCATGCTGCAAAAAAATGTGGCATTCACAAACTGGTAACCAATGAAATCTGTTGTGTATTGTTACAAGTTTGCAACAGCAGGAAGATGTTTTGTGTGGCTTATTGGCTTTATTGAATGATCTTTTCTCAGTTCAGTGGTGTAATGAGTCAGACCTTGGTCTTTGACTTCTTGGATGATGGGATGAGTATCTTAATTTTAGTCAGTTTCTTGGAAGGCAAGAACTTGAAGTACAAAATTGCCCATAACTTAGTACTATAACAAGTTGGAAATGTTAGTACCAGGAAGATCAAGGTGGGTAATAAACGCGAAACTGGCAATTATCTTCCGATGTGGGGTTAAGGTTATTGGCGTAAAGTCGGAAAGACATTTTCGAACTGCTGTACCTGGCTTTGGATTGTTTGGGGATGCTAGATGTTCAAAAAAGGAAATATTCACGTTTTAAAATTCCATAAATTTCATTCAAAAACACTGTTGAATGCCAACATCTAGCTAGTTTAATTGTTGTATGACAGACTTGAGCCAAGGTTATGCAAGAGTTTCTTTTGTACAGTTGTACAGTTTCTTTTTGGGGAAAGATTTCTCTCCAATTACTGGTGAAACATTTTTTACAGGGCAGTCTTTCTGTTCTGTCCTGTTAACCTTGATTCCTCCAGTCGAGATAACAAACCTATAGGTATTAATAGTCATTAACTGTGCTACATTTTATTAATTGTTGGTGATAAGCAATCATTCTTTACTTGAGGTGTACAAGCTCCAGTGTTCCGAACTGCTCTATCTCAGATATTCTAAAAGTAGGTTTTCCATATATCTACTGCAAGATACACTGTTCTAAGCATTGGGATATGCTGGGGTGGAGAACCCACTTGTATGAACCTTATCCCTCCTGTATTGAATGAGGAATGCAATTGAGTATTTCCAATTCATAATGGCCCATCATAGAAAGTTCAGTATTAAATATCAGCTTCTGGGCTGACTGTTGCTTATGGCCTTGGAAGTGACTGAGATGCTAATAAGTGTACAGGTACTACAACCCACTACTGCTGGACTTCGACACTACCTAGGCTGACACTCAATGCAGTAGGAAAGAAATAGTGTGTTTGGGGGGGGGGGGGGGGGGGGTAATCCTTTAGGTGAGTTGTTAACTTGTGATCCTGTGTCTGCTCTGTTTAGGTGATGAAAGATCTCAAGATTTAAGCTAGTTAATTTGCTTTCAGTGTTTGAAAGAGGAATATGTCCTGGCCAACGTTCCTCCATCAACCGCGACCACTAAAATTAGATTAGTTATTCACCTCATTGTGGCAATTTGTGTGTAAAGTGGCAGCTACATTTGCTTTTACATATTACTGTAAAATCACTTATTCTATGCACATTGAAGCATGAAAGCAAGTCCTATAATGTCAAAACAGAAAATATTGGAAGTATTCAGGTCTGGTAACATCTGTGGAGCGAGAAACAGTTAATCATCAGAACTATAATATATATTAGTTTACCTCTTCAAAATAATCTCCTCTTAATCTTCGTTCTCACTAGCACCCAATCTCCAACTTCCCTTTCCTCTCCAAGATCATCATCATGTTCAAGATCTGTGCCCATCTTTACCATAATGATTTGAATTATTTTGATATTTTAGTCTCCACAACACTGATGCAGCCTAAAAATCTTAAACAATATTCAGTGATTCATAATTTCTCCTCAGAGGCTCCGTTCTTAAATAAAGTTAGGTGATACATCTTGCGTCACTGTCTCTTATGATATCCAGCTAAGTGGGACTACTGTCGATTGGTTGCAATGTTACCTATCTTTATCCAGACTATATCTAGTAACAGCTTCTCTCCCTATCCCTGAATTGTAATTTTAAGAGTCTTTTCATTCTGCCCCTCCCAACAAAGATATGTCCTTAACCCGTCTTACTGCCATGAAGCAGCATGTTAGTGACTTTTGCGGATATCGGGTCAGCTTCCACAGCTATGCTGATACACCATTCTATCCATGCACCCCTAAGCTCTCTAACAGATGACTTCTTCAAATTCAGTTTTGGGTGAGCCATAATATCTAACAGCTTAACCATTTGAGTTTTGATATGACTACATCCTCCTATCTGGCCATTCTGGCTTGAATCATGTTCTTGACTGGAGTGACTTGATCCTATTCTGTTTCCAACTCTATAATTTTCTCAATTGCAAAGATCATTACTAATGTGTGTGTATACAGAAAAAAACACTACCTGAGCCCATCATTTGGTGAAACACTCACTTGCAGTTTTGTTGCTTTGTCTATCGATCTGGCCAGCCTAATCTTCAGTCAAACTCTGCTGATATTCTATTTGCCCATCATCCTCTTCCTCGCTGACTACATTGGTTGCTGGTCTGTAATGCCTCAAATTTGAAATTCCCATTTATTTTTTTTAAGTTCCTCCATAGCCTTGCCCATCCCTATCTGTAATACCTTGCAGTGTTCCTGCTTCTGCCATCCGCTCCCACCGTCCCGCTTCCACATATCTATCCTATTTTTCCTGACTGGCCTCTATCTGTCCCAGTATGACTGATCTCAAGATGTCTATTTACAGGAAAATGACTATGTGGATATAAAGGAACACTATCTACCATATACATTGTGGATAAATCATACAATGCTCATGTTTGCAGTTTACAAACTGCAATACATCTGCCTTGTATGTTGGTAACCCTCAAGGTAATCGCATCTGTGCACAAAATAACTCAGTAGTTATAATTAAAATATTGTCAACAAACCTGATGCTTATATACTAGAGGCGCTCTTTTTAATGAGCGCTGTCTGCATGGAACTGTCGTGCATTACTTTTTTTTTCTGTAGTGATTTTTGTTTGGTTTAATGGCTGTCTATTATCGAGTATATAGGAATACATATTTAGCTGCTTGAGCCTATTCTATCATTGTTAGATCATTGCTGATCTGTATCTTAATACCATTTATTTCTCCTTGGTTCTGTAATCCTTAATACACTTTCCTTACAAAAACCTACCAATCTCGGTTTGACATTTTCAATTAGCCTAGCCTCAATAGCTTTTAAGGTGGAGTGGAGGAGGTAGTTCAGATTTCCATTAACCTTTGTGTGGAGAGGTGCTTCCTGACATCACCCCTGAATTGCCTAGCTCTAATTTTAAGGTTATGCCTCCTTGTTCTGGACTCTCTCATCAGTGGAAATAGTTTCTCCCTACTTTATCAAATCCTATAATCATTTTAAAACACATCAGTTAGATCACCCCTTGCATACTTAAGGGAATACACTCTAGTTTATATAAACTATCCTCATAATTTAAACCTTTCAGTTCCAGTGTGCATTCCTTCCCCCACACACGCACCCCTGATGTATCCTTCCTGAGGTGCAGTGCCCAGAACTGAACTCCGTACACCAGATGGGGTTTAACTAGAGTTCTATATAACTAACTTCTACCCCATTTTATATTCCAGTAGCTTGGATATAAAGGCCAACATTTCATTAGTCGTTTTTAAATTATTGTTTGCATATACACTAGCTTTCTGTACGTGAGCCCCTAAATCTCTGCTCCTTCACTGTTCCTAGCTTCTCTTATTTATAAAATACCTGAACTATCTGTCTTGGGTCCCAAGTGGATTACTTTGCACTTAACCACTAAACTCCATCTGCTAGTTTTGCTCACTCAATCTATCAATGCCCTTTTCAATTTTCATTATATTGGAAGTGGTTGAAGTATGAATCATACAGAAATCTGTGAATTTTGTTAGTATATGGTGTATGTGATAAACATTATCTTTGTTAAACTAGGTTTGTCTATATTTAACAGAAGCTGCTTTGTTTTCAAGTTGAAGTTGATTAGAATGCTATTTAAATGCTTGGGAAATGTGTATATTCTGCATTATGCAATGAAAACAGTCTTTGTTGTATTGGTCAGTCAATTTGTGAGAAATGAATCTTGCTAAGGAAAGACTTTTTATTAAAAAAAAAAGTGGTTTGGGTTCAAATCTGATTTGATTTTTACCTATTTAGTCTTTTTATCCAGCAATTGGTTTGCCATAATTGGGTTAATGTAATAGATCTGAGCTAGTCTGTAGTTATCTGTAGTCTGGGGCGGCGCAGTGATTAGCACCACAGCCTCACAGCTCCAGCGACCCGGGTTCAATTCTGGGTACTGCCTGTGTGGAGTTTGCAAGTTCTCCCTGTGTCTGCGTGGGTTTCCTCCCACAGCCAAAAGACCTGCAGGTTGATAGGTAAATTGGCCATTATAAATTGCCCCTAGTATAGGTAGGTGGTAGGGGAATATAGGGACAGGCGAGGATGTGTAGGAATATGGGATTAGTGTAGGATCAGTATAAATGGGTGGTTAATGGTTGGCACAGACTCGGTGGGCCGAAGGGCCTGTTTCAGTGCTGTATCTCTAAAATCTAAAAAAATCTATATCCTTTTAAAAGCTGTTCACTTTGCCCTGTATTAGTTTTTCCATACTTGTGTACAAATCAAGCATAAAAACAATGCAATTTAAGGTTTACAACAAAAAGTATTGCTCCCTACGTTGCTGCATGATGTATCAAATGGCTTTCTATCCTAGTGTTTATCCCTTCCCATTCCACTAGGAAGTGTGAAGGATGGGCCTAAATCTGGTGTTGGCACGCCCTAGGAACAAATTGAGACTTGCTTAGGTAAGTTTCTGTTTAAATTGTTGGTATGGGTCTATGCTGGCAATCCAGTATTTATTTCCCATCCCTTGCTACCCTTTAGGACAGATGTTAAGAGTCAACCACGTAGTGTGGAACTGGAGTCGCATGTAGGCAAGACCAGGTAAGGGCGATGGGTTCCTTTTCCTAGAATTACAGGATCTTCGAGTATATATTTGGCCTGTCGTGCTTGATTAGTCCCTGAAGGACATTGATGAACAAGTTGGATTTTTGCAGCAATCCAATAGCTTGTGTGGTCATTTCCTGGTGCTAGTCCACAAATTGTCAATTTTATTGAATTCATTTTCGCAACTAATGGAATTAAATTACATCACCTGTGTTGCTAGTCAGGTACTAACTATGATCACTAGGCTACTGTATTGTAAATCATTCAATAAGGTAATAGCATTTCAGTATTTCTATTTATAGGATAAAGGTAACCTTTTTCCTATTGTAGGGGATTAAGCCTAAACTTTAAAGTGATAAAAATCAACCTTCTCAGCAGGGAGGAGAGAAAATTGGAGGGAGATTCACACTTAATATCACCTAGCAGCAGGTTACAGGAGACTTTAGTAGTACTGAAAGCAGGCTGTAAGGTCAGGTAAGTGAAGAAAAAGGGCACAAAATAGAGGTATCTAGAACTGCGGCTCTTATTTTTAAAAATAAGAAATTCACCCACTTATTTTGATAACTAACAAAAATATTCAATTCCAATTAAAACTGACTTGCAATTACTGTGTCCAATGGCATAAGGGAGCTGAATTTAAAGAGCAACAGATATTGTAAAGAAGGATGTGGAATATAATTTATTCAGTGGAGCGACCTGATCTCAACATGACACTTTGACGGTCAGTAAAAGTTCATGCTCATGAGAAATTAACTTGATTACATAAAAGCTAAGCTTTTTACTTGAAAATTGTATTTTGCTTTCCTAATCTTGTGTGATAAGTAATGTAATGCTTCATTAGTGTGGAAATCCTGCATTGTTGGTCACTTACAATCATTAAAGGAATTCTTAATGAAAAGTTGTGGCAAACTATGCACAATGGCGTGAGGAAAAGGGATAAAAATTGTGTGCTTGTATTTCTATCCACTTGTGTCATTGACTTATTTTTTCAGTGAAATGAAAAGGCTCGTCTTTTTTTCTTGGACCGTATTTTTTAAAGCACCTCAAATGTTCTTTTAGTAACAGGTTAAATAAGCTGCCTCACATTGAGGGGCATGCAAACAAATTTGGAAGAGGTGGAATGCTAAAGGATATTAAGGGAAGATTGAGTAAATATTGGAAATGGGAAGGTGCAGGAGAATAGGAATGGTTTTGGATTGCTGTAACAAAGATGGGCTTTATGGACCAAATGGTCTCCTGTGCTGTAAATGAGTAAAATGTTCTGGTTTATGATGAAGGGTCCTTTGAGGAGACCACATGAATTTTATTTGGTTAATCAGTTGCTGGATTAGTGTTTTTTTTTAATCAAAGGTGTTTTAGCCTAAATTCTGAATGGTGCAAGTGAAGGGGCAGAAAGCATTTTAATGGGAAGGTCGTGTATTGGTTCATTTCAGTCAAATGTTTTCCCTGTAATATTTTGCAGTTGGATTTCATTTACAAAATTACTACTTACCTGTGTTCTATGGCTTTAGTTTAATCATCACCTACAGTTGAATGCATAGGACTTTACTGAAAAAAGATTTGTTTGAAAAATAGAGTCTCCATGTTTCATTACTCGAGATTGCTTAAGGAAATTCAGCTAAACAACAGTATCTGCCATGGTATAACCTTTCTGCCATTTTTAAGTTCCAGAGGATTTGATTTATAGTACCTATTTTTATTAAAAGGATTTCCCTTCAATCCGCTGCAGCATATTTCAGTTAACTTCACTAATCTCAGTTCATAAATGTCTCAATATCATTCAGAGTGCACTGAGACTGGAACACACCTGAGTTCCAAAATATATCAGTACACTATACAATATTACATGCAATATAGAAAATTAGGGGATAAACAAGTGATTTGTAACCTAATGGTAAGGCCTAAATTCTTGCAGTTGACTGCATCATTCTGTTTAGTTACAGCACTATAAGTCATTTCTAGGTATCCATTATAGAAGACATCCTTCAATGTTACCCGTCTTGGAAGAAATTCAAACATGCTGGAATACCTGTCGGAGTGCAAGTTACTCTTGAGTATCTTGTGCAAGTGGCTATTGATCTGAGCGTCCAAGGATGCACTGTTTTCTTGTGGGGTCATGCGATAGCAATGTGGAGTAGGAATTGACAGCTGATGACGTATCAAATTATTAATGTATCCAGCACAAAACATCTATTTGTGCTGTTAAAAATCTTTCCTTTGCAGTTCATTGAAAAAAAACTTACTGAATTTAAATGAATCAGTTGTAAATCCGAATAGCTATGTTGTATGAGAGCCAAATGCATTTGTAGTGGACTGTTTCACATCGATGCAATTCAGAAGGTTTGCATCAGAATATGTTTGCATAAAAAATGCACAGCAGTGGTTTGCAGAAGTAAAATAAAGCTTTGCAGTTGGGAAAAGAACCATTTGAAATCATTCAGCTGGGTATTCTATGTTTTGTTTTCCAGTTCTCTGTCCTACACAATTAAAAGCGTTAATGCTAACGGGTACAGCTGGAAGAATGTCAGCAACATTGATAGCTTGCACAAGTGGTCATTCTTCATTTGTGAGCTTAAACAGTGGCATTTGGCAGGCTTTTGGACCATTGAGCTTGATCACGCTCTCGAGGCATCCACACACCATCTTCCTAAGTAACGTGTGTGAGCAGCCCTCTGATTCTTTGGCAAAGTGGTCATTCTTTGATTCTCTATCCCAATGGTTAAACCTGCTGATATTTGCTAGTTAGGCTAACAGACTGATCTTTAACTGCCAGCCACCATATATGCTTTCAAGCAGTTGTCACTTGCTAATGTTCAAAAGCTCTCTAACAATTGCGCTCCTCTGCACCCCCTATCCCACCAAGTCTAGGGGAACTGATGATGGCTGCTCCTCATGGCCTCACACTTAAGCATTCACCCCAGTCCAACATCCATCTTTGCGACCTGAAATCTAACATATGCAGGCTTGGGTGCATATAGTGTGCAACCAATTTAGACCATTGCCAGTTTTGTCTTGAAAGCTTCAAGCAAGTTTGCCTCTTATCCCATAATACTCTAGCTTATTCCCAGTTTTCCCCCAGACACAACTCTGTTCCTCACCACTTGACTACTCTCTTGGTTTCATACTTGCTAATGTCATCCCTTAGTCTGGCATTGTTTTACCCGTTAAAACTGCTATCATTACCGTTGTCCTTTTTTAAAAAAAAAGTTTTCACCCAATCTCTCAACATTTCCATTTCTAACTTTTTCCCTCAAGTCCTTGAATTATTGTCAATCAACTTCATGCTGCTCCCATCAGTCTGACTCCCTTAAAACTAGTCTATATTTCACTCTAGGCTTGGCCAATATCACCAATGATCTGTTTTCCTTCATTACCTCTAGGCAATGGCTCACTTGATCTTGCTGCATTGACTATCCTTTTTGGCCTGCCTCTGAGACTGCTTTTTCATGCTCTCACCTTACCTTGTCACATCTGCAGAAGTTTCTGGTGTGCCCTCTGTTCAGTTTTTGATCTTTCCTTCATCTGTATAATGCTGTGCAGCAAATTATCTGTAAAAGTAGGATCAGCTAACAATATCCAGTTTTATTCATACATTGCTGTGCATTGAATCCCATGAGCCAGAATTATTTCTACCTGAAGCTCTGCTTAACTGAAGCCATCCTATTTGAACTCTAACAACTTTTCCATGTAGCCTTGATTTTCTCCCTGTTCCAGTTCCTACTTTAGGCTAAAGTAAAAGGTGTGCAACCTCATTCTCCTATTTGAAAAAAGCATAGGACACCATATCCAGTTAGAGATGTAATACTTTTTAAGCAAGTAAAAAGGGAGGTGGGCAGAGAACAAAAGGGAAGGTCTGTGATAGGATGGAAAACTGGAGAGCTTCAATGACTAGAGTTGGTGGTGCAAGGCCAAAGGGAGTGATGATAGGCCAAGTAAAAGGATATGGCCAGACAGAGGAGGTGTGAATGGCAGAATGATGAGCAGCTGTCGTTTGAAAGCAAAAAACAGCAAGACTAAAACCTGCAAAGAAAAAGGCAACAAAATGGGGGAAGAGATTATGGTCTGAAATTGTTGGACTCTGAGTCCAGAAGGCTGGAAAATGCCTAATGGAAAGATGAGGTGCTGTTCCTTGAGCTTACATTGAGCTACATAGGAACTCTGCAAGAGGCCAAGGACAGAGGTTAGCGTGAGAGCAAGGCGGAGAATTAAAATGACAGATGACCGGAAATTTGGTCAGACTTGTGGACTGAATGGAGGTGTTTGCAAAGCTGTCTCTCAATCTGTGTTTGGTATCCCAGTGTAGAGCAGACTGCATTGTGTGCAGTGAATCAAGAAGCATACCTGAAAGGGGCCTTGGATGGTGAGGAAAGAAGGTAAAAGGGCAGGTGTTGCATCTCCTGTGCTTGTGTGGGAAGGATACAGGGTGTTTTCGGTGACTGATGAGTGGGCCAGGGTATTGTAGAGGGCGTGGTCCTTCCAAGTGCTGAAAGGGAGGGGAAGAGAAGATGTGTTTGATGCATCACTCCAAAGGTGGTGAGAAATGGCAGATGATCCGTTGAATACGATGGCTGTGGGGTTGAAGATGAGGACAAGGAGAACCCTATCATGGTTCTGGGAGGAAGGGGTAGGGGTGAGAGCAGAAGTGTGGGAAATGGGATGGACAGGGTCAAGGACCCTGTCAACCTTGGTGGAAGTGGGAATCTTCAGTTGAATTCACTAGAACTGGGGTGCCTGCTGTCCTCCTCACTATACCCCTTGACCTTGTGGCCCTATCGCTTTGCTCTGACTTACAGATCCCACTGTGACATTAATCACATCACCCTGCTCCAGTTTGCACTGTCCTTCCAATTTATGCCTCTTGTTTCTTCTCTAGAAGTTGTAAAACCTTCAGCAATCAAGCCTCTACCCTTTTGACATTTTTATCCTAAATCCTTGCAATTTGCTGAAACTTTAGCCAGCTTCAAAATTCTCTTCAAACAAATGCTTGAGTTAAACTAATGGTACTGGATGGTCCACTGGATTAACTGCACTGTTCTTTCACTTCTTGGACTTGGGTTTGAAATGAGACCGGATGGACGGAATGAAGTTTTCCGCTTTGTTGGCTAGAAGGTGTCCGCCTTGGCTGTGGTAGCATTGTTGTGGTCAAGGAGACGATCTTATGACTTCAGGAGGAAGTTGGATGGTTACCTGAGAAATAAACTTGCAGGGCGACAGAGATAGAGCTGGAGAGTGGCACTGACTGCATAGTTCCGTAGAGAGCTGACATGGACTCGATGGGCCAAATGGTCTTTCGTGTCGTAAATGACTGACTGACTCAAGGTCATGCCTTCATATCCCATTCCAGAGACTTGATCACATTAAGTGCAGTACTGAGGGAGTATGTACTGCTGCAGGTGCTGTCTTTCAGGTAAGACATTAAAATGAAGTCCTATATTGCAAAAGGTATTTAATTCCAGTCATAACTATTAAAACTAATTCAATTAATAAATCTGGAATTAAAAAGCTAGTCTAATGGCCATGAAACCATTGTCGATTGTTGTAAAAACCCATCTGGATCACTAATGTCTTTTCGGGAAGGAAATCTGCTGTCCTAACCTGGTCTGGCCTACATGTGACTCCAGACCCACAGCAATGTGGTTGACTCTTGCGTGCCCTCTGAAATGGCCTAGCAAGCCACTCAGTTGTACCTAACTGCTACAAAGTCAATAAAAAGGAATGAAACCGGCCGGACCACCCAGCATCGACCTAGGCACCAGCAACAGCAAACCCAGCCCTGTCGACCCTGCAAAGTCCTCCTTACTAACATCTGGGGGCTTATGCCAAAGTTGGAAGAGCTGTCCCACAGACTAGGCAAGCAACAGCCTGACATAGTCATACTCCCAATCATACCTGACGATGTCCCAGACACTATCACCATCCCCAGGTATGTCCTGTCCCGCTGGCAGGACAGACCCAGCAGAGGTGGCGGCACTGTGGTCTACAGTAGGGAGGGAGTTGCCCTGGGAGTCCTCAACATTGACTCTGGACCCCATGAAGTCTCATGGCATCAAGTCAAACGTGGACAAGGAAACCTCCAGCTGATTACCACCGACTGTCCTCTGTCAGCTGATGAGTCAGTACTGCTCTATGTTGAACAGCACTTGGAGGAAGCACTGAGGGTGGCAAGGACACAATGTACTCTGGGTGGGGGACTTCAATGTCCATCAGCAAGAGTGGCTCGGTAGCACCACTACTCACCGAGCTGGCTGATCCTAAAGGACATAGCTGCTAGACTGGGTAGGTGGTGAGGGAACCAACAAGAGGGGAAAACATACTTGACCTCGTCCTCACCCATTTGCCTGCCGCAGATGCATCTGTCCATGATAGTATTGGTAGGAGTGACCAATGCACAGTTGTGGAAATTAAGTCCTGCCTTCACATTGAGGATACCCTGCTTTGTGTTGTGTGGCCCTACCACCATGCTAAATGGGATAGATTTCGAACAGATCTAGCAATGCAAAACTGGGTATCCATGAGGCGCTGTGGGCCATCAGCAGCAGCAGAATTGTACTCAACCACAATCTATAACCTCATGGCTCGGCATATCCCCCACTCTACCATTACCATCAAGCCAGGTGACCAACCCCGATTCAATGAAGAGTGCAGGAGGGCATGCCAGGAGCAGCACCAGGCATAGCTCAAAATGAGGTGTCAACCTGGCAAAGCTACAACAGAGGACTGTGTGCATGACAGCTAAGCGATCCCATAACCAACGGATCAGATCTAAGTTCTGCCACATCCAGCCGTGAATGGTGGACAATTAAACAACTAACTGGAGGAGGTGGCTCCACAAATATCCCCAGCACATCAGTGCAAAAGATAAGGCTGAAGCATTTGCAACAATCTTCAGCCAGAAGTGCCGAGTTGATGATCCATCTCGGCCTCCTCCTGAAGTTCCCAGCATCACAGATGCCAGACTTCAGCCAATTCGATTCACTCCGTGTGATACCAAGAAATGACTGAAGGCACTGGATACTGCAAAGGCTATGGCTCCTGACAATATTCCGGCAATAGTACCGAAGACCTGTGCTCCAGAACTTGCAGTGCCCCTAGCCAAGCTGTTCTAGTACAGCTACAACACTGGCCTCTACCCTGCAATGTAGAAAATTGCCCAGGTATGTCCTATCCTGCTTTTTGTCTACAAGTCCAACCCTGCCAATTACCGCCCCATCCGCCTACTTTCAATCATCAGTAAAGTGATCATCAATAGTGCCATCAAGCGGCACTTGCTTCATAACAATCTGCTCAGTGACGCTCAGGTTGGATTCTGCCAGAGCCACTCAGCTCCTGACCTCATTACAGCCTTAGTCCAAACATGGACAAAAGAGCTGAACTCAAGAGGTGAGGTGAGAGTGACTGCCCTTGACATCAAGGCAGCATTTGACCGAGTATGGCATCAAGGAGCCCTAGCAAAACTGGAGTCAATGGGAATCGGGGAAAACCCTCTGCTGGCTGGAGTCATACCTAGTGCAAAGGAAGATGGTTGTGGATGTTGGAGGTCAATCATCTCAGCTCCAGGACATCGCTGCAGGAGTTCCTCAGGGTCGTGTTCTAGGCCCAACCATCTTCAGTTGCTTCATCAATGACCTTCCTTCAATAATAAGGTTAGAAGTGGGGATGTTCGCTGATGATTGCACTATGTTCAGCACCATTCGTGACTCCTCAGATACTGAAGCAGTCAGTGTAGAAATGCAGCAAGACTTGGACAATATCCAGGCTTGGGCTGATAAGTGGCAAGTAACATTTGCACCACACAAGTGCCAGGCAATGACCATCTCCAACAAGAGAGAATCTAACCATCTATCCTTGACATTCAATGGCTTCACCATCGCTGAATCCCCTACTGTCAACATCCTAGGGGTTACCATTGACCAGAAATGAACTGGAGTAGCCATTCAAATACCTTGGCTACAAGAGCAGGTCAGAGGCTAGGAATCCTGAGGCGAGTAACTCACCTCCTGATTCCCCAAAGCCTGTCCACCATCTACAAGGCACAAGTCAGGCGTGTGATGGAATACTGTCCACTTGCCTGGATGGGTGCAGCTCCAACAACACTCAAGAAGCTCGACACCATCCAGGACAAAGCAGCCTGCTTGATTGGCACCCCATCTACAAACATTCACTGCCTCCACCACTGACGCACAGTGGCAGCAGTGTGTACCATCTACAAGATGCACTGCAGCAACGCACTGAGGCTCCTTCGACAGCACCTTCCAAACCTGCGACCTCTACCAACTAGGACAAAGGCAGCAAATGCATGGGAACACCACCACCTGAAAGTTCCCCTCCAAATCACATACCTTTCTGACTTGGAACTATATCGCCGTTCTTTCACTGTCGCATGGACTGCAGCTGTTCAAGAAGGCAGTTCACCACCAACTTCTCAAGGGCAATTAGGGATGGCCACATCCCATGAATGAATAAAATAAAACGAGGTATTATGGTGTGAAAAGTAATGTCTATAGTTTTAGGAAGAGTTTCATTGCATAGAAAAGATCATGACTTATTTATTTTAAAATGAAAATATGGCTACTGAGTCCTGAATATTATAAAATGTCTTTGTTCATTTATACATGTATCAATTGCCTTTTTTATTTCTACTTTACTAGATAATTTTCCTGAATCCATGGCATGGTCCCATGACTCTTCAGTATCTCCCCTATATGGCCATTCTTAATTTCAGCCTAGACATTGAATGTTGGTATGTGGTTGATCATGAGGACCACAGCTGAGCCTGAGTTTGCCCTTGATCAACATCAAAATGTACATTACCAGCAGGAATCACTGACCAGTAAATGGAAACCCTTGTGGATTTTCTCAAACAGCTATATGTGATTCCCAGACACTGGAGGAGTTAATCAAATTAAAACAAATAATGCTGGAAATACACTGCAAGTCTGGCAGCATCTGTGAAGGGAGAAACTGTTACTGTTTCAGGTCTATGTCCTTTTCATCAGGATGATGAAAGAAAATGGGTTATTGAGTGGGAAAAACAAGTAGATGGAATTGGGCAATGGAACTGAAATGGCATGCATACAGAAACATTGGAATTGGCTTTTGAAAGTGGTTTTGGGGGTGGGGGGTTGCTGAAGTGTGATAGGCTTTCTCAGTGGAGTGCAGAGAATGGGGAACAAAGAGCACGCGTATGTTAAAGTGAGGTATGTGAAGAGGTAGGATGGAGTGAGTTCATCAGTCAACATGGTTCTAGTCAGAGTCAGCATTGTTTCAGAGTAGAGCAGAGCCAGTAGATATAGTATACTTTGATTACCAGAAGGCATTTGATAAGGTGCCACGCAATAGGTTAAATTGCAAAATAAGGCTCATGGAGGATTGGTTAATGGACAGGAAGTAGAGTATAGATAAAAGGGGTATTTTCAAGTTGATCAGCTGTAACTAGTGAAGTGCTGCAAGGATCACTGCTGGGGCTTCAGCTTTTTACTATCTATATCAGGGTTGTCCAACCTTTCCTGTGGGTCTTAAATGGGTGGGGGGGGGGGGGGGGGAGGAGACAATTTCAAAAGAATAAGGCATTAAAAATTTATCTTGCTATTATTCAAAACAACAAATATGCATTTTTGAGAAGAAGCTTTAAATGAGATTAATTTATTGACTTACTTTCTCATCACTATGTTGGACACTAATTTAGTGTGATACCTGGCATTTTTTTGCTTGCAGAAGTAATCAATGATTGTCCACGCACTTGTAGCAATGCAGAGTATTCCAGATAGAGTCCATCTCTGTCCCGCTCCCTGACACACTCTCTGACACACTCTCTCCCTGTGTTCCCCCCTCGCAGTGTTGTTCTCTTTCCCCCCCCCCCCCCTTCCGTGTCATCCTCGCTCTGTGTCCCCGTTTTTCTGTTTCCCCCCCCCCCCCCTCACTGTCTTTCTCTCTTTCGTTTTCCCACCCACCCCCGTGTCGTGTGGAAATCGCAGTTAGTGCTCGCATGCAGCAGCTGTCAGCAGTGAAACTGACTTGCGATATTTTTTTAAAAAGCTGATCTGGAAGAAGTCAATAGAAAAATTCTCATCTGTGAAATACATCTGCGGGCTGGAAGGAAACCATCGGTGGGCCAGATCCTGCCCTGGGGGTCGTTAGGGTTGGACAGCCTTGATCTATATTAATGACCTGTATGAAGAGATCAAGGGTAATGTATCCAAGTTTGCTGATGATACAAAGCTAAGTGGGAATGTAAGCTGTAAGGAGGACACAAGGAGGCTGCAAAGAGCTACAGGTCAAGTGACTGGGTAACAAGATGACAGATGGAGTATAATGTGGGCAAGTGTGAAGTTATTCACTTTTGTAGGAAGAATAAAAAATATTTTTAAAAGGCTTGAAATCTAAATGTCAATCTTCAGAGAGACTTGGGTATACTCATCCAATGAGTATAGAAAGTTAACATGCAGGTACAGCAAGCAATTAGGAATGCAAATGGCATGTTGGCCTTTATGGCAAGTGAATTGCAGTACAAGAATCATAGAATGGTTTCAGCATAGATGGAGGCTATTTGGCCTGTCTGTCCACGTTGGCTCTCTGCAATAGCAACTCAGCTAGTCCCACTCCTCTGCCTTTTCCCTGTAGCTCTGCTGAATTTTTTCTACTCAGATAATTATCCAATTCCCTTCTGAAAACCGCAGTTGAATCTGCCTCCACCACGCTGTCAGACATTGCATTCCGGATCCTAACCACTTGATGCGTTTTAAAAAAAAGTTTTCCCTCAACTCACTTTTTTGGTTCTTTTGCCAATCACCTTAAATCCGGGTCATCTGGTTCTCAACATTTCTGCCAATGGGAATGGTTTCTCCTTATCTACTCTGTTCAGCCCCCCTCATGGTTTTCAACACCTCTATCAAATGTCCTCTCAACTGCCTCTTCTCTAAAGAGAACAGTCCCAGCTTTGCCAATCTATCCTCATAACTGAAGCCCCTCATCTCTGGGACCATTCTCATAAAACTTTTTTGCACCCCCTCAAATGCCTTCACGAAGTGTGGTGCCCAGAATTGGACACAATACTCCAGTTGAGGCCGAATCAGTGTTTTAGAAAGGTTCACCATAACTTCCTTGCTTTTATACTCTACCTTTATTTATAAAGCCCAGGATTCTGTATGCCTTATTGACTGCTTTCTCAACTCGCCCGGCCACTAAGCAATTTGTGTACAGCTGCAGTAAATGTCTGCGGTATGAAGAGCTTCGGCTTGCAGTCAGTGGGCTGGAGGCCAAGCTACAGATGCTGCAATGTGTCAGGGAGGGGGAAAGTTACCTGGCCACTTTGTTGCAGAAGGCAGTCACACCCCTTAACATAGGGTCTTCTGATTTGGTCAGTGTTCAGGGACAGGAGGATGTGACTGTGAGTGAGGCAGGTAAGGGGATCAAGAAAGCAGAAGTGGAGGAGGCTCAACCCTTGCAATTGTCCAACAGGTTTTTAGGTTCTCTCAGTTTGTATGGATGAGAGTGGGGTGCTGTCGGGTGAATGAGCAAACTGATCGTGGCATCATGGTAAATAGGAATGTGGTGGTAGGGGACAGTATAGACGGGGATAGATGCAGTTTTCTGCAACTATGGGTGACAGTTTAGAAGGCTGTGTCACCTGCCCAGTGCTAGGGTTCGGGACATCTGCTCAGGGTTGGAGAGGAACTTGCAATGGGAGGGAGGGGGGGGATCAAGTTGTCATAGACCACCTGGGTACCAATGACATAGGTAGGATTAGGAAAGAGGTTCTGCATAGAGAGTATGAGCAGTTCAGGGCTAAACTAAAAAGCAGAACCTCAAAGATAATCTCTGCATTGTTACCTGAGCCACAAGCAAATTGGAGTAGAGTAAATAAGATTAGAGAGTTAAATGCATAGCTCAAAGATTGTTACGGGAGAAATGGGTTTCGATTCATGGGACACTGCCACCATACGTAAAGTGGGAGATGTACCATTGGGACAGTCTTCACCTGAAGCGTACTGGGAACAGTGTTGTGGTGAGTCATATAACTAGGGCGGTAGAGAGGGCTTTAAACTAAATAGTGGGCGTGAGGGATCAAGTCAGATAAGATATGTTAGGACAAGGCAAGAGAGCAAAGTGCCACTAAGGGAAATAATCAGTGTGGCAGGAAGGGACAGAATGTACAAATTTAAGTGTGAAAGCAGCTAAGGCTAGAAGTTGCATAGATGGTAAAAAGACAGAACTAAAGGCTGTATATTTGCGCATAGCATTTGTTAACAAAACAAATTAATTAATAGCTCAAATAGAAAAATATGTATAATTGGCCATTAGAGTCATAGCTGCAAGATGACAAAAGCTGGAACCTAAATATTCAAGGGTACATAACATTTTGGAAGGCCAGGGAACTAGGAAAAGGTGGAGGGGTAGCTCTGTTAATTAAGGATGACCTTAGTTCTAAAAATCAAGATAATGGCTGGGATTTTTCCCTCGGCAGACGGGAGCTTTCCACTGACTGAAAAGTCGGTGGCGAACCCGCTTCCAGCTGGCCTGGGGATCTGGCCCACATTTTGCAGTTCCCCGGCCTTTAATTGTTCTGAGGCGGGACTTCCACCCGCTTGAGACAGGAAGTCCCGCCTAATGGAGCTGCTGGCCAATCAGCGGGCTGGCAGCTCTTAGTCCCAGCAGCGCCACCGGGACTACACCCAGCTTCAAGATGATGTCAGGGAGCCCCAGAACCAAGGTAAGTTTTTTGCCTTGCCAGGGATGTTCGGTCAGGCCCTGGTGAGGCATGGGTGGTTGGTTTGGGGGTGGGGGGGGGGAGGTGGTGGTGGTGAGTGTTGGTTATTGAGGGTGGTTGGGACAACGGGGGCGGTGTAAAGTTCCGGCCGTAGAATCCGTTTGGGTAAAGATGATAAATAGCAAAAGTAGGAAGTCACTTTCGGGAGTAGTTTATAGGCCCCCTAACAGCAACCACACTGTAGGAAGGGGTATACAGGAAGAAGTAATCGGGGCTTGTGAGAAAGCCAAGGCGATAAGCATGGGTGATTTTAATCTACAGATAGATTGAACAAATCAGATTGGGAAAGGTAACCTAGCTGATGAGTTCATGGAGTGTTTTCGGGACAGTTTCCTAGAGCAGCACGTTCTAGAGCCAATCAGAGCAGCTACTCTAGATCAGGTGATACGTAACAAGACAGGATTAATTAATGACTTCATCATAAAGACGCCCCTAGCACTCGGCAAAGATACATTCCGGCGAGAGAAAAAGACTCAAGGAAGGATGCACCATCCAAGGCTAACAAAGGAAGTTAAAGATAGTATTAAATTGAAAGAAAAAGCATACAATTCAGTGAAGAGTAGTGACAGGTCAGAAGATTGGACAGAATATAAAAAAAACAGCAGTGACTAAAAGAATGAGAGAAATTAGATTGAGATAGCTAGCTAGGAATATATAAAAAAAATGGAGTAAGAGTTTCTACAAGTATTTAAAAAGGAAAAGAGTAAGTAAAGTGATTAGTCCTCTAGAGAGAGAGTCTGGGGAATTAATGGTGGAAAGTAATGAAATGGAGGACTTGAACAGATTTTTTGTATCTGTCTTCACTGTGGAGGATAAAAATAATATCCCAGTAATAATTGTGAATCAAGAGTTGAAAGGGAGGAACTTAAAACAATTAGCATCACCCAGGGAAAGGGTACTGACAAAATTATTAGAACTAAAAGCTGACCATTCCCCAGTTCCTGATGGACTTCATCCTAGGGTCTTAAAAGAAGTGGCTGCTGAGATGGTGGATGCAGCGGTTTTAATTTTCCAAAGTTCCCTAGATTCTGGAAAGGTCCCACCAGATTGGAAAATAGCGAATGTAACTCGGCTATTCAAGAAAGGAGGAAGACAAAGCCGGAAACAACAGGCCAGTTAGCTTAACATCGGTCATAGGAAAAGTGCTGGAATCTAATATTAAGGAGGTCATAGCTGGTCATTCAGAAAATCTCAATGCAATCAGGTAGAGTCAACATGGTTTTGTGGAAGGAAAATAATTTTTGACTAATTTTAATAGAATTCTTTGAGGAAGTAACAAGCAGCATGGATAAAGAGCAACTTGTGGATGTGTACTTGAATTTCTGGAAGGCATTTGCCAAGGTGCCACATCAAAGGTTATTAAACAAAATAAGAGTCCATGGTATAAGGGGTGACATCTCAGCACGGCTAAAGGATTGGTTAGTTAACAGGAAACAGAGTAGGCATAAATGGGTCATTTGCAAGTTGGCAAGCTGTAATGTGGAGTACCACAGAGATTGGTGCTGGGGCTTCAACTATTTACAATCTATAGCGATGACTTGGATGAAGGGTCAGAAGGTATGGTTGCTAAATTTGCTGATGACACACAGATACCAGAGTAAGTTATGAAGAGTGCAAAGGGATATAGATAGGTTTAGTGAGTGGGCAAAGATATGGCTGATGGAGTATAATGTAAGAAAGTGTGGTCATGTGATTGGCTCAGGAAGGTTTTGCATTCACTTTGTCCAACTCGCTGGTTTTTTTGAAGGGTTCAAAGAGCAGACATTTGAAATTTGGCTTTGACCTACCCGGAGATGAGAGAGACCCAGACAAAGTGTTACCTCTCTCATAGTCATCGAGTTATACAGCACAGAAACACGCCTCCATGGGGAAACTGATTAAATTTAAAGATTTCACATGGGGGAGCACTTAATTGGCATGGAGTCAGGTTTCCTGTTCAATTAAGGGAGGTGGGCAGGCTCTCTAAGCTGGAGGCCCAATCAGAGGTCTTCCAGCTTCAGTACAGCACCCAGCTGCAGTACAAGGTAAGTGTGGTATATTGGAATATCTTTTGTAAACTGCCTCTCTGCTGCCCTCTCATTTGGGAGATGTAAATAAAAGTTTCCAACATGGCCAGAACCCACTTCTACCACACCTGTCTTTGAGCCACGCATTCATTTCTCTAATCTTATTTGGCCTATGCCAATTTGCACGTGGCTCAGGTAGTAATCCAGAGATTATTACCTTTGAGGTTCTGCTTCTTAATTTGGTACCTAGTTCCTCATACTGACCATGCTTTCTTTCCTTGTCCTGCCTATGTCATTAGTACCTACATGGACCACGACGATTGGCTGCTCCCCCTGCCACTAAGTTCCTCTCCAGCCTTCTCTGCTCTAAGGAAAAGAACCCTAGCCTATCCAGTCTCTCTTTATAGCTGAAATGCTCCAGCCCAGGCAACATCCTGGTGAATCTCCTCTGTACCCTTTCCAGTGCAAACACATCCTTCCTATAGTGTGGCGACCAGAACTGTACATAGTAGTCCAGCTGTGGCCTAACTGACGTTTTATACAGCTCCATCATAACCTCCCTGTCTTGTATTCTATGCCTTGGCTAATAAAGGTAAGTATCCCATCTGCCTTCCTAACCACCTTAACTACCTGTGCTGCTGCCTTTAGTGATCTATGGCCAAGTGCATCAAGGTCCCTCTGACCCTCTGTACTTCCTAGGGTCCTACCATCTATTGTACATTCTCTCCTGCAACTCAAGAAACCCCTATATGTCACGAAGCAGATTCCTATTGCCTCTTGTCTCTGAACAATCCTGCATCAAGTGTGGTTCTTGTTGCCTCCTGTGTTTTAAGAAATCCTGAAATCTGAAGACTGCTACTACTAGACTGCTACTTTAAGTCCCAAGCAGACCAGGATGTTCCAACCCCACAATCTCTATCACATAGCAGGACAATGGCAGCAGATGCATAGGAATACCACCAACTACACGTTCCCCTCCAAGTCACACACCATCCTGACTTGGAACTATATTGCTGTTCCTTCACTGTTGCTGGGTCAAAATCCTGGAGCACCCTTCCTAACAGCATTGTGGGTATACCTACCCCACATGCACTGCTGCAGTCCAAGAAGGCAGCTCCCCACCACCTTCGAGGGCAATTAGGGATAGGTAATATCTGCTGGCCTAGCCAGCGACACCCACATACCATGCACAAATATATTTTTTAAAAACCTGTTGCTACACACCTGCTGAAAGACCAATGTGAAGCCTGCTGCAGTTGAATGCCTACCCATCAAAGACTGCTCATCAACTTTGCCTGGAGACTTTGAGTGGCATCCGACTATTTGACTCTGGGACACCTCCCAAACTATAGAATTTCCTACCAGAATGTGACAAACTGAATTATTTTATTATTTCTTCTATTCCTAATAAACAACAGTAAACCCAAAATCCTTTTTCCCTGGTTAACCAGTTTCTTTTTGAATGTATGGGTGTGGGCATGAAGTAAGGGAATTAAGGAATTTTTTGTATATAGATTTAATCATTATTAATAAACTAAGTCTTAACCAATAAATAGTTAATTTTTTTGTTGATTAAAGAAACCTGGTTGGTGTGCTTTATTCTGGGGGAAGAGAGAGTATGGAATTGGCTGTTCGGTATGTGGGAAAAGTTATTGATATGCTATGACCCATGGAGAATTGGGACTGAATCAACTGTGCACTCCTCCCACCTCAGTTGTAATCAGGGTCATTGAATGTTTTTAAGGCAGAGGTAGACAGATTCTTGACAAAAAAGGGAGTCAAAGGGTATCGGTAGGCAAAAAAGTGCAGTTTTCCACAAACAGGTCAGCCATGATCTTATAGAATGGCGGAGAAGGCTGGAGGGGCCGAATAGTCTACTCCTGCTCCTGGTTCATACGTTCATTTGTATGCACCCGCGGGATACCTCTGCTCCTGCACTCCCTTTAAAATTGGATCCTTTATTTGTATTGCCTGTCCTTGTTCTTCCTCCCACACTTCTCTGCATTAAATTTCAGCTGGCTTGTGTCTGCCTATTCCACCTGCCTGTCTATGTCCTTTTGAAGTCTATCACTATCCTCCTCACAGTGAACAATACTTACAAGTTTTGTATCATCTGCAATTTCTGAAATTGTGCCCTGCATACCCAAGTCAAGGTCATTAATATAGATTGAGAAAAGTAGTGTCCCAGTTCTGAACCCCGAAGCATCCCACTGTATACTTTCCTCCAGTCGGAAAAAACCACTGTTCACTACTACTCTCCTGTCATTTAGACAACTTTGTATCCATGGTGTACTGTCCCTTTTGTTCCATGGGCTTAATTTTTCAAACAAGCCTGTTTTTTGGCACTTTATCAAATGCCTTTTGGAAGTCCACATACACCACATCAATCCTCTGTTACCTCTGATTTATTTTAGATCAAGTTAGTTAAACACTATTTGTCTTTTCCAAATCTTAGATAATCCATATTTGTCAAAGTGACAGTCTGGGACAGAGTTAATCATTTCTAAAAGCTTTTCCACCACTGAGGTTAAACTGACTGGCCTGTAGTTGCTAGGCTTATCCTTAACACCCTTTATTGAACAAGAGTGTAACAGTTGCAATTCTCCAGTCCTCTGGTGCTACCTGTGTATCTAAGGAGGAGTGGAAGATTATGGCCAGTGCCTCTGCAATTTCCACCCTTAGTTCCCTCAATATGCTCTGATGCATTTCATCCAGTCCTGGTGACTTACCAACTTTAACTACAGCCAGTCTTTCCAATACCTCCTCTTTATTTTTAAATCTCTCAACTATCTCTTCTTTCATTATGACTTAGCACCTTCCTTGGTAAAGAGATGCAGCCAAAGTACTTATTTAGCTCCTCAGCCATGCCTTCTACCTCCTTATGTAAATCCCCTTTTTGGTCCCTAATTGACACCATTCCTCCTTTTACCACCCTTTTACAATTTAAATGTCTGCTATAGACTTTTGGATTTCCTTTTATGTTAGCTGCCAGTCTCTTCTCATACTCTGCTTTTCTTTTTTCACTTTCTCTCAATTTTCTATTCAACCTGGTTCTCACATGTATTGTCAACCGGACATCTGTCAAGAATAAGGAAGTCTTGCTACAATTGTATAGGGCTTTGGTTATACCACACCTGGAGTACTGTGTGCAGTTTTGGTCTCAATATTTAAGAAAGGAGATATTTGCATTGGAGGTGGTGCAGCAGAGGTCACCTCCATTAATTCCTGGGAAGAGAGGGTTATCCTATGATGAGCGGCTGAGTAAATTGGGCCTATACTCTGGAGTTTAGAAGAACAAGAAGTGATCTCATTGAAACACACAAGATTCTCTGTTAAACTGTTGACTGGAGTGGCCTGGAGCACTAATTTTGTGTAAATCTCCATTGTCTGGCGACAAGAATCGTGTTTAAGACGCCATTAAGTTTCAGTGCTATCATTAGTGGGGAGCAATGTCTGCAAAATCTACATCATGGCATTAGAGCAGACCTCTGTGATGTAACAAAAGGATCTACAGCAAACAGCTGCTCCGAGACTACCTGCAGCCAGCAGTTCTGCAGTTTAAAATAAAATGCTCAAGGTGCCTGAGACATAGCTATCTCACCTTGTATAACAATTTTATTGGGATATTCTGTATGTACTCGTGCACGGAATAACATTACAGTTGGTCCCAAATGTTTACCCTTTCAGTACAGTACCTGTATAATCCAATGAATGGCATGATTGTAACCTTCCTAGAAGGTTACTCAATCATGTTGCATGATGTTTTGAAGATGGAAAAGAACAAGTGTCCATTGAGAATATAATACTTTCCCTGGCAGTCAATCGTCAAAAATGCAAACTCAAAATACTGTGTACAGATAGATTAAGAAAATTAACAAATGTGATTATCTTATTCCACAAGCGAACTGCAGTCAATTTTCACTACATCTAATGTCAGTTTCCCTCCGTAGGAGATTTCCATCCTAGCTAAGGAAGGAAGAGGCATGAACGAAAAAGAGTCTGTGAAAATTTCACTGTTAGTCTCTGTAGTGTTGTCTGTGACATGTAGAAAGTTGGAGGGGATATAACCAGTATTTTGGTCTATTGTGGAGTTGTTTGAATCTGTGGGGTCCTGGTTAATTTCCACAGAGGGCAGCTTTTCAATGTATAAACAAGGAAGTTGGCACTTGTAGTCCAGAATGTTCTGTTCACTGTTCCCTGGTGAAAGACTTCCTTGGCTCAGATCCTTGCTCTGTTGCAACTGACTAGCTGTAGTTTGAATTAGTAATAGGGAAAGCTGGCTACTCTTTTCTTGGTCAACGATCTCCATACTGATGCAGAATTCCTGCTCGGGTGACATTTCCTCTACTTGTAGAGTCTCAGGATCTTCATAAGTGGAAGTTGATCCAGTTTGGATGTCAGCATATGTTAGGTCCATCTTGTCCTGTAATAGGAATAGTGAGCAGATTCAGGAATAGTTCATCTGTAGATCAAATTTTAGAAGTGCAATTAACCATGTACAGTGCATTTTATAATTTAATATGACTTTTAGATAGAATTTCCTTTTCCCCACCCCCTTTCCTGCTCCTATCTCATTGCATTTTTAAAAATCTTTTTCTGCTGCCAGGCTAGAATCTTGAAGACAAGAAAGTGTGCCTCTCACAGGCAACTGCTAACTTTCCCTGCAATTGGTTGCCATGAGACAGTAAAGACTAGAAAGTTCTGTTTGATTTCCGTTCCCTCCTCGTGGGAGATTATGATCTCAGATTTATATTTCATACATTTCCAAAACAGTCCAAGCAAAGACCTCCAATATTAAATAGGTGGCAATCCACTGTGAAATAATGGTGCTTGGGCATGTGATTAAAATGGGTTAGAAGAAAATTCACTAGAAGAAAAAAAGAATCTGAGACAAAGGGATGGTTATACTTGAAAGAAAGCAGATTAATTGTGTAGGTCTTAAAGCTGCTATACTGTGGTTTTCTTTGCCAAAAATTACCCTTAAACATTGAAGAAATAATTGTTACTGAAATTACCATATTATTGGATGTTATGGGGAAAGGGATAAACTAAGTAGATTAAATGCTCCATAGGGCACAATGCTTTGTGTACTGCTAGGGGAAAGGGGGTGCAAATTATACCTTTGGTAGGCAGCTGGCCAAGATTGACCTGTAGAGATCTAAGGATGGATGAATCTGAAGTTTTGACCATCATTACAGCTTGGGGAAATAGATGCAGAAGGCTAAATGGATGGAGTAGTTGCAACTGGATGAATCATGGATTTAACTTTTCCCACACCAGAAAAAACAGTGTCTCTGTTCCCAGAAATGAAATCCACCTTAAAGTGAATATTGTCCCAGATTTTGCTGGAGTGGGGATCTTAGTGGGACCTGTTATACATGCACAAACAAGTGTAGGTTTTTAAATCTTTTGCTTGCCATTTTGCTGTAAGTGTGAGCTGATAACGCCAAAGCCAATGGCATGAGATCTTGGTAACCAATGGGACAAAGTGCTTCTCAACCATTGAAATTAAAGGATTGAGAAATTAATGTGCAGTGTCATTGGCTTTTAATTGCCCTTTTGAAATGGGTCAGTACTCAGATGACTTCAAGAAGGTGGCTCACCACTACCTTCAAGGACAATTAGGGATGGGCAATAAACAGTGGCGTTACTAGCAATGCCCACATACTATGAATGTTGAAAAACAAATTGCAGCAACTTCATGAACTCATGGGGAGATTTAGGGCAAGATCCTGTTTTTGTGTGGCTAATAGTGGAGTGGCTTCGATCAGCCAGCAACTTGTGATTAGTAATTTTTAGGGTATGTATCCCTTTCCTAGCCACAAGTTGCTGGCCAATTTGCACATTAACAATGTGTCTCGTTCAGTCATTTCTTTTTCAGTGACTTTTGAGACATAACTATTTTGATAATTAAAACACAAAAATGACTAGCAAATAAAGATCAAGCTTGACCTACACGTGATGCCTGGAGCATCATTACCAATATTAGATTCCATGTTTATCATTCCATAAACAAGTTTCTATACCAAAATCCTTTTCAGTTGCATATAATCCATTGCTCTTGAGTTCAAGGGTCTGCATGCAGAGGGAGGACTGATCCCACAGTTGAGAAGTGGACAGCATGTTAAATTGAGAAGCCAGTTGAAGGACCATGGCACATAGTTCAGGAGACTAGCCAGGTTAACAGAGATGGGGAGATGATGAGGCAAACTGATTTTCTTTTTTTCAAACTTGGGTTTTTAAAACTATTTTGATTGTATAAGAGAGGAAACCACCCAGTTGCCCAGTGGTTATTACAATCCATATGTCAGGAGTTCAAAATTTTACTATTGTAAGTTACGAAATTCAAAGCAATAAATTTACTTGTGCAGTGTTATCCAATAGAAATTGTTGACTGGCCACATATGTGGCTATAGTGACATTTTTAGGCTGCAATATATTAATTACAGTGGGAAAATGCCTTGCATCTTGCAAGTCAATACAGGTAAATGCATTTCATATGTTTGTTTAGTTAAGACATTCAGGACCCAAGGAAGCAAAGCAGTGAATGATCAAAAATAACACTAGCACACTGATTTTTGTCTAACATTTTGTGCTTTTGTTGCTAAACAGTTAAAAGTTTATCTGCATATGGCACGAAATGATGCTCAGTGACAGTGTCCATATGCTTTTTATTAATCGTGCAATTAGCCACCTGGGGCTTATCAATTATAGCTAGGTTTCATAGTTAGCGGAGAAGCCACTGTGCTCACCACTGACTTTTAAAAGCTGCCTGTTAGGACCTGGCAATATTTGGCATGGATTTCCCCTTTTCCAACATTGGTTTGAATCTTGTACCAAGGCAAGGGGACCTCCTGGTGTCCAGCAATTGATTTCATCAAGCAAGGTAAACAGCTGATCACAATGAAATATCCTAACAGCAGACTAGGAAGTTAAATGCACTGATTATTCTTAATTAAAAATTAAGTTACTCAGAGCAAAATAAATACTTGGGTCATACACAAAGGATTAAAGTAGAAGCTGAAATATCAAATTTAAAAGATGTAGAATCTTTTTAGCATAAGAAATTTGACATTACACAAATAAAATTAATTCTCTGGGCCTGTGTGGCTGTTTAGTAATTATGAACTTAGTATGGCATTAAAAACAGTTACTCATTCAACAAGGTGGGGCGGTGCAGTGGTTAGCACCGCAGCCTCACAGCTCCAGCGACCGAGGTTCAATTCTGGGTACTGCCTGTGTGGAGTTTGCAAGTTCTCCCTGTGTCTGCGTGGGTTTCCTCCGGGTGCTCCGGTTTCCTCCCACATGCCAAAGACTTGCTGGTTGATAGGTTAATTGGCCATTATAAATTGACCCTAGTGTAGGTAGGTGGTAGGGAAATATAGGGACAGGTGGGGATGTGGTAGGAATATGGAATTAGTGTAGGATTAGTATAAATGGGTGGTTGATGGTTGGCACAGACTCGGTGGGCCGAAGGGCCTGTTTCAGTGCTGTATCTCTAAAACTAAAATTAAAAAAAAACTAAGGTGCAACTTTTTTAAGGCACTTTACAGTGAAACTAACAGAAAAGCGGAAATTCTCATAAATGCAGTCAGTTCTATTTGATTGTGGCCTGTGGGGACTGCAGCGCACCCTCTGGAGAAACAGAATCACTGAAACTTCCGGACTTCGGCATTTAACTGCATATGTCCAAACTCCAGGGGTTGCTGTCAGTTTTAGAGGAGTAATGCTGGCGAGCACTGACAGTTTTGCTGTCATTACTACTACAAAATCAAGGCTATTTGATCAGTGGTTCCAATACATCAGTAGAATTTGCTTTTCCTCTGTTTAACAATTTAGCATGTCCCCCCAGAGTGGATTTTTTTTTAAAGAACAACCAAACTGCCAGAGTGGACATTGCTCATCTCATCAATCCCCTTCCTAACTCAGGTCAATAATTGTATCTGCGAGAAGCTTTGTCAGGATTGTTGGACAGTCTTTTAAATCGGTTGTTATCCAGTTTAAGAGTCAGCCTGGCTCAGTTAAGGCACTCTTCTCAGTGAGTCATAACATTGTGGGTTCAAGCCCCACTAACAGACTAGAGCATTTTTTTTTAAGAGATACAGCACTGAAACAGGCCCTTCGGCCCACCGAGTCTGTGCCGACCATCAACCATATCCAGTACAAAACAGATGTAATCTTTTGGATGATGTGTTAAACTGAGACCTCATCTGCTCTCTCAGGTGGATGTAAAAGACTCCATTATTTGAGGAGGTGGGAAGTTCTCGCAGTGGCCTGGCCAATATTTATCCTTCAAACAATGTAACAAAAATAAATAAATCTGGTCATTTATCTCCTTGATATTTGTGGAACCTTCATCTGGAAATTGGCTGCTGCATTTCCATGCATTACAACAGAAGGTACCCAGGACCCCAGTAAACAATAAGCCAAGGAAGAAGGGTAAAGAATTGCAGGACGATGGGGATAGGATATGGGACTAATTGGATAGCTCTTTCAAAGAGCTGGCAAAGGCATCATGGGTTGAATGGCCTCCTGTGTTGTTGTATTCTGTGGTTCTATGTTACGGGATGTGACCAAACACTTGGTCAAAGAGGTAGGTTTTAAGCAGTATATTAGAGAGATTTGGGAGGGAATTCCACAGCTTGGGACCTGCACAGCTGTCAAGGGGATGGGGAAAGACATGGGGGATGCACAAGATTCCAAAGCTGGAGGAACAGATTCACCCTCTTCCCTTACCATCTCCTCATCTGCTTTAAAAAGCCTACCTCTGCATTCTGCTCACTTTTCCACTCTTTTCTCTCTTTTGGTCATTTCCCTTCCATTTTGGAAAATACTCTGCAATATCTTTCTGAATGTGAGGTCCACTACAAATGGACCATGACTATTCTTTTCCAATACCTGGGTTGGAGCGGATAACTCTTGCATAGTGCTCCATCTAGTGGTTTGACCAAGAACTGCTAAAATCTATTCAGAGTGGTAAAAAGACTTACATTTATATAGTGCCTTCTGTGACCACATGACATCCCAAAGTGCTTTACAGTCAACAAAGCACTTTTGAAGTGTAATTACAGTTGTAATGTAGGAAGTGTAGAAATTTGAGAACAATCTGATAATGACCAGATAATTTGTTTGTGGTATTGATTGAGGAAATATTGGCCAGGCCACTGGGGCTAACTCCCCTGAAGTTGTTTAAAATAGTGCCATAGGATCTTTTACATCCACCTGAGAAAGATGGCACTTCTGATGGTGCAGCAGTACCTACACTGGAATGTTCATCTCGATTTTTGTGCTCAAATCCTGGAATGGGACTTAAACCAACAACCTTCTGACTCAGGCAAGCAACTGAGCCACAGCTAACACTCTTGTCATCATAGTGCCATCATGAATTTAATTGGCAAAGGACAGTGGAAATGAAAGAGGAGGATTCTTCAAATAAGGTACAATTACTGATACTATTGCAATCCATGCATTCTAGCGTAGAATGGAAGGTTTTTATGTGTTACCTTAATTGCAGTATATTCCTTTGCCCAAGTGCAGTTAGCTGGATCAGGAATGTTTCTCTCATATAGTCGTGATGTGAGTTTCGATAAAATTGACCAAATCCTGCAGCAATATGAAATACAAGTGGAATTAGTATATTTTATCATTTCATACAAATTAGCTTGAGGAATGATCACAAACATTGATTATCCAAAATATCTCTTACAATTCCACTCACCTAACTCCCCCCTCAAAATGCATTTTTTTTATTTAAAAGCTGTATGTAGCTGCCACCCAGATGAGTCAGCTTGGACCCTAATCCATATTGGCCCTTGGTCCATGCTTGGTGTTGGTATAAAACTAACTCTCCACTCGGCAGCTTGCTAATCTTGAGTTGGAAAATGCGGTAGGGTGGCCGAATGTGTGAAGAGCCTACAGCAGCACTTTCGGGGAGGGGTAGAAGTAATCTGGTATGAAAACAAGCTCTACTCTAATTGCAAAATGATCACATTAAATCAAGCTGATGCTTTCCCCTGCCCTTTACCGTTTGATGATGTACTGTTTCAAGCAATCAGGCACAGATGAACAGATCAGGAGCAGTAAGATAAAAGCGAAATACTGCAGATGCTGGAAATCTGAAATAAAAACAAGAAATGCTGGAAGTACTCAGCAGCTCTGGCAGCATCAGTGGAAAGAGAAGCAGAACTGGAGAAGGGTCACTGACCTGTAACGTTAACTCTGCTTCTCTTTCCACAGATGCTGCCAGACCTGCTGAGTATTTCCAGCATTTCTTGTTTTTAGACCAGGAGCAGGATGGGTTTAACTTATGCCAATAGGGTAGCTAGGAATGGGAATTTGGATGGGCAATGAGCAACGTTCTGATGTAGCAGCAAGACATTTATAAAATAAGTTGCTGCTTTGTTCCAACTACTGCTCCCTCCTAATCACCCCAACAGACACAAGGTTGAAAAGTTTGAGATATATATACAGGACAGTACATTTGAGGGTTCACCCCATGTTTGTTATTCTGATCACCTTTTTTGATGGCCAATCTTCCTTGTTTTCAGACTGGACTTCACTGTTCGATTTGTGTCTGACTGCTAACTTAGGGGAATCAATGCTATGCTACTCTGCTGCTGTTGCATTGTGCTTGAGGGCTTATGCAGAAAGGGTCTTGACTCTCCCAGGCCCACTGCTGGCTACACTCCTGCTTCATGCAAAAGTAATTGATGAGAAATACTTGAATGTAAAGTCCATGCATCAGTCGTAGTGTTTTTATTTTTTAAACAAAGAGCTCAGCCCATCTGATTCTTTTTTCTCTACTCTCATCAAGTGGCGATCCTGGCAATGAATTTTAAGTTATTCTCCATTAACAAGTAACACTCAAAGGCAAAATTGAAGAAACAATTCCCAATTGGTTGAACAGACTAAGGTACTGAACGATATATTGCAATAATTTTTAAAGTTTTTTTTAGATGGAAAAGGTTTAAAAATGAAGAGTGGTGTAAGATGTTATTTGATCTGTGGTTTGTCCTTTTCGCGAGACAAAAATTCAGAGCGATCAACATAAACAGTAGTGAGGTCTACCTTAAAAGAGAGACTATATGAATTTACTTAATCACAACAGACAGACCACAATTTCAGATGTATTACCTCTTTCTCACTGACTGCCATAAACAAAATCCAGAAACTATGACAGCAAACAAGGATGCTCCTGCAACAACGATCAGTATGATGGAGTTGCTGTCAGAGAGTGAAAGAATACCTGAAGGACAAGAAGATTCACTAATCAGAACAACTTCAGCAGACTGACCAACCTCACTCAACCTTCTGCTTATAACTCCAAAATATAGAGAACTGTTTTTTCTTCTATCCATCCAATTTCCTCTGCTCCTTCTAAGCTATTAAGTTACTAATGCTGGAATATGACCACTCTGATACCTCATCCAAGTGGCTATCCTTCACTGTCTAGACAATTTGAAATCTGGGTTTGAATAAAAATTTATCTGCCTTTAAAATGTTGCACACTGGTTGGTGTGATGTTATGGGAACTTTCTGGTTTCTTTGGTTCAGTATATAATCCTGGGGGAGCGGGTGCGGTGGTTTGGGGGCAGTGGTGAGGGGGATGATTTTCATTTGCAGGATTATTCAAGCAAGTGAAGGACTGAATTGTATTACGTTTTAAAACTAAGTGGTGGCCGCCCTGATGACACTACGCGGGGCCTCAATCCATATTGCTCTTGGATTTTCACAGTGTGTTCAGTATCAGTGCAACACATGCTCCCCAAGAGGCAGCTTGTTGATCTGGAGTCGGGTCATCTGGTGGGACGGTTGAATGTGAAGGGCCTGCAGCAGCATTTTGAAGGGAAGGAGTGAAAGCATCAGGGAATTAAAACAGGCTGCACTTTAGCTCAGCAGACATCTTGTATACAGGACCTACAGCAGCAAAGACATAAAATTTACTTCAAGGTTCAGAAAGATTCACATGTTGACAGTCATAAAAAGCACCAAACCTCTGTCCATGTTTCCCTAACTGAGACAAAGGATCTATTTAACTTTCATGTAAAATATCGGATTCTGGACTTTTACTGCCCATGACTGGTGGATGGGAACAGGAACTGCTGATAATCCAGGTGTGCTGAGATGAAAGACATTGGTGGTCTTTGTCATCTGATCCCAATCTGCATATATACAAGAGCCTGTTACCTGTTTGATGGATGCTGTGAGTGCCTGGATGGAGATCTGCCCAGAAAATAAAAATCAGGATTGATGGCAACTGGGCACAATAACCTACTGCTTGATTTTGGTCCCATTACCACCCAAATCTAAAAGTAAAGTGGGTCAGCAGCATAAAAATATCACTCATAGGTGATACATTTGTCCACTACTTGGTGCCAGTTTAAACTATATTATTAATGCTTTCTTTAATGGTTTAGTCAATGACCATTGATATTACAATGGTTATTATCTGGGGTAAAATGGGGACAGCTTTGAGCCATGCTGCCACATGTCTTTGTACACATTTGTTTAGAGTCAAACAGAGTTCTGTTACACTTTCTTACTTTTTTGCCTGATGTAAAATGTGTGTCGTTTTCCGTTCTTCCCTTCACCAGCTCCAGTTACCGCCGTCATCCACGCAATGTAGACCATTCCAGGTTTCAGGTCTGGAATTGTGTAATTCCTGCTGGTTGGGTCAATAGGCCCTATGAAACAGCAAAGAATGGTTGCAGGTTATAAACCATGTATCTGTTCCAGTATGTCCTTTTGTTGACATCTGTATTACTTTCTTCTCCCCAATTTCTCCCCCTCCTATTTGGTTAGTGTGACTCATGATGCTGCTCCACAGTGAGCCTGATTAGTGGAACTGGAATCCTGGTTCGTTTGTTTCCCTTCTCCTAGTGGGAGTCAGTGAGGTAAACTACAGTATTTCAACTGCCACCTTAGATAACTCTTCAAAGGCTATTAATTTAACTTGGGAGCTTCCTGATCTGCATGACTAACCACTAGACCATTTAGTGGATATGCAATTGAGCCATTGGGGTGGGGGGATGGGGGAGGGAAAGCCCATTTCCATGTTTCTTGCATTGTAATGTTGGTGAATCCAGTGAGTGCATTTTGCTTTTCTGTGTGTTTACATCTACTTTTGCTTTTCTTCATCTAGGTCTCCATGGCACATGCAGTGTAATCAGCTGAGAGGGTAGGTGGCGACCTGTTCTCTTACTGTTGCCAACATCACATTCAAAGAGGTGTGCGAGCCTAAAAAGAGGTGTGCGAGCCTAAAAAAGCCAAACTAAATTTTATTGAATGGTCACATAAGAAATGGGAGCAGGAGTAGGCCATTTGCCCCCTCAGGCCTGCCCCGCCATTTAATAAGATCATGGCTGTTCTGCCCAGACCTCAACTCCTCTTTTGTGCCAACTCCTCATAGCTCTCAACTCCCCGATATTTAAAAAATCTATCTACTTCCTCTTTGAATACTTTCAGTGATCTAGCCTCGACAACGTTCTGGGGTAGAGAATTCCAGACATTCACTACCCTCAGAAGAAATTCCTTCGCATCTCCATTTTAAATGAGTGTTCCATATTCTGTAACTATGTCTCCTAGTTCGAGATTCCCCCACCAGTGGAAACATCTTCTCAACATCTACCCTGTCAAGCCCCCTCAGAATCTTGTACGTTTCCATAAGATCACCCCCCTCATTCTTCTAAACTCTGATGAACAAAGGTCTAACCTGTTTAGCCGTTCTTGGTAAGTCAACCCCTTCATCCCAGGAATCAGCCTAGTGAATCTCTTTTGAACTGTCTCCAATGCCAGTATATCCTTTCTTAAATACGGGGACCAAAACTGTACACAGTGCCCCAGGTGCGACCTCACCAACACCCTGTACAGTTGTAACAAGACTTCCCTATTTTTAAACTTCAACCCCCTAGCAATAAAGGCCAAAATTCCATTTGCTTTAATTACTTGCTGCACCTGCATGCTAACTTTTTGTGTTTCATGCACAAGAACATCCAGATCCCTGTTTTCTCACTTTTTTGAAGTCTTCTCTCCATTTAAATAATAGTTTGCCTTTTGATTCTTCCCACCAAAGTGTATGACCTCACACTTTCCTACATTAAACTCTAACTGCCAAGTTTTTGCCCACTCACTCAACCTATCTATATCCCCTTGCAGATTCCTTATGTCCTCCCACATATTTTTGTATTGTCAGCAAAATTGGATATATTACACTCTTTAAAAAAAAAACTACATAGTTTGTGTAATATGTGCATATGCTATGCCTGTAAGTCACTAGTTTTATGCTTTAAAACAAATCCATTTTCATCCTGGGTCCTCATTATTAATGTGCTCAGTGAGCTGCCTGTGTGAAGCATGAACTTAAACAGTTAGAGGCAGCCTGTTAGTCGATGCTTTGTGCAGAACCTCCCTTCCTGTGACATCATGGATAGGTTCAGTGGTTTGTGGGTCCATTCTCCATTCATGATATCACATGTAGGGAAATTCCACACACATTAGGGGAATTTTTAAACAGTACAGATTTCGCTGAGTGGAAAATAGTGGCTAGGGCACGCAAAATCTTTCAATATGCCTGACAGGTGAGGTTCCCTGCAATCCAGCATAGAGTCAGGTAATTAACCCCAATGTCTCCACCAGATTTCTTTATCAAGCCTTTCTAGAATATAAACATGTATAATAAGTGAGTGACAAAGTGTAGTTATCAAACTGCATTTCTGATTGGTCATGCAATTTATAGATTGTGTGATGATTTAATAAAATACACTTCCTCTTTAAAAAGGTTAACCAAGACTACATCTTAGATCAGACTGTTGTACAAATCATTTTGAAATAAAAGGAATAATTACTAATTTCAAATAATTAGTCATTTCAAAATGTCACTATGTATCAAAAGTAGCCATTAAAGGTCTGAGTGATGCAGTCAGTTAAAAATTATTTTACCTTTGAAATCTAGTTCACACTCATGTGAAGAAAGTCTCCTTTCTCTGTAGGTTGTAAGCATGTTATGTGAAATGATTCGCCAAGAGTCTCAACTCAATTCATAGCACAAAACCCTGCTCTAGAAATTTTCAAATTCCCAATGGTGACAGGGGACACGAGTGGAATTGTCACCATGGGTCATGAAGGGGATATTCTTGACACTAACACTAGGCACAAATTGTAGGAGAAATATTCCATTACCCTGGTTCCAAAAATTTAGCACCCTGTGAAATATGAAAACTTAACTAGATTTGAGTAACTTAAGACAAAACAATAAACTACTTTCCTCCTGTTTTTACACTAATTTTATTTTCAGATGCTGTAATATTTTGACAATATGTATATATGTTTTGGAATTTTCCATTATGCTTCAGATGTCACAATTTGTATTACACACAATGGATCCCTTTTTAAAATATACAAACAGAGAAAGGAAACCTTTCACTGACCTTGAGATAATCTGATCTTTCTGTAAGTAGCAGAAATCAAGCAGTTATCAATGTAAAGAACTTTAAACAGTAATTTTTATTAGTACCTAAATGACTTCCAGACCTACTTATTTACATTACTTCCACACACAGGGAGTATCTGAGCAGTGGCCATAACATGAGACCAGGTTAGCAGCTAAACATCACAACTTGCCCCAGACCCAATGCCGCAGGAAATCAGTTTGTTATAGAAATAAACTGGGGGCATTTTTAACTTTTTAACCCACTGGGGAATGGGGTGGAGGGGCAGTAGTACATGGGATATGTGGAAACCTGGGTTTCCCTGCATCCTGTGGAGTTTTGACTCCAGAGAGTGGGTGATTCTGACAGGATCCCCACGTAGAGGTTAATCTGATTGAGAGGCTTGGCTTCTAGTTGGGCAGCAAACATTGGAGAAGGGACTGCAGGACCAAGTATGTCCAAGCCCCAACCCAGGGGGTGCGCGTCAGAGATTGAAGGCTTGGGGGAAATTGGAGGCCTCGGGAGGGAATGGGAAAGAGTTTCGAGGCCTTGTGGGGGTGGGGGTTGGGTGAGACAGAGGAGGGGGAGATCAGAGCCCTGGGGTGGGGAAAAAGAGGGGAGAAGGAAGGAAACCTCATGGGCAGCCAGGCAGGGGGTTGGTGGGAGGAGGAAGAGGTCCGAGGAGGAGGGGAAACGGGCGATTGGAGGCCTTGGTGGGGAGAATGGAGAGTCCAATCATGTGAGCGTTGGCAAGGCAACCCGCAGATAAGTGGAAAGACTCATCTCCTGCACCCAGCATTGCTCGCCTTCCTGTAGCTGCGTTGAAACCTATAAAATTCTAACAGGACTTGACAGGGTAGATGGAGGAAGGATGTTCCCAATGGTGGAGGAGTCCAGAACCAGGGGTCATAGTCGAAGGATACGGGGTAAACCTTTCAGGACTGAGATGAGGAGAAATTTCTTTACCCAGAGAGTGGTGAGCCTGTGGCATTTGCTACTACAGAAAGCAGTTGAGGCCAAAACATTGTATGTTTTCAAGAAGGAGTTAGATATAGCTCTTGGGTCTAAAGGGATCCAAGGGTATGGGGCGAAAGCAGGAACAGGCTACTGAGTTGGATGATCAGCCATGATCAGAATGAATGACAGAGCAGGCTCGAAGGGCTGAATGGGCTACTCCTGCTCCTATTTTCTATATTTCTATGTTTCTATATTTCCTGAGACCTGGGAAACCCGGCCATCCAGAGTTAAATTGTAAATGGTAAATAAAACTGAGGCACGTAGCCTCATTACAATATTGAAATTGCCAGCCGATCTCCCCAAAGCATCTCACCTCCGTTAAAACTGGAGGTGGGGCAGGTTGGGTCCTGATTCAGATTTTTACAGGAACTTGTTTAAGTGATTGTTCTTCATGCAAGACAATAGAGTGAGTTTTGGTAACTATTCAACAATGAGGGAACTACAGCTGAGTCCACTCCTATCCTCACCTGACACCAACACTGATACACTTCCTAGCAATGTTGGAAAACAATCACCAGCAGAGACTCTGACACATTTCCCCTCTCATCCTGGGACACTGAGGCCAATCGTAGTGCTCCTACTGCTCTTCTAGATGGGAACGGATAACAGCACAGATTTGGGATTAGACCTTTCTGGATCACATGCTCTTGTTCACTCAACCATGAATCCATGATCTGAGCGGTCAAGAGAACATCTTTCGCCTAACTGATGTTTTTTTAATGAAGGGTTTTGATGGAGTGAATAGGGAAAGCCCGTGTCTTCCATTTGGGAAGCTTTGACAAGAGTCATCAACTTAAAACTGTTCCAAGAAAATAAGGAGAAAAGTTAGACAGTTCTTCACATTAGACAGTTGTTCAAGCAAAGGAAGCTTTACCAGAGGTTTGAAGCAAAGATTGTCGCATCTGCTAAAGGAGAAATTAGATAAATATTCAAAGCAGAAGATTCAGAGCTTTGGGGAGAGAATGGAGCAATGAGATTAGTCATGGATTGCTCTAGCGAAGAACCAACACCAATACAATGGGCCAATTGGGTGCCATTCCGTCTGCTAACTTACATGTTTCAATACATTGCTAAGACTTTCAATTCCATTCACATATTTCTCCACAAATATGGGGATAGGATGGGAAAGTGGAGTTGATGTAGAAGTTCATCCATGATCTTACTGAATGCTGGAGCAGGCTCGAGGGGCCATATGGCCTACTCCTACTTTTTATGTTCTTAACTACTATTTCTCTGATGTACATACTATAAATTGCTGGGGGTAGTTCGGAATTCTCCTCCTGCAAGTAGATGGTGTAGCTTTTGATGCAACCCTCTTTCTGGTCTTGTGGAATATTCTTCCAGAATATTACAGCAGTGTTGTCTGTGAAGACTATAGGTCCTGACAATGGTGCTGCTGAATAAAAATTGGTTAAAAGCCTTGATTAAAATAACATCTCATTACCACCGGTGCATGTCAATTATTTACCCAAGTTTTGAATTTTGCCACTACTTTAATTACCTTCGTGTGCTGAGTAGCTCTGAGTTGACAGTGGTCTCCCTGCCCCACTTTCATAAATGGCATAGACAGAGATCCGAAAACAAGTCTTGGGTTTTATATTTTCTGCAATACAGTTAGTTAATCGTTATACTCAAAAGCATTCTGTTCTGCCTAATCTATAAGGTGGGGGAAAACAGAAGAGAATGTTGCAACAATCTGGGAAAAATCTTTTCGTATTTCTCACACTCCTGGATAGCCTGTTATAGGAACAGGCATAGGCCATTCAGTCCCTTGAACCTGTTCTGCCATTGTTAGATCTTGGCTGATCTATATTTCAACTCCATGTACCCACCTTGGTAGTGTAACCTTTACATAACAAAAAAAATCAATTGACCTAATCCAAAAGCTTTTTTATTTTGGGGAGGGTGGGGAGTTCCAGATTTACATGACCCTTTGTGTGAAGTGCTTTCTGATATCACCCCTGAATAGCCAGGCTCTAATTTTAAGATGTCTCCTTATTTGGAATTCCCCCACCAAAGGAAATAATTTCTTGCTATCTGCCCTATCAAATCATCTTAAACACTTTAACTTCTCTCATTGCTCATTAGCCTTTTCCTGTTGTCACCTTTCATGCCTCTTTTTATTTTATTAATGCTACTATTGTCATTGTTCCTCTGAACTTCCCTTTCTTGTTCCTCCGAAGCATCAAATACACGTGCTTCCTCTTCCCTGTATTCTCAGTGTTCAAGTCAAAAGTGATCTGCTTACACTCTAACACATTCTTTTCCTTATGATGTTAAGATCTTCTCCAATGCATAGGCATTGGAAGGTCACAATACAAATGGAATAGGTTCAGTCCAAGTGGATACGCTATTCAAGATGTTAGGTTAGGGAGGATCAGGGACATAGATATGAGTTATGTAAGCACAGAACTAAAATGTGAGGATGTACTTCTTTTTGGAGGGGATTATTGACCTCTGGAATAAATTGCTAGCTCATGCATAGAGTGATTGCCCTTGACATCAAGGCAGCATTTGACTGAGTATGGCATCAAGGAGCCCTAGCAAAACTGGAGTCAATGGGAATCAGGGGAAAAACACTCCACTGGTTAGAGTCATACCTAGCACAAAAGAAAGATGGTTGTGGTTGTCGGAGGTCAATCATCTCAGCTCCAGGACATCACTGCAGGAGTTTCTCAGGGTAGTGTCCTAGGCCCAACCATCTTCAGCTGCTTCGTCAATGACCTTCCTTCAATCATAAGATCAGAAGTGGGGATGTTCGCTGATGATTGCACAATGTTCAGCACCATTCAGGGCTCCTCAGATACTGAAGCAGCCCATATAGAAATGCGGCAAAACCTGGACAACATCCAGGCTTGGGCTGATAAGTGACAAGAAATATTCGTGCCACACAAGTGCCAGGCAATGACCATCTCCAACAAGAGAGAATCTAACCATCTCCCCTTGATGTTCAATGGCATTACCATCGCTGAATCCCTCATTATCAACATTCTGGGGGTTACCATTGACCAGAAACTGAACTAGAATAGCCATTTAAATACTGTGGCTACAAGAGCAGGTCAGAGGCTTGGAATTCTGTGGAGAGTAACTCGTCTCCTGTCTCCCGTCTCCCCAATGCCTGTCCACCATCTACAAGGCACAAGTCAGGAGTTTGATGGAATACTCTCCACTTGCCTGGATGGGTGCAGCTCCAACAACACTCAAGGTGCTTGACACCATCCAGGACAAAGCAGCCGACTTGACTGGCACCCCATCCACTAACATCCACTCCCTCCACCACCGACGCACAGTGGCAGCAGTGGACAAAAGCAGCAGATGCATGGGAACACCACTACCTGCAAGTTCCCCTCCAAGCCACACACCATCCTGACTTGGAGCTATATTGCCATTCCTTCACTGTCGCTGGGTCAAAATCCTAGAACTCCCTTCCTAACAGCACAGTGGGTGTACCGACCCAACATGGACTGCAGTAGTTCAAGGCGGCGGCTCACCACCACCTTCTCATGGGTAATTATGGATGGGCAATAAATGCTGAACTAGCCAACGATGCCCACATCCCATGAATGAATTAAAAAAAATTTGCTGCAAACACTGAAAAGTGAGCTGAATGAGTTCCTGAGAGTGGTTACCGTATTTTCCTATAGAAGGTAGATAGGTCATTTGGAGATTGTGTCTCCCAGTCAGTTTAATCTCTGGAACATGTTTGATCTCCATTAGGAGGTTGTAAAGATATTTCCCAGGATTTTTTCTTAAGTTTGTCTGCTATTTTTTAATAGGAGATTGCTTGATTGCAAGGGTAGGGTGGGCAGCAGGTAATGAATGGGATGATAGTGAAGAAGCACAGGAGTTATCCCATGCCAGTCTTATAAAGGATCAATGGACCAGGTGGTCTTTACTTGTCTTTTTATGTATATTATATAAGGGGGCTGGTACAACCTTACTCTGCTAGCAGTCTTAAGTTAGGTCAGGCCAAGATCCCCAGGTGGATCCCCCATTTCCATTTCTGAGCAAGCTGTACATCAGGTTTATCGCAGCATAAATTGTGAGGCTGAGGAAACCCCCAGTGTGAGAATTCTCTCCCCTTGGTTCCTCTCCCTCTATCAGGGATCACGTTATACGATGGACAGAAGTTCAACCTACACAAGGCCCCTGTGCAAATTTGGAGGCAAGCGGAGGCTATGTGCAGGCTTGGCGTTTCCTGGTCGCACCAGACTTCCTATCCCTCGCTGGGCCTCCCACACCCAACTTGTGCTCCGGGCCATTGGGATTGCGGAGTTTCAGTCTCATTGCATTTAAATATTGCTGTACTCTGTGACAAGTGATTCCAACTTGAATATTCATCAATGCATTTTCAGGATACACTTGACCTATTCCCACATACACTTGGTTTGTGTCGTGATATACATTTACTGCCCACACTTAAGCTGAATTATTAGGCCCTCTGCCTGACAGAAACAGGCAGTTGTGCCATGTAAATAATGGTCGATGACTCCATCACTGTAGCTGCGGCAATGCTCCCCCTGGCCTATAGCTACGCAGCCCAAGTCAGGCAGTAGTCCCATTTAAGATGCTAATCAGCATCCTATAGCACACTTCGAAGCAGTCATCTGTTCTCATTGTCACTATTCAATTCTTGCCTTCTGTTTTCCAGACAACATTCCTCCTCCTGCTAAGTGATGCCAGCCTTTCCTGTTTTGTTTCAGATTTCCAGGACCTGCAATACTTTTTAAATGACTCAGGCCTACTAGCCTGGACTATATGCTTCTCTTCCCAAGCTGTGACAAAAGGAAGATTAATGGTACTTTATAGTTAGTCAAAACCAAAAGTAGGGTTCAAAAACATAGGGGTACATTTTAGGAAAAAGGTAGGTAGCCCCACTGCCGGGACCAAAAAATGGGTCCCAAGGCCATGCAGGTAGATGGCGGAACCCCAGAGGGCAATATTACCAGTGGACAACTAAGAGGCCGCTGCTGGAATTGCTGTCCAATTAATGCCAATGACCTTCCTCCAAGCTGCCAGTCCAAACAGAGGGCTGGCAGCTCGGCAGCACTGATTGAGCTGCCCATCGTTGAGGCTGCAGGGAGATGGAGAGGTCCCTTCCATGTTGAGGTGCCCTCAAGGGGCAGGTAAGGGTTTTTTTTTGGTTTATAAATGTGCCAGGGCCAGCAGGCAGGCCCTGGCAATCGGAAGGGTGAACCCTCCAGCAGCAGCATGGGAGCTCTGTCCCTCTGTGGGCCACGGATCGCCCAGAAAGGAAGGGCCCTAGGGAACCTGCTGGGCGGCTGCCAGCGGTTTACCTTGTGGTCTCCTCGTGTGGCGGGGGCCCGTCCAGAAGCCGGTAAAATGCTGGTGTGAATGGAAAATGGCTGTTAATTAGCCACTTAACAGAATTAAATGGCCACCCACCTCCGGTCAGCTTGTGGCGGCGCCGCTGCCATTCCCACTTCTGGGAATATGCCGTGGCGACGGGAAGACATCAGGCTTCCCTCCTGATGCCTTCTGCCGCTATTTTACAAGCCCTCCCGCCTCCCAGCTCGCCTCCAGAGGGCTGGTAAAACTCCAGCCATAAAGATTGCCTAACAGCTTTCTTCATCCAATTTGTAATACTTGGTAGAACACAGCAACAGTAGGTGAGGGTCTTTCTCTGGTGGAATAGTCAAAGCAGAAAAGCTCGTCACCTGTAATACTTGGGAAGCAACCCAGTTGAACAAGAAGTGAGACGACTGACTTTGAAGTGTTGTCACATTCTACACAGGGGTATAGATCTATCCCATAATATAGAGAATCTCAAGATCTGAAAATGAACAGAATTCTGATCTGTCACACTGTCATGTGGAATTTAGTTACAGCCCCTCCAAAAAACACAAAAATGACACTTAAGTTCCAGAGGATGTTTGACTGGGACAGATGTGATGAAGTTTGCTGTCTGTTTAAAAAAAAAGAGCCACTCTACCTGTTAATGTTGTTGAACATTTTTGAGGAGGGAGTTTATTCCAATTTACATTCAGATTAACTTTGCCATTTACTTCTGTCCATTCCACTACATATCCTTGGACTGGGGCTGGTAGTTTTTCCGGCTCCATCCATTCGATTAAGAACTGGTTGTTTCCAGCATACGTAGCAGAGATGTTTCTTGGTGGAGGAAGATCTGTCAGTTAAAAAAGTCAATAGATTAAAAACGTGAATAGAGTCCTTTAGAGATATACAAGTACAGGCTCCTCTTTGGGCACAGATTATTTATTCAGTGAGCAGCCGTACTATGTAGATCAACAAGTACTGGGTCCAGTATCTGGTTGGCGGCAAATTATTTCAGCCAGTGCACAGATGTCACTGTAAAAAGCCTTGACAGCGCAAGAGTCATGGAGGGAAAAATCAGATAGGGTTCCTTTGCTGATTGCTATCCAGTGATCCCTGCTTCAAGTATGCATGAATGTACATAGTTTGAGGACAGTTTTATCTATGATGTCTCCCTTGGTGGAAGATCCTGGCAATATGCATTGTCTAGTCCCAAATATCAAAAATAATTTCTTGGGGAAGGTACTGGCCCAGCATTCCATAGAACATATCCCAGCAAGGAGCCATAGCTTTCCAGAGAGGAGGGGAGAAAATTGCCGAAAAAAATGTGTACATAGATCTGGGAACCATTCAAGCAGCATGCTCTGCTGAGAAAGGTATAATATTAATAATGCTTTATATAGCTTTCTGGAGTTTTCTTTCCTTCTTCTCCCATATGTTTAGACTTATCCAGGGGTAAAATTCCATGGAAACCAATCACGTGTGGTTTTTCAGCCACAAAAGGTCAGAAAGGCCTTAGGTTCAACTGTAGGCTGCACAGAATTACCCGATCTCAGTTGTAGCAGAAATAGGGGCGCCATAATCCTTGGTGAGTGAAGTATTTGGTCTGGAAATAACACATACGGAGACTACTTAATTGGCCATGTGTCGTCTCTCCTTTATTCATCACTTCTCCCAACAGAGGGGGCAGTATTACAGTATGATCAGCTCTTACCATATGCTGCAGTGAGGAACTGAACACCATTTAATTACAACATTACTTTGTGGTCTTAAGGTGATTTAGCTCCACCTTAGCAAAATAAGAAATTGTGCACTGTAGCATCCCTCAAGCGGACCTTTATTCTGTCTTTATAAACAGCATATCATCTGATTTATCATGAGCAATGCCATGTAAGACATACAAATGTTTTTAGAAGATACAGATCAGGTTTTGTAGGAGAGGTTCCAATTGACTGCTGTTCATAATGTCTCTTCCCTCTAATGAACTCTGGTCTTCTATTGTAAAAGAATTCAAACCTGTTGTCTCAAATTACCCATTTGTGTCATGTATGGCTCCTATCTTTTTTGCAATTAACGGTTCTTAATCTCAACACACTTGATGCACGTTCTTTGGAATTTCTTCAGGGCAAGGGAAAATCAGTTCAGGAGTACTCTCCCATATAATGCCATCACACAGTTTCTGAGATTTTATATTGGATATTAGTCCTGAATTTTCTCGACTTCCTGCCACTGAGATACCATAAATTCGTCAGAAGTGTTGCAGAAACCCTGTTTACACAGCACAGAAAGTTTGGGGAAACTCAAGGCTGTAATCTCTGGTTATACATAACCAGTCACTTGTAAGCAGACCTCGCATCCCTACAGTGCACCTTTATTTTGCCAAATATCAAAATAATATTGAGAGCATGACCTAGGAATTGTAACATTCTGTACACCAGCTACTGGAATATAACATGCTGCCGTATGAATTCCCCTGTCAGAGTGATACAGTACTGAAACAGGCCTTTCGGCCCACCAAGTCTGTGCCGACCAACGACCACCCATTTATACTAATCCTACATTTAATCCCATATTCCCTACCACATCCCCACCTTCCCTCAATTCTCCTACCACCTACCTACACGGGGGGCAATTTTACAATGGCCACTTTACCTATCAACCTGCAAGTCTTTGGCTGTGGGAGGAAACCAGAGCACCCGGCGGAAACCCACGCAGTCACAGGGAGAACTTGCAAACTCCGCACAGGCAGTACCCATAACTGAACCCGGGTCGCTGGAGCTGTGAGGCTGCGGTGCTAACCACTGCGCCGCCCCTATTTTTGCATAAGGTGAACTGACTAGACCGATATGTTGATAGGGTGAGTTGAAGTAAGGTGAGAGAAGGCTCATGTGAAGCATAAACAGCAGCATAGACCTTTGGGGCCAAATGACTTCTTTCCATGTTGTAAACTTCTATGTAATTCTAAGAGGTATATTCAACCAGTCTGTCTACCTGGACACTATTTAGTGCCTTATGCTGGAAATATGAATGTTAGGTGAGGAACAAATGATGGTCAATGTGATGCATTGCACAGTTAAACGTCCAGCCAACACTGAACAGCTCACCTGTTCAGAAGAATAGTCATTTGAACAAGGTGCCAGGGGAACCTGGCATAAGCCAGGCTCTTCAGGAGAAGAAGGATAACTGGTTGGGGGGTGAGAAGAGGAGGCAATTGAACCAAAAAGGACGTGTTAATGTTTTTCTTTGTTTTTCCTCCCCGATACTTGCCTCTCATTTCCCTCAAAACAGATACACCGGACCTTCTTGCAACATTGTAAAAACAAAAGCCTTTCTTTTACCTGTGAAATATGATATGTGGAGTTGAGTAGGTGGAGAGTTCCCCTTGGAGTTGAAAGCAGACACAGTGACGTTACAGCCTGTCCTGGGGATTCCCACAGTGTACCAGGTATTGATAGTCTGCTGTTCCTGGATGGTTGTGTTTTCCTTTGTGCTTTTCTGAAGTGTTATAGTGTAACCCAGGATTCTTCCTCTGCTTTCAAGCACCTGGAGGGTCTGTGGCAGTAAAAGCATTTTAGTCAATTTTCTCTTCAGGATTCAAGTTTAAAAAGATACCAACCACATCATTTTACTGCTTTCCTCCCTCAATTCTCACCAATACTATCCAGTTCAAGGGTATAAGATAATCACTTATGTATTATCCAGTTTACTGGAGATCACATCTTGAAGCTGTCATGCTTCCATTTTTCTTTCTCCTGAGAAGCAATGGGTGCATTTTTATTCATTAGACGAGGAGATGCTGGGGAATTGAACAATGTTTCAATTTATACACCCAGCACAGTATCAGCAGCAAACATTTCCAAATCAGCTATAGTAAAAGCCTGTGTATCTTAACTTCAGCTCAAGAACAGCATCACTTTTCATTCCAGTATGGCATAATTATTTCCCATCCCAAACCTTTGAGTGCCAATATGTAGCAAACTCAAGACAATTTTGCTGTGTAAGTCTTGGAATCATGCTGAGGATACTCCAAACTAATTTCACAGCCAGGTGACAGAAGAGACAGACAGATTTGCTCACTGAAACCAATGTAGCATTGCAACTTCTTATACACATATCCAGAACCTTCTGCATGCTGGTTCAGATTGATGTGAACTAGCTACGATTAAAGTTCTGTCTTGGTGGTGTAATGGTTTGGTTCTCCAACAGGCTGTGCTATGGAATGAGAGGATGAAGTTTTACCCGAGTGATTCTCTGTATGTATAGTCACGACCTTGCTATTATGATTAAGTACAGATTGGAAACCAAACAGTTTCTCAAAAGGGGGATAAAAATCAAAAGGAAAGATCAGCTCAATGCACCCTGGTTCACAGAGAAAGGATAACACAGGGGTCCTTTATAAATGGTGACAAGTTAGTAACAGTGGAAGTCCAAAGAGGCTTGGGGGTCCAGGTACATAGATCATTAAAATGTCATGAACAGGTACAGAAAATAATCAAAAAAGCTAATGGAATGCTGGCCTTTATATCTAGAGGAATAGAATACAAGGAGATAGAAGTATATAAAAGGCCCTGCTTAGACCACACCTGGAATATTCTGAGCAGTTCTGGGCACCATACCTTATATTAGCCTTGGAGGGAGAGTGCAGTGTAGATTTACCAAATGATATCTGGACTTCAAGGGTTAAGCTACGAGGAGAGATTAAACGAACTAGGGTTGTATTATTTGGAATTTAGAAGATTAAGGGGCAATTTGATCAACATTTTCAAGATATTAAGGGGAACAGATAGTTTATTTCCACTGGTTGGGGAGTCTAGGACTGGGAACATTGTCATAAGATTAGAGCCATGCCTTTCAGGAGTGAAATTAGGAAACACTTCTACATGCAAAGGGTGGTAGAAGATTGGAACTGTCTTCCACAAATACTAGTTGATGCTAGATCAATTGTTCATTTTAAAACTGAAGTTGATAGATTTTTGTTATCCAGAAGTATTAAGAGATATGGGGAAAAGATGGGTATTTAGAGTTAGGTCACAGATCAGCCATGATCTCATTGAATAATGGAACAAGCTTGAGGGGCTAAATGGCTTATTCTTGATCCTATGTTCCACAGTACCCACTGGGAGAAGATCTCCAACTTGCCACTTAAGGTGGATAATATGTGCTTAGTAGGGAATTTTAGGATGGAAGATTCTTTTACGTATCTTTCTGTTTAACTGATAATACTATGCCCGGTTCATTAAGTTTCTCTTTTATCCTTTCTAAATTTTAAAGATGTGGTCTTGCATACTCTTCCTCCTCCTCCTTCATCATTCTGCTGAGATCAGGACTCAAACACTCCTGTTAAAGCTTCATTTTTCCCAGCTCCTCAAAACTCCTTACCGTTCCTTTCTCCTCTAATCTACAAATTTTAAAGCACAAGCACGGCATCACCTAATTCTTTACTTCCTGATTTACCACTTTCTAATCTTTGCAACTCTGAGCGTGTCTTCCACTTAGCCTTTCATCTAGGATTTTTAAAATTCCAAAATATGTTGACTAAAGCATATGGTGCTAAATATCCGTACAGAATTGTTTTGTTTCCTCCACAGTAGGATTTATTTTGTCCTGAAAGAACGGTTATTGACTCTCTAATGACAGTCACAGTATAATTACTTTAAATAACAGGAGGTAAGGGTAATGTAAATGGAAGCAGGTTACTGAGCATTGGAGGAATTATATGTATAAAAATTGCAAAACTCAAGTAGAAGACACTCTTTCCACAGTTTAGTGGATATGATAAATTGACTTCCAGCCAAAGCAGACAAGAGTGAATCCACTTGGACAAGTATCTAAGAACAGGATTGAAGGTGATAGGACAAGTATTATTATAGGTACTCCCAGAATCTAGATAAGTTATCTGTGCAATGCAGCTGGTCAGAGTTGTAAGTATATGCTCAGAAAAATTATGGGATTGATTTTGAATTTGGTGCTCAGGTGTAAAACTGTCATTGCAATCTGTCGCCCATTATAAAAACCACCTAATTTTCATTACGATTGAATCAGTTTTACCCCCAGGCAGCAAGTTGAAAATCTACCTCAATTAATTTTAACAGTTTATCTTTGAGAGGGGATGGATGGTCAGGGAGAAATTTTAAAGCATTATCTTCATGGAGTTTATCTATATTTGGCCAACTACATCATATGACTGAGTGATTGTGATGACAGCATAACTGAAAACATTATACGATGTGCGAGAAGAGTTAGCTTGATAAGCTAAACAGCTTTATCTCATTTCAATCTTTCTTCAGTTCCCAAATATGCCACTACTTTATAGGTAAAAATGTTATAATTTACAGTCACCTGTAAAACTGCACACCCTAGCTGATCTGAGCAAAAGCACATTCACAGTTTACAGACTGAATGACTCTCTGGTTAGGATCGACAATGAAAACCGCAGCACCCTTGAAATTCAACCCCCAATCTTTAATATGGGACTTGTGTGTGAACTTAATCTACAGCAACACCTTAACTTCAAGTGATAAGAATCATGCTTAATTTACTTTTCTTATATATAACTCTTGAACAAAGGGTTCTTTTGCTAAATGAACTTTTTTTTTTCCAGAATTTATATCTAATTTTTAATCAGAGAAATGCTTAAAGTGCACTCAATCCTCTGATTTTATTTCATTATGATTCTCAGTATTAATCCCGTGTTAATCCTGTGAATGTCAGTTTAAGACATTTTGTTAACATACATATATATATAAAAATAGAAAATAGCTTTTATCATTCACAATGAAAAAGAATTGCATTTATATAGTACCTTTCATGACCTCAGGACACCTCAAAGTGCTTTACAGCTAATGAAGTACTTCTGAAGTGCAATCACTGTTGTAATGTAGGAAATGGAGCAGCCAATTTGCACACAGCAAACTCTCACAAACAGCTTTGTGATAATGACCAGATAATCTATTTTTTTTGTAATTATAATTTAGGGATAAATATTGGCCAGGACACTGGGGATAACTCACGCTCTTGTTTGACATTGCGCCATGGGATTTTTAATGCTCACCTGAGAGCAGACAGGGGCCTTGGTTTAATGTCTTCAAAAGACAACACCTCTGGCAGTGCAGCACTTCCTCAGTAGTGCACGAGAGTGTTGAGTCTAGATGTTTGTGCTCATGTCTCTAGAGCGGTATTTGAACCCACAACCTTCTGACTCAGAGGTGAGAGCACTACCAACTGAATCAAAGCTGACACTATACATAACCATTGTAATCAATACCTAGCTGGCTTTACCTTTTGTCAGAGTCATTCAATCTTTTCCCATGCTAGTAGCAGATATATGTCTGAATAGCAGGCTGTCTATTGCAGTGTGTACACAAGACGAACATCTGAAGTAAATTTAAATGGTTTGAGCAGCCATTTATACCATAGCAGTCTCATGTTGGACACCAGGAAAGGATTTACAGTGAAAATTCGCAAGAAAATTGAGACTTCTTGTCCACATACCGTTAGATTTCATGATGCTGCAGGAAGTGAAAATAAAAAAGGGCTTTTTGACACTGGACTAAACCCTCCCAGAAGCAACCAGTAGAGCAAGTCTGGCAGAGATGCTGACAGGTCAGTGCTGTGTATACCATTCAAAAGACTTGGATTCAAATACAAAAGGAAATGGCAAGGCCTCAAGAAAGCTACCACAGTAAAAGAAAGAACTTGCATTTATATAGCATCTTTCACAAACTCAGGATGTCCCAAAGCACTTTTGAAGTGTAGTCATTGACGTAACGTAGAGGCTATAGAATAGCTTTCTATGGCAAGTAGCTGCTCCAAGTAAGCCTGGAACAAAGGATTTCCTGATAATGTGTCACTCATTTCCTACTGCCCCATACAAATCATTCGTATGAACATACTGACTATTGAATTGTTTACCAGCATGGCCATACTGGAGCAATGGTACAAATGCACCTAGAAACTGCAACTGTTGTTAGAAGGATTTGCTGTGTCATGTCCCTTTAACATAAACTAATTTCACTATGCATATCCATTTACTAATGCTCAGGTTGGAATTTATGTTGGGCATTTCTATCACTCTGTGGTCCTTCAACTAGCAATATCTAAAGACTACTTCTCTAGCAGATAATACAAGGGAGCAAAGCTGAATTGGACAAGCCTGCTGGAATTGTTTCCTTTTGGAGGTGGCATCATTGGCTAAGAGAGCATTGAGGGAACAGCAGAATGATAAAAGCTCAAGACTAGAACCATTCCTCCCTTGTAACACCTTGTCCTTGTGATCACTCACTGACATGCAGTCAGAGCATTAATCAGTAATCCAGCAAGTACAGCACATGGGCCAGCCCTTGGTCTCTGGCTAGGATCTGGTTTGGTATTCAATGGGCTGAAGTTAATTATTCCTGTGAAGCTAATTATCACCACAAGAGCTAATCCTCTCAACATTACTCTTTACTCATACTTACCTGGTAAGTACAACTCGACATTGAATAATTTTATGAATGGCTCATTTATTTAGTAATTGAAATCTCTTACCTTCCATAAGAGAGTGACTTTCAGGTTGTTAGGATCTGACAGAGCCATTGTGTACCAGACATCCAGTTGTCCTATGGGAACTGTGCAAGGACAAAAAATGAAACTGCTGAAATGACATTACAACCTGAAGAAAAAGGTTAATGTATATTTATTGTAAATGTGCCTCATTATGTAGGCTTCACTACATAAATTCCTCTTCAGTGTTTAGGGTTACTCTGCTGTCAGTATTGATGTAACAGAGATTGTTAATGGAAAAGAAAGTCAGGGGTAAAATAGAAGGAAGGATCGAACAACATCATGCACATACATGTGTATAATGTCATCAACAGACCCAACATGGAGGCATGGGCTAGATATTTCCAAAGTTACCCATTTGCTAGATTCTTAAGCGAGAGTGACCCCTTCCTCTCAGGATATTGACAAAACATGGTGCAATAAGCAAGCAAGGACTATGCTGTATACTTGCTGTGACTGCTCAATCTATGGCCACTTAAGGATTGTTATACTCTGCAAGTAACAACGTTCATAGAATGCATTCTGACATGCGGATGAATTTCAGATTTTAAGCGTCAGCATGTGTGCTTTGCTGTGGTTATTGGATATAGGCCGGAATTGACAGGAATCGAGTTGCACCCACTGAACTGCGACTTATCTGCTGCCCCCAGTGTAACTGTATTACTGTAGTACAAAGTCAATAGATTTAATAATGAAAGAAATATTTTAAATACATTTCACACCTTTGGTCAAATCTTTCATGAATGCATCATAAGGAAACCAATGAGGTCAGCATTCTGCTTTGTAACTGATCAGGAACTGTATGACTCAGGAGGCTGGGTGTGAAAAGTACAGTACGAGTTACCTGCAAAGAGGCATCCAGCCAGTACTGGTCTCTGAAAACCATCTCTAGGATTTTAATTTGTTTACTCATCTAGAAAGCCCTAACTTTTTCTAAGGGTTAGTTCTACAGACATTCTGGTGCCTCATCCAAGTAACTGTTCTTTATTTATGAGTCAATACAGTGAACATTGGCAGAATATTTGACTGTGGGGACCACAATTCTCTCCTCAACCTAATACCTACGTGCAAGTTCCAGCAAGAGTCAGTGGGTAATGATTAGGAGCAGGAACTCGGACACTGTAACTATTTTCCATGCCCCTACCACTAGATCAGTTAATTTGATGCAAACCAAGGAATAAAACTGGGACCATCTGCTCTGTATGGCTCATTACCACATCACCTACCCACTGAGGCTATGGCAAAGACTTTCTCTAATTTCCTTTTGCCTTATTTTCTTTCAACTGAGCAACTTATAATGTCATAATTGAGAAATGGCAATGTGTGTCTCCACAGCTGAGATGGAATGATGCTTCCACAGTAAAGAAATAATTTCACAGAGTTAATGCAACCAAATCCAAACAACACAGCAATGGAGAACTCTACCTGCCTCTGGTGTTTTGCTTACAAAGGAAGGGCTCCAGTCACTCCATAGTCCTCGGGTTTGTTGAAACTTACAGCGAACCTGGAACTCGTATTCTGTGAAATGCTCCAAATCAGACACCTTGCAACTTGTCGAATTGACTAAAAATTTCTGAAATCAAACCAGAAGGGAGTATGATGCTGTAGTCAAAAAAAAAAAGGAACCTGGATGAAGGGCTGTGGAGTCTCACTTAGACTCGCTCACTTTGGCTTAAAAGTATAACATTTTGATATATTCTTTGCAAGGTTTGGTAGTTGCTTTCGTCAGGTAGAATGAATGGGAGCAGTGTGATTGATGACACATGGTAGATTCTGTAAATGATGGCATATTAGTGACAGAAATGGGGAAAGCTGGACACAAGACTGCTTAAGGAGTGACCAGATGCACCAATCATGAGAAGGTCTCTTGTATTTGTATGACCTGAATTAATTTTGCAGCCAAAAGTTTATCCTCTGCATCCTCTTCAAACTGTTGGTCAGGCAAATGCAGTACAGCCCCTTTCCATCCCATCCCCACTTGTATCCTCTGTTGTAGGAGTACAGGTGGGTAGGGGCCATAAATCAATGGTGTAGCCTAAGAAGCCTGGCTTCTCTCCATTGTTCCCATGGTAATCCTATTGTGCCCAGTTTGGAGGGAATTGGGGAAATGGCAATACACAAATAGTAGAAAAACAAATATCAAAAGTAGTTGGCAGGAGAACAAAAAGTCCCAAATTGTTGCAGAAATAAGGACTGCAGAAATGTTCAAAATGTCTAAAGTGCCTAACAACCTTGAATGTCCATTTTATAAGGGCATTATAGCCACCAAAGTGGAGATGATGGAAAGCAGAGAGAGCAATCTTACCGCCTCATCTGAATGGGCCAGAAAAGCAAAATAGAGAATTGGAGGCACTAAAGTGATGGGAATCCAGTGTAGCTGATCTATACCTCACATTTGTCCAAATACTTCTGGAAAATGAGAGCACTTGATAAGAAATTCAGGCTTTTGTAAATTATCAAATGGAAATATTGCAAGTGGAATAAACAATTTAAAATAAATAATGTTACCTTTTCCCATTTGCTGTTAGTACTTCGACATCGGATTTCAAACAACTCTGTGTTCTGTTGGTCTTGCCAATATACTGTACTAATTATGGGAGAACTGCTGCTGAATTCCACTTTACTGATATTGGGAGGATTGGGTTTCACTGAAAAAATAGATTAAAGTTATAGTTACTGTATTGATATCCATATATTGATTTATAAATAAGATCAAGCACTGATTCAGTGTAGAAATAAAAAGTATGTACATTGATTCTGACTGACAGCATCGTGTAAGGCCCAGAATATATGCTGTGGGATGCTGGAATACAAATGCATGTTGTTTTTCTGCTATTTTAACAGTGGCATTAGCACATTGATTTTCAATGTGTTAATTCACATCTTCATAGGAGTGAGTCTTTGACTCAGTAGCATTCACTTGTCAGAAGGTGCAGGGTTCATAGCTCACTCCAAAAAGGTTCTGGAATTCTGGGTTTCCATTCAGTGGGTTATCCATGTCCAGTGTGTGCCCCTTCCCTCACTGTGTGGGTGTGGAAGCCCACAAAACTTTTTGTCTCCAAGTGAAGAGTATGAAGATACAAAAACATCTTCTTTTGGTGCTTTAGTATCCCATGGCATAAATCCAGGGCCTTAATGCTCAATGGCATCTTTTAATTACACAGAACCAGCCCAAAGTGATTAGATTTCCTGCTCAAAGGTGTTTAAGAGTCATGTGATCACAATATCGATACTGATGAGCAAGGCAGTTGGGGCCATCCTAGCCTAACCGTCCAGAAAGACCCAACAGTCCACCATAGCAACCAGCTGTTTTTTTTTAAAAGATAATTTCATTCATTAATCTACCAAGAGGTCTGTTCCAGTGGTTGATCATTCTTTATGTTAAAAGTTTCTAACAACAGTCTTGATTTGCATTTCACTAATTTGAACTTGTGGTCCATTATCCAGTCACAGTTTAATGTGAAATGCATTTCTGGAATTATCTTTTCTATACCATTTACTATGTTCCGATAGCTTTCAGGTCCCCTTTGTGTCACCTCTCGGATGAGCCAATTTCCTCCAGTTAAGTGTTGGGAAGACTGAAAGCATCATCTTTGGCTCCCACACAAACTCCGTTTCATCACCATCAATTCCATCCCTCTCCCTGGTTGCTGTGTCAGATTGAACAATTTGACTCTGAGCTGAGCTTCCGACCCTATCATCATCTCCAGCACAATGACCGCCTACTTCTACCTCTATAACGCCACCTGTCTCCGACCCAGCTTCAACTAATCTGCTGCTGAAGCCTCATGTATGCATTTATCACCTCGGATTAACTGTTCCATTGCTCCCCATATTGGCCTCCCGTCCTCCAACTTCCACAAACTTGAGTCCATCCACAATTCTGTTGCTTGTATCCTAACCAGCACCAAATCCCACTCCCCCATCACCCCATATTCGCCAATTAGTGTTGGCTCCTGATGCTGTTCTTTCTGATTTCTAATCTCCTCCAGCCCTAGGACCCTCTGAGTATTCTGTGCTACTCCAACTCTAACCTCATGCATATGATCCTCCCTTTGCCTCACCATTAGCAGTCGTGCTTTCAGTTGTCTAGACCCTATGAATTCCCTGCATAAACCTCTCTGCCACCATACCTCTCTTGCCTTTTAATGCCCTCCTTAAAAACCTACTCTTTAACCAAGTTTTTAGCCGGCGCTCCTAATATCTCCTTCTTTGGCTGAGTCTCAATGATTTTGTCTGATAATAGTTTTTGTGAAGTGCCGTTTGATGTTTTACTATGTTTACTATGCTACATAAATTCAAATTTTTGAATCTATACCCCAACTTTAGAATCCACACTTTACCACTAATATTTTTGTAGTCTCCTTGGTTCTCACCCTATGGGTAGTCTGTTGCTCCACCATACTGCGGTGTTAGCTCAAACAGATCTCCTCTGAGCCACTGGCACTGTCCACCTCATACTATGGGAGCCATTTTCATTTCACTGCTGCCATGTTTTTCAATGTGAAAGGGTGCTGGCAGATGAAATTAGAAAACTAAAATCACTAACTATAGAGTTTCCACCTAAGGTACAACTGTTGAGGTTTTCAAGTGGGCCTCAATTTAGGTGGCCACTCTTTCCGGAATTATTCATACATCTAAATTGAGGTCCTATGATGTATTTAGGACCCTGATGCAAGCCCAAACCAATGGAACCGAATGTAGAGCAGCCAAACCATCAATCCTTGAAAGAGTCTGCAGGAGGATGCTCAGAAAACACAAGGAGGAGCATGCATGTTCCCATCCAGTGCCAGTCCCCTCCCTGCCATCTCTCTTTCCCCACTTTTATAGTCTTCCTGTCAGCTTGGCTCTATGGAAGAGCTGCCAGATTTTATATCACCTCCCCCAACCCCACATTGGTGAGCTGCCTGTCAGCAGTCACTTAACATTGGGCACTTGTTAATTTTAATTGAATGAAGCTCAATCACCAAATTGATCAGGTCTCTCTGATCACAGACAATTGGTGCATTTGCTCCATCCACTGTTTGCACAATGGGGGAATTTTCCTGTCAACTATACAATGTATCTATTGTTCTAGTGGCTCAAGGAATCCCTGCACTTGAATCTACTGCTGCCCTGCAGATGGTAACCCCATTTTTCTCTTCCCAAACTCTCCCAGTGTCATGAACTGCCTAGTACTACCTTTGGGTGACCACATACTGGACAGTAGAAGCTTATCAGAGTAGTACGGCACAGAAGGAGGCCGTTCAGACAGTACAATCCAGAAGTCCCTCATCTTCTCTGGTGCTGTTGAGAGTAGTCAATTGCTGCTCGGACACAGAGATCCTCTGCTCCAGAAACTACATATCCGAGACTCAGTTCAAATGTGCTGGATACACAGAGGATCAATGATGTCTCATACACTGCACTCTAAACAAATCACTAAGGTCACCTGCACTGCCATCCTTCAGTGTCTAACTTAAAAGAAAATATATAGATAGTGTTAGGCTGAATTCCCACTAACACCAAGAATCAAACTCCTCTTACTTCAAACAAATATTTATTTTAGGGAGGAAAGAAAAAGTCCTGTCCAAACTCAGTCTCTGGCTGAACTCCACACTCTTCTGGCCTTTCTCACCCTCCACTGGCATCATGCACCTCGCCGTCTATTCTGCTGTTTTGCTTGTATAGTTCAGCATTCTATTTGCCTTAGTTACTTTACATGTTGCAAGTTGTAATTTATGCCACCCATTTATTCTTCCTATGCAGGTTGCAAATTGCCAGTTTTATTTCTAGTTAGGCATCTTCCCTGATGGTTAAAGGTGGTCTGGAAAGGCAAGATATGCGAAAACTGCATTTTTTGGCATGTAGTAGTGATCACATTCAGCCTTTTTGTGAACAGAAAATATGATAATTGCACTACCAGGGTCAGATATTTGTATATCTACTCTGGGTCACCCAAAGGGAAAATTAGTGGAAGAATCATCTCCAGGCTGGTATTGTGAAGCTGTTTTCAAAACAATATTGGCAAAGTGCTGGGATTTTAAGGAGCAAGCCACCCAGCCTCTTGTCCTAGCATGATCTATGGTACAGCGCACAAATAAACATGTTCAATAAACTGCCACACACCAATCTCATCCAAGGTGAAGTTCATGACTGCTGAAGCTTGATTCCCCAGTTGGTTTGAAGCTGTTACCCAGGCTGTATAAACAGAGTATGGGTCAAAACTGTGCCCAGATTCACAAGCAAAGCCCAGCCTTTGATGTTCTAGACTCTTCCTGTGCCTTGTGCACTTTCCAGTTGATGGTTCTGCAGAGGTAGCTGAGGCAATGAAACTGTGTGACTCATTTCTGAACCTGAAAGATTTATGACACAGTCATGATTTTTAAACGTATCTGTACGTTTGAAATGAAAAGATGCAGCACTTCAAACTTTGCACTGAAAAGAACAGCAATAACAATAACCAAGGTGTTAGTTCAAGTTAAAATTTTCCCGGATACTCTGCAAAACAGACCATTGTTAAAACATTTAACACCCACATGATTAATATCTGCTGAGCTGCTAGATTTTATTGCCATGTGATCAAGGTGAGTTTTTGCCAGAATTCCAAAGTGCTGTGCAATACTGTCGTACCCATGATCCTCTGCATAGATGTTCTTGTTCTCAGTTGAGCCACCGTAAAGACATGCCCAGTGACGTCCAGGCAGATATATTTGTACATTGGGAAGTATAGCACAAGAGTGCAGGCTGAGACAGTCCGATAAGAAGATGTGTCTCAAGTTTGCACCCGGGTACATAGACACACAGGTTACTCACGATGATGAAAGGTCATCAATTTAAAACTGTCTCTTGTAGAGACTGAGAAAGAGGTTGGAGGAGTTTCATAAAGATTGTTGTTGGAACTTTGCCAAATAGGGTGGTTACGGCAGAGGTCATTGCATGTTTTGAGGGGTGAAAATTGGATAAATATTTGAAACAGGAACATACTGGGCTATGGAGAGAACGGGGCAGAGCGATTAATTTTGAATTGCTCTAGCAAAGAAGTAGCTTCCTTCTCTGCGTAAACATCTAGGGTTCTATAGGATGCAAAGGTTGTTGTATGATGGGGACAAAGAGATTGTCGGTGGGGGAAGAGAAAGAGTTGAATGATGTTTATGGAAATCCCAGATCTGAGCTGATTCATAGAGATGCTAGCATTTGGAGATCAAGAAGCACTTCCTGATGCAGAACTTCTCCCTCAGAACATTAAGTAGATGAGGCAATGTGGCAGTTTGTACATTGCTTATGGAAGGAGCAAGCTTCAAGGCAGAATGGCTTTTTCTTATTCCATGTTTTGTCTCTAACATTCATTCAGCTAATGTTTAAGGGCAACATCAGTGTTGAATCTGGAGAATCATCTTACCGCAATACATGATTTGTACTGATGTGTGAGACTTGTCCTACATCCCAGCTACATGTTACATCACCATCTCTTCCATTCTGAATGCATTTCAAGTTTTTGGGTTGATCTGGAGGATCTGAAATAGCAGAATTTGGAATTTTTGATGTAGAAATATTTCCTAGAATTTCTAAACATGTTTATTATAACAAAAGTGTGTAATGCAATGAATTTGTGAAAGACAGTGACTGGCATGAGAGTCATTTTGTGCCAGTAATGACATAGAACAGCAACAAAATTAACAATTAATCTTAAATAAAGACAGAAAATGCTGGAAATATACATCAGGTCAGTTAGCATCTATAAATATAAAGGAAAATTTAAGATTTTGATGTAAGATCCTTCTTCTGAGCTGAAAACTGTAAAGTAACCAAGCCCTTTTGTAAGGTGTTGCTTTGTGTGCTATTGCTCGAGGGAAGGATGTTGGTGAGAGGGCTAGAAGAACTCTCAACTTTCTACAAGGTAGTGCCTTGGATCTTTAACAACCACCTGAACTACAAGAACAGGCAAATGGGGTCTTGGTTTGACATCTAATCAAAAGGCCAGCACTTCCAACAATGCATAGAGAGATACAGCACTGAAACAGGCCCTTCGGCCCACCGGGTCTGTGCCAACCATCAACCACCCATTTATACAAATCCTACATTAATCCCATATTCCCTACCACATCCCCACCTTCCTTCAATTCTCCTACCAGCTACCTACACTAGGGGAAATTTACAATGGCCAATTTACCTTTCGATCTGAGTTTCTGGCAATCTAAACTGATTAACTAATTAACCTAAACTGGCAGCTCAAACTCTGATGAAGGGTCACTGACCTGAAACGTTAACTCTGCTTCTCTCTCCACAGAGGCTGCCAGACCTGCTGAATATTTCCAGCATTTCTTGTTTGTGAGCTCAAACTCTGGTTTTGTGTTCAAACTGTAAACGTCTGACCCAAACTGAGAATGCTGCCAAGCGACCCAACTTTATACACTGGAGTCAATTTTGGTCTCTCATCGAGAAAGGCGGGAGGCGTGTGGGGCAAGTGTAATGACTGCTCAGAGGGCTGCTCAGTGGCCCACATTATGGGCCACCTCTCCTTTGCACGAATAAGACAGACTGCCAGTGTGACATGTGCCTCCCCATTGGCAGTTTGTCAATTAGCAGGGAGGAAATTGGGTGCTGCTACAGGTTTCAGGTTTGCAACAACTTAATAAAGTGCACTTTTGTGTGGCCAATGCTTTGAGGGTGCAGAAAGATATCAGAGTTGAAGCCCAGTCCTGAGGTTTTCAGAAACAGCTATGAAGAAGTTTGTGAGAGAAGCAATTTCTGTTTCCTCTTGGATAGTTGGCAGGTGCCAAAGCAAGTTGGTGAATGGGCATGGAGAGAGGTGGCACATGTTCTTTCAAACAGCATTATCTTCAGGACCTGGCTACATTGCTTAAAGAAATTTAGTGAATTTATCACAAGGGCCAAGATTCCCCTTCACGTTGTTCATTATTTCTGCACAGCCATGCAGGATCCTCCCTTGGCCTCAGCATCAATCCTTCCATTTGCCACTTCACATAGCTGTCCATAAGACCAAGGAAAAATCACTGCACCCTTTTTCTGCTTGCACTCATGTCCGCAAAATCTACAACAGCCTTTACAACTATTTTTTTCCTTTGACCACAATTGCTGCTGATTCCTGTCATCATGTACACTACAGTAAGTCAGTTAATACATGGCGAGAGTTGACACCCTAGAACACATGTTTCCACTTCTACTTTTCTTGCAGGAGACTGGCACACAGCAGGAATGAGAGGACTAGCACTGGAGCTGTGTCTGCTGGACACACTGCAAATACTCACTACTATGGACAAAGTTGTCACTGACATAATCTGAAGATGGACAGCAGTCAGCATCAGTGATGATTAATGGTAGCTTCATGTGTTTGTCCCTACTGCAGAAGTTATGCAGTGTTGATGGTGGGGGAGGGAGACTAACATTTGATTTTCCACTTGGTACCATTTCATTTTTAATGCAAGTGGAGAGTTAAAGAAAACAAAATCATCCCTACTGATTTCAAAAGCAGTCTCAACAATTGGGTTCAATTCTGGGTACCGCCTGTGCGGAGTTTGCAAGTTCTCCCTGTGACCGCGTGGGTTTTCGCCGGGCGCTCCGGTTTTCTCCCACAGCCAAAGACTTGCAGGTTGATAGGTAAATTGGCCATTATAAATTGCCCCTAGTATAGGTAGGTGGTAAGGGAATATAGGGAAGGTGGGGATGTGTTAGGAATATGGGATTAGTGTAGGATTAGTATAAATGGGTGGTTGATGGTCGGCACAGACTCGGTGGGCCGAAGGGCCTGTTTCAGTGCTGTATCTCTAAATAAATAAATAATAAATAAATAAATCGTGCAAAGGATCCTTTGGCATTGTATCAGGGAGCCAAGGAGGCTGAAAACTGAAGAGAGGTGTGTTTGTGAGAGAGAGTGAGAGAGGGGGGGGGAAAAAAAGAGGAAAATTCATCCAGCTTCATCACCTTGCTCTGTAATTTATGCCAGCACCATCTTGTGCCAAGAACTAAAATACAATTCTCAAGTGTTCAGCCATTCATGATGTTGCAGCATGGTAAAGTGACAGAATTCTTTTGCTATTCACACCATTGTTGAGGGGAACGGCTGACATAGTTACAACAATCAACATTAAAGCTTACAAAATTTAGCAATTAGTCATAACACTGTAAATCAATAAAATTAAAAATATACCACTTACTGCCAGCTTTAATATCAATTCCACAAATCAAATATTCAGTGTTGCATTGCAGTTTACACGCAAAACTGGACTTGAGGTTTTCAAACTTTGGAATGTGTGCAGTAACTGCATTGGTGGAGATCTGTACAGTGATTAGCCGCTTGGTATTGTCTTTAATAATAAGTAGCTGTTGATCTGTACATTCATTGTAGAATGATCCCTTTAAGATACATGATACGTTAATGCTTGATCCAAGTCTTATTACAGGTGCAGGGCTGACTTGCATTTCCCCATTAGCACAGGATTCTGGAACAAGATGGCAACATTTTGAAAATCATGTATAAAGTTAGAAAAGCTGTTGACTATATTAGCAGATAACGCTGTTATATGATATTTCTCTGTTTGCGACTGTTACAACCAAGTAAGAAAGGGGTCTAGGGTTCCCTCTCAGCCTTCACTTGGTCTTACTGTAACAGGGTTTAATTTTAAACGTACCAGGTTATTAGCTCCCCCTTGGTGATTCCTTGTTCACTGCTTTCTAATTATAAGGCAAATAAACCAGCCAAAAAAGGTTTAAAAGAAGAAAGTGGAAAGAAGAAGAATGGTTGAACTTAATTGAACTTAAACTCTAATTCGGTTAACGCCTACAGATATGCAACACACCCACGCTAGTAGGCATACGCGATACACACATGCAGAAAAGAGCAGAGGAAATAAAGTGGAAAAGTTTGAGGCAATATCTGAAGATGGTTTTGGTTACTGTTCTTGGAGCTCGCTGTAGAGTCTTTTATTGTAGGTAGGGCTTGCTTTTCATTGGGGCCCAGTATTCTTCTTAAACCTTGTTCGATGTAGGAGGGTTTTCTCTCTTGAGGTTCACATAACTTTAGTGGGTTTGGCGTTCCGTGAGAAAGAGATGGGAGCAGACAGGAGAGGCTGTGGCCAGCCAGCCAGGAGAGGTCTTTACAGTCTAGGAGCAAACAAACAGTCTCTCTCTCAAACTGTCTGTACAATTCAAAAAAACCTCAGGTTGCCCAGCAGGTTAGTCATCTGACTAGCTGGTTTGACCACGTCTGTTTGTGGATTCAGTCATCTTAGCAGTCATCCTGGAATGTGAACTTCCTCACCTTCAGTGTCTGGTGATCAAAGTCCATTGTGGGTTGACTAGGTAAGGGAATAGTCTTTTTTCTCCACAAGCACTGTATGGTAATATGTAAATTTTTCCCCCAGCCACGGCTGATCTGTTTAACAAGTCATTTCCACGCTCCAACAACAGTTTAAAATCAAATGTTCATATGACAAAATTAATATGCCTCATTCTTGGCATGTGGGAGTCTGCATGAAAGCTACTGTAATGTAAATGATAACCTGTTTATTTGAAATATGTTCAGGTTTGTCTGCTAATATTGCCAACTGTAATTTCTATCTTTATGTCCTTACAATGTCGATCTTCATTCCCTACATTAGAACAGTGACTGCACTTCAAAAGTACTTCAATGATTGTGAAGCACTTTGGGATGTCCTCAGATTGTGAATGATGCAATATAATTGCAATTTTTTCTTCTTTCTTTGTGGAAGAGGCCTCTCTACTCATTTAGTAAACTGTGTTTTATAAGTAACAGATAAAACAAGATGAGGATTTAAATCCCATGAACAGTGTTGCCTAATAACTCAAACAAATAATTACTAATGATTTACAGTCAGTGCTATGAGTACACTATCAATTCTATCTCAGAGGTCCTCACTGGGTGTTGTTTTATCGCGTTACTAGACAAGTAAATAAAATTAGTGTTTCCTGGATGGCTTAGAGACAAATATACCATGGTGTGACAGGCATATACAGACCAGGAAGGTTCCAGGTTTGCTCATCATACACATGTGCTAAGTTAGTTGATCACAGGAGAGGCCATGCTGGGGCACAAAATCAGTCAAGGATCCTTTCTGATCACTAGCCATTGATACCTGCTGTACCCATGGGGAAGACAGGATTCAGCACTGCAGTGATGGTTTCTGAGATTGCCTAACCATTCAATACTCAGTGTCTAGGCTAATACATGGAGATGACAGGTTGGATGTGGTTCTAGGGAAATGCCAGTGTCTGAGGAACCATAGCCAGCATGAGTTAGCACTTAAAAGAGGGAAGCAAATTGAAAAAACAAACAAACATAGCATATAGCTCAGTTGAATTTAAGTTATGAGCACAAAAGAAGATTTGTATCACAGTAATCAATGTGTACAATTATAATTGTTTAAATGCAGCTTACCTGCTCCCTTGTTCTTGCACAAGATGGTGATTAGTTTGATTAACAAACATATTCCAACAAGCTCCATCAAATAATATAAGAGAAGCTCGGGATCCAGAAACCCCAATTTGTAGGCTGTTCCTGTAAAGCAATTATGCAATAATCTCAGTTCCAGATTTCAGGTCTAATCCAACTTTACTGTCTCCACACATTCCTACCTGATGTAATGTCTTTTCCTTTTGTTCCAGTACCAACAAATGTAAAATGAGTTTGAGTTAGTCTCAATCTAGTTCCTTGTACCCAGAGTATAAGTTGATCCTCAGTTGCCTCAGAGAAGTTTTAAGGATGGAAACAAATAGCAGAGTGTCATTGTGCTTTCTGAATGTTGGGTAAAGAAACATTGTTGACGCTGAGTAGAATGACCTTAACTAATCAGTGTTTAGTCGTTAAAGAGATAATGGGGCCGATCAACTAAAACAGATGCAAAGTTGTCAGGGTGTCTGTTGTGACTGCCCGATGGCTGCAGCAGGAAGCTTGACCAAGGTTCGTAGTTGGGTCGCATTTCCATACCTTTGGCAAACTGCTGTTACATTTCAGGCAGATTGCTGATTGAAGAGCAATGAACATCCAATGGCTTCACTGTGAAACCGATTTGTACTGGAAATTGCAAATGAAGTCCTATAACAGGGATAGAACCCCAATTTGCATTAGCAGCCTTGGAACACTAGCCCTTTGAGGCCTGCCTGAAAATTGTATTGAGTGGATACAGGGTGCACAATTTTATTTCTAATTTTTAACTCCTGGCTACCCAATTACACTGGAAAATAGGAGAAAGAGGCAGTTGAAGAATGGCTCCTGAAGTACAGACTCACAAACATTCACATTACAATATTTTTACTTGTGTTACCCATCATATCCTTCTTCAAAAAAGGATGGAAAAACTGCCTGCTCCCAAGTATCTGCCAGAATGTATTAGTGCAATCTAGAGTGATCATTCTTCATAGTATGGGAAACTGCTTCACCAACTCTGCAGCTGCCTACAATAGCTTAACTAACATCAGGAATTCACCATCTCTTTTGTGTGCCAGTACTGTGCCCTAAGTGGACTTCTTCAGGTATGAGTTTAGGCAGCAAACATCGGCAGCCTATTTGACCATAAGGTGAATTCATTCTTGGCCTCTTTGGATATTTACAAATAGTATTTCCTAGCAGATATTAATGGATATCAGTCAGAGGCAGTTGATTTTTCAACAGGTGCTGGGGCCAGTCACCATGGCTGAAGGTGGCTCAGCATAGCTCAAGCACTGAACCTGGATGTAAGAGCAGAGTTCAGGTCACAAATGGTGATATAAATACTCCAAGTGTAGGGATTGCTAAAATAACTAATGCAAGAGTGACAAATAAGAAATGTGTTAAGTTAAACAGTGAGAAAAAGACAGCATCAGGACAGAGGTACTGTTTAGGGTTGCTGGCCCAAATAAGAGTTTTATATACTAACACGGAGTACAAGAAATAAACTGAGTGAATTAGAGGCTCAAATGCAGCTGAGAGGGTATGACATGGTGGCCACTATTGAGGCATGGGTGCAAACTAGTCAAGATTGAAAATTAATATTCCAGGTTAGAAGGTCTTTAGAAAGGATAGGAAAATTGAAAAAGGAGGAGGGGTAACTTTGTTGATTAATGATACTATTACAACATTAGTAAGAGAGGATATAGATATGGGAAAGCAAATAATTGGAGACTCTATGGTTCAAATTTAAGAATAAAAGAGGACTTAAAATTGTAATGACAGTTGTCTACAAGCCTCCTGATAGCAGCAATGAATATTAGTTCAGTGCTTTTTCTACAAGTCTCTCTAAGCTGAGTTGTTTTAATGGAAGACTTCAATTTTCATATAGATTGGTGAGAGCAGAGTGGTTCAAGTCAGAAAGATAGTGACTTTTTGAGTGTGTTCAGGAGTTTTCTGGAGCAATATGTTCTATAATTAAGGATAGAGTGACTGAGAAACTTGAGCTGATTAGACAGAGCCAACATGGATTTGTAAAGGGTAAGTCATGTCTCACAACCTACTTGAATTTTTTTGAGGAAGTCATTAAAGTACTTGAATTTTTTTGAGGAAGTCATTAAAGCAGTAGACAGGAAAATGTTAGTGGATACAGTTTATATGGACTTCCAGAAGGCATTTGATAAGGTTCCACATAAGAGACTGTTAGCTAAAAATTAAAGCTCAAGGAATTGAAAGCAAATTATTGACCTGGTTAGGAGATTGGTTATGCGGTAGAAGACAGTGATCGAGATAATGGGCACATATTTGATTTGGAAGGGAGTGACTAGTAGTGTCCTGTGAGGATCTGTGCCTGGGCCTCAACTCTTAACCATACTTAATGACAGAGCTATATATCCAAGTTTGCAAGGGACCTATTATTGGTGGCATGGTAAGTAGTACAGATGGCAGCATAAAATTATAAAGAGACATTGATTGATTAAGTGATTGTTGAAATCCAGCTGGCACAGTTTTGCCCACAGTTACTTATGAGGTTATTCATTTTGGGTCAATTAGGGATAGATCTGAGTATTTTTTTTTTAATGAAAGGCTAGGGACAGTGAAGGTCCAAAGAGATCTAGGGGTCCATGCACACACACTCAAATGTAGTGGTCACATACAAAAAAAAAAATCAAAAAGGCTAATGGAATGTTAGTCTTTATAACTAAAGGGTTAGAATATGAGGGGAGGAAATTTTGCTACAGCTATACAAAGCTCTAGTTGGATCACATCTGGAGTACCATGTTCAGTTCTAGGCATCACACCTTGGAAAAGATATATTGGCTTTGGAAGGTGTGCAGCACTGATTCACCAGAAATGTTACCAGGGCTCCATGGGTTAGATTATGAGGAGAGATTACATAAACTGGAATGTAGAAGGTTAAGGGATGATCTGATTGAAGATTTTAGAATTTCGAAAGGAATCGATACGGCAGAAAGAGAGGAACTTCCTTTGCTGTTGGAGGAGCCTAAAACAAGGGAACATAACCTTAAGAATTAGAGCCAGGCCATTCAGGAGAGAAGTTATGAAACACTTCTTCATGCAAAGAAACAAAAAGCAGTAGATGCTGCCTCAATTAATAATTTTAAATTGGAGATCAATGGATTTTTGTTAGACAAGGGTATAAATGATATGGAGTCAAAGCAGGTGGATGGAGCTGGCTACAGATCAGCCTAGAATGACAGAACGGGCTCAAGGAACTGAATGGCCTCCTCCTGTTTCTATAAAGCTCATACCCATGCTCGGCATTGCATCAGAAGGTTATGGGTCCATGCCCCACTTCAGAGAGTTGAGCTCATAATCTAAGCATTCCTACATTACAACAGTGATGAAACTTCAAAAGTATTTCAATGGTTGTAAAGCACTTTGAGACATCTGGTGGTTATGAAAGGTGCTATATAAATGCAAGTCTTTCTATTTTTTAGGCAGACATATCAGTGCAGTACTGAGGGAGTGTTGCAATGTTGGTCGTGCTGTCTTGGATAATTTATTTATTACATGGGATGTGGGCTTCACTGGTAAGGCCAGCAATTGTTCCCCATCCCTAATTGCCCTTGACAAATGAATGGCTTGCGGGGCTATTTCAGAGGGCTGTTAAGAATCAACCACTATCATTGATTGTCGTAAAAACCTATCCGGTTCACTAATGTTCTTTAGGGAAGGAAATCTGCCGTCCTTACCCGGTCTGGCCTATATGTGACTCCAGACCAGGTAAGGACTGCAGATTTCCTTCCCTTAAAAGCACATTAGTGAACCAGATAGGTTTTTTTCAAATGACAATCTATGATAGCTTCATGGCACCATTACTGAGACTAGCTTTCAATTCCAGATATTTTATTAATTAATTGAATTTTAATTCCACCAGCTGCTGTGGTGGGATTTGAACTCGTATCCCCAGGGCATTAACCTGGGACTCTGGATTACTAGACCAGTGACATTACCACTACACCATCGCCTCCCCCTTAATATGTTAATCCAAGTTCCTGTTTTGTCTTAGGTGGTATAAAAGGTCCCATGGCACTATTTGAAGAGGAGCAAGGCAATGATCCTGGCCAATATTTATCCTTTAAATCAACGCCACTAAAAACAGATTAACGGGTCTTTTATTTCATTGCTGTTTGTGGGACACTGCAGTGTGCAGATTTGCTGCTGTATTTCCCTACATTACAACAGTGGCTATATTTAAGTGGTTCACAGTCTGTGAAGCACTTTGGGATTCATTCTTTTTCTTTCCCTGTCTCTCTCTCTCTCTCTATGCTACTGTCCAAACAAGACCAGGATATTGGAATACTCACATTGGTGCACAGTGACACTACAATCATGCTTTCCAGTTCGAAGTCTCTGCAGTAACAAACAAACAATGGTGATATTAATGTTTGAAGTTCTAAAAAATAAACCAACATCATAGAACAAATTACCTGGTAATTTATCTCATTGCTGTTTGTGCAAACTTGCTGTGCGCAAATTGCCTGCCAAATTTCCTGCATTATGTCAGTGACTGCACTATGATATCTCTTTGGTGAAATAATCAGCTCCACCAATGAAGAATGATGAATTGGATGAGGTACCAAAGATTAGCCTGTTTCTGAAGAACCATTCACCAGCTACTACTTTCAAGAGAGAAAATGGTGAACAGACGCTGGAAGAGGAGAATTGATCAATCAATACACAAATCTGCAATTTGATCAAACTCATTTTCATATCGGAAAGCACAAAATCTGCCATGGCCCAGCACACCGTTTTAAAGAAAATTGTGAAAAAAATATATTTTAAAGATATTTCCTTGATATATTTTGATTAATACAGCTGAAAATGGGTTAGTCACAAAAAAGCATTTTTAATCACAGTGTCAATCCATTACCTGTGGGTAACCCAATTTTAAATTACTGAAAATGACTTCTGAAAAAACAATTTCATAGTTATATTGGTGTACAGTAGTCCGTTTGAATAAATTAAAAGAGAAATATATTCAAAATCTTTTAAAACATGTCTATTAGTGTCTTTGCACCCAAAAGAACCAGCTTAACTTTTAGAGCCTCTTCGTAGGTCTGCAAGTGGACACTACTAGCAGAAACTCCCAATGGTGATCAATGCATCCCAGGGGCATGGCCATTTTAGTGGGTGCAGCCAGCTTCTGGTGTGATTTTTTTTTTAAAAAAGCACAAAATGTCAACAAAACTTGAAATGCGCTGAACGTAATTTGCATTTAAAATTTTGCAATTTTTGTGTTGGTTATACAGATTTCTAACAAATGGCGCCAAAAAAAAAAATCAGCGCAACCAAGAGGAATCTCCAGGCCACGGAGTTTATCTAGACATTTTCCACTGTCTTTGGATGTGTAAATGAAATCCATTGTGAATCCAAGCTTACTGTTTTATGTAATCATGAAAAAATATTAATAAAAGGATATTCTTACTGTTACTTGAGATACTAAATCAATTCAAAGAGCTATGCTATCAATGTACTTTGTAACCTTCAGGATTTTAGAATTTTCTAAACTGAATGTATTTACACATGTTCCTTACTATCAAATACAATGTCCTAGGAGTTGAGTTTCAAATGCTGGAGCTGCTGGAAATACATATTTTGAAACAATAATACAATAATATAAATATATATCTGGAATTCCATAGCGATTCTATGGATCCTATCGTCGATTTGGCAGAAACCCTGGAGGAACAGCATAAATGATGTTTATTCCACTTCTCCAGGGTTTTGACTGATCTGCTCAAGTTATTTCCGGAAATTGGGAAACGCCAATGAAAATTCTCCCAAGTAAGGACCATCTGGCACTGATTACAAAACAGTGATCTTATCAAGACGGTCACCAGTTAAACAGAATCCCTTTATTAGAATACGGTCTTGAAATTATTTGCCTGCACCTGCTTTTTAAAAAAATATATAAAATTGGGAAATCTCCTATGACCTTGCTCAAGGTGTGTTAGATGTGATGGAGTGCTTCCAACATGGCAGCAATTGTTACTCAAGATGATGGCATTGACCTATTGAATATTCTAAAATAGTGAAGGCAGTGTAGGAGACATATTCATAAATCAGCACATATTTAACCTGACAAGCAAGTTGATAATACTTGATTGGTAACTACTTCTGGTTCTCATACTCAATCTGGAAGTACAGGAACAACTTGGAAATAATACCCATATGATTGCATTCATTACTGAAGGAGAAAAATAAAGGTCATACACCAAGATTTTAGATTTTAACAAGGCTAACTTTGAAGAAGTGAGTAGGAGTTATTATTGGTTGGTAAATCTACAATGAGCCTATTTATGATTATTAGTGAATTATAAAACAAGTCCTTTGATGAGCAAATTACCCACTTCTCGGATCATGCACTAATGGTCACAGGGAGTGTTAGCACCAGTACTAAACAAAAGGCTTATGTAAGGGCAAAGACTAGTGGCAAGAATGAGGACTGGAAAGATTATCGGAGGAACAAAAGGAGACCTAGAAAAGAACAAGGAAAGCCCTCCATCCCCCATTCTTGTTGAACTCCATTGCTCCTTATCCTAGTCCTGGTCTATAAATCCCTCCATGCATACAGTGTCAAGGGAATGAGCAAAGGCTTTTAGAAAAATCAAGGAAAGGAAATTGGTATAGGATGAGGAGGGCCATTAAAAGCAGGCCCTCATGTATTAATATACAACATTATGAGAAGAAAACAGACATGGTAGAAGTGGCAATGGTATTCTTCATAGTTGAGGAGATCTCTAGGAAATTTAGAGAGGTTTGCAGTAGAGACACAGAAGTGTAATACTGGAGAACTTTAAGTGTCTGAATAACAAAGTAGGATAAGTAAGTAACCTAAATGTAGAAGAGAACTTGGGAAATAGAAACATAACTGATTTAAGATCAGATTGGAAATCAATAAACAAAAAGAGGAGTCAAAGATAACAATGAGAACTGGCTGTTTTTAGTGAGATGGAAGGACGTCTCACCCACATATAGTGGTTGGGGGGGGGAAGAGGAAAATTGAACAGCAGACCAGTAAATGCGAGATATAAAATAGATAAAGTGTATTCCTGACTGTTTGTCAGACATCAAATCCTAGATGAGCTATGATTTTATTTATTATTTCTATTATTTTTAACCCAAACACAGACTCGACTCCCATGACACTAATTCTATTACCCTTCCTGATTGTTCTCAGTTCATAACGCTGTTGTAGTATTTGATCCATAGTACAGCATTACACCCTGATTCCACGTGGATTCCAACTGAAATTCCACCCTTCATGTTTCGGATCCAGCCACAATTAGATATCTCCAAGATATTCAGCATTCCTTGAACTGTATCCTGAGATCCACACTCAATGCCACGCACCATCAGGTGCATGCTCGCAACCTCTCTCTTCCGCATCATTCGATCTCAAAGCTGGTTCTGGTTTACAGTTTCTTTTTATCCTTTATCTCATCTGGTTCTTTAACAAAAAACTTTTATTCTTCCTTTCAGGTGTGAAGGATTGCATGCTTCAACAACTCATGGGTACCCCAACGTCCCTCTGGATTCTTCTTCCCCTTCCCTTCCCCCTGATCCCATCTCTTCTTCTAATCTCACCCCTTGTTGTATATTCACAATACCGCCAACCATCTCCTCTCTGACCCTGAATGATCTGTCCTTAGCAAAAGCCTTAGCTTCATACCCTTACACCCCCACCTCAAATGAATATCGAGCTCTGCACAATGCTGTGCTCTTCTTCTGTTGCCTTCGCCTCCACACCCACCTTTTTGGCCAAGAGTATTCCCCCTGCACAGTGGACTCTTTTACCCATCTCCAGTATTCTCTTTCCACCTGGAACCTATCCCACTGGCCACTTACCCTCTCGAGATATTTTCATTGATAACTGCCAGCGTGACTTCAACCATCTCAATTTCTCTGCTCTTCTCCCTCGCACTAACCTAATTTCCCTCTAAACTTGCAGCACTTTGTTCTCAAATCCAACCATAACATTGTCACCAAAGCTGCTGACATCTGGCATACCAACTTCTACCTAGCAGACGCTGAATGCCAACTCTCTGACAACATCCTTCTACCTCCCCCTGGGTTATGACCCCGCTAACGGACATCAAGCCTTTGTTTCCAGTACTGTCACTAACCTCATCTCCTCCGGAGATCTTCCCTCCACGGCCTCCAACTTCATAGTCCCACAGTGCTGAACAACCCACTTCTATCTCCTTCTCAAAAGCCACAAACAGGACTGCACTGGTAGACCCATCGTTTTAGCCTGTTCCTGCCCCATTGAACTGATTTCTTCCTATCTCGACTATTTTTTCTTCCCTTTGTCCAGTCTCTTCCCACCTACAACTGTGACTCTTCCAATGCTCTCTGTCATTTTAACAGTTTCCTGGTCCCAACTGCCTTCTTTTCACGATGGTCTCCTCTACACTGGGGAGGCCAAACGCAGATTGGGAGATCACTTTGCAGGACACCTCCATTCAGTCCGCAAGAGTGGCCCCAACCTTCCAGTTGCATGTCATTTTAATTCTCCACCTAGCTCCCACTGCGATATCTCTGTCCTTGGCTTCCTGCAGTGTTCTAATGAAGCTTAATGCAAACTCAAGAAACATTGCCTCATTCTTCAACTGGGCACTTGACAGCTTTCCATTGAGTTCAACAATTTTAGATTGTAACCTCTTCCTCCATTTTGGTTCCTTTTCTGGTTTGTTTTTGTTTCCCTTCATTTCTTTTTCCTTTCCTTTGCTTTCAGAAGGTCACTATTCATAATCCTGCTATTCACATCTCTGGATGCATCTTTCATTTCTTTACTTGTCCCATTACCACTCCTTTTGGCCTTACACCATGAACTCTTTTGTCATTTAATCTCTACTGCCCTGGACCTCATCACAGACCTTCCTTCTGGTTCTTTTTCCCCACTGTCCTCCCTTTCACTTGTTCAAAACCTATTACATTTCCAATTTCTCCCAGTTCTGATGAAAGGTTACAGACCTGAAGTGTTAACTCTGTTTCTCTCTCCACTGATGCTGCCAGACCTGCTGAGTATTTCCAACATTTTCTGTTTTTGTTACACCCTGCCTTCCTTCTATCACCAAAACACTTATTCCCACTTCCACAACATTACCTGTCTCCTTCCTTATCTCTGTCCCTCCACTGCTGAAACGTTTGTATACACCAATATCAGTTCCAGACTTAACTATTCCAATGCCCTCCCATTTGAATCTCATCGTAAATTCCACCTGCCCAACATTCTGCCACTTCTGTCCTGCCGACAAATGCTTATTCATCCGTCTCCCAATTCTTGCTGACCTCCACTGGTTCTTCGTCCATAATATATTAAATTTAAGATCTTTATCCTGGTCTAGAAATACCTCCATTGCCTTGTCCCAGCCTATCTGCGCAATCTCCTTGAACCCACCAGCCTTCCCAAATGCCACACTTCTAATTCCAGCCTTCTGTTCATCCCCTTTTCCCTATGCTCCACAGTAGATGCTCGAGCCTTCAGTGGCACTCTGCCTGTGTACTTTTTAAAAAGTGATATACATGTACAAGAAATTAGCTTTTCAGATCATTCAAAATTACATTTCAAATAGAAACACTGTTACTAATATGCTCATGTACCCCACTGAAAGTTATTACAGTAAACATGGAAGTAATCTCAAGCATCAACTTGCTCTTAAACCAGATGTCATCTCTTTCAAGTTGTGCATTATTATTGCTTTCCCTAATGGGTGTAGGAGTGTCTATTTTTAAATTGTGTCTTTAATTTTTTTGCCAGTAGTGTGTGGCACAGCAGATGTTTGAAGGAGAAAGAACAGTGACCTGAAGATGATTCCATCCCAAGCAGTTGGATATTAGGAACACAGTCTGTGAAAAAAGGTAGGATATCTGCCCCAGACCTATCCCTCCCCCTCCTCACCAACACAACCATCATTTCCTCTCTAGTACTTTATCTAAAATGATGGCCAGGTCAATTTCCCAAAACTATTTCCCACTGGACTGAGACTCAGACCCAGCTCACTTCAGCTCTGCTTTGGCTGTCTCAAATCAGGGGCCAGTGGAACTTCAGAATTTGTAGTTGGGTTAGGTGAACACAAGAAATAGGAGCAGAAGTAGGCCACATGGCCCATTGAGCCTGCTCCACCATTCAATACGATCATGGCTGATCTTCGGCTTCAATTCCACTTTCTTGTCCGCTCCCCATATCCCTTCATTCCCTTCGAGAGCAAAAATCTATCTATCCCAGCCTTAAATATATTAAATGATGAAGCATCCACAATCCTTTGGGGTAGAGAATTCCAAAGGTTCACAACCCTTTGAGCGAAGTAATTTCTCCTCTTCTCAGTCCTGAATGATTGACCCCTTATCCTGAGACTGTGTCCCCCGTGTTCTAGATTCCCTGACCAGTGGGAACAATCTCTCAGCTTCGACCCTATCAAGCCCTTTCAGAATCTTGTATGTCTCAATTAGATCACCTCTCATTCGTCTAAACTCCAGAGAATATAGGCCCAATTTACTCAGTTTCTCATCATAGGACAACCCCCCTCATCCTAGGGACCAATTTAGTAAATCTTTGGTGCAAGTATATCCTTTCTTAAATGTGGAGACCAAAACTGCACACAGATTCCAGATGTGATCTCACCAAAGTCCTGTACAATTTTAGTAAGACTTCTTTATTCCTGTACTCCAATCCCTTGCAATAAAGGCCAACATGCCATTTGCCTTCCTAATAGACTGCTGCACCTGCATGTTAACTTTGTGCGTTCCTTATACAAGTACCCCCAAGTCTCTCTGAACATCAACACTTACCAGAGTTTCACACCTTTTAAAAAATATTCTGCTTTTCTATTTTTACGACCAAAGTGAACAACTTCACACTTCCCTACATTATACTCCATTTGCCATCTTGTTGGCCACTCACTTAACCCGTCTATATCTCTTTGCAGCCTCTCTACATCCTCCCCACAGCTTATCTTTCCACTGAGCTTTGTATCATCAGCAAACTTAGATACATTACTCTCTGTCTCTTCATCCAAATCATTAATATAGAGTGTAAATAGCTGAGGCCCCAGTGCTGATCCTTGTGGCACCCCACTATTCACTGCCTGCCAACATGAAAATGCCCCATTTATGCCCACTGTCTGCTTCCTGTCTGTTACCCAATCCTCTACCCATGCTAATATATTACCCCCAACACCATGAGCCCTTATGTTGCCTATTAATCTTTTGTGTGGCACCTTATTGAATGCCTTTTGAAAATCCATGTATACTACATCTACTGGTTCCCCTTTACCTACCCTACTAGTTACATCCTCAAAAAATTCTAATAAATGTGTCAAACAGGATCTCCCTTTAGTAAAACCATGCTGACTTCTTCTAATCATACTATGATTTTCCAAGTGCAATGTTAGACATTTTTAATATTAGTTTCCAGCATCTTCCCAACGACTGATGTTAGGCTAACTGGCCTGTAGTTCCCTGTTTTCTCTCTACCTCCTTTCCTGAAAAGCAGCGTAACATTTGCCAACTTCCAATCTGACGGGACCATTCCCGAGTCTATGGAATTCTGGAAAATCAGGTGGGTGCTTAAGTAAGCAATTTGGAAGTGTGCTCACAAGGAATTTACATACAGTACATTTCATAGAATCATAGAATGGTTAGAGCACAGAGGAGGCCATTTGTCCCATAGTGTCCATGCTGGTTCTTAGAGAGACTCAGCTAGTCCCACTCCTCTGCCTTTTCCCTATAGCCCTGCAAATCTTTTCTCTTCAGATAATTCTCCAATTCCCTTTTGAAAGCTACTATTGAATCTACCTCCACCACACTCAGACAGTGCCTTCCAGATCCTAAATACTCGCTGCATAAAAAAAAAGTTTTTCCTCATGTTGCCTGATTCTTTTGCTAAACAGCTTACAATCGGTGTCCTCTGGTACTCGTCCCTTCTGCCGATGGGAACAGTTTGTCCCTATGGACTCTGTTCAGACCTCTCACAATTTTGAACACGTTGATCCAATCTCCTTTCAACCTTCTCTTCTCTCAGGAGAACAATCACCAATCAATCCACTTAACTGAAGTCTCTCAGCCCCGGAACTATTCTTGTAAATCTTTTCTGCACCTTTTCTAAAGATTTCATATCCTTTGTGGTGCCCAAAATTGGGCACAAAACTCCAGTTGAGGCCGAATCAGTATTTTATAAAGGTTCACTATCACTTCCTTGTTTTTGTACTCTCTGCCTCAATAAAGCCCAGGATCCCGAATGCTTTATTAACCAATTTTTCAACCTGCCCTGCCTCTTTCAATAATTTGTGCACAAATATCCTTAGGTCCCTCTGCTCCTTTAGAATTGTATACTTTATTTTATATTGCCTTTCCTTGTTCTTCCTTTCAAAATGTATCACTTCACACTTCTCTGTAATAAATTTCAGCGGCCACGTGTTCATCCCTTCCACCAGCCTATGTCCTCTTGAAGTCTATCACTATCCTTCTCACAATACTTCCAAGATTTGCATCCTCTGTAAATTTTGAAATTGTGCCCTGCACACCCTAATCTAGGTCATTAATATAGATCAAGATAAGCAGTGGTCCCAATACCAACCCCTGGGGATCCTGACTATATACCTTCCTTCAGCCGGAAAAGCAACCATTCGCCACTACTTTCTGTTTCCTGTTACTCTACCAATTTTGTTTCTATGCTGCCACTGTCCATTTTATTCCATGGACTTCAACTCTGCTGACAAGCCAGTTATGAGGCACTTTATCAAGCGCCTTTTGGAAGTCCATGTACACCAGATCAGCTGCATTGCCTGCATCAATCCTCTCTTTTACCCCATGAAAAAATTATCAAACAAGTTAAACATGATTTTCCCTAAACAAATCTATGCTGACTTTCCTTAATTAATCCACATTTGTCTAAGCGACTGTTAATTTTGACCCAGTTTATTGTTTTTAAAGGATTTCCCACCACTGAGGTTAAACTGACCGGCCTGTAGTTGCTGGGCTTGTCCTTACACCCTTTTTTGAACAAGGTTGTAACATTTACAATTCTCCAGTCCTCTGGCACCACCCCTGTATCTAAGGAGGATTGGAAGATTATGGCCAATGCTTTCACTAATTCCACCCTTACTTCCCTCAGTACCCGCAAATGCATCTGATCCAGTCCTGGTGACTTGTCAATCTTAAGTACAATCATCTTTTCTACTACCTCCTCTTTATTAATTTTTAGCCCATCCAATGTCTCAACTACTTCCTCTTTCACTACAACTTGGGCAACATCATCTTCCATGATAAAGACAGATGCAAAGTACTCATTTAGTACTGCAGCTATGCCGTCTGTCTCCATGTGTAAATCCCCTTTTTGGTCCCTAATTGACCCTGCTCCTCCTTTTACCACCCTTTTATTATTTATATGCCTATAGAATACTTTTGGATTCCCTTTTATGTTAGCAGCTGATCTCTTCTCATTCATTCGCTCTGCTCTCTCCCTCTCTCTCTGCTGTTCTTATTTCCTGTCATGTTAGGCCCCCACTGCCAAGAATGAGGCACATTAATTTTGTCACGAACATTGATTTTAAACTGTTACAGGAGCGAGGGGAGGACTTGTTAAACAGATCAGCCGTGGCTGGAAAAGACATTTGCATATTAACAGATGGCGTTCGGAAGGACAAAGCAGCCATTCCATTACATTCAACCCACAATGGACTTTTAATCACCAGAGTTTGAAGGTGGGGGAGCTCGCATTCCAAGTTGACTGCTAAGATGGCCGAATACACAAACAGACATATATGAATAGGAAGGGAATTGAGGGATATGGGCCCTGGAAGTGCAGAAGGTGTTAGTTTAGGCAGGCATCAAGATCGGCGCAGGCTTGGAGGGCCGAATGGCCTGTTCCTGTGCTGTACTGTTCTTTGTTCTTTGACATGGTCAAACCAGCTAGTCACATGACTAACCTGCTGGGCAACCTGAGTTTTTTGAATTTGTACAAAGAGTTTGGGCAGAAAGCTGTTTGCTCCTGGACTGAGAAGATCTCTCTCCTGTCTGCTCCCATCTCTTTCTCACAAGCCTCTGAATCCACTGAAGACACATGAACCCCAAGAGAGAAAAGTCTCCTACACCGAACAAGGTTTAAGAAGAATACTGGGCCCCAACGAAAAGCTAGATCTACCTCCAATTAAGGACTCTACAGTGAGCTCGAAGAACCATAACAACGACTCTTCACATATTGCTTCAAACCTTTCCACTTTATTTTTCTTCTGTTCTTTTCTGTCTCTATTTGCACGTGTGTATCGTGTATACATGCTAGCGTGGGTACGTCGTATATCCGTAGGCGTTAACCAAATTAGAGTTTAAGTTTAATAATTTTAAACTTTTCTTCTTTAAACCTAAGAAAGCCTATTTGTACTGGTTTCTTTGCCTTATAATTGGAAAGCAGTGAACAAGGATTCATCAAGGGGGAGCTAAACTCAGTGTTTAAAATTAAATCCTGTTATGGTAATACCAGATGAAGGCTAAAAGGGACCCCTAGACCACTTTCTCACCTGGTCGTAACAGAAATTTGGGTGCTAGTGTCTGGAATTTTACCCACAGACAAACGAGAGAAATTGGAAGTGGGAAGCCAAATTGTTCCCAATTAAAAAGGTACAAGATTTCAATACAGGTTTTCTTGTGGTTGTGTGTGATTGAATGTCTCCAACTGAAGCTAGTAGCTCCCCAAGCCCGGGTGAAGTAACTTGGGATAAGTTAAAAGCACTGGAGGAGTTGAGGAAAATGGCTGAGCAGTGTGGGATCACTGTACATTGCAAGGCTAGGAGGTCTGAATTCCAACCATTTTTCCCTTGAATCTGAAGGAGCAGAAACAGGGTTAGAAACAGACACAGACAGGGTATTGTTAGCAAAGATACAATTGGAACAAAGGAAACTTGAATTAGAAGACAGGGAAAGAGAAAGAGAGACAGGACAGGGAGAAAGAGAGCGCCTTCCAGAAGGAAGGTGAAGAAAGAGGAGAGAGAGAGAGGGAGAGAGAGAGAGACAGAGAGAGAGAGACAGAGAGAGAGAGACAGAGAGAGAGAGAGAGAGACAGAGAGAGAGAGAGAGACAGAGACAGAGACAGAGACAGAGACAGAGACAGACAGAGAGACAGACAGAGAGACAGAGGGACAGAGGGACAAACAGACAGAGAGAGACAGAGAGAACAAGAGAGAAAGAGAAAGAATATTCCAGAAAGAATGCAAAGAGAGAGAGAGCTGAAGTGGTTTGAGTTAACTAGGGGGTGACTGAGTAACCCCAGTGAAAGCATGGCCAATATGGAGGAGCGTAATTCAGGGCTGGGTACAGAATTGTTAAAACTAGCTCAATTAATTCCAAAATTCAATGAGGAAGACGTAGATGCATTTTTTGTGTCTTTTGAGAAACTGGCAACACAGCCAAAATGGCCAGCTCAGACCTGGTTTCTTTTACTACAAAGCAAGCTAACTGGAAAAGCCCATGAGGTTTATTCCCCGTTGCCAGATGAGAGTTCATCAAATTATGAACTGACCAAAAATGCTATCCTTGGGGCATACGAATTAGTACCCGAAGCTTATCGCCAAATGTTCAGAGCCCTCAAGAAGCAAGCTAATCAAACCTATCTGGAGTTTGAAAGTAGTAAGTAGCTGGCTTTTGACCAGTAGCTGAGCGCTCTTAAAGTACAGCTCAACTATGAGAATCTCAGAAGTAATTCTGTTAGATGAATTTGAACGCTCTCTCCCACGCTCAGTAAAGACCCATGTAGAGGAGCAGCAGGTCCAGAAAGCCTGGCAAGCACTGTTCTGGCTGATATTGCTTTAATTTATAAATTGGTTTCTCGGGGGAGTACCTTTCCTAATCACCCCCACAAATCCAAAAAGGACAAAGGGTGGGAAGGTAATAGTAGCTCAAGCAATCCTGGGAGAGAAAGGAAAGCAGGAGACACAGGGGGCCCTCTTCTAGCCAAAAAGGAAGGTGCTGTGAGCAAGAGTGAGACCCGGAGACCTGTGTGATTCCATTGAAATAAAGCAGGGCATTTAAGAGCTGACTGCTGGAAACCAAAGGGAAAATCTGTAGGTTTAATCAGAGCACACCCGCTCAGTGAAGAAGCAAACCTGATGGAAAGCGCAGCAGAACAAGCTGCGGCTTTAACTGCAGTGACAGTGATACCCAGGAAGCTTACTGCTGTAAGTGCAGGAAAAGCTAATAGGATTCCTGAACGTTATCAGGGTTTTGTGTCTGAAGGGAGAGTAACCCCATACGCCTTAAGTGGGGCAAGCAAGTCCATAGTAATTCTTAGGGACACAGGGGCCACAATTTCCCTTTTACTGGGAAAAGGCCTGTCCTTTCCCCCAGAGAGCGTAGTGAACACCAGAATGGTGGTGAATAGTATTTGGAGGGCAGTGTATGCCTGTACACCGGGAGCACCTGGAGTGCAACCTAGTTTCGGGACCAGTGACCATAGGGATAGAATTATTATTACATGAAGAAGGAGGCCATTAGGCCCATTGTGTCCATACCGGCTCTCAGAAAGAGAAATTCACTCAGTTCCATTCCCCCACCTTCTCCCTGTAACCCTGCACATTCTTCCTTTTCATATAACTGTCTAATTCCCTTTTGAATGCTTCAATTGAACCTGCCTCCACCATGTTCTCAGGCAGTGCATACCAGACCTTAACCACTCACTGCATGAAAGTTTTTCCTCATGTCACTTTTGCTTCTCTTACCAAATACTTTAAATCTGTGCCCTCTCACTCCTCACTATCTCTAATCTATTTCAGCCCCACAACCCTCTAAGATATCTGTGCTCATCTAATTCTGGCCTGTTGAGCATCCCCGATTTTAATCGCTCCACTGTCAGTGGCCAAGCATTCAGCTCCCAAGGCCTAAGCTCTGGAATTCTCTGCCCATCCACCTCTCTTTCTGCCTTTAAACCTCTTCACCCCTGTACCTCTCTTTCTTCCTTTAAGACACTCCTAAAAACATACTTCTTTGGTCATGCTTTTGGGCATCTGCTCTAAAACCTATGTGGCGCAGTGTCAAATATTGTTTTATTACATGTCTTGGGACATTTTACTGCATTAAATATGCTATATAAATACAAGTTGTTGTTGTTGCCAAAAGATTTATGTCAAACATATGAATTGCAAGGAATGCTGGTCTGTGGCATATGTAAATTGAAAAGAATATCATTCCACCAATGTCCAGAGGGGTCACTGACCACCAGAAGAGAATAATGTGAATGATTGCAAGATATCCTGGCAGCAGACTTGATTTCATGTTGCAACAGTGCACAGTACAACTATTTGAAGGAGCAAAAAGAATGGGCAGATGGATGCTTCTTGCAAATGTCCTGTTTCTACTGGCTCACGAGATCACCTTGCCACGATTGGCAATTCCTTGATGACAGTGCTGGCTGGCTGCTCCATTCACCAATTTGCCTCTTCTGCATTTCTCTAGGAGAGGCCAGCTTGGAGCATTCAAATCAACAAAGTGCATCATATAGCAATCTCTGTTGACACAGTAGTATTTTTGTCTGCCTTTGTCCTTTAGGATATGCAATTGCTCTGGTTACACACACAACAGTACATACTTAGGTTACAGACCCACAGGGACAAAATCACTTGTGGCATTTCTCCTGTTTAAGTATCAGGTTAATTCAGTGTTAGCATTCTCATCTCTGAGCCAGAATATCATGGACTTAAGTAACACTGCAGGACTTGAACACATAATGTAGGTCTGATACTTCAGTAGTACTGAAGACTGTCTCTATTGGCAGCGGTGCTATCTTTTGGAGGAAACATTGGGGTGAACTTGCAGGCCTCCTACTTAGTGGAACAGTGCAGTACCACCTCAAAAGATTGTCCCTAGTTTGCCTGTGGACAGGGCTGACCTGCTCCTAGGTAATGACCTGGCAGGGGTGAAGGTGATAGCCCCCCTAGTAGCGAAAAAAAGACCGCAGCAGGTCAGAGAGACAGGCAGTGGCAGGAGACAGACCCCTGCCGTTTCCCTGAATGTGTAGTGGATCAGACCATGATCAAACCAGCTCCCACAGAGGAGACTGCATTGATATTGCAGGCAGATGACTATGAGGTCTGCCTGTCCAAGACTTTCTTTGGAAAGTTAGGAGACCCAGGGAATGAATTAAATGGATTTTCCCTAGCTGAAGCTCAATCAGCCGACCCAGTATTACGAGAGTTAGCACAGACTGCCCAGTCTGAAAGTGAAGCAGAGGGAGTCCCTGATTGATACTATTTAAAGAATGAGGTACTGATGAGAAAATGGAGTTCTCTTCACAGACCTGAGAGCAAGGAGTGGGCAGCAGTTCACCAGTTAGTGGTGCTGCAGAGGTACTGGAGAGAAATATTAAGAAGGGCCCACGAGACTACAGTGGCTGTACATGCCGGTGTACGAAAAACCAAAGCCCACATAAGATAACAGTTTGACTGGCCAAAACTCCACAAAGATGTGGTGGAATACTGCAGGAGTTGCCACATGTGCCAGGTTGAGGGGAAACCCCCAACCTACAATGAAACTCTAGGTCCTGTACTTGTATTAGGAGGATCCTCCAGCAGAGGGCTGCTGAACTGTAAGGGGCCCTCACCGAGAACAAAAAGGGACAGGCAGACACAAGGCTGGTAAAAGGTTAGCAAGAGAAGGGGGAAAAAGTGACCAAGAGGGCAGGTTAAAGGAAGTCCAGGAGGAATCCTGGATGAAAACCCCTACTGTCCAGTCAGCCAACCCCATAAAATGAGAAAAGTTAGACCCCACATCCTCCTACATAAATGCAGACACTAGAAGCACCCCACCAGAGTTGCTAACAGCAATTACAGGAACCTGCAGAGACAAAGAAAGACCTCTAGCGGGCAGAGAAACCGTGAGGGTGATGGCTCACCCAGTCAAAGTGCCACAGGGGAGTGCAGTAGAGTTTGCACAAATACCTGTAGGCAGGAGTGTCCTCTGGGACAAAGGGGAGATTAGCAAAGAATCCTCCCCCAGTCAGAAAAAAAGCAAACCACCCATCCCCTGAAGTCAAAAGCCTTTGCATGACTCAGCAAAGCACTGAAAGAGGGTTCAGGATAGATCCGCCCACTACTAACCCTTTTCTTTAAAAAAATTCCCTCAGCAGGAACAAAGCAGCCATGGAAATATGCAATTGGAAAAGAAACTTCTCCCCCCCCCACAAAAAAAACTCATGTTTATTGGGATGTCAAAAAGGGGGCAATTAAAACAGCACTGGCACCAAGAGAAGACAGGCTGTAATAAGTTTTAGGATTTATGAATGAATGGGAATGTGAGAAACGCATTGTTTTTTCTGTATCTTACATTTTTCTCGACCCTTTTAATGAAATGCCCCTTTTTTTAAAGTCACATTTCATTCTGCTGGGAGTGGAGGTGTCATGCTAGGCCCACACCTGCCAAGAATGAGGCACATTAATTTTGTCACGAACATTGATTTTAAACTTTTACAGGAGCGAGGGGATGACTTGTTGAACAGATCAGCCGAGGCTGGAAAAGACATTTGCATATTAACAGACAGTGTTTGGAAGGACAAAATAGCCATTCCCTGACATTCAACCCACAATGGACCTTTGATCACCAGACGTTGAAGGTGGGGGAGCTTGCATTCCAGGTTGACTGCTAAGATGGCCGAATATACAAACGGACATGGTCAAACCAGCTAGTCATATGACTAACCTGCTGGGCAACCTGAGTTTTTTGAATTTATACAAACAGTTTGGGCAGAAAGCTGTTTGCTCCTGGACTGAGAAGATCTCTCTCCTGTCTGCTCCCATCTCTTTCTCACAAGCCTCTGAATCCACTGAAGACACATGAACCCCAAGAGAGAAAAGACTCCTGCAGTGAACAAGGTTTAAGAAGAATACTGGGCCCCAACGAAAAGCAAAATCTACCTCCAGTCAAGGACTGTACAGTGAGCTTGAAGGACCATAACAACTCTTCACATATTGCCTCAAACTTTTCCACTTTATTTTTCTTCTGTTCTTTTCTGACTCTATTTGCATGTGTGTGTATTGCATAAACATGCTAGCGCAGGGTGCAGCGTGTATCCATAGGCGTCAACTGAATTAGAGTTTAAGTTTAATAAATTTCAACTTTTCTTCTTTAAACCTAAGAAAGCCTGTTTGTGCTGGTTTCTTTGCCTGATAATTGGAAAGCGGTGAACAAGGATTCACCAAGGGGGAGCTAAAAACTGTGTGTTTAAAATTAAACCCTATTACAGTAGGACCAGTTGAAGGCTGAAAGGATACTGTAGACCTCTTTCTGACCTGGTCGTAACATTTCCTTTTTCCACTTCCCCTCTGAACTTTCTAAATTCAGCCTGATTCTTACTTGTATTATCAATCTGACATCTGTCATATGCAAGCTTTTTCTGCTTCACTTTACTATCTATCTTTCATCATCCAGGGAGCTCTGGTTTTGTTTGTCCTACCTTTTCCCCTCGTGGGAATATACCTCGACTATATTTGAACTATCTCCTCTTTAAAGTTAGCCCATTGTTCAATTACAGTTTTGCCTGCCAATCTTTGATTCCAATTTTCCTGGGACAGATCTGTTCTCACCCCACTGAAACTGGCCCACCTCCAACTAAGTATTTTTACTCTGGATTGCTGCTTGTTCTTTTCTATAGCTAACCAAAACCTTATGATACTATGATCACTGCCCTCTAAATGTTCCCCGACTGACACTTGATCCATTTGTTCCACCTCATTCCCTAGAACCAGATCCAGTAATGCCTTCTTCCTCTTTGGACTGGAAACACACTGATGTAGAAAATTCTCCTCCACACACTTCAGAAACTCTTGCCCCTCTCTACTCTTTACACTATTACTATCCCAGTCTACATTTGGATAAATTAAAGTCCCCTATTAGAATTACGCTATTGTTTTTGCACCTCTCGAATTTAATTTTAATGTGTTCCTCTATATATTTCCCATTAGTTGGTGGTGTGTATCGTACATCCAGTAGTGTAATGGTAACTGTATTTTTATCTCTAACCAAATAGGTTCTGACCTTTAACCCTCTAGGACATCCTCTCTCTCTAGCACTGTATTATTATCCAGAATCAATACTGCCACCCCTTCTCCTTTCTTTCCTAAACACCTGTACCCAGGAATATTTAGTACACAGTCCTGTCCTTTTTTAAACTAGGTCTCCATTATTGCCATATCATATTCCCATGTGGCTACCTGCATCTGTAGCTCACTAATCTTATTTATCACACTCCATGCGATCACATACATGCACGGTAAACCCAATTTAGGCTTTATTGCACTTCCTCTTACTCTGACCCCACCTAATATCTTATTTCTTACTCTAGTGCTTTCTGTCTCACCCAATGGTTTGTGCACCTTGTTTTTTCTTCTCTAATGTTACCTCCTGGTTCCCATCCCCCTTCAAAATTAGTTTAAACCCTCCTCAATAGCATTAGCAAACCACCCCACAAGAACATTGGTCCATGCTCTGTACAGGTGCCATCTTCCCCAGAACCAGTCTGAATGTCCCAGGAATCTAAAGCCTTCTTCCTGCACCATCTCTCCAGCCATAAATTCATCTTCTTTATCCTCCTATTTCTATACTCACTAGGGCGTGGAACAGGGAGTAATTGCAAGATTACTACCTTTGAGGTCTTTCTTGCTAGTTTCTTTCCTGGCTCCCTAAAATCTGCCTGCAGGACCTCAACCCTCTTTCTACCTATGTCTTTTGTACCAATATGAACCACGACTGCTGGGTGTTCACCTTCCTCCTCAGAATGTTCTGCAGCCTTGACCAGGGTGACAAAAGTGCCATATCTCCAGTCATTGCATATGAACTTGGCAATACTGTAGACAGATCTGAAACATACAAGTTTACAGATCAGAGTTACTTGAAGTGCCAGTTATGCATTCAGGTAGTTTTGAGGCAGTAAAAATAATACCAGTATTGAATAATGTAAGAAACTTTTACTGCCATACATCACTGGGTTCACTGCTGACATGACACTTCCCTGGTTCCACTCGCACTGGAATTATCGACATAGCATTCAATGATCTCTAGCTATCGTTTTCCTTTCAACTTGCAATCCTGTTTCTAATCATTATTCACCCTGATGATGCGCAAACGATATCAGGAACCATCAGCTTAAACATTCAATAACCAACAATATTACAAACACTGTTCCCATCCACTGCCCACAGTGATGGACCTGAGCTCCCAATCTATAACCTCCTCTCATTCTTAGCTGTTCATGTGTCCATGCGGCATTCGTGTGCTAAGAAAACAAAGTGCACCTTTATAACTTGGCACTGATGATCAAAGCAATACACGTAAACATGTCGACCATACACATCTGTATCCGCTCTCTCATCTGTGTAGTACGTTATAATGAAAATGAATGAAATAAATGAGCCTAAAGCCAGTTAATATCCCGGTCTCTATTCCATACAGATCGTCCATAAATCGTGTTTCATTATCACGGAGCAGCATGAGCACATGAAATAAAACAAAAATAATTTTACCCACCTGTAGTTTAACTCAAACTGGAATTCATCCATCTGTTTTTCTCTCTCTCTCTCTCCCGCCCTCCCTCTCTGCCCTTTTTCGTGTGAATACTTGGTCGATTTTTTTTATTTGGTAAAAAACTGATATTGACAATTAGGCACGTTTTGTACTTGATAGGACAAAGTCGGCCAAAGTATTGCAGACTCTCTCAACTAAACTTTAAAACAATGAAAAGCGTCAACTTAAAAAAAAAACCCCCTCACGATCAGACTCTGGAGATACTGATTTTGTATCATTTGGAAGGATTTACTTTCGCTACAAACGCTGCCGAGCTTTCCCCACTGTGACTTTTCACTGATGTTCCCAACAGGTACATACTAACCACGTTTCTTCAAGAGTCTCCACCCGAAATGAACTATTACAAAAAAAAAAGAATCACAACGCAGAGGTAAACTCACCGTTCACATCAATCCCGGATTGCAACTCATTTTCCACGTGTCACCAGTAAACCTTCGCGGAATTCACTCGTGGAATTAAACCACCTAAAGGAAGATCACAAAGGCGCCGTTAACAAGAGGGAGACTGACTTGTTAGTCATCTATTTAAAGTCTGGGGGAAAAAATCCTTCTGATAAATTTTGAAGTCCGTGCGTGGCTGACGTTTAAACCACAGTTGAGTTTTGTTCTACGGAGCTGTGCTCCTGCCGTTCTATTTAAAAAGCCAAGCTCTAACCACACGCTTTCGCACCTCTGAAATGTGTGATCCTTCTCACACATAGTCATCAAAAAAAGTTTGAAGGCAGTGGGCTGCTGCTGCATTCTAACTCGTCTAGACTTTTCGTTGTAGTCTGTTTGAAATGGAAACCTGCTTTCCGAGAAGCCCCTGGGGTTGGAAGGAAAGTGTTTTGGAGTTGATTAGTAATGTGGGGCGTTAGATAATTTATTGTTGTGTGTCTCATAGAATTACATAAACTTCACAGCACAGAAGCAGGCCATTCGGCTCTGCTGACCAGCCCGTGGTGGTCTGGGCGGTGTTTACACTCCACAAAAGTCTCCTCCCACCCTACTTCATCTCAAACCATCAGCATATACTACTATTCCTTTCTCCCCTTATGTGTTGATCTAGCCTCCCCTTAAATGTTTGATTTGGGGTGGGAGAAGGAATTTAAAAATTATGCAATTTAACATAAAAACATAAAAAAAGGAACCAGACAAAGCATTTCAACTTTTCAAGACTTCTCCATTCGTAGACTGTGCAATCCATCCCATTAATCTTCCAGGGGAATCATCTTTGACAAATCTTGGTAGTTACTTTTTGTCGATCACATTTGTTCATCACAGTTAGCACAAAGTGAGTGTTATTCTATGGAGTATTTGATTATCTCAGTACTTGACATTCCGATCTGCTTAAATCAGATATTTATCCAGCTCATTTTTTGTGTGCAAAGTTAGTTCAGCAAGCATGAAATGCTTTACTTTTGTACCATAGCCTATTTTAGCTATTACAAATAGAAAATGTTTGAAGCAAAGGCTATATTTTTGATGGAGAATTTATTGTTATAATGTAGTTGATGATGGGGTAGGTTTCACTTGGTTACCATCTCATGGTGAGTTCATAAGCATAGCAGGAAGATATCCTCTGATCATTGTGATTATAAATGTGCCTTTATGATGTTGCTAGAAACATGGAACATGGGAATTCTTCCTACTATGTTCATAATACCACTAGCACATCCATAGTTAACATAGGAAATCTCCCTCCAAGCGACTAAACAGAGACAAAATGACGCAACAAAGATTGACAACGTGATATTTCCTAGTTTCTGTGGGATTGGATTGTAATTTGTATTTTATCACAAAATTGACCATTAAAAAACAGAAGAACGGAAAACCGTTTGTGCACTTGGATTATGGTATTTGGTTCTGCTCAGATTAGGAGCAAAACAATTTTTCTTTGCTTGAGAAACCTAGGTAAAGGACCAAGACCCTGAATATAGATATTACCAAGGCTGGAAATATAGGTAAATGAAGAACCAGAGATTAGGTGACTTCAACTTGGGTTTTAAAAGTTTGTAGGTCACAGAAGGAAGATCAGGGAAGGAAAGATGTTTTGTAGTTTTGAGATTCTGTGATGCCATGAAATTTGGTGTCTGGATGAACATTGCACGAAGATTTACATTTGCATTTCTGAGTTGAATGCATTGCAGCAAGCACTTACTGTTCAATGACAGTTTATCTATATTTTTGTGGACAGAAATGTTGTTCTTTATGCAAGGGTTTTGAGATTCTCAAAGGGAAAGTGTGGCTTACAATTCGAAGCAAATCTCACAAATGCATTCCTAGAAGGAAAGAGGGTGAAATTTACTTATAAGACAGGGTGAAACCTATATAATATCAAATCTCTATAAAGCTTTTTGCAATTTGGATATGAACAAGTGATAATAATAATCCATAATTTAGTTTCTCATATAGTTAACATCAGTATAACATGTGACATGCATGTCCCATTAAATATAACTTTGGAATTCCATTCTGCTATCAATTCTAATCTCTAATTTACAATATGTTTTTAATAAGAGTAAACTAGGTAGCTCCCTTGTTGGTTGAAATGGTGTTAGGCTCCACAGTGTATAACTGAATCACACAGAACATGAGATTCCAGGTTTGATCCCTATTCAGTGACTCCTGCAAGAAAGTGTTTGTGGGAGTATTAGAAGAGCAGAGGACCGAGCGCACCTTTGATACACCTGTCCCAAATAGAATACATTAGCCTATTGGCCGTCTCTGTCCTGGATCAACCATGTAAAATAGCATCTTGGACAAAGTGGCAGTGGTGAAACTGTAGCACAGCCTGTGGCTGTACCTTCAACAGAGGAGCAGAAAAAAATGAGAAGATTAGCACCAGTCAATCTGCTTCTCATTACTTCTGATCTGTGCTTCATAATTATTTTCACAGAACTACAATTCTACAGGGAATGGAGAATAAATAATGATCAAAATAAGTAATGTCTGACATTACGTTTTATGCATTAATAATTCTCATTAACATAGAACATAGAAACATAGGCCCTTCGAACCTGCTCCGCCATTCATTATAATCATGGCTGATCATCCAACTCAGTAACCTGTTCCCGATTTCGCCCCATATTCTTTGATCCCTTTAAACCCAAGAGCTATATCTAACTCCTTCTTGAAAACATACAATGTTTTGGCCTCAACTGCTTTCTGTGGTAGCGAATTCCACAGGTTCACCACTCTCTGGGTGAAGAAATTTCTCCTCATCTCAGTCCTGAATGGTTTACCTCGTATCCTTAGACTATGAGCCCTGGTTCTGGACTCCCCCACCATCAGGAACATCCTTCCTGCATCTACCCTGTCAAGTCCTGTTAGAATTTTATAGGTTTCATTGAGATCCCCCCTCACTCTTCTGAACTCCAACCAATATAATCCTAACCGACTCAATCTCTCCTCATACGCCAGTCCCACCATCCCAGGAATCAGTCTGGTAAACCTTCGGTGCACTCCCTCTATAGCAAGAACATCCTTTCTCAGGTAAGGAGACCAAAACTGCACACGATATTCCAGGTGTGGCCTCACCAAGGCCCTATATAATTGTAGCAAGACATCCCTGCTCCTGTACTCGAATTCTGTCGCTATGAAGGCCAACATACCTTTTGCCTTTTTTACCACCTGTTGGGCCTGCATGCTTACCTTCAGCAACTGGTGTACGAGAACACCCAGGTCTCGTTGCATATTCCCCTCTCTCAGTTTATAGCCGTTCAGATAATAATCTGCCTTCCTGTTTTTGCTACCAAAGTGGATAACCTCACATTTATCCACATTATACTGCATCTGCCATGTATTTGCCCACTCACTCAACTTGTCCAAATCACCCTGAAGCCTCTCTGCATCCTCCTCACAACTCACCCTCCCACCCAGTTTTGTGTCATCTGCAAATTTGGAAATATTACATTTAGTTCCTCAACTAAATCATTAATATATATTGTGAATAGCTGCGGTCCTGGCACAGATCCCTGTGGTACCCCACTAGACACAGCCTGCCATTTGGAAAAAGACCCATTTATCCCTACTGTTTGTTTCCTGTCTGCCAGGCAATTTTCTATCCATCGCAATACACTACCCCCAATCCCATGCACTTTAATTTTACATGCTAATCTCTTATGTGGGACTTTGTCGAAAACCTTCTGAAAGTCCAAATAAACCACATCCACTGGCTCCCCCTCATCAACTCTACTAGTTACATCCTCGAAGAATTCTAGTAGATTTGTCCCTTTCGTAAATCCATGCTGACTCTGTCTGATTCTACCACTGTTCTCCAAGTGCTCTGCTATAAAATCTTTGATAATAGCCTCTAGAATTTTCCCCACTACCGACGCCAGGCTGACTGGTCTATAATCCCCTGATTTCTCTCTACCTCCCTTTTTAAATAGTGGGGTTATGTTAGCTACCCTCCAATCTGTAGGAACTGTTCCACAGTCTATAGAATCTTGGAAGATGACCACCAATGCATCCAATATTTCTAGGGCCACTTCCTTAAGTACTCTGGGATGCATACCATCAGGCCCTGGGGATTTATCAGCCTTCAATCCCATCAATTTTCCCAACATCATTTCTCTACTAATGCTGATTTCTTTCAGTTCCTCTCTCTCACTAAGCCCTGTGTTCCCCAACATTTCTGGTATGATATTTGTGTCCTCCTTTGTGAAGACAGAACCAAAGTATGCATTTAGTCGGTCAGCCATTTCTTTGTTCCCCATAATAAATTCCCCTGCTTCTGACTGTAAGGGATCTACATTTGTCTTCACTAATCTTTTTCTCTTCACATACCTTTAGAAACTTTTACAGTCAGTTTTTATGTTGCCTGCAAGCTTGCTCTCGTACTCTATTTTCTCCTTCTTAATCAATCCCTTGGTCCTCCTTTGCTGAATTCTAAACTGCTCCCAATCCTCAGCTCTGTTGTTTTTTCTGGCGAATTTATATGCCTCCATCATCCCTTTAAGTAACGTTTCCCAATCCATCATAGCCAACTCGCGCCTCATACCTTCATAGTTTCCTTCAGGACTCTAGTCTCAGAATCAACTATGTCACTCTCCATCTTGATGAACGATTGTATCATATTATGGCCGCTCATCCCCAAGGGGTCTTGCACAACTAGATTGTCAATTATTCCTCTCTCATCACACAATACCCAGTCTAGGATGGCCTGTTCTCGAGTTGGTTCCTCAACGTATTGGTCCAGAAAACCATCCCGTATACACTCCAAGAATTCCTCCTCTATGGTATTGTGACTAATTTGATTTGCCCAATCTATATGCAGATTAAAGCCACCCATAATTACAGATGTTCCTTTATTGCATGCATCTCTAATTGCCTGTTTAATGCAATTCCCACCATAACCACTACAGTTTGGGGGTCTATATACAACCCCCACTAACGTTTTTCACCCCTTAATGTTTCTCAGCTCTACCCATACAGATTCCACATCGTCATAATTTATGATGGTGCAAGTAATATCTGTTTTGAACAAAAATGCATAACAATGTTGATAAATACTGTAATTGAGTGTTGTTTCTCATTCTTTTATGTTTACAGAAATTCTGCAAACAACAGAGCATGATTAAACATAAGGGGCCCAAAATATGTCACTGATACTGAAGGGGAGAGGAATTTTTAACTGCTTCCGGGTCCGGGCACTGATTCTGATGTAAATTCTAAGGTTTACTGATTGAAATAATGGAAGACATGTAAGCTGTCTAAATACAGGCTCCAATGCCTCGGAGTTGGCAGTGGTGGGTGGAGGTTGTGGGAGTGCAGGGAAGGAAATAATGCAAGTTGAAGTTTGATCCCAATAGGCTATGATTGGGGCATTTCATGGAAAATAGCTGGATCGGGAGTGGTGATGGGGGAGGTGGGAGTGACAGAGATAGAGTGTGGGTGAGTGAGAGGGAAGAAGCGGAGTGGGGTGAGGTAATGGCAGGGATGGAAATCCTGTGAAAGGGGGAGTAGTAGGGGTCAGGGGGTTGATAATGTACTTATTCCTTGATAATGGTCTCCAATAATTTTCCCAGCATTGATATTAGACTGACTGGCCTGCAGTTGCCAGCTTATCCCTCACCCCTTTTTTGAACAGGGCGGCACAGTGGCGCAGTGGTTAGCACTGCAGCCTCACAGCTCCAGGGACCCGGGTTCGATTCCGGGTACTGCCTGTGTGGAGTTTGCAAGTTCTCCCTGTGTCTGCGTGGGTTTTCTCCGGGTGCTCCGGTTTCCTCCCACAAGCCAAAAGACTTGCTGGTTGATAGGTAAATTGGCCATTATAAATTGTCACTAGTATAGGTAGGTAGTAGGGAAATATAGGGACAGGTGGGGATGTGGTAGGAATATGGGATTAGTGTAGGATTAGTATAAATGGGTGGTTGATGTTCGGCACAGACTCGGTGGGCCGAAGGGCCTGTTTCAGTGCTGTATCTCTAATCTAATCTAAAATCTAATCTAATCTATTTACAATCCTCCAGTCCTCTGAAACCACTCCAATATCCAAGGAGAATTGAAAGATTGCGGTCAGGGCTTCTGCTGTCTCCATCCTATAGGGGACATAATCACTGACCAACGCAAACAAATGGACCGCTGGGTTGAGCATTACCTAGAACTGTACTCCAGGGAGAATGTTGTCACTGAGACTGCCCTCAATGCAGCCCAGCCTCTACCAGTCATGGATGAGCTGGACATACAGCCAACAAAATCGGAACTCATTGATGCCATTGATTCTCTAGCCAGCGGAAAGGCCCCTGGGAAGGACAGCATTACCCCTGAAATAATCAAGAATGCCAAGCCTGCTATACTCTCAGCACTACATGAACTGTTTTTCCTGTGCTGGGACGAGGGAGCAGTACCTCAGGACATGCGCGATGCCAATATCATCACCCTCTATAAAACAAAGGTGACCGCGGTGACTGCAACAACTACCGTGGAATCTCCTTGCTCAGCATAGTGGGGAAAGTCTTTGCTCGAGTCGCTCTAAACAGGCTCCAGAAGCTGGCCGAGCGCGTCTACCCTGAGGCACAGTGTGGCTTTCGTGCAGAGAGATCGACCATTGACATGCTGTTCTCCCTTCGTCAGATACAGGAGAAATGCCGCGAACAACAGATGCCCCTCTACATTGCTTTCATTGATCTCACCAAAGCCTTTGACCTCGTCAGCAGACGTGGTCTCTTCAGACTACTAGAAAAGATTGGATGCCCACCAAAGCTACTAAGTATCATCACCTCATTCCATGACAATATGAAAGGCACAATTCAACATGGTGGCTCCTCATCAGACCCCTTTCCTATCCTGAGTGGCGTGAAACAGGGCTGTGTTTTCGCACCCACACTTTTTGGGATTTTCTTCTCCCTGCTGCTTTCACATGCGTTCAAGTCCTCTGAAGAAGGAATTTTCCTCCACACAAGATCAGGGGGCAGGTTGTTCAACCATGCCCGTCTAAGAGCGAAGTCCAAAGTACGGAAAGTCCTCATCAGGGAACTCCTCTTTGCTGATGATGCTGCTTTAACATCTCACACTGAAGAGTGCCTGCAGAGTCTCATCGACAGGTTTGCGGTTGCCTGCAATGAATTTGGCCTACCCATCAGCCTCAAGAAAACGAACATCATGGGGCAGGATGTCAGAAATGCTGCATCCATCAATATTGGCGACCACGCTCTGGAAGTGGTTCAAGAGTTCACCTACCTAGGCTCAACTATCACCAGTAACCTGTCTCTAGATGCAGAAATCAACAAGCGCATGGGAAAGGCTTCCACTGCTATGTCCAGACTGGCCAAGAGAGTGTGGGACAATGGTGCACTGACACGGAACACAAAAGTCCGAGTGTATCAAGCCTGTGTCCTCAGTACCTTGCTCTATGGCAGCAAGGCCTGGACAACGTATGTCAGCTAAGAGCGACGTCTCAATTCATTCCATCTTCGCTGCCTCCGGAGAATACTTGGCATCAGGTGGCAGGACCGTATCTCCAACACAGAAGTCCTCGAGGCGGCCAACATCCCCAGCTTATACACACTACTGAGTCAGAGGCGCTTGAGATGGCTTGGCCATGTGAGCCACATGGAAGATGGCAGGATCCCCAAAGACACATTGTACAGCGAGCTCGCCACTGGTATCAGACCCACCGGCCATCCATGTCTCCACTTTAAAGACGTCTGCAAACGCGACATGAAGTCCTGTGACATTGATCACAAGTCGTGGGAGTCAGTTGCCAGCGTTCGCCAGAGCTGGCGAGCAGCCATAAAGGCGGGGCTAAAGTGTGGCGAGTCGAAGAGACTTAGTGGTTGGCAGGAAAAAAGACAGAGGCGCAAGGGGAGAGCCAACTGTGTAACAGCCCCGACAAACAAATTTTTCTGCAGCACCTGTGGAAGAGCCTGTCACTCTAGAATTGGCCTTTATAGCCACTCCAGGCGCTGCTCCACAAACCACTGACCACCTCCAGGCGCTTACTCATTGTCTCTCGAGATCAGGAGGCCAAAGAAATATTTACAGTACATTTCCTGATTGTCACCACATCTACCTCAGTGTCTCAATGTGCTGTTATTAATGCAGTGCCAAAGTGTCACCTGAAGACCAGGGGCGCCAGTAGTGCATGGCTTTGCTAAGGTATCCTCAGCCTTTTGTAACTGAGGTGACCTTCGTCTCACAGCTTCTGAATCAAAGGAGAATTCTTCCTCAGACTGTGTTGCCACTGCAGCTGCAGGACAGACAGGTCTTGTATCCTGCAGGCATCTGAGGAGGCTGGCTGGAAAGGTCACATGAGCTGTCATCAGGAGAGGATAACAACAACAAAAACAACAACTTGTATTTAGAGAGTGCCTTTAATGTAATAAAATGTCCCAAGCCTCGTGTCAAGAAAACATACTATGCTGAATGAGGATTTTAATTCATTGGTTGGAAACCTACATTAAACTTTTAAAAAGGAAAGCTGGAATCTGACATGGAACTTTTAATAACTGGCAGCTAAGATGGCCACCACAATTTGCATTGAAATCCATCACATTACAAGACATCAAAGTGGAGACGCATGTATAAAAAGCTCGCATCTGGAACAATGGCTTGAACACTTGAGTAAATTACCGAGTATCACCCTCGTTAGCAAGACATTCAAAGCCATCTTGGAGCATTCACTAGTGGAGACATACCTCCAGGGGGTATCGTTGAGACAAAAAACCTGACAGAAATTTGGGATTCTTAGACTTTGGACCTCATTAAAGTAAAAAAAATAATACTGAGAGAACCATGTGGCAGTCTCCCCAGTCTGTGTGAACTTGGAGTTTTGTTACACAGAGCAGACAAGCTTTGAGAACTAACCAGTGCAGGACCCCAGTGGGGCTGTGTGTGTCTCTCTCTCCCCAGGTAACATTGCAAGTTTTGAAGCCTCTCTGCAACTGCGGAACATCCAAGCCTACCATTGCTACCTTCAGAGACTCCAGGGGAGAAATCCACCTTCATCATTGTCTCCAAGAAAACCCTGAACCAGGTGGACCAGCTGCAAGTGCACTTCTACCAGCCAGAGACTTCAGAACCATGCGTTCAGCAGGAAGACAACTGAATTATCAGACCCCACAGACTGTATATTATTTTTATTTGTTCTGGGACTCTAATCCAACCAAACTCTTCTTCATCACTCTGTAACCTATTTGTGTGTGTGCGATTCTCATGTGTGTGTGTGTGTGTGTGTTTCTGAGAAAGTTGGAGCATAGTTTATTATTTTCACTTAGATTGAGATTCGATTTTAAGTACAATAAAATAACCTCTTTCATGTTTAAACTCAAAAATACCTGTCCGATTGGTTCTTTTATGATCATAGCACATAAAGGGTTAAACACTCACTGAATTGGTAAACACATCCGCTGTCTGAAAAGGAATAAACCTTGTTGCGCTCAAACAAGGAGAGGGACAAGAGGGGAGCCTTATAACCTCTCCTCAACGGATCATAACACTCATCAGAGGCCCCTCCTCACCTGATCGTAACACTCGACACAGATGCATTATAAAACAAAATATGACACCAAGCCTCACAGGAAATATTGGGCAGATGATCAAAAGGTTGCCAAAGAGGTAAGTTTTAAGGAGGAAAGCGAGGTAAAAAGGTGGAGAATTTTACGGAGGGAATTCCAGAGCTTATTGCCTTGGCAGTTGAAGGCATGCCACCAATGGTGGAGCGATAATCTCAGGGGGTTGTAGGGCTGGAGGAGATTACAGAGAGAGGGGGGAGTCAGGCCACGGATGAATTTGAAAACAAGGATGAGAATTTTAAAATTGAGGCATTATTTAACCAGGAACCAATGTACGCCTGCGAGCACAGGGGTGATGGGTAAATGGCATTGCTACAAGTGAGGACATGGGTGGTAGAGTTTTGGATGACCTCAAGTTTATGGAGGGTAAAATGTGGGAGTCCGGCAAGGAGTGCATTAGAAAATTCAAGTCTGCAGGTAACAAAGGCATGCATGAGGGATTCAACAGCAGAAGAGCTGAGGCAGGGGTGGAGTTGAGCAATGTTATGGAGGTTGAAATAGGCAGTCTTAGTGATGGGACGGATATGTGGTTGAGAGCTCATCTCGGGGTCAAATATGACACTGAAATTGTGAACAGACTGGTTCAGCCTCAGCCTGTGGCCAGGGAGAGGGATGGAATTGGTGGTGAGGGAGCGGAATTTGCGGTAGGGACTGAAGACAATGGCTTCAGTCGCCCCAATATTTATGTACAGGTTAATAAGGGGCAGCCAGCATGGATTTCTTAACAGCAAATGGTCTCTGACTAACCAAATTGCGATCTTTGAAGAAGTAACAGAAATGGTTGATGAAGGTAGTGCAGTAGATGTTACGTATATGGACTGTGAAAAGGCATTTGATGAAGTTCCTCAAAATAGACTTTTTTGGAAAATAGGAGCACATGATATTAAAGGAATGGTGGTAACTTGGGTATGTAATTGGCTAAGGAATAGGAGAGTAGCATAGGAACATAGGAACTAGGAGCAGGAGTAGGCTATTTGGACTCTTGAGCCTGCTCCGCCATTCAACTAGATCATGGCTGATCTTCTACCTCAATGCCATTTTCCCGCACTATCCCCATATCCCTTGATATCTTTAATATCTAGGAATCTATCGATCTCTGTTTTTAATATACTCAATGACTGAGCCTCCACAGCCCTCTGGGGTAGAGAATTCCACAGATTCACCACCCTCTGATTGAAGAAATTCCTCCTCATCTCAGTCCTAAATGGCCTACCTCTTATTCTGAGAATGTGTCCCCTTGTTCTAGACCCCCCAGCCAGGGGAAACATCCCTCCTGCATCTACCCTGTTGAGCCCTGTAAGAATTTTGTATGATTCAATGAGATCACCTCTCATTCTTCTAAACTCTAGAGTATGGCTGTCCAACATACGGCCCGTGGGCCAGGGTCTGGCCCTCTGAAGGTTTCCATCTGGTCCGCGGATGTAAACTGCAGGAATGTCAGGCACCTCGGTGGGCAGCTATAGGTTTGTTAGGACCATGCTCCCACACAACATGGCTGCGCCCAGTGGAGAGACAATGTTCACAGCCTGCCTCTATTATCCACATTTATGGTGAGTGCACAGACAGGAAGATAGGAGCGGGGAGCGGAGAGTGGAGATCAGGGAGAGGAGCGTGGAGAGCCGGGAGTGGAGTAATAGTAAGATAAAATTTTAATTCCTTTATCTTTCTGAAATGTCCTCATCGGCCCCTATGTAGGACAAAAATTGTAATGTGCCCCCCCCCTCCCTGCTCTAGAGAATATAGGCCCAGTCTCTGCCATCCCAGGGATCAGTCTGCTGAACCGATGGTGCACTCCCTCTATGGCAAGTATATCCTTTCTTAGGTGGGGAGACCATAATTCTACACAATTTTCCTGGTGCGGTCTCACCAAGCCTCTATTCAATTACAGCAAGACTTCTTTACTCCTGTACTCAAATTATTTTCCAATAATGCCAACATAGCACATGCGGGCGGCGCAGTGGTTAGCACTGCAGCCTCACAGCTCCAGCGACCCAGGTTCAATTCTGGGTACTGCCTGTGTGGAGTTTGCAAGTTCTCCCTGTGTCTGCGTGGGTTTCCTCCGGGAGCTCCGGTTTCCTCCCACATGCCAAAGACTTGCAGGTTGATAGGTTAATTGGCCATTATAAATTGCCCCTAGTATAGGTAGATGGGAGGGACAGGTGGGAATGTGGTAGGGATATGGAATTCGTGTAGGATTAGTATAAGTGGGTGGTTGATGGTCGGCACAGACTCGGTGGGCCGAAGGGCCTGTTTCAGTGCTGTATCTCTAAACTAAGCTAAAGCATTTGCCTTCCTAATTGCTTGTTGCACCTGCCTGTTATCTTTCAGTGACTTATGAACAAAGACACCCAGGCTGCTTTGGACATTAATACTTCCCAATCTTTCACCATTTAAGAAATAATCTGCATTTCTGTTTTTCCTACCAAAGTGAATAACCTCACATTTTTCCACATAGGAGTTATCGGAGAGCCATAGGTTTAATCAATTGGAATGGTCACATTCATTGTCAAGGAACCTAGGCCATTAGTAGAGATTGCTTCTATTTAATATTGAAGAATGGTTGTTTTGGATAAATTCAGTCATTAGAAGTATGTTATTTAGGTGTCAACCTTATCTCATTAGATGTATTCTCGACTCTGAGTCAGAAGGTTTGAAGTTAAGCTCCATTTCACAGAGAGGAGCACATAATCTTGGCTTACACTCCAGTGCAGTACTGAGGGGTACTGCAATGTTAAAACATGTTGTCTTTTGAATTAGACATTAAACCAAGGTGTTTCTGCTCATGAAAGGCACTTTATAAATGCAAGCTCTTTTCTATTTGTTGCCTTTGTTTCAGGAAGGTGGGGGAAGAATCTGTTGCAATTTGCTCACAATTTGCAACATAGACCTCCTATCTGGGGTAATGAATTTGATTGCTAACTATTTCTGAGTCCTTCAAAAACAGTCCTTTGGTTAGCTGTAGCCTTCTGATTGACAGCTCGGTGAGTAGAGACTTCACCTCATTGATATTAGCTGCTCTCTGTAAAAATAGAAGGTGGTCAGAGTGTGTCTGCATCTAACACCTAGAAGCTGCGAGGTTCTTTGCAACCAAAAAAAAGGCAATAGAGAATCAGTGGCCTTTAAGGACTCCTGCTGCAGGTGCTTCATGCTCAGTTCTTTGGGTAGAGCCCATGTTGTGTCCAGCAGAACACTACTGTATAGGGTTGCCAACTCTGGTTGGACATATTCCTGGAGATGTCATCATGTGACCTCCTGCCTCCAACTGCCACGCCCCCACACTCCTGCCATTGGTCACCCAACTATCCAATCCTGAGCCGATTGGAAAGTGAACAGACTCTCCATTACCCAAGTGGATGCTTCTTGACTGTCAGTCAAATAGTCTTCTTTTTCCTATGTCCAATAATTTTCAAAGCAGTACACAAAAGAAATATTTTAAAAAAGCACAATTATTTTCAATGTCCCTATAATTTTTCTTTTTAGTTGTTGGCAGCAGTGTCCTGGAGATTAGTCTTTAATTCTTGAAGACTCCAGGGTAATCCTGAAGGGTTAGCAACCCGACTACTGTTTATATATTTAGTTAGGCTCCCATCTGTTTCAGGCTAACCTGTATCCCAAGATGCTCCAAAATCATAGTGGGTTGGATGGAACAAGGCGGCAAGTGTTCCATGACTTTTGACCCACTATTGCTTCATTCAACCCAAAAATGGGTTTGTAAATTGTCCCCAACTAGTTGTATCTATATAGAGTCTTTAATGTAGATAAACGCCAAAAGGCACTTCACAGAGGCATGGGGAAAAATGGACACCGAGGCAAAGAAGAAGATATTAGAAGGGGTGACCAAAAGCTTGGTCTAAGTTTTAAGGAGAGTATTAATGGAAGCTTTACTCTGTTTCAAACTCATTCTTATATCTCTATTAAGCAAGATCTTTTCTGAAGTGTGACAAACACCAATTCAGTGAATGAATGTTCCGCCCACCTAGAGAATCTTTGAAAAATAAAGTGAATGATTTAGTCCTGGATTTTTTGCGATAGTATCTCAGTGATTTTGTGGTTGTGATGCAATTCCTGCGTTGCACAGTAAACATCACATTTGCTTGTATCTTAGCTCTCAATCTTCTCTACTGCAAAGCATAGACATAAAAAAGGGAGTAGAAATCAGCGGAAATTTTGTGAACCGTTTATAGGGATTTTTTGCAAAATGTGAGGAAACTGGAAAATACTTCTCATGTTCATGTCAATAAAACCTGGTTAACTCTGTTTTTTTTGAAAGCATATGCAAGATACAGTCAGCAGATGTAACAAGAAAATCATTGTTGCGGTGATCAATTAAGGGTGCATTATGATGTTTAAGCTTTTCCAAAGTTTGAAATAAGACAGAAAAATATATTCATGAAATTGTTGGCATGATCCTGGGACCTATTTCCTAGTACTGTCAGATTCTGGAACCCTCCTCTGCAATTCCACTCAGGAGCCCCCACACCCTGCCCCCCACCACAATATTATCAGACCCCAGGAGTTCCTTCTAGTGCTATTGAAGCCCATGATTACCCTCTCAATATTTCCAGATTCAGAGTCTTCACTCACTAATTCTATCTGTAATCAGTGTAAGGTTCGCCACCCTCCCCACTCACTGCTACAGGAATGGACATGACAAAATATTCAGTTGTGAATCTACTTTACTCAGGCAAAGTCAGAACCAGTTTATTTAGTTTTACTCAAATGGGCAGCAATTTCAGTCTAGTGCGGGCTATATACTTCCCATATTAGTTCTAGATGGGGGAAGCGCACATCTTCTCTGCAGCTTTCGGTCTTCAAACATCTCCTCCTTTGACTTCTTGTTTCTGGTTCTTCTCCTCCTTATGGGACCTGATCGGAAGGGTCTCTTTTATTCTTGCTCATATCCAACTAATGTGCTGAGGAATCCAATTGTAATACAACCTGTGCCCATCACCACATAATCATGCCTTTCTTGACCAATCATGGGTGAATTTATGTGGACTGTGTGGCCTGAACATGAGTACACATACATCATTGTCTCAGCATCCCATTATCTGAGTCCTTTACACTCCTGTAGTCACTTATCTCTCACAGCCCTCAGAACATTCTGTTTTCATCTTATAGAAGCAGTTTTGAAGTTTCTGAAAGGACTTTGTCTTAATACTGACACATTGTGGTTTAAAGCTTGGCCTTGCTTCCCATTATTCCTGCACTTTGACATTAGTTTATCGTATGTTCTTCTTCTACATTTTCTACTCTACGGCCGAAATTTTGTGTTTGTTACTGCCTACATTACTAAAGAAAATGCTTTAACTATCAATGTCAGTAATCTTATATACCAGATCTCTGGACCCTTCCCAGTGCCACCAGGCTCGATACTGTTACTTTACCAAGGCTGCCACAACTCAGGCACACCCCGCCATATGACTAAAGCTCAGGCATCCCCAGTGCTGCTAAACTTAATTCGGGTTCCATGCTCAAAGCAGCAGGTACCTCCAACTGGTACATCTTACCTACCACCTTCCTGTGCAACTTCACTTCACAAAAAGGCAAGAGAAAAAAATTGAATGCACAACTAATGGAACATACAATTATAGTCAAGTTCACCGAATGGGTTTGTGTGGTAGTGTATGCTTAATTCCCAGTTGCAAGCAGAGAAAAAGGCACAGAGACCTGTGACATGCAGCACGTTTAATTCTAGGGGTCTTGCAGAAGGTGGGCGGAGATCTAGCTACTAGAGTAGAATTTAAATGAGGTTCATGAGGTTGTGTGAAATCATCACACCTCCCTTCTCATTTTCCTAGGTTTTTGCAGCAGAGCAGCATCCATAGCAACTGTGGAGGACCTGAAAAGGAGCTAGCATTAAACACATAGAGGCATGGTATGTCATTTATTTTCAAGTGCCGCACTCAGAATCTTTAGAGAAGAGGCCTCTAGACTGCTGTTTTGAATATTAGGGTGAAAGTTCCAAAGCTGGTGACCATTGCTGCTGTTGCTATTACTGGCTTTGCAGACCTACTGCAGAGGTAGCTTCGCCCACTTTGCCACTTTGGGGTGAAAGCCTTTCCCAAGGGGCATTGTTGTGCTTGCACCAGGCGTAGTTGTAGGGGGCGGGGATGGTTGTTTCAAATTGTCAGCAGTCACCATAAATCAGTAACCCTGATAATAGTACCTTGTAGTAATTGCATGCAATAATAATCCTAAAGTTACAAAACTTAGATCACAGAAGTATATTGTGACCAACATGTGAACATACAAATAATGATGGACAGGAAAAGACCCTTTCGTTCATCAAGCCTGCCTCACAATCTCTACACTCCTCACCCCAACCAAAACCATGTGATCTCCTGGGAGAGGTGACAAACCAGATAAAAACTCAGGCCAATTTTGGGGGAAAAATCTGGGAAGTATTTTTCCAAGCTTGTTAGGCGATCGAAGCTAGTCTGGGAGATCACTCTGGCCCTGATTCTTCTTTGTTGTACCTACCTTTTTGTATGAGGTGATCTTTGCCCCAGTAAAAAACTGGTCAAACTCTTGCTTTAAGGAATTCAGTGAATTAGCGTTCACCAGACGAAATTGTTCCAGAGGTTCACTATTCTCTGGAAAAAAGAACCACCTCCTAACAGCTAACATAGATCTGGCCTGATAGAGCTTAAAATTGTGACCCCTGGTCCTCCCTGACCTATTTAATTGGAACAAACTGTCTACTCAAACATAATCTATTCCTTTCATCATCTTGTAAACCTTGATCAAATCACCCCCATCTACGCTTCTTTAAAATGTTCTTTTACCCGAATGCTCTTTTACTCTATCTTGATAAATAAAATGCCTCAAGGTGGGAATTAATTTAGTGGCTTCCATCTGCACTTTTTCCACAGCCTCAATATTACTCAACATACTCCTGTATTGAAGATGGTAGCTTCTTCTCAAACTTTCAGACCAACACTAGCTTTGGTTAAATAGCCGCATGCTGTTAATAGGGGTCAATAGAAAAATTCAGAGTGCAAAGATTCCCGTGGCAAACTACAGATTACTTACCTTCCCTACTTCCTGATTTTCCATGAGCAACACAAGAGGTACTCTCCTAGTATAGATACAAACAAACTGCATGATTTCTTACCATTTTCCACAGAGTTGCAATATTGCATTTTTCTTCAAACCAGTATGGGTGCATGATGGACAATATTGTATAGCAGACGTTTTGCTATCAACTCCCATGATTTGATAAACAGTGACATAGGAATTCATTCAAAGGGGAAGGAAAATATAGAGTGCACCCCACCGTGTTTTCTCAGGATTAGAAGACTTTGGATTGACTCCCAGGCTGATGCAATTTTGTAGCTTCCATGAAGACAATTGGAGCTATTCAGGGACACATGAGACTCCTGTTAGTGGCAACATTGGACAAGGGAAGAGACACGATGTAGCATGTGTCCATAGGGTAACTGTGGGTTGAAGCTATGCTGTGTGATAACAACAATAAGTGTGTTAATTGGGTGAAGAGGGGTACTATTCATATCACAGCGCAATTTCAACCCAATAATTTTTTTGAAGATTTAAAATGTGTGTTTTATAATTTGTTTTTGGGATCTGGACAACACTGGCAATGCAGTATTTATTGCCCATCTCTACCTGCCTTCAGGGCATTAAGAGTCAACCATATAGAATAGAATTGGAGTCATGTGTAGACCAGACCAGCTATGGGTGGTAGGTTCCCCTCCTTGGAGGAGATTAATGAGTCCGTTGTGTCTTTACAACAATCCAGCAGCTTTTGTAATAGTCATTTACTGGTACGAGCCAGATGTGTTAAATTTAATGCACAACTTATCTGTTAACTCTGTTGGTGTTGCTAGTTCAGTGCCAAACGATTAGACTACCCTAACCTCTCGACTTACCTACCCCTTTAAGTGAATGATACAGGAGAAAAGGGTAGATTCTACTTTGATATTTTTCTTTGACCCGGAAAACTATATTCAATCAGATTTAACGCAATATTAGTCAGCATATAATAGATATTTGCCAAATTGCTGTCCAGAATTGTCACAATAAAATAAAGATCCCAATTAAGTGGTGTATAATACTATATTCCTTTTTTGAAATTGAAGACGCTAAATGCTACAAACTGATTGCAAGTTGAAACAGGAACATATGGAAAACATTTAACAATTAACAGTCGGTGTATAAACATTTTTATTATTTTAAAATTTTCAAAACTTAATTTTTACTAAAGGGAAAAATACCATACACTAGTTTTCAAACTGTTACTGTAGTGATATTTATTCTCAATTTGGCATTTCCAAGATGGCACATTGCGAGCATAGATATAGTTGTGTGGTGTGAAAAAGTGTAACCTTCCTGAAATCAATATTTTCAGATATGGTTGTTCATTGTATATTAATTGTGTTTAATTGTGTGGAGGTGTTGGGCATTAACTGGTAATTCACTTGAATCCCTAGAAATAGACACAGATTGAAACTGTAGTTGTTGGATTAGGAGGTGTATACTTGTAATGTGTAACTCTAAATAAATATAAAAGTGTGTAAAGATTGGCTCCAGTTCTACCCCTCACCAACTGGTTTTCTGGAGTATAACAACAGTAGCGTGAAACTATAACACAGGTTGTCACAATCTGCAAATCAACAACCTTGACTTGCCATTGCTTTCTTTGATTCAGAAGGATGATTGAATTTTAAGACATATTTTAATTTGTTTGGGAGTAGTTATTTAATATGTCGAATTCAAGGTAATTAAGCAGAATTCCAGGGATACTAATCCAACTTTACAACCAGCAATATTTTAACTGGTTGCATCCACAGGTAGCTCACCCATGGACCCAAAAGCACAGTTGGCATCATATTCCTTGGAGAACTTGGCCACTTACTTCTTTCCTTAATCTTGAAACCTTCAATTCCGTTCCTTATTGGACATTTTTCTACTCTTTTTAAAAAAGGGATTAATACAACATTAATTGCTTTTGCTAGCAGCTCATTCCAGATATTCATTCTGTGGGTAAAATAATCAATTGTTACAATTTATAGTCTTTTTGATGCTTGATAATTTTTATATTCACGCCGTCTACTTTTGTGAGCACAGCCCGAGTCAAATAACTTGCGGGTATCTCACAAATTTATGGAAAATAATACAGCTTCTGAAGACTTGAAGAGATTTTGGCATCTGCTAAAGCAGTGTTACTGACTGGCCACAATCTGGGGGAAGTAAGATTTTATATCAATAGGATCATCTTCTAAGTGCAGTAAACAATCAACAAATTCATCCGGTAGTAGCGTTTGCTCTTGAAACAGCCCCTCTGTCACATATATTCTGTGATGCTCATCGATCGGGAACTGAGCCTCTTCCTTCTTAAGGACATACTTCAGATTGTCTCGTATCACACTATGGCTAGATGTCAACTCTGTGTTCATATTTAGGATTGCATCAATAGTGGAAATATCAGTTATCCTGTCTGAAGTTGGAGTGTTGAACTCTTTGTATTCTTTAGCTTGATTACTTCCAACTTTTTGAATTTTTTGGTCTACGTTATTTGATAAATCTACCAACTGGCAGCTTCTGGAGATTTGAGGTTTGTAGCCAATGGTTTCCACATCTTCATTTGGTTGAGACAGATCAGAATTATGATTTTCTGGAGTATCTGGAATTGGGTTCTCAAAACCTGCTTCTTCTATTTGTTGTTTAGAATTTCCATGCACATTCTGGATCAAGTTTTTGCTGTTCCTTGGCAGCAAAGTTTCTTGTACTTCTGTTATTGGTGGATCATTGTACATCCAGAGCGCTGCAGTATGTAGACAGGGAACTTCATCTTTCTTCTACAATGGAAATAAATGCAAAACTGGATGAATATCATGAAAATATCATAGGCCTTTCAAAAGATTTGCTTAACAAGATTTAAGAAAACACATATGGTATAGCTTCTGTGTGGGTATGCTCCATTTCCTGAATACCTGACATCAATTTTCCACTCCTTTATCATAAATTCAGTAGTTTCATTTTCATTTCAGTTTTTCAAGCAAAATCAAAAGTTTTATAACAGGAAGGCTTCTCAAAGTTGCTACTCCCAGCATTTTTATTTTTAATTTAAATCAATTGAATAACTATAACATGCTAGCTGGTAGCAAAATCCCTTGAGATTGGATGGAATAATAAGTTCAGTGGGTACTGGGTGGTGCATTAGATTTGCAAGCTGTCCTTTTATTTATGGGATGTGGATTAAATCCAGCTCAGACTAATGGGTTTAAAGCTTCCCCGCTCTCTTGGCTATTCATGTACCAACATGGTACACCATGGGCAGGATTTTATCCTGCCCTTGGAGATGGGAATGGAGGCAGGGGGCACACAAAATGGCCAGGAATGGCCTTCCCACCCCAGGCCAATTGAGGCCATTAAGTGACCAATGAATGGCCACTTAAGGGCAGCCACCCTCCCCAGCTTTGAATTTATTGAAGTTGGAGGGGCCTGCTGCCGTGTGGAAGCACCAGCAAGTGAGCCCTGGCCTCTTCCTAATGGGCTTGTTTGGGGGTGGGGTCCCTCCTCTGGGGCCAATTCATGGCCCCCAGAGGGTTCCCCCGGCAGCGATGGCCGCCCCCATGGCAAGGCCCCCTCACCCTCACCAAACACCACCACCACCCCCTGCCCACACCTGCCTGATTGGCCCTGGTGACCCAACCCCATGTACCTGCGTTCCAGGATCTCCAACATCTTGTCCTCTGTTGGCCTTTTGCAATACCGGCCCATAATTGAGCTAAAACCGTTTGCCTGCAACACTACAATATCGTGTGTTCGTGCTATTGGCTGAGCCTACCTATGAGGGGGGCTGAGCATCTGAGCAGATAGGTGTCAGGAAATGTTTCTTCGGAAGAATGAGGCAGATTTTCCCCTACCGCTTAGGTATAAAGAATCAACTGGGCATTTTTAATATAATAATGAATAGTCAGCTTTGATTTCAAAAGAAGTATTGCTTGATTGAATTCATGTTTGATTCATTGAATTCTTTGAAGCATTAACAGAGAGTGGACAAGATGTAGCAGATGTAATATATTTAAATTTCCAAAAGGCCTTCGATAAGGTATCACATAATTGATTAATGAATAAAGTCAGAGCATATGGAGTCGGGAGAAGTAGCAGACTGGATAACTAGCTGGCTGCAAGCACAGAGTAGAGGTAAAGGGTTGCTGTTCCAAGTGGCAAAAGGTGGGAACTGGGCCCCCCAAAGATCAACGGTGAGAGCATTGTGGTTCACTATTTAGATTGATGATTTAGACTTTAGAATCAAAAACACAATTTCTAACCATTCTACGATTCTATGCACTAGGTGAATTTCTCCTTCAGAGAGCCAACACAGACACAATGAGCCGAATGGTCCCCTTCTGTGCTGTAACCATTCTATAAATTTTCAGGGGACAGTCAATTAGGGATGAGTGGTGGGTGGGATGGTCAATATGACAGATTGTAATAAATTACAAAAAGGACACCAATAAACTTGCGAATGAGCATATAAATGGCAATGAATTATCACATAGGTAAGTGTGAGGTATTACATTTTCGTAAGGAAGAAAGATCATGTATTACTTGGAAAATAAGAATCTAAATGGGGTAGGGGAGCAAAGAGATCTGAGAGTACAGATAAACACATCATTAAAAGTAGCAATGCAGGTTAATAAAACCATAAAAAATCAAACCAAGCACTAGAGTTTATTTCTGGAGGGATAGAATTGAAAAGTAGGAAAGTTATGCTAAATTCAAAAACAAAATACTGCAGATGTTGGAAATCTGCAATAAAGACAGAAAATGCAAGTCTGACAGCATTTATGGAGAGAGAGAGAGAGTTAACTTTTCATCAGGACTGGGAAAAGTTAGAGATGTAACAGGTTTGAAGTAAGTACAAAGACAGGGAAAGGAGGAGGAGGAAAGAAAAAAGGAAGGTCTATGATAGGGTGGAAAGCAGGAGAGATTAAACACAAAAGGGATGATGGTGCAAGGAAAAAGGAGATGGCAATGGGACAAGTACAGAAACAAAAGATTGGTCTAAAAGGAGGTGTAAAAGGGAAACCAGAATCAACAGTTACTGCCTGATAAAATGTGGCAGAAGTTATGATCTGAAATTGTGAAACTCAATGTGAGTCTGGAAGGCTATAAAGTGCCTAATCAAAAGATGAGGTGCTGTTTCTTCTGCTTACCTTGAACTTCATTGGAACAGTGTAGGAGGCGAGGACAGAGAGGTCAGAGTGGGAATAGGGTGAAGAATGAAAATGACAGGTGACCACGAGCAGAGTCACACTTGCGGACTGGGATGCAGGTGTTTCACAAATCCGTCATCCAATGTGAGTTTGATCTCCTCAGTAGAGCAGACTGCATCATGAGCACCGAATATAATATACTAAATTGAAAGAAGTACAAGTAAATCGCTGTTTCATCTGGAAGGAGTGTTTGGGCCTTGGACGGTGAGAAGGAAGGAGGTAAAAGAGCAGGTGTTGCATCTCCTGCGCTTGCATGGGAAGGTTCTGTGAGAAGGGAAGGAGGTATTGGGGGTGACTGAGGAGTGAACCAGGTTGTCGCAATGATCCCTTTGGAATGTTGAAAATGGGATAGGGGATAAGGCGTTATGTAATACTTGTATTGAACCTTGGTTAGACAACAGTTTTGGTCACCATATTATGAAAAGAATAAACAGGTACTGGAAAGGGTGCAAAAGATATTTACTGGAATGATACCAGAATGAGAGGTAATACCTATCAGGAAAGGATGAGCAAGTTGGGCATTTTTGCTGTTGAAAAAGAAGGTTGAAAAAGAGGTCTTTAAAGTTAGGCTGCATTTGCTGACAACACAACCACTAGGTGGCGCAGTACTAGCACATGTGCAAATGCAGCCTCTTCCACTGAAACGTCACTGTCTGTGATGTTCAGGCAGCTGCCAGGATTAAAAATGGCGCTGCTCAATCTATCGCAAAAAAACAAATTCAACCCGAAAATCCCCACAATGGCTGTCATCGCTGCCTCCATACCATCCCCAACAGTCCCCCGCTCCCTCCTGCTATTGCGCTTCTCTCTATCCGTCCCTCCTGCACCCGTCTTCTTGCCGCTGGCTCCTCGCTGCCTTCCCTTAAGCATACGCTCCAGCCTCGCCACTAACCTCCCCCCCACTCACCCACTCGGTCCAGACATCCCCACTGCTCCCCCCCCACCACCCCCTCAGCAGATTGTTCCCCGCTCCTTTCTTCCCGCCACCCCTCCCTACCACCCCGCTCTCCGGCTGCTCGCTCTCTGCTTCCTCCCCCATCCCTCCATCCGCTAGTTCCAGGCCATGCCCCTTCCACTCACTCCCACGTTCGATCGTTCTCTGCGCGCCGCCCGAAGAAGCAAGGCAGGTCACGAGGGGTGACAGGTCGATGTAGGAATGAGTGCCCAAAAGGAGAGAAGCAGCACGGCCTGCAGCTAGCAGCTGGAGGGACGGGATGGGTGGGGAGGGGGTGGGGGGCGGGGGCAACGGGGACCGAGCAGCCGGAGAACAGGGTGGCGGGCGGGAAGCGAGGAGTGGGGAACAATCAATCAGTCAGGGGACGGAGGGGGAGCAGTGGCGAGGTTTGGAGCGATTGGCTGAGGGGGGATGCGGCCGGTTGGGAGGAGTGGGGTCGGGGAGAAAGTGTCAAGGCCTGGAGCGAGTAGCTGAAGGGGGATAGTGGCTGGTGGGGTGGCAGCGAGTAGCTGAGTGGGGGGGGGGAAGCGGGCAGGGGGTGCGAGTGGCGGGGATTGAGCAGGGTGAAGCAGCGATTGAAGTAGGGATGTGGGAGGGAGGACGTCACTGCGTGGTAACATCATGCGCGTGCATTCGTGCATTCGCACATTCGTACTGGTAAGCTGGCAAATATTTGCACATATTGATGGCGTCTGCGATTGCTCAGCACATGCTGTGCATTGTCAGGAGTCACTTTGTTAAAATTATGAAAGGTTTTGATAAAGTAAACAGAGAGAGAGAGAGAGAGTTTCCACTTGTGGGGAAGAGTAAAACAAGAGGCCATCAATATAAGGTAGTCACCAAGAAAACAAATAGGGAATCCAAATGAAACTTCCTTACCCAGATATTGGTGAGGATGTGGAATTCGCTACCAGAGGGAGTAGCTGAATTGAATATATAAATGTATTGAAGGGGAAGCTCGATAAGCATATGAGGGAAAAGGGAATAGAGGGCTATGCTGATAGAATTAGATGAAGAAGGATGGAAGAAAACTCAAGTGGGTATAAACACTGGCATCGACTGGTTTGGCTAAATGACCTGTTGCTGGACTGTATATTCTATGTAATTCTATGTAAGTGCATAGATGAAAATAGAATGTGAAGGATTACACACCCATTACTAGCCCATCTGATTTTCTGTTCATTGATTAAAATGCACCAATCTATACAAGAGGTCATAGCTATTGTCTAATTGATTACACAACTTGATGCTCTTCTAATTTAATATTAATGCCCAATCAACACACGTACTGCCAACACAGAATAATCCTCTGTTGTAGATGAAGTAAAAAAAATTAGCACAAGTTACCAAATGGGATTGCTCTTAAGTGAAAGCATTGATTTGTGTTTAGTTTCTTTTCTCAACCTCGTTAGAGGGAATTGTTTGATACAATAATAAGAAACATGACTTTGCATCTTGCAACAATTGTTTGTGAAACACCAGGTTTCATTTTCTCCTAAGAGAACATTAATACCTCATTGTTTCCTCTTTTGTCACATGCCCGTCTGCCAGAGCCTATTTGTTATCTTAGGTGGCTAAGATGCTATCATTGAGCTGCTGTCATTAAGGGGTTTAAAACCTCACTATATCCAACATTCTAATGCAGGAACAATTGTCTATGGTAAATATTGTGAGCTCTAAACAACAAGACTTGAGGCAGGATTTCAACACAGGAGATAAACAAAATATGTATGTGTCTTTTGTCAGCTATTATAGTAAGCAGCATTAATGTCAGATTATATAATGGAGTCAGTCGACCTGCTTTGCTAACTGTAAAAGGGTGATAATTGAAGGATGGAAGTTGGCAAAAAAAATAAATGGTGGGGATTACACTTTAGTCAGATAAATTACACTCTTTTCAGTGGCTGCCTTTGAATATAACAGCAACATCCTGTATTTATTTAGCACCTTTAGCACAATAAACGTCCCAAGGTGCTCCACAGGAGCGTAATCAGACAAAAAAATGACATCCATTGACAACTTTTCCTGTTTGATCAGGGACAAATATGCCAAAGATTAATGTAGTTATGTTGAGGACACAACCAGGTCATTCTTACAATCTTTACCAGTCAATTGGCTGAAAAACTGACCTGTATTAGCCAATCAAATAGCACCTTTTTCATAGTTGTTGCTATCTCAAAAATGGACAGTGTTGGCAGGAAACCCAAAGAAACAATGCCAGTGAATTACTTTAAACTTTATAAAATTGAGGAAAAGCTACAATAGATAGAATTGAGTATACAGTAAATTTTCTAACTCCTTGCTCATGATGAAGCACTTTGCCTGCTGTGAGCACAGATTGGAAAATCCCATATGTGCTGTCTATATTTCAAAATGTCTGTGCTTGTGGCATGCTAGATGCTTCATTGCGGTCTAGGAAAACCTAGAATTATACATTAAGTATGAATAGTAAAATTAAAGTTTAGAAAAAGGAACAAAAGTAGGATAAAAGGTGATTTCTGAGTAAACAGAAGTGTTTAATTCTGCAATTTTAGACTTTTTTGTCATACAGGATTAATATTATAATAACTTTATTACTGCATTAGTCACAGAGTATAAAGATATTCCCATTATTTGAAATAAGACTACACAATGCTGGAAGCAGCAAGCAAGTTAGTCAGCATCTGTAAAGAGAAAAGATGGGTCATAGCCATTTAATTGCTCTTCAGTAAACTTGAGTGTCAGCTGGAGCTCAGCTAGTAGCACTCCGAGGCATAAGGTTCTGGGTTCTAATCCCACTTTAAGACTTAAGCACAAAAAAAATCAAGGCTGGTACTGCAGTGCAGTACTAAGGGAGTACTGTTTTTTGGTTGAGACATTAAACTGATGCCTCATCTACCTGCTCAGATGGATGTAAAAGATCCCATGGCAATATTTTGAAGAAGAGCAGGGGAATTTCCCCCGTGTCCTGTCCAATACTTATCACTCAATCTACGTCACAAAAACTGACTATCTGGTCATTGACACATTGCTGTTTGTGGGAGTTTGCTGTGCTCAAATTGACTGCTGTGTTTCCTACATTCCAACAATGACTACACTTCAAAAGTACTTAATTGGCTGTAAAGCGCTTTGAGATGTTCGGTAGTCATGAAAAGCGCTATATAAATGCAAGTCATTCTTTTCTTTTAGACTGAAGGCTGAGACATAAACAGGTATTTTAGTAAGGTTAGAAAAATAAAAAGAGAAAAAGAGGTTGGTATTCAGGGAAGAACCACCAGATAACCAATCACAAAGAGGGAGTTAATGTGTTAAATGGCCTACAAACTGTTTATTAGAAAATGGGTGATATAAAAGATCATTAGCGAGATAATGCTGACTTACTGAAAGGATAAAAGAATGTGTAAATAATGGCAGGCGAATAGCTATAAAGAAAAAAATTCAATCTTCTATTGAATTCTATGCCATTTAAATTTCTCTAGTAAAATACTTTGTGGTAGCTTGTCAAAAGCATTCCTAAAGTCTAAGTACACTTTAAGATCTCAATGGCCGCCTTGATGACCAGGTGTGTGCCTCGTTGTAGCAATCTTCTGCTGCTATTCTTAGTGGGGTCATTAGGACATGTCAATCACAAGCAATCTCCTGACATGATTTTCTTCCCTAAACAGGTTAAGGAGGGCCACATTTTGAAGAATGGGGGCATTGTGACGCTTTCGCACATTGACATGTAGGATCCTTTGAATGTTGTCACATTCAATCTGTACATTCAGCAATTGGAAGCTTTTCTTGTTGAGGGGGTTTGCTGTACAAGTGCGCAAAGCAACGTGAGTGACATTTATTACCCCCGGACCTTAGGAAAGCCAGCAACCCAGTAAAACTGGATGACTCTCTTTCGCTGCTGCCTTGCACTGATGCCAAAGATGACAAATTTCCCAGCTCTCCTGTAATGTGTGTCAGTCACCTGATGAATGCAACCCATACTGCAGCTTGGCTGACCTTACAGAAATCCCCAGTGGCTGCCTGAAATGTATCTCTCTCAGCTGATCCTGGCAACAGCTGCACCTAATAGTTCTCAATCTAATTTAACAAGTGCTTTGCGAGTATAATAGCAGAAGATTTGGAGAATTATGCTCATTGACCCTCACAATAATTTCTCCTCGGATACTGAAGCAGCCCATGTAGAAATGTAGCAAGACCTGAACAACATCCAGCCTTTTGCTGATAAGTGGTAAGTAACATTTGTGCCACAAAAGTGCCAGGCAATGATCATCTCAAACAAGAGAGAATCTAACCATCTCCCCTTAACGTTCAATGGCATTGCCATCACTGAATCCCCCACCCCCACTATCAATATCCGGAGGGTTACTATTGACCAGAAGCTGAACTGGACCAGCCACATAAATGATGTGGCTGCAAGAGTAGGTCAGAGGCTGGGAATCTTGCAGGGAGTAACTTACCCCCTGTTCCCCAATACAAGGCACAATTCAGGAGTGTGACGGAATACTCTCAGTTTGCCTGGATGGGTGCAGCTCCAACAACACTCAAGAAGCTCGACACCAGGAATTTGGCAGTGTTAAAATGTATTTATTTAAATGCAAGGAGTATAGCAAATAAAGCCGATGAGCTGAGGGCACAGCTAGATATATGGCAACACGATATCATTGCTATAATGGAAACTTGGCTTAAAGAGGGGCAAAAATAGCAGCTCAACATCCCTGGATATAGAGTTTTCAGGGAGGATAGAAAGGGGGATAAAAAAGGAGGGGTGTAGCATTATTAGTTAAGGAATCAATAACAGCTGTGAGGAAAGATAATATGCTAAATGAATCATCAAATGAGGCTATATGGGTTGAGCTCAAAAATAAAACAAGGGGCAGCCACACTAGTTGAAGTGTACTATAGACCTCTAAATAGCGAGAGGGAGATAGAAGAACAAATATGTAGACAAATATCTGAGTTCAAAAACTATAGGGCAATAATAGTTGCGATTTCAACTACCCCAATATCAACTGGGATACAAACAGTGTAAAAGGCACAGAGGACACAAAATTCTTGAACTGCATTCAAGAGAACTTTTATAGCCAGCATGGAACAAGCCCAATGAGAGGGGGCGCAATTCTAGATTTAGTCTTCGGTAACGAAGCTGGGCAAGTGGATGAAGTAGCAGTGGGTGACCGTTTTGGAGATAGTGACCATAATACAGTTAGTTTTAGCATAATCATGGCAAAGGACAAAGATAAAACAGGAATAAAAGTTATAAATTGGGGGAAGGCACATTTTACGAAGTTGAGAGGTGATCTGGCGAAAGTGGACTGGATAGTTACTTGAAGGAAAATCAGTGGCAAACCAGTGGGAGGCATTCAAAAGCGAGATTCTACAGGCACAGTGTAGATATGTTCCCACAAAGATAAAGGGTGGTACTGCCAAATCTAGAGCCCCCTGGTTATCTCGAAGCATACAGAGTAAGATAAAGCAGCAAAAAAAAAGCTTATGACGGTCACAAAAACTTAAGAAAGCCTAGAGGAGTATAGAAAGTGCAGGGGTGAAGTAAAAAAAGGAAATTAGGAAAGCAAAGAGAGGACATGAAAAATTATTGGCAGGTAAAATCAAGGTAAATCCAAAGATGTTTTATCAGTACATTAAGAGCAAGAGGATAACTAAGGAAAGGCTAGGGCCTATCAGAGTGAACTCACGCGTGGATGCAGCAGATGTGGGCAGGGTTCTTAATGAGTTTCTTGTCTCTGTCTTCACAAAGGAGATGGATGATGCAGACATTGTAGAAAAAGAGGAGGAGTGTGAATACGATAAGCATAATGAGAGAGGAGTACTAGAGGGTCTGACATCCTTGAAAATGGATAAATTGCCAGGGCCGGATGGATTGTATCCCAGGTTGTTAAAGGAAGCCAGGGAGGAAATAGCAGATGCTCTGAGGATCATCTTCAAATCCTCAGTAGATATCGGCGAAGTACCAGAGGATTGGAGGTACCATTGTTTAAAAAGGGTGCGAGGGATAGGCCAAATAATTATGGGCCAGTGGTGGGTAAATTATGAGAATCAATTCTGAGAGATAGGATAAACTGCCATTTAGAAAGGCACGGATTAATGAGGGATAGTCATCATGGATTTGTTAAAAGGTTATGTCTTACTAACTTGATTCAATTTTTTGAGGAAGTAACAAGGAGGATTGATGAGGGTAGTGCAGTTGATGTGGTCTACATGGATTTTAGTAAGGCATTTGACAAAGTCCCACATGGCAGACAGGTCAGAAAAATAAAACCCCATGGGATACAGGGGAATGTAGCAAGTTGGATGCAAAATTGGCTCAGTGACAGAAAACAAAGGATAGTGGTTGATGGACGTTTTTGCGAATGGAAAGCGGTTTCCAGTGGTGTTCCACAGGGCTCACTGTTGGGTCCCTTTCTGTTTGTGGTACATATTAATGATTTGGACTTAAATGTGGGGGGTATGATTAGGAAATTTGCAGATGACACAAAAATTGGCCATGTAGTTGATAGTGAAGAGGATAGCTATAGACTCCAGAATGATATCAATGGTTTGGTTGAGTGGGTGGAAAGTGGCAAATGGAATTCAATCTGGAGAAGTGTGAGGCAATGCATTTGTGGAGAGCAAACAAAGCAAGGGAATACACAATAAATGGGAGGATGTCGAGAGGGAAAGAAGAGGTGAGAGACCTTGGAGTGCATATGTCCCTGAAGGTGGCAGGACAGGTAGATAGAGTGGTGAAGAAGGCATATGAAATGCTTTCCTTTATTGGCCGGGGTATAGAATACAAAAGCAGGGATGTAATGCTGGAAGTGTATAAAATGCTGGTTAGGCCACAGCTGGAGTATTGCGTACAGTTCTGGTCACCGCATTACAGGAAGGACATAATTGCTCTGGAGAGAGTACAGAGGAGATTTACAAGAATGTTGCCAGGGCTTGAAAGTTGTAGCTATGAGGAAAGATTGGATTGGCTAAGGTTCCTCCTTAGAACAGAGGATGCTGAGGGGTGACTTAATTGAGGTGTACAAAATTATGAGGGGCCTAGATAGAGTAGACAGGAAGAACCTGTTTCCCCTAACGGAAAGGTCAGTTACCAGGGGGCACAGATTTAAGGTAGAAGGATAAGAGGGGATGTGAGGAAAAACTTTTTCATCCAGAGGGTGGTGCGTGTCTGGAATTCAGTGCCTGGATCGGTGGTGCAGGCAGAAACCCTCAACTCATTTAAAAGATACCTGGACATGCACCTGAAGTGCTGTAACCTGCAAGGCTATGGACCAGGTGCTGGAAATGGGATTAGATTGGGTGGCTAATTTTTTCAGCCAGCGCAGACATGATGGGCTGAATGGCCTCCTTCTGTGCTGTAACTTTTCTATGATTCTATGGTACCATCCAGGACAAAACAGCCTGCTTGATTGGCACCCCGTCCACCACTTTCAACATTCGCGCCCTCCACCACTGACACACAGTGGCAGCAGTGTGTACCATCTACAAGATGCACTGCAGCAACTCACCAAGGCTCCTTAGACAGCACCTTCCAAGCCCACGTCCTCTCCCACCTAGAAGGACAATTGCAGCAGATGCATGGGAACACCACTAGCTACAAGTTCCCCTCCAAGTCGCACACCATCCTGACTCGGAACTATATCACCATTCTTTCACCGTTGCTGGGTCAAAATCCTGGAATTCCCTTCCTAACAGCACTGTTGGTGTACCTGCACTGCAAGGACTGCAGCAGTTCAAGAAGGCAGCTCACCATTACCTTCTCCAGGGCAATTAAGGATGGGCAATAAATGCTGGCCTAGGCAGCAATGCCCACATCCCCGAAAGAATTAAAAAAATTAGGTCACTTGTCATAAAGTGTGAGGATTAATTTTGAGGTGGAGCTTTCTGCTTAAAAAAATATTTGTCCTGATTATACTGAAATTATACTGGAAACAGCATAGAAATTCTATGCCAAAGCATTATTTACTTTGATGCACCAAATTATATTGCCAGTAGTTTAGCTTTCCTGGGAGTGCATTGGTTATTGCCTTTATGTAAAATTAGTGGGATAAGTACTGGTTTAAAGTAATGAACAGAGGAAGTTCGGCTGCTGACAATTTACCTGTAGTCCTTTAGCCACATTGCTGTTTTTCACATTGGGAAATTCTTCATGAGCCCAGCCAGGTAAGAACATCTTGCACATTGTTTTAATTCTAAAAGGAAAATAAATAATTCATATTGAAACAGAAAGCATTAATTTAAAAAAAATTTTGAATTGCACTTCTTTTCAATAGACACTAACCAGATATTGTGACCTAAATTGCATAATATAGGAATGAGAAAAGGCTATTCAGCCTATCCCACTCATTCCAGCATCCAGTTTTCTACCTGAAACCTCAGAAGTCATTTGTAATAGGTGATTGTCAATTCCACAAGCCAACAGGAAACATAAAGAAGTTTAAGTTGTAGCATCTTGAACTCATCATCATGTTCTTTCATTTCCATGCACTGATTGTGCACAATATATCTCTCTACATCCAGAGTATTGATTGATAGTTAAAAGCTTGAATTATATCTCTAATTTTCTTTTTCTTTTCTTCAATAAGAATGGATTTGGCTTCCTTTCCCTATCCATGCCTTATCATAATCGTCATGGAAACACAAATATTGCCCATATAATCAGCATCAGACTCTACAGTGTAATTACAGGAGGTTTACATATATATGTTATTATTCCCCCATTTTGTCTCCCTCCTCTCCTCTCCTGAATATACTGACACATATTGGGGCATGGTCTTATGGGGTACAGCTGCCCTGTGTTATCTCACCTAATTGGTTATTCTTTAGTTGTCAGAACCTAGACACTGAGGGAAAGATTTTCCCTCTGGGATCAGGATCCCGACCCCAACCTGGGGTGGGGTGGGGAGGGGGAAGAGATAGTCACAGCCCAAGATTTTTGCGGGTTGGGTTGGGCGGCCAATTAGTGGCTGCATGTGCGGGATAGAGACAGGACTCTGCAAGTGCGGGTCCCATTTAAAGCCCTCATGGCAGCCATTACAGTGGCTGCTGTTTGGAAGAAAAAAATACATGCACCAGGGAGACAGGAGGAGAGGCAGAGACCTGGCACCTTGATTTTCCAGTGCTGACCTCGAGGTCCTCCTGTAGGCTTTGAGGGAGAAGAGGGAGGTCCTCTTTCCAGAGGGTGGACGGAGAAGATCACCCAGCCAAAGAAATCTGGCATGGTTGGAGGTGACAGAGACAGTCAGCAGCAGAAGTGTGGTCTTTAGGAACAGGATCCAGTGCCATAAAAATTTCAATGAGGATTTGGCAAGGTGAGTGCAATGCCAGACCCTGATGACAGGCCTCTGGGTGTTCAACCTCCAGCAGACACTCCAGCTGAGCAGCCTGAGGGTGCATGCTGCTCTTGAACATGGGAGTAATGTGTGCTCAGGGTATTCACTGAACCTTCACCTTGGCTCTAGCGCTGTTGAGGACTTGCCAGGACTGACATATACAGCTTCCTATGTATATGAGTTGCTAGCTGTTCCGACCAGGTGAGAAAGAAGTCTGCAGTCCCTTTCAGCCTTCACCTGGTTTTACCATAACAGGGTTTAATTTTAAAAACACCGTGTTTTTAGCTCCCCCTTGGTGAATCCTTGTTCATCGCTTTCCAATTATAAGGCAAAGAAACCAGCACAAGCAGGCTTTCTTAGGTTTCAAGAACAAAAGTTGAAATTTATTCAACTTAAACTTAAACTCTAATTCGGTTGAAGCCTACAGATACACGACCCGCCCACGCTGGCATGCACACATGATACACACGTGCAAATAGAGACAGGTACTGCCTGTGTGGAGTTTGCAAGTTCTCCCTGTGTCTGCGTGGGTTTTCTCCGGGTGCTCCGGTTTCCTCCCACAAGCCAAAAGACTTGCAGGTTGATAGGTAAATTGGCCATTATAAATTGTCACTAGTGTAGGTAGGTGGTAGGGAAATATAGGGACAGGTGGGGATGTTTGGTAGCAATATGGGATTAGTGTAGGATTAGTATAAATGGGTGGTTGATGTTCGGCACAGACTCGGTGGGCCGAAGGGCCTGTTTCAGTGCTGTATCTCTAATCTTAAAAAAAAAGAAAAGAGCAGAAGGAAAATAAAATGGAAAAGTTTGAGGCAATATCTGAAGAGTTTTTGTTACGGTTCTTCGAGCTCACTGTATAGTCCTTGACTGTAGGTAGATCTTGCTTTTCGTTGGGACCCAGTAGTCTTCTTAAACCTTGTTCGCTGTAGGAGACTTTTCTCTCTTGTGGTTCGTGTCTCTTTAGTGGATTCAGAGGCTTGTGAGAAAGAGATGGCAGTAGGCAGGAGAGATCTTCTCAGACCAGGAGCAAACAGACACTCTCAGTTCAAACTGTTTGCACAATTCAGAAAACCCCAGGTGGCCCAGCAGGTTAGTCATGTGACTAACTGGTCTGACCACGTCTTGGCTCTGTGGATTGTATCATCTTAGCAGGGCATGGAATGCTCCTCTTACACACAATACCTGGTGATCAAGGTCCATTGTGGGTTGAATGTGTCAGGGAATGTTCCTTTGTCCTTCCAATCACTGTCTGTTAATATACAAATATCTCTTCCAGCCAGGCCTGATCTGTTTAACAAGTCTTTTCTTCACTCCAGTAACAGTTTAAAGTCAATGTTCATGACACAATTAATGTGCCTCATTCTTGGCAGGTGGGGGCCTAGCATGACACTGGCATAGGTCAGAAAATCCAGCATTGCCATATCTCTCTCTCTCTCTTCTGTCTTTGGGTGTGGAAAGGGCTCACAATGCCAGGGAGAGGGCTCTGACTGGCAGAGGAGTGCCCCATCTCCACATGGTCGCTACCATGGAGGAGGGAGCCATGGAAATTGCAAGGGTGGCCCCACAGGAGCAAGTTGGGGAAGAAGAGATGGGCATTCCTGGTGGAGAGGGTGAAAAGATATTGTGATCTATAGATGAAGTGGGTGGAGTGCACTCCTCCCCATCCAACAGCATGACAAAGACTCCGCTGCATTGGGAAGCCTCAGCACTGCAGAAGCTTCTGCTCTCAAAGGCTAGTTCTCATGACCTCTTTCTTGGGTCTCCCATGGGTTCTGATTTGGAGTGGGAATGTCTGAGTCCTGTCAAGGCATTAGGGCCATTGCAAGAAACTGAGACAGCAGAGCCAGCGCTGTCACATCTTACAAGCGCACCCTCCTCCAACGCAGATACACTCACATTGGTGTGTCCTTGCACGGGTTTAGATCGGATAGCACTGCAAGAAGAGCATGGCATTAGTGGGCAGGAAGAGGTGAGAGTGGCAGAGGCAGCTGTGTGAAGTCCCCCTTGGAGGTTGGAGGACAGCCCTACACCTGGTGGAATCCAGCGATGGAGGCGAATCCCACTGCCCTTTGTGAGGCCCCATCTGTTTGAAATCGAATACACAGCTTTAGCAACTAAGGCATCAGTGACCTTTTTTAATTTGTTTCGGGGAGGTGGACATTGCTGGCCAGGCCAGCATTTATTGCCCATCCCTAATTACCCTTGAGAAGGTGGTGGTGAGTTGCATTCTTGAATCACTGCAGTCCTTGGGGTGTTGGTACATCCACAGTGCTGTTAGGAAGGGAGTTCCAGGATTTTGACCAAGTGACAGTGAAGGAACGGCAATAGAGATTCCAAGTCAGGATGGTTTGTGGCTTGGAGGGGAACTTGCAGCTGGTGGTGTTCCCATGCATCTACTGCCCTTGTCCTTCTAGGTGGTAGAGGTCGCGGGTTTGGAAGGTGCTGTTGAAGGAGCCTTGGTGAGTTGCTGCAGTGCATCTTGTAGATCATACACGGTGCTGCCACTGTGTGTCGGTGGTGGAGGGAGTGAATGTTGAAGGTGGTGGATGGGGTGCCAATCAAGCTGGCTGCTTTATCCTGGATGGTGTTGTGCTTCTTGAGTGTTGTTGGAGCTGCACCCATCCAGGCAAGTGGAGAGTATTCCATCACACTCCTGAATTGTGTCTTGTAGATGGGGAGTTAGGAAATGAGCTACCCGCCGCAGAATTCCCAGCCTCTGAACTGCTCTTATAGCCACAGCATTTATGTGGCTGGTCCAGTTCAATTTCTGGTCAATGGTGACCTCCCAGGAAGTTGATGGTGGGGGATTCAGTGATGATAATGCATTGAACATCAAGGGGAGATGGATATATTCTCTCTTGTTTGAGACGATCATTGCCTGGCACTTGTGTGGTGGGAATGTTACTTGCCACATATCAGCCCAAGCCTGGATGTTGTCCAGGTCGCGCTGCATATGGACACGACTGCTTCAGTATCTGAGGAGTCGTGAATGATGCTGAACATTGTGCAATCATCAGCGAACATCCCCACTTCTGATGTTATGATGGAGGGAGGTCATTGATGAAGCAGCTGAAGATGGTTGGGCCCAGGACACTACCCTGAGAACTCCTGCAGTGATGCCCTGGGACTGAGATGATTGACCTCCAACAACCACAAACATCTTCCTTTGCACTAGGTATGACTCCAACCAGTGAAGAATTTTCCCCCAATTCCCATTGACTCCAGTTTTGCTCGGGCTCCTTGATGCCATACTCGGTCAAATGCTGCCTTGATGTCAAGGGCTGTCACTCTCACCTCACCTCTGGAGTTCAGCTCTTTTGTCCATGTTTGGACTAAGGCTGTGATGCGGTCAGGAGCTGAGTGGCCCTGGCGGAACCCAAACTGAGCATTAGTGAGCAGTTTATTGCTGAACAAGTGCCACTTGATAGCACTGTCGACAACTCCTTCCATCACTTTGCTGATGATCAGGAGTAGACTGATAGGGCAGTAATTGACTGGGTTGGATTTGTCCAGCATTTTGCGTACAGGACATACTTGGGCAATTTTCCACATTGCTGGGTAAATGCCAATGTTGTAGCTGTACTGGAACAGCTTAGCTAGGGGCGCGGCTAGTTGTGGAACACAAGTCTTCAGTATTATTGCTGGAATGTTGTCAGGGCCCATAGCCACTGGACCCAATATCTGAGAATCGTGCTCCCATTACTAGCTGTTGCCTTCCTTGCACTCAGCTGGACTCCCAATAGTGTCTCGAAGGCTCACTCTCTCCTCCTGTGCCCTCGCAATGCCAGGAGTGGCATGACCACCTGCACTGCCCGAGCGCATACAGGCCACACTCCCTGCAACCTTTTCAAACCTGATGTCATCTGTGTGCCAATGGCTGAGTGCCCCTCTCAGCTGTGATCCCTTTTATGGGCCCACTTAATATTATGGTGCAGCCATGACTGGCTCCCCGCTCTGATGCTGCCTCCATGTACCTGGTCTGGCCCTGATCCAGCATACAACCCGTGTGCTCCCACCAAAATTCCAAACTGGCCCTGACTGAGCAGACAATGAGCTTGTTAGCTGGATTAATTGGCCTCATTTCCAAATTGGGCTGGTTTCCAGTGCCTGCCTTCCCCCTATCTGAGGAAAATCGCTGGCAGCTGGAATGGCAACGTGAAACCAGCATGCCGACTGGCATTGCTATTTTTAGTGCCTGCCTGCCTCCGTTCCTGCCCCTAATGGGACCTAAAAATCCTGCCCCTAGTGTTCACATACTATTCAACGGTACATGGCATCACCACTGAACTTGAAACTATCCTCATTTAGTTTGACACTAAGGTATATGGGACTCTCTGCTGGGGTAGAAACCTGATGCAACTTCAGTGGAGTGGGCCACTAATCCCAGCCAATTTTCAGGGTCAACCTCATTTAAATAATTTAGAAGGCCTTCCTGCTTGGATCGAGGAGCTCCCCTCTGGATAGCGAAAGGAAGGGAAATTGCTGCAGATATCAGTCTCCAGGACAGCTGAAGGAAAAAATTATTATTGCTGGGCAGAAGAAATGAAAAAAGTTGATTGTCCTGTGATTGATTACATTCTTTTGGGGTGAATTAAATTTTAAATTCCCCTTCCACTCACTTCAAGGCACTATGAGGCTAATTTTAACTCGGTGTGAGTGAACGGGTTTTGAGTGAGTTAATATCTCACCCATGTCAGAAACGCACTTGCATTCTTAGCCTCCAGTGTTGCCACAGCGTTAATGACAGGAAATACTTTGTATGATATTTTCCTATCATTAATGGTTCATTTGAATATAGCTGGCCATATTTGGAGCAGGCATTCAACACCTGCTGTCACTGCTGTCAGAAACTCCAGGTGGTGGGCCATGGTGAACTCTTTGTCTTGTCCTGTCCAGATCCACCTGACATTGGGTGGAAAATCAGTCCTATACTGTTTAGATTCAAATATGCAAAATAACTGTTTGGTCAAGGTACTTAAAGGATCCTGTAGAACTATACCACATGGTATGAATCATCACCTTCAGGAAAGTAAAGAAAAAACTGAGAAAAATTTCAGCTGCAATTAATTTTAAATGGGAGTACGATCAGTGTAGATCTTTTTGAGTGGTTATGAGGCTATCACCACAAATGACCTTGAGTTACAATCATGTCTCCTTGATAGTAAGATTATCCCCATGAAATGTGTGTGTACATGAAAGTGAGGGATGTCAGTGCTAGAGAACGGAACAATCCCTATTTCTGGCACCCACTGTCACCATCAAGTGACCTCAATTCCAAGGTAGTACAGGTAGATCCATTACACAGTTCCCTTGACACTGCTCCAACAACGCACCAACACTCTAACCTCACCAGTTGGAAGAACAATCGATACTGCACAGGGTGATGCTTTCCATGCCCTGCAGCAAACAGCCTGTGTTTTCTCTGAATGAGACAGATAATTTGCTAGGATATTCTATAGGCCTCCAAATCATGTGAGAGCGATAGAGGAGCAAATCTGCAGGGAAATCTACAGAGGTGTGCAAGAACTATAGAGTGGTGATAGCGGGGGACTTTAAAATTATCTCAATTGATATTTGGGTAATTAGAGTAAAGGGTAAGTGGGGGGGGGGGGGTGGAATTTCTAAAAGTTGTTCAGGAGAACTTCCTTGATCAGTGTGTTCTCAACCTAATTAGAAAAGAGGCATTGCTGGATCTGGTGCTGGGAAATGAGGTGGGCCAAGTGGACGAAGTGTCTGTGGGTAGGAGTGATCATTGTATCATAAGGTTTAGACTAGTAATGCATGAAAAGCGAGGAATAAAATAAGGTAGAATGTCTAAATTGGAAGAGGGCTAATTTCAATGCGATGAGAAGGGATCTCGCCAGGGTAGAATGGAAGCAAAGATTGGCAGGAAGAGCTCTATCGGAACAATGGGTTATCTTTAAAGAGAGATGCTTTGGGTACAGGCTAGGAGCATTCCAATAAGGGTAAAAGTTAGGAGAACCAAGAACAGGGCTCCTTGGTTGACGAGGGAGATGGGGATGATGATGAAACAAATAAAGAGGGTGTATGGTGCATTTCAGGTGAACTCATCAAGTGAGAACAAGGCCATATACGATAAGTTGAGAGGGGTGATGAGGCGGAAAATAAGACTGGCAAAGAGAGAATATGAAAATAGAATGGCAGTCAACATAAAAGGGAACCCAAAGATCTTCTACTGGCATGTAAATAGTAAGTGGGTAGTAAGAGGAGAAGTGGGACCTATTCGGGACAGAGAGGGTAATATATGCTTAGAGGCACAGGGCAAGGCTGATTTACTTAATGAGTACTTTGTATCAGTATTCACTGAGGAAATGGAGGCTGACAAAATATTAGTAGAAGGAGAGAGAGTAGAGGCATGGATAGGATAAAAATTGAGTGGGGGAGGTACTAAAAAATGGCCATGCTTAGGGTGGATAAGTCACTTGGTCTGGATGGCTTGCATCCCAGGTTGCTAAAGAAAGTGGGTTGGAGATAACGGAAGGGCTTGCCATATGGGGGAGGTGCCAGAGGATTGGGAAGTGGCAAATGCAACACCCTTATTCAAGAAAGGGTGTAAGGACAGTCCTAGCAACTACAGGCCAGTTAGTTTAACATCAGTGGTGGGTAAGGTTTTAGAAACAATAATCAGGGAAAGTATCAATGGACACTTAGAGAGGTTTGAGTTACTTAAGGATAGCCAGCATGGATTTGTAAATGGCAGATCATGTTTGACTAATCGAATTGAATTTTTTGAAGTCATAGAGAAGGTTGATGAAGGGAATGCAGTGGATGTTTATATGGATTTTAAGAAAGCATTTGATAAAGTACCACATAAAAGGCTGGTTAAGAAAATTGAGGTCAGTGTCCAATTGGATAAAGAATTGGCTTAAGGACAGAAAACAGCAAGTTGTAGTAAATGGTTGTGTTTCAGACTGGAGGATGGTAGACAGTGGTGTTCCCCAAGGGTCAATGGGACCACTGCATTTTTTGCTATATATAAATGACGTGGATCTTGGAATACACAGTAGTATCTCAAAATTTGATGACGACACCAAACTTGGAGGTGTGGCAAATGGTGAGGATGATATGAACTGCCTGCAACAACACATAGATCGGCGAGCAGAAAATGGGCAGAGAGGTGGCAGATGGAATTTCATACTGACAAGTGTGAGGAATAGGAAGAAGCAATATATACTTAATGGCACAGCTTTAAAGAGTGTGCAGGAACAGAGGGACCTGGGGGTGCATGTGCATAGTTCTTTGAAGGTGGCAGGACATATTGAGATAGTGGTTAGTAAAGCATATGGGATCTTGGGCTTCTTAAAAGAGGCATTCAGTATGAAAGCAGGGAAGTTATGCTGAACCTTTATAGAGCTCAGGTTTGGCCCTAGCTGGACGATTGCATCCAGTTCTGTCACCACACTTCAGGAAGGATGTGAGAGTCCTTGAGTGGGTGCACAGGAGATTTATCAGAATGGTTCCAGGGATGGAGGATTTTAGTTACAAGGTTAGGTTGTAAAAGGTAGAACAAAGAAGACTGATGGGAGATTTAATAGAAGTGTACAAGATTATGACAGGCTTAGGTAAGTTAGACAAGGGAAAACTGTTGCCATTAACAAATAGTACTAGGACTTGGGCATACAGATTGAAAATATTGGGCAAAAGATGCAGGGGGAATATGAGGAAGAACGTTTTTACACAGTGGGTGGTAATGACCTGGAATTTGCTGCACACAAGGGTGGTGGAAGTGGAGATGATCAATGACATCAAGAGGAAGTTGGATGATCACCTGAGAGAAATAGACTTGCAGGACTATGGGGATCGAGGAGGGTGGGGGAGGGGGGGGGGGCGGGCGGAGTAGCACTGGCTGCATAGCTCTGAGGAGAGCTGGCATGGACTCAATGGGCCAAATGGCCTCCTTCTGTTCTGTAAATTACTCTATGACTCTAATTTGGTGTCAATTGGTACCAATGAAATAGTAGAATATGTGTAGTATATACTGGGGTTTTAAAGATATTTCAGCCAGTACAATTTTCATTTAGCCAAGCATCCAAGCACAGCAGTGCACTGTTCCAGGACTACCCTGCACTGCAGTGGGCTGATAACATTTTCTCTGGTGTAAATTCAGTAAAAAGGTTCAGTGGATTAGGTGCTGGCCTGCTTTCTCTGGGGATGGCTTCAAATCAAGTCATACTGATGAGTTTAAAAGTTTCTTTGTCTGTTGTCTGCAATCTTATGTCTTCTGTGGAGTGATAGTTGAAATAAAAAGGAAAAAAAAGAATGCTGGATGTCTGAAATAAAACAGGTTAATCAAGTGTGTCAAAGAAAAAGAAAGGTTAGTGATGTAGGTAAAGCCCTTCATCTGAAGTGACTCTAAGCCTAACTGGCAATATCAGACATGTGGGGTAGAATTTTCCCAGCACCAGGGTGGTTGGCGGGGAGGCCAGGAAAATAACAGGCTCCCCGATACATTCCTGCCGCTGGGGAAGTTTCCCAGAGGTGGGCAGGAATGTGGATTGGCTACCGGCTGCAAGGCGGCAGGCAGCCAGTCAATTTAAATAATTAATGCCACAAATAGGGTGATTTAGAGAGCCCTCCAACACTTTGCCAGCGAGGAGCAGAGCCCTGCCATGTAGGGAGCCACCAGCTTAAGGGAGCTGGCCTCCATGCCGCAGGTTTGGGGATCATTGGAGTCAGAGGCTCCATCCCCCAAAGAGGGACCGTGGGCATTAAGGTTGCTCCTGCGGCTCCAACGATCCAAGTGGAGGGGGTTCTCCTCCAATTGGAGGCCCTACTGCCTTCCCCCTTCAATAATTATTTATTTTGATGGCTCGGAGGGCGCTTCCAGTCTCCCACCTGTCCCAGCACTGACCACCTCTCTCAGAGGGGCTGATGAGGCTCTGGAGCTGCCGGCTCTTGATTGGGCCAGAAACATTAGGAGCCCGCTCATCATCCAGATGGCGAGTGCAGAGGTGGCCAATTAGGTGCCCCAGTCTGGCTCCTGGCAAGTGCAGGCTTGGGATCCCCATTTGGTCCTGACGTCGGGGTCCCGAAGCCTGCGGGAATATCCTGCCCATGATGTATGGGCAATGGCACTGTCACACTGGTGCACTATGGATGTTCTGAGACTCAGAGTAAAAGGACCTTTACTCTGTATCTAGGCACCAGTGAGTGCTTGATGCAGCCATGGAGTGTCTGAAATAGGGAAAGTTTCCATTTCTACTAACATCCCTCACCTTGGTGAAGAAAAAGTTCACCAAAAAATAAGTCCAGAACTGCTACTTCTCATTGTTACTATGTCACTTTTTGAATTTCCTGTTTCCTGTTGAATTTCCTGTTGGAGTGCTTTTTGCATGTTAGTAAGAAAACCCACAATAAACAAACAGAAACATTTAAGATGGCACATTTCATTCTTCTGGGCTTTCATGAATTGTAGTGATGTTCAGGAAAATACAGTAAAACAATTATAGAATAGTCAGAGCTAGGTATTTGGAATAATCATCCATTGACTTAATTCTTCTATGTAATTTGTAACTATAGGCAAATGTAGCACATTTTAACTTTTTCAGGGGTAAACTTCCTCTTTTAGTTTGAAAACAAACAAATGTTTTTTTGTATAAATTATTTTCAGTTACAATGCTAAATGTGTTTATAGTTCAATGCTGTGTATTCTCTAATTACTGATGTCAGATCTGTGAATTTTTTTAGATTGTGTGTCAGAGAGATGTTATTGAAGTCCCTTGTGGGCCTTTGCTGTGCCTGCAGTGCCAATTATATTTTTACGTGTGCAAAAGGAGAATGTAGGGAGATATTTTTGCTTTATTAAATTAATGATGTTTAACATGAAATTTGGTGTTTCCCCTCCAATTTTCTCCCTCCTTTCCCCTCTTTAATGTGCGAACCCTTGATGAGGTAAGTTCCATGGATTGTTCTGATGAAAGATCACCGACCTGAAACATTAACTCTGTTTCTCTCTCCGCAGATGCTGCCAGACCTACTGAGTATTTCCAGAATTTCTTGTTTTTATTTCAGATTTCCACCATCTGCAGTATTTTGCTTTTATTTAGGTTCCATGGGTGCTGGGCGAACTCTGTTTCCTTGCCTGAGTGGTTATTCTGAACGGCAAGCCTAGAAAATAAATGTTGGCTATTCTGCTGACGACCATCATAGCTGATCCCACAAGGGTGGAACCTTGAGAGATTGGCAAAGATTCTGGAAGTAACAAAAATGGGGGTGGGGGAGAAGGGGGGAGGAGGGGACATTAAACTCGCACACCTTGCAGGAAATATTTGAGATTGGATTGAAGCCAATGAAAATTAAAATCAAGCGAGTTGTGAAACCAATCCAATTTCATTAGTTTCCTGCCAGCTGAGTGAGGTTAAAGTTACACCCCTCCTCCCCAGGTTTCATTAGCAGTAAGTGCAGGATAGGGATGGAGGAGGGCAATTTTACAGAGTAGAAATATGTGTTCTCGGGCAGAGTTAGGATTTTGGATTTGAAGCTCAGCTGAGCAGTTGTACCACCATCCCAGCTGAGATCAACTAACTCAACGCCAATTGAGAATGGTGTCTTTAACCTTCTTGGTCTATGTGGCTCCATTTCAGCTTGGACAAAGCCTTTATCATTTGGGCTAGAAGGAAATATTTTCTAAACAAAGCAATTTTCCTTTTAATACTTTATTCGAGTTAAAGATTCTGTTTGACGAAAGCAAGTAACTCACCTTTGTCTGACTGATTTTGCAAATGTCAGAGTTAAAAGGAAGGCCAATGGAATGGATATTCCCAGGCTTAGCTGTAGTGGAAGAGCAATGCTGTAATGATCTAAAATTTCCAATAATGAAGAAATCAGTCAAAAATAAAGAATAATTTTCATGCTCCATAGATATCATTATTTAAAAATAAATATGTGTCATAAAACGATCAACGATCACAAGATTAATTTCAGTACCATTAAAGAGACATAAAGACAACAACAGCAAATGTTGGAAACACACAGTGGGTCTTTCAGCATTTAAAAGTGGAAGACAAGTTAAGATAGTAAGTGAGAGTCTTCTTCAGAGCTACAACTAAAACGTCATAATACTTTTCTCTTTCAGATGTTGATCGACTCATTGTGCATTTCCATTGCTGTTTGTATTTCGTTTAGATTTTCCAGTATTTTTATTTTATCTTCTTATCTTTGATAACTTAAAATTTCAGCTTGCTAGTTTGGATTTTATCTGCAGTACTACAATGCAAAACTTTGGGTTCAGGAGAGGACTGCAGTCCTGTGAATTGATGGCAACTCATTTTGGAGTGGGTATATGCAGATGAGGCAGTAATGCCATGATGAACTCTTATGCCCCATTTTCCAAATCTTCCATAGAAGCATAGAAAAGTTACGGCACAGAAACAGGCCATTCAGCCCATCATGTCTGCAGTGGCTGAAAAAAAGACACCAAATCTAATCCCACCTTCCAGCACCTGGTCCATAGCCTTGCAGGTTACAGCACTTCAGGTGCAGGTCCAGGTACCTTTTAAATGAGTTGAGGGTTTCTGCCTTCACCACCAATCCGGCAGTGAATTCCATTCACCCATCACCCTCTGGGTGAAAAAGCTTTTCCTCATGGCCCCTCTAGTCCTTCTACCAATCACCATAAATTTGTGCCTCCTGGTAATTGTCCTCTCTGCTAGGGAAACAGGTCCTTCCTGTCTACTCTATCTAGGCCCTCATAATTTTATACACCTCAATTAAGTCACCCTTCAGCCTCCCCTGTTCTAAGGAAAACAACCCTAGCCAATCAATCTTTCCTCATAGATGCAACTTTCAAGCCCTTTCCACCTCATTTATGCTGATTGCAAACGTTTAAAAGTGCAGTCCAGGATTGTTGGGTACAACTTTGAAAGTTAAAGTAAGTTTAAGGAGGTGACATTCAATTTCGATGCTGTAAGAGTAGTTTCATAACAACATCTTGACACTTTTTTTAAAAATTTGCTGTTGCTGCCTATTATGTCATCGGACTTTCTATCATCTGCTGAGGGATTAACAGTCACCAAACCCCTCCCTCCAATACCACACACACTTTTCAGACAGATCACATTGGAGGTATCATTGGGAATTCCCCTCTATCTTTAATTCTTGGCAAAAGCGTAGGGGCAACAAATACAGGCTAGTTTGGTAAAGTTTACTCCAGGCTCATGGTACTAATCTGCCAGGACCCCCACACACATTACATCAGCAGAGGCTGCTACCAGCACTTGAAAGAGGAGCAATGCCCACATAAGCTTTCCAAACAAAGCAATCAGTTATGTCAAATGCTGTGGGTGAACAAAGGCCCCATGGGGAGCAAAAGCATCACTGTCATTTCCCCAATAATATTAAAAATTGCCCAGTTATGTCCTATTCACATAACAAATTCTATTCTTGATCATATCGCTCTCTTATGGATCAGCAGCAAAGTGATGGAAGAAGTAATCAATAGTGCTATCAAGCATATCTATTGCCAATTAACCTTATTGCCAATATTCAGTTCAGTTTCTGCCAGACCACTTTGGCTCCTTCTTCTTCTTCTTCTTTCTTCTTCTTCTTTTGGGCCTCCTTATCTTGAGAGACAATGGATACGCGCCTGGAGGTGGTCAGTGGTTTGTGAAGCAGCGCCTGGAGTGGCTATAAAGGCCAATTCTAGAGTGACAGGCTTTGGCTCCTGCTCTTGTCAAAACCTTAATTCAGACATGGACTCAAGAGCCGAATGCCAGAAGAAAGTTACGGGTAGCTGCTCTTGACAACAGTGCAGTCACAACAACATTAATGAAGCTTGACACTATTCAGGAATAAACTGTCTGCTTGATTGATATTCCAGCCATTGAACCCAATATACACTCCCTTCATGACTGCCGCACTATGTACTACCCACAGGGATACAACAGCAACTTGCCAAGTCTACTTATAGATAGGAATAAATGTGACCTGGCCAGGCTTTTCCACATCACAAGAGCAAATTAAAAAGCATTGTTTGCCTGTGTCCCTACTTTACCCCACTACACTGAAACCCCTTTTCACACCTCTGTCACCTCTAGCTTCTAAACTCCATCCTCAATTATTCAAAACTCCATTGTCCACATGCTGTCACACACTAAGAGCTGCTTGGCCATCACTCCAATTCTTGCTGACCTTGTTCTGCTGGAAGAGGACTCAGTATCTCCTATTGGCCAGCTAGCTTCAGTCAGTGTTTCCAGTGTCTTTAGCTGGGGCTTTTTTTTTAGCTTCTGAATACCTTCCCTGATCTTGCAAGTCAGTAATGGAGTTCCAAGGCAGGTACAATCCAGGTGTAGCTACCAGGATCACTTCTGTGTTACTGGCAGCAGATTAAAACTGGAGACCAAATATTAAAGACTTTCTTCTGTTCAACTTTAAAAAATGTATAACATTTTCAAGCAACACTATTTTCATAGCAGTAAGACACAGAAAGGAAGGAGACAGTAAACAGGGAATTACAGGCCAGTTAGCCTGACATCAGTCATCGGGAAAATGCTGCAATCTATTATTAAGGAAGTCTTAACAATGCACTTAGAAAATCATAGTAAGATCAAAGTCAACATAGTTTTACAAAAGGGAACTTGTGTTTGACAAATTGATTCAAGTTTTTTGAGGAAGTAACTAGTAGGGTAGAAAACGGGAACCAGTCGATGTAGTATACTGGGATTTTCAAAAGGCATTCGACAAGTTGCCATATAAAAGGTTAATACACAAGATAAGGGCTTATAGAGTTGGCGTAATATATTAGCACGAGTAGAGGATTGGTTAACGGATAGGAAGCAAACAGAAGGAATAAAGGGGCATTTTCAAGTTGGCAGGCTGTGACTAGTGGAGTGCTGCAAGGATCAGTGCTGGGGCCTCAGCTATTTAGAATCTATATTAATGACTTAGATGAAGAGACCAATAGTAATGTATCTAAGTTTGCTGATGATACAAAGCTAGGTGGGAATGTGAGCTGTGAGGAGGACACAAGGAGGCTGCAAAAAGATACAGGCAGGTTAAGTAAGTGGCAGATGGAGTATAATGTGGAAAAGTGCGAGGTTATTCACTTGGGTAGTATGAATAGAAAAGCAGAATATTTTTTAAAAGGCATGAAACATATTCACGTTCAAGAGAGACATGAGTGTACTCATACAAGGAACACAAAAAGTTAGCATACAGGTACAGCAAGCAATTAGGAAGACAAATGGCACATTGGCCTTTATTGCAATGGAATTGGAATACAAGAATAAGGAAGTCTTGCTACAATTCTGTGGGGCTTTGGTGAGACCACACTTGGAGTACTGTGCACAATTTTGGCCTCCCTATCTAAGGAAGGATATACTTGCCTTGGAGGCAGTACAGTGAAGATTCATTAGATTGGTTCCTGGGATAAGAGGATTGTCCTATGATGAGAGGCTGAGGAAATTGGGCCTATACTCTCTGGAGTTTAGAAAAATGAGAGGTGATCTCACTGAAACATACAAAATTCTGAAGGGGCTTGACAGGGTAGATACAGAGAGGTTGTTTCCCCTGGCTGGGGAATCTAAAACAAGGGGGGTACAGCTTCAGGATAAGGGGATGATCATTTAAGACTGAGATGAGGAGAAATTTCCTCATTCAAAGCGTTGTGAATATTTGGAATTCTCTACCCCAGAGGGTTATGGATGCTTTATCATTGAATATATTTAAGGTTGAGATAGACAGATTTTTGATCACTCAGGGAATCAAGGGAAGTGGAGAGCAGGCAGGAAAATGGAGTTGAGGCAGAAGATCAGCCATGATCTTATTGAATGGCGGAGCAGGCTTGAGGGGCCGTATGGTCTACTCCTGCTCCGATTTCTTATTTTCTTCTGTTCTTCTGTTCACTTACACAGTTAGTTGAGTTTTCACCTGGTGATCCACACCTCAAAAGTAAATACAAGGTGGAAGGGACAGTTGAGGAGAGTCTGCTTAGGGGGGCACAATCCTCTCCAAGTTCAATTCAGCTGGAACAGAAGCTGAATTCCAGAGGCTATCATTGAGAGGGATAATGCTGGAGGTGCATCAGCAACTTAGCGAGGTACTGACAGACATGCAACGCACACCACAATAGCGAAAAGGATGGAGGAGTCCAACTCAATTGACAATGGATTGGTGGTGCAGGGAATTTTGAGAATGTTTGCCATGGAAAGAGAAGCTGCCTCCATGGAGCTTCAAGCACGGCTCTGAAATGAGTCCATGCAAGCCATGAACATGACCGTACAGGATGACAGATACCGTGTCTGTGGCCTTACAATGTGTCACTGATCTGCACCAAGCTGGTCTGCAGCAGAGCGGTAGGAGTGATGTGGTGCTGGTCCGGGAGAAGGACGATGGTGAAAGGGAACATGGAAGTGGGAACTCAAAGCGCTCTTACTTTTTGCCTGTTCAGCCTTGTTCAACTAGTACTCGAGATGCTGCCTCATGTCCCAGTGACTGAGTCTGCCCCTGCACAGGTGCAGGTGGAGCAGTCTTTGGCAGGGCCCTCAGGGGTTCTGAAACCCAGAGGCTGGGGTGGGTGTGGAGGGGCTGCAAAATTTGGGTGGGGGTGTTGATTGGTGCTGCTGGTGTGAGCAGATTTCATTTCTCCTGTTTCACACTAGGCGACCCTTCACAATATTAGGACATCCCTGACATCCTGTGCAGCAATGTAAGCAGCTGGTCCAGTGAGAGGTTCCCCCATCTTCATCCTCCTCTTCCTCCATATTCTGTTCATCTGAAGATGTGATGAGCCTCTTTGTCCTCCTCCATCTGCAATCCTCTCTGTACAATGTTGTGCAGGATGCAACACATTATTGCAGACACCCTCATTGGCAAGTACTGAGAGGTGCCTCCACACCTATCCTGAAGTGTGTCTTTAACATTTGAATGGCTTGCGCGATGACATGCCTGGTGGTCATATGGCTCTCATTGGAGTGCTCTTGTGTCTCATTGGTAGAAATCCTCACAGGTGCCATGAGCCAAGTTTGAGCTGGCCTTTAAGTCTGCTTCCTGGAATGAAAAGGTCAGGAATGTTGGACTGATGCAGTATAAAATGACGTGACAGCTCCCAGGGAAACAACTGCAACCTCTTCTTGTGTTTGCGCTTCAGCTGGGCATTGATGGACGAATATCCCTTGCGGTTTACAAAACCTCCTGGTCACTGTGGTGGTGCTCAGATTGTCACTTGTGTGCAGTCAATGGAACCCTGTACATATGGGAATCCAGCCAGAGATGCAAATCCAGGTGCCTGCTCATCTTGGCCATCACAGGGAAAGTTTACATAACTCTCAGTGCTGGCAAACAATTCATCTGTCCTATGCATTTATGTACAGCTGACTGTGTGACCTTTCAGATGTCTCCAGTAGCATCCTGGACGGAACCAGAAGCAAAACAATTGAGGGCGGTGGTGACATTCACAGCCATTGGGAAAGCGTGTCTGGTAGGTTTTCTTCTAGGAGGCTGCATATGTCTACCACCACTTGATGTGACAACTTCAGCCTGCAAAGCAGTGCACTTCCGAGATGTCAATGTCGCAGAGCCTCTGTCTCTAAACCCTGTGATGTGGGTAGTTACTCCTCAGACCTTGACCTCTCTCCTGTCCACTTACTGATCCCACCACAGCATGTCATCACTGCCATGGATAGTGATGGTCTTCCTCTTCTGATGTGCTGTCAAATACATCCAACACATCTCTCATCCTGAACTTATCAATTTGAAAGCCCCCAAAGTTGAGAAAAAGCTGGACCCACACAAGAGCTGTCTGCCAAATGTTTGCTAGAGGCAACTGAGGCATCAGTTGGAATAAGTGAGGCTTTATTCAGATGGGACAACCACAAATTTAAATACACACCTGAACTGTGACTCAGTCTCGCCACCATTTCCCTGGTCAGTCTCCCGAGCCCAGGGAAACCCATGCTGGAGATGTCAAATTTGAACCCAAGTTAAATTCAATTTGAAACACACCATTAACGTCTCCTAAGGATGCTGATTACAGCAATAACTATCCACCTGCCTGCACCAATCAAAAACCCTGACTTTGGTGAGTAGGTTGTTGCAGACATACAAACATGCCTCAGTTAAAAAGTGGGCACATTGGAGTCAGGTTATGGCATGATCGCAAAATCAACATTTTAACCCCCTGTCCCCAACCCACCTGTTGTTTGGGGTTAAAAGTTCCCCCAAAGAGTTACTTACCTTGCTTGATGACTGTCTCTGCTCCCTTTGCCCCTTCTCCTGCAGCTGTTGTGGCAGTCATGTGCACAGTGTAAACAGTGTCGAATTCAAGCTTCAGCCAGTAAGTTCTCTCAGTGGCATTTGTGACATTATCTAAAAAAGTAAAAATAAATCTTTTAATGTACAATATGGCACAGTTTGATCAATGTAAAATATGATTCCATGTTCATTTTTTCCAATTAATTCTGATAAAGTTTATGGCATCAAAGCTGCAAAATCTCTTGGAATACTGGAGCAATACTGAATGTTGTAACCATTTGTTTCTCCTCTGGACCTATTTTCACTTCCTATACTTGTCTCATCATCTCCTTTTGCCTTGCACCGTCACTGCGTCTGTCATTTAATCACTCTTATCATCCATACTATCCCATACATCTCCCTTTCATTTGTGTCCTGTTCCCTTTTCCCAGGCTCTGTATGTGCTTAAAAGCTGTTCCAGTTTTAATAAAAGATCATTAACCTGAAACATTGAGAGTAATTTTAAGCCCCAAAAACAGATGGGTTTGTGTGGGGTGGCACGTTAAAATTTAAAACATTTTGAACCCAAACCTAACCCGTCTCAAGTCCGCCAATGTTTGGTTTAAACATAAGATCTTAAGATATTGGAACAGGTGTAGACTCTCAAGCCTGTTCCACCAATCAATATGTTCATGACTGATCTTCTGCCTCAATACCAGTTTCCTGCCAGCTCCCTATATCCCTTGATTCCCTGGGAGACCATAGATCTGCCTATCTCAGACTTAAATATACACAAGTATGGAGCATCCACAGCCCTCTGGGGTAGACAATTCCAAATATTCACAACTCTCTGAGTGAAGAAATTTCTCCTCATCTCAGTCCTAAATGACCGACCCCTTATCCTGAGACTGTGCCCCCATGTTCTAGATTTCCCAGCCAGGGGAAACAACCTCTTGGTGTCTACCCTGTCATGCCCCTTCAGAATCTTGTATGTTTCAATGAAATCATCTCTCATTCTTCTAAGTTCCAGAGAGTATAGGCCCAATTTTTTTTATTCGTTCATGGGATGTAGACTAATCCAGCATTTATTGCCCATTCCTAATTGCCCTTGAGAAGGTGGTGGTGAGCTGCCTTCTTGAACCGCTGCAGTCCTTGGGATGTAGGTACACCAACAATGCTGTTAGGAAGGGAGTTCCAGGATTCTGACCCAGCAACAGTGAAGGAACGGCGATATGGTTCCAAGTCAGGATGATGTGTGGTTTGGAGGGCAACTTGCAAGTGGTAGTGTTCCCATGTATCTGCTGCACTTGTCCTTCTAGGTGGTAGAGGTTGTGGGTTTGGAAGGTGCTGTCGAAGGAGCCTTGGTGAGTTGCATCTTGTAGATGGGTACACAGTGCTGCCACTATGTGTCGGTGGTGGAGGGACTGAATGTTGAAGGTGGTTATCACAGCCTCTCATCACAGAACAACCCTCTCATCACAGGGACCAATCTAGTGAATCTTCACTGCATGCCTCCAATGCAAGGATATCCTTCCATAAATATGGATACTAAAACTGCACACAGTACTCCAGGTGTGGTCTCACCAAATACCTATACATTTGTAGCAAGGCTTCCTTATTCTTGTACTCCAATCCCCTTGCAATAAACACCAACAGGCAATTTGTCTACCCAATTGCTTGCTATACCTGTATGCTGACTTTCTATATTCCGTATATGAGTACATCTGTCTCTCTGAACATCAATATTTAAAAGTTTCACACCTTTTAAGAAATATTCTGCTTTTCTATTCTTACTACCAAAGCGAATAACCTCACGTTTCCCCATATTATACTCCATCTGCCACCTTGTGCCCACTCACTTAACATGTCTATATCTCTTTGCACCCTCTTTCTGTCCTCCTCACAGCTTACATTGCCACTTAGCTTTGTAGCGTCAGCAAACTTAGATACGTTACTCTTTGTCTAAGTCATTAAAACAGATTGTAAATAGCTGAGGCCCCGGTACTGACCCTTGCGGCACTCCACAAGTTACAGGCTGTCAACTCGAAAATTACCCATTTATCCCTACTGTCTGCTTCCTATCCATTAACCAATCTTCCATCCATGCTAATATATTACCCCCAACTTCAAGAGCCCTTATCTTGTGTATTAACCTTTTGCGTGGTGGGACGCGGAGGGGCTGGGGGCAAGTGACCACCTTCTCAAGGGCACTTAGGGATGGGCAATAATAGTGCCAGTGATACCCACATTCCATGAATGAATTAAAAATCCCCACTCTGAGGAGGCGAGTCGTTCATTTAAATATTTTAATAAGACTGCGTGCCTCAGATTTTATCTCTCCTCTCTCTTCCAGATTTAACCCTGGCTGACTGGGTTTCCTGGACCCCAGGAAACCTGGCAGCTGAAGGAAGGTGAGGACTGCCGCAGGAACAGTTAAGTGCCTTTCCAGCACTGCTTGTGGGCCAGGAGCAGCAGAAGTACATCCCTCCGGCCCCCCTTGCTAACCTGTTAACCTCTCCAGTGATCAATTCCCCCCCACCCCCCACAACTGTGTTCTGATTGCCTCGTGATGTCCTCCCTGCCCCACTTGCGTGTTCTTCCTCCACCTACTCCCCTAACCTCATGAACTTCCTGATCTGTGGCCTTCCCTCAATCTATCTGCCTGCGACCAAGTAACAGATTCCAAAAATGGTAATCAGGCCCTGCCATTAAATTTGGCAGGACGCGGGTTTCCTGACTGCTTAATTGCCTCCCCCCAACCCCCCCCCCATTCCTTCTTCATAAATATCAAGGCCGTTAACTCCATTTCCCTCTCTACAGAGAGCCTAACTTGCTAAACGTTGCAACATTTTTTGTTCTGATTTCAGATTTCCAGCATCTTTGGTATTTTGGTTATGTTTTATTAGAAAGGCATGTTGTCCAACAATACTGTCATTAAATGTTACCTGTATCTTCTTCAGAACTGTATACAAGCCACAGTCGATTGCTGCATTAATGGAGTGATATGGCAAACCCTTCCAACCTTTACAAGTTATGAGCTAGCTATGACTACAAGAGTAGCTAGCATTTAAATCAGGCCTTCAATGTTATAGCAGCTACTACTGCTGCTGCTAAGCAATCTGAATTAGTTTAAAACATGTGCACAGAAAGTCTCTCACACAAACTTTTTTCTCTTCCAATAAATGTGTGAAAAAAATGTCAAATATCAGCTTGGGTCAGGTGGGAATATTCTTGATTCAGGAGTCAGGAATGTCATGGGTTCAAAACCCACTCTATAATTTGAGCAGGTAAACACATCAGTGCTGCATTGGGGAGTACTGTTTTATCAGAGATGCTACCTTTATTGAGAAAATGAAACCATGGCTCTGCCTGCTTAGGAGGATGTGACAAATTCCGTTTCACCTGACTGCAACTGCAATGTAAACTGCACATAAATGAATATCAGAGTCTTGTGGACTCAGATTTCCATGTATAATTCAGGAACAAACTGTTCCCAGAAAAACTTGATACCAAGGCTTCCAGAGCTGCTGTTACAGTGTTATGGCTGTCTTAAGGGATGGGTTGGTATTGCCAAGAAAGGTCTTCATTTTTGGGCTAAAAATTCAATAGTGCTTGGTTTTGGGTGCGATTACCCCTTGTTTGGTCAAGATGATGCAGGCAGCACATAAATTTTGTGCTACCTGCCCATCGGCATGGCTGCAGTGTGCAGCCCAGTGCTAAATGTGCTGCTGACTGGCTGCATGCTCAGCAGGATTTTCAGGTGCGTGTGTGGATAGCACAAGTTACAGCTAGCCTGAACGTCTTAAAAGTAGCCTGCATCTCTGAAAGGGGAGGTGCATTCCTTTTGCAGCAGTTGGTGGAACTGTAACAAAAAGTGTTTCAGAGAAGGAATAAGAGCACCGATGGAGCAACAGGGCAGAGAGAGGCCTCCCAGGTTGTCTGATGTGGCATTGAAGGCCATAGTCCAGGAGGTGGAAAGCGAAAGTGAAGTCATGTTTCCAGAGGGGGCCAGGAGGCAATCCAGGTACATAGTGAGAAGGGAATGGGAGCAGGTAGCCATGGAAGTCAATCCAAGAAGTGTGGCCCTGAGGACCTGAAAATAGTGCTGGAAAAAGTTCAATGACCTTACATAAGTGGTCAAGGGCAGTAAATGCATCTTTATATGCCATCATCTACCCAGCCTATCATCAACCTCAAACATTGTTTAATGCAGCACACCCCCATCGCTCACCTACTAGCAATCTCTAGCAAACTAGACTCATCCATAACATTCATATGCTTCATCTCATCCTCGAACATTTACCAGTTCTGCAAGCCTCACACCCACATCTCACAGCTTCAACATACTTCCAGTTATTCAGCTATGGCAGGCACATTGCCCACTGACACTCACTGACACTCACTTCTCTCTCTTGCAGTACATGGTAGCTGATAACAGACAATAGTAGAGAACAGGCAAGGGACAGGCATGCCTGCATTTCCTGAGCTCCTTGGAGGAGACGGTACAGTGAATCATAGGGCCAGCAGCGTCTGAGGCCATTGCAACCAGTGTCAATGAGAACATCCAGGATAACGGCGTGTTCCTGCCTTATGCACCTTCTCAAATCCCACTTCATCCTCATCCTGCTATCTGGCATGAGGTGCAAGCTGCAGATGGTGTGACCATGGACCTCTCACTTTCCACCCAACTCCTATCTCCCCTCACAGCAACCCTGCCCTTTCTGCATTTATGTTTTCAAATATCCAAGAACTGAAGCCTGGCCAGCCAGTGCAGCATCACCATGAAGCCTGCAAGCAAGAGCAGAAATCTGATGAAGAAGACTTTGCAGCCATCAGCTCAGATACTGGTACTGTGAGGACTTTAGAGGGTAGTCTAGAGACGGGATCAGCTTATGGTGAGTCACCAGACATGAATGGGCTGCAGTCAGGCCAGGAGGAAAGGATAATCCATGGGTCAGCTTTCCAGAGGGTGTCATTGCAGATGAGTTCTGCTGCAAAGGACTCATATGAGGACTTCATGGAGCAGTGTACAGTTGAAGGCTGATGAGAATGCAAACAGAGATGCTTGATGCATTCTCAGTCTGCCACAGAGCCTGTTGTCACTTTCAAGGAGCAAGGAGGAAACCAACTGCAACATGGCACAGGGCTTAGCACAGAACTTGCAGCCCATCCTTTCCGGTGTGGAAGTGGTGGCCAACTCCATGGCAGCACTTGCAGCAATGATCCAACATCTTGTGGCTGATGTCTCAGCTTCCATTGCAGCATGGGCAGAGGCTACCCAATGTCTCAGTGCTGCAGTGGAAGCTCAGATTGAGGTCATGAGATCTCTGCTTGCTGCTACGTAAGCACAGCTTGCTGTCATGCAGACTCAGACTGCTCTCGTCATGGCTGCGAATACCAGTGCTCAAAGGGGCAATCCAACAATCTGTGCGCAAGCAGAATGCTGAGGCACTGCCCCAGGAGAGTGACAGTGGCTGTATGATGCAGGAACCTGCTGTCCTCCCACAGGGTGATAGCATTCATCCTTCCACCACTGTCACTTTGCCAGTACCCTTACTGTTGCCTGTCAGCCAGCCAGCCCCAACTGCTGCTGCCCATGCTGAGGTGGCACAGTCTGAAGCTGGGCCCTCAAGACCCAGAGCTGCTCGAAGTTGTTCTGCAAGGCCATCTGCAGTCCTCCCCAGTGAAGGTCAACAGCCTTCCACTGGCCGTGCTGCACCTGCTGGGGTAGCACTGTGTAGCAGCACTAGGAGAGGCAAAGGCACCCACAGGACAAGTACTAAGGGGATGCACAATGTTGAATGGTTCAGTTTTGTACTTATTATTGGAAGTGTTCTTGGATAAAGTTGTTTTGAATTTTTTTTGTGGTGTCTTTTATTTCAGGATTTTGGCCAAGAGAACGCGATGATCAACATACCCTCTAACTTTCTTTTGTAGTGTGCGGACAATTTGTTTAAGTGCATGGACCCTTTAAATTTGTTTGCAAGCTGCGCACACACGATAACTTAAAGGGGCTGTCTCAGGTGCGGCCTGTGTGGGAACTTTTGGGTTGCTGTGTGGCCACGCAGCCGTATGTCCACGCAGCTTAGAGGGAACATTGGCTGTAATGGTTTGTAGCAGAGGAATAGAAAGGTGGGGAATTATGGAGCTGCAATGATGTGGAGATGATTTTGGGGGAACTGGAGTCGGAATTGTCTATCACGGACAGCCCATCCAGAAAGATGGGGTTCTGGATGCCTCCTCCCTTCCTCATCGTCCTCTTTCCCCTGCCAAGGTTCTCGCTGAAGGCCTGGTGGCAAGGACTGGGCCCTCGTGAGAGCCAGGTTGTATAGCATGGAGCAGACCATCAAGGATTTGGAGATGCAATCCAGCAAGTATTGTAGGGCTCCCCCTGAGTGGTCGAGTCAGCAGAGCCATTGTTTTAGAATGATGATGGTTTGCTCCACAATGTTGCTGGTAGCAGCATGGCTCTCGTTTGTGCACTGTCCATGTGTGGTCAGGTGGCGGAGGAGAGTCTTGAGCCACGTGTACACTCGGTAGCCCTCACAGCCACCCTCTGGTGCGTGTGGCTCGAATATGGTGGGAATGGCGTACTTGGCACTGGATAAAAACATGTTGGCTGCGCCGGCATAATGCTCTGTGCATGGCCACACACCAACTACATATTAAGGGAGTGGTACCCTTTGTGGTTCCAATAAATTGCTCAGTTGAGATGGCTGTCTGCCCCACTGGTAATCCCATTACCCTGGCAAAGCCATGTGCTGGCTCCTCCTGCTTCTCTCTGCTTAGAGAAAAGACTATGAAATCTCCTGTCCTTGTGTGCAGCGATGCATGGTAAACTGCAAGATGTTGTCCGCTGCTGCCCGGAAGGGTCTTGTTACATAGAAATTGAGGGCTACGCTGCTCTTTATGACTATTGGCAGTCCTGTCCTCGCCCTGCTGTGCAGCTGCAGATCTGGTTGGAGAATATGGCACAGTTCAGTTACCATCTCCTTGGTGAAGCGTAGCCACTGCAGACACTGATCCTGGTTGAGGTGGAGGTAGAAGAAATGCTCTCTGAAGACCCTTGGTGGGTATGGCCTTCTATTGAGAGCCCTCCTCCTCCTCCTCCCTCTGCGCACAGCTTCCCGTCTCTGCTGCCTGTCTCCATCTCCTAATCGTGCTGCAGCCCAAGAGGGACTGCAACTGTAGCGTTCATGAATGATAGCAGACTTTCTGCTGACAGACCCTCAAACTCCACTGAACTGCTTGGAAAGTCCAGCACCATTGTCTAACTCCAACAACATAGTACACAGGACTTCCACTAACTCTGCACCAGCAAAAGAATGTCAAAGGCACCTCACCTGAAAATTCCATGCTAATGCCTTTAAGCAGTTCTAGTGCAGGGTCCCTCATACAGCTGAACTGGGTGTTAACAGGACTGTGAAGTCCAAAATGGCAGATTGGGTGTCATATCAGCTGTAGGAGCTGAGTGACTTCACAATCTGCCCACTTTGCATGCTTGCAGCACACAAACGGCACGCCCACGCTAACACCTTCCAAATATGGTGCTCCGTGCAGGCCACGCTGCAAGTCACCGGATACGGATTGGCTGCCATTTTCAGGACTCCAGGCTCACGTGGTGCTGACACAGGTGTCCAACTTTACTGCCTTGGCGTTTTGAATAAAAAAACGGTTTTGCAGTTTCAGTACTTGTTGCAGAATGCTGTTGCTGCTTTACTTACTGATGAAGGTTGTGTTCACGACTGTGCAACCCCCTCCCTCACCCTTTACAATATGCCTTATTTGCAGATAGATATAGGAATCAACCACAAGCTCCTCGACAGCTGCTCTAGACCATTGCTTGGGCCGCTCCTGAGCCACTAACAACTGTTTTTCTACCACAGAATTGGAATTCCCCTCCTCCCACTATACAACTGCATCTTCATGCCCCACCTGAAATGAACCGAGAAGCCCCACAGTTAAACCATGCTGCTCTTATTTTGTTATCATCAGTCCCCTATTATTCCACCTACTGCTTGACACAACAGAGCACTAAATCAAGGAAGATATGAAACCTTTATAAAACACAGGTTAGGCTCCAGCTGGAATATTGTATTCAATTCTGGCCACCTCACTTTCAGAAGGATGTCAAGGCCTTAGAGAGGGTGCAGAGGAGATTTACTAGAATGGAACCAGGGATGCAGAACTTCAGTTACATGGAGAGACTGGGAGAAGAGCAAAGAAGCAGGCCCGAGGAAGAAACTGTTCACATGTCAGAAGGGCCAGTAAACAGACGACACAGATTTAAGATGATTGCCAAAGAAGCAGAGGCACGCTGAGGAGAATTTTTCTTACGCATTGAGTTATGATGACCTGGAATGCACTGCCTGAAAGGATGCTGGAAGCAAATTCAATATTAAATTTCAAAGGGGAATTCAATAAATACTGGAAAAAGGGTCATGAGTAGTGGAGTGGGACTAATCAGATAGCTCTTTCAAAGAGCTGGCACAGGCATGATGGGCCAAATGGTCCCCTTGTGCTCTATCATTCTATGACGCGATGAAGAGTGCTGCTCTCTAGCCAGGTCCCTGCAAGGCAGGTTGCAAGGGTGCCCGAACTGTTGCATGAGTACTGCTGCTATCTCAGCCATGTAATCTACAACTGTATTTTTGATTGTGTTTTGTATCATCTAATGCAGTTATATTTTATATTTTCTTCATATTTTTGAATTCTTTAAAGCTAGCTATGAACTATAAGAATGAGTACTTGTACTCTTTTCACTGTCACTCAAGAATTCACAAAACTGCTAACCCTAATGAAATAAAAAGCTTTTTAGAAACAATGTTGGAAATTAACAAAGCTGTGAAGTCAATTAAAGTAATCATGAGGAGGACTAACAAGGAAAAGGAGTAAAAACAGAAAATGCCGGAAATACTCAGTGGGGCAGGCAGCATCTTTGGGGCAAGAAATAAAGTTAAATCGGGCTGAATTTTTGTTCTGGGGTCGGGACCCAGACATTGGGTGAATTTCTGGATCCCAGCCTGTGCACGTCGGTGCTTCACGCCCTACATGATTTTTAACAAGCAGGCCAATTAGTAGCCAGGCAGTGTGTCGCTATCTGATTAAAGATGGCGGGCAGGCTCCTGAGGCTGGAGGACCAATAGAAGGGCCTAAAGGAGGTCCTCTAGCAATCATACATCGGCAAGCCCACCATCAGAAGTGGGAGTTGCCAATCTAGCAGGGAGAACAAGAGGGCACCTCATGGTGGAGGCACCATCACCTCCATCCCTTGGCTGTGTTTGGCTTCAGTGGAGGACACGTGTGCCAACTGCAAAATTCCAGTTGTCTTCTGCTGAGTGGCCTTAATAGGTCCTTAAATTGGCCTAAATGGCTACCCGCCACTTGTGGACAGGTAGTTGTCACCCCCACCCTGATCCTCTCAGATTGAAAATGGCCTGGAAGTGGGACCATGGTGGGAGACTGGCACACCAGCCAATGGCGGGAAATTGCAGGCTGTCCACCTCCAGTCCCGCCTCCGCGGCCGTTTGAAAATTTGGCCCAACATTTCAGGTCAATGACCTTTAGTCAGAACCAGGAAAGAGGGATATATCTGAGTTAAATTGAGACCCATTGTTGAAATGATAAATTAGTACATAAACATTTTCTCTAAGATCAGAAAAGACTGTCTAGGTTGATAGAACTTTGTAATGAACAAATGGGCCATAATTAGAGCAACCCATCCAAATGGAGAGCAGCTAAGCTCCATATCTCCGAAGGTCGAGACATTCAAAGATTCAGTAACATGAAAGGAGGTGACCACCTAACAATGAAGGAAGAGAAAAAAAAAGAATGGTCCTCTTCTGACAAAATCACTGCTATTATGAGAGTCCCTGTTTATTAACTTGTGAAATGAATGTACCGAAGTATCTGATCAAGTGAGCTATTTCCTTCCTTACTTTCTTTAGCAGCCTGGGATACATTTCACTGGGACTAGCGATATATCCTCTTTCAAAGATGCTAAACCCCTTAATATTTCCTCCCTCACCATCCAATATTTCACACTCCTCCTCAACTACAATGTCTGCATTGTCCCCTGCTTATTTGAAGACAAATGCTAAGTACTCGCTAACATTTATGCCCACTTCATCCGCCTCCACACATAAGTTAGCTTTTTGGTCTCTAATTGGCCCCACTCTTTCCTTAGTTTTCCTCTTGCTCTTTATGGATTTATAAAATATCTTTGGGTTTCCTTGATTTTACTTGCCAATATTTTTTTTGTGCCCTCTCTTGGCTTTGCTAATTTCCTTTTTAATTTCACCTCTGCACTTTCTGTGCTCCTCCAGGCTTTCTGCAGTATTGAGTTCTCAGTATCTGACATAAGCTTCCCTTTTTTGCCTTATCCTATTCAGAATGCTCTTTGACATCTAGGGCAGTCTAGAATTGGGAGTCCCACCCTTTTTATTTCTGGGAACATATTTGTTCTGAACCCTCTCTATCGCCTCCTTGAATGCCTCCCACTCATCTGGCACTGATTTACCTTCAAGTAGCTGTTTCCAGTACACTTTTCTCAAATCACATCTCAGCTTAATGTCCTCACAGTTTACTATATTTTTGAGTTTTGTGTCATCTGCAAACTTTAAAATTTTGCCCTCAATATACCCAAGTCCAGGTCATTAATATATATCAAAAAGAGCACTGGTCCCAACATCAACACCTGCTGGACACCATGGCACAATTCCCTCAAGTTGAAAAATAACCCATGCACCACTACTCTTTACTTTCTGCCCATTAGTCAATTTAGTGTCTACACAGCCACAGTCCCTTTTAATCCCATAAGCTTCCATTTTGCTAACAAGTCTATTATCTGGCACTTCATCAAATGCCTTCTGAAAGTCCATATACACATCAGCTGCACTACCTTCATCCATCCTTTCCGTTACTTCATCAAATAACTCCATTAAGTTAGCCAAATACCATTTGCCTTTAACAAATCCATGCTGGCTTTCATTTATTGACCCATATTTTTCCAAATGCCAATTAATTTTGTCCCAGATTAATGTCTGTAAATGTTTCCCCACCACTGACTGATAGGCCTGTAATTGCCAGGTTATCTGTCTTTCCTTTTTGAACATTTGTAATCCTCCAATCCTGTGGCAGGACCCAAATATCTAAGGAGGATTGGATCATTGTGACCAGAGCCTCTGCAATTTCCACCCTTAATTTTCCCAGCAACGTAGGATGCATCCCATCCAAACCAACTTTTCTACTTTGAGTGCTTCCAATATTTTAAGTATCTCCTCTTTATTTGTATCTTATGTAATTTCTCTACTATCTCCTCCATTACTGTGACATTGGCAGCATCCTCTTTGTTATTGAAGACAGATGCAAAGTACTCATTTATACTCTCTCCCTCCAGAAGAAGATTTTCTTTTCATTCCCTAATAAGCTCTACCCTTTTTTGCCACCATGTTACTATTTACATGTCTATAAACACTTTTGGGTTCCCTTTTATGTTACCTGCTAATCTATTTTCATATATTCTTTTTGACCGTCTTATTTCCTTTGAGGCACTGTGGAACAATCTCTCAACAAAAGATTTATTGCTATGCTTAGTAAGCCTTCAAATAAAAAGAAAAATAATTAAATATCTTAAAATTCTGGGAATACACAGCAAGTCAAAGGAGAAAAGTTAGGTTATTGTTTCTGAAGTGTACCCTTCCTCAGAACTGAAAACTGAAAGAGAAATAAATATTTTTTAGGATGGAAGGGAAAAAGGTGATTGAGAAGAAAAAAAAGACATTAGCTACTCCAATTAGAGAGAAAATTTTAGTATGCAGCTACAGCAAGTAATTAGGATAGCTAATAGAATGTTATCATTTATTGTGAGGGGAATTGAATACAAAAATAGGGAGGTTATGCTTCGGCTATACAGGGCATTGATGAGACCACCTTTACAATGGTGAGACCACCTTTACATGGTCCATCTCCGACACTTCCCTTCCATTCCTCAACATCTCTGTCTCCTTCTCTGGGGATAGACTGTCCACTAATATTCATTATAAGCCCACTGACTCCCACAACTAGCTCGAATACATTTCCTCACACCCTGCCTCCTGTAAGGACCCCATTCCATTCTCCCAATTTTTCTGCCTCCGATGCATCTGCTCTGATGATGCAACCTTCCACAACAGCGCTTCTGATATGTCTTCCGTTTTCCTCAACCAAGGGTTCCCCCCCACTGTGGTTGACAGGGCCCCCAACGGTGTCCGACCTATTTCCTGCACTTCTGACCTCACCCCTTCCCCTCCCTCCCAGAACCGTGATAGGGTTCCCCTTGTCCTCATTTTCCACCCCACCAGCTTCCACATCCAAAGGATCATCCTCTGCCATTTCTGACACCTTCAGCGTGATGCCACCACCAAACGCATCTTCCCCCTCCCCTCCCGTCAGCATTCCAAAGGGATCGTTCCCTCCGTGACATCCTAGTCCATTCTTCCATTACCCCCCGATACCTCGTCCACTCCCCACACCACCTTCCCATGCAATAGCAGGAGATGTAATACCTGACCTTTTACATCCTCTCTCCTCAGTATCCAAGGCCCAAACACTCCTTTCAGGTGAAGCAGTGATTGACTTGTACTTCTTTCAATTTAGTATACTGTATTCGCTGCTCACAATGCAGTCTCCTCTACACTGGGGAGACTAAATGCATATTGGGTGACCGCTTTGCAGAACAGCTCCCCTCAGTCCGAAAACATGAGCCCCCCCGCCTCTTCCAGTCGCTTGCCATTTCAACACACTCCCCCTGCTCTCATTCCCACATCTCTGTCCTGGGCTTGCTACAGTGTTCCAGTGAAGAAACTGAACTGGAGTAGCCATATAAATGCTGTGGTTAAAAGAGCAGGTCAGAGGCTAGTAACTCAACTCCTGACTCCCCAAAGCCTGTCGACCATCTACAAGGCACAAGTCAGGATTGTGATGGAATACTCTCCACTTGCCTGGATGGGTGCAGTTCCAACACTCAAGAAGTGCAACACCATCCAGCCTGCTTGAATGGCACCCTATCCACAAACATTCACTCCCTCCACAAACATTCACTCCCTGCACCACCAACGCACAGTGGCAGCAATGTGTACCATCTACAAGATGCACTGCAGCAATGCACCAAGGCTCCTTCGACAGCACATTCCAAACCCGCAACCTCTACCAGCTAGAAGGACAAGGGCAGCAGATGCATGGGAACACCACCAGCAGCAAGTTCCCCTCCAAGCCACACACCATCCTGACTTGGAACTATATCGCCGTTCCTTCACTGTCACTGGAACTCCCTTCCTAACAGCACTGTGAGTGTACCTACCCCACATGGACTGCAGCGGTTCAAGAAGGCAGCTCACCACAACCTTCCCAAGGGCAATTAGGGATGGGCAATAAATGTTGGCCTAGCCAGTGACCCAAATCCCATGAATGAATAAAAAAAAAATCAATGTAAGCTCGGGGAACAGCACCTCATTTTCCGATTAGGCATGCTACAGCCTACCGAACTGAACGTTGTGTTCAATAATTTCAGAGCATGACTGGCCCTTTTTTTATTTTAATCTTATTTTGTTTCATCATTTGTTTTACCATGTGCCCGCCTATTGGTTTTTTCATGTTTGTGCTTTTGAGTAGGGCTCTTCATTTATTCTGTTATTAACACTCTCTCTGTGCTACTGCACCACCCCATTAGCACACTCTCTTTGCCTTTGCCCCATGACCTCCTTGTCAGTTAATCTTTCCGACCCTCTGTCCTATCACACACCTCTTTTGTTCTCTTTTCGCCCAGCCCCGCTTTACTTGCTTAAAACCTATTACATTTCTCACCTTTGCCAGTTCTGATGAAAGGTCACTGACCTGAAAGGTTAACTCTACTTCTCTCTCTACAGATGCTACCAGACCTGCTGAATATTTCAGATTTCCAGCATCCGCAGAATTTTGCTTTTATATTGGTGAGATCACATCTGGAGTACTGTGTACAGTATTGGTCTCCTTATTTAAGGAAGGATGTAAATGTATTGGAAGCATTTCAGAGAAAGTTTACTCGACTAATACCTGGATTGGGCTTGTTGCCTTATGAGGAAAGGTTGAATAGGCTCGGCTTGTACCCACTGGAGTTTAGAAGAGTAAGAGGCAACATGATTGAAACATATAAGATCCTGAGGGGTCTTGACAGGGTGGATGTGGAAAGGATGTTTCCTCTTGTGGGAGAATCTAGAACTAGGGGTCACTGTTTACAAATAAGGGGTCGTCCATTTAAGACAGAGATGAGGAGAAATCTTTTCTCTCAGAGGGTCGTGAGTCTTTGAAACTCCCTTCATCAAAAGGTCATGGAAGCAGAGTCTTTGAATATTTTTAAGGCAGATGTAGTTAGATTCTTGATAAGCAAGAGGGTGAAAGGTTATTGGGGTAGACAGGAATGTGGAGTTGAGGTTACAATCAGCTCAGCCATAATCTTATTGAATGGCAGAGCAGGCTTGAGGGGACTAATGGCCTACTCCTGCTCCTAATTTGTATGTGCGTATGATAGTATGTTATATTTGTGGGATGTGCACATCGTAGGTAAGGCCGGCATTTACTGCCCATCCCAATTGCCCTTGAGAAGATGGTGGTGAGCTGCCTTCTTGAACTGTTGCATTCCACAGTTAGGGAGGGTGTTGCAGGATTTTGACCCTGCAACAGTAAAGAAACAATGATATAGTTCCAAATCAGGATGGTGAATGACTTGGAGGGAAATTTTGCAGTTGGTTGTGTTCCCATGCACCTGCTGTCCTTGTTCTTCTAGGTGGTGGAGGTCGCAGGTTTGGAAGATGCTGTCGAAGGAACCTTGGTGAGTTGCTGCAGTGCGTCTTCTAGGTGGTACACACTGCGGCCACTGTGAGCTGGCGATGGAGGGAGTGAATGTTTAAAGTGGTAGATAGGTTGCCAATGAAGCAGGCAGCTTTGTCCTGGATAGTGTCGAGCTGCTTGAGTGTTGTTTGAGCTGCACCCATCCAGGCAATTGGAGAGTATTCCATCATGCTCCTGACTTGTGCCTTGAAGATGGTGGGAAGGCTTTGGGGAGGTAAATTACTTGCCACAAAATTCCTAGCCTTTGACCTGACCTGTTCTTGCAGCCACTGCACTTATGTAGCTGGTCCAGTTATGTTTCCAGTCAATGCTGACCTCCAGAATATTGATGATGGGGGATTCAACAATGGTAATGTTGTTGACTATCAAGGGGAGGTTGTTAGGTACTGTTGGAGATGGTCATTTTCTGGCACTTGTGTGGCACGAATGTGACTTTTGGGTTGAATGAACTGCAAAGTGCTTCTAAGAAAAGTAGGAATGTTTGATAATATAAAGGATCATCTTGCTGAGGCAATGAAAAGATAATAGAAGAACAATGGAACCAGACATATAAATAAAATGGTGGAAATCATGGGAAATGTCAAGGAAATAAGGAGATTGCGAAAATAGTAAAAGATCAAATGAAATCTAAAATGTAAACAGCATAAGAATACCCTACATAGCACCTGGCTGACACTGGCAACCATGTGAGAGGTGCAATTTGTGCATTTAATCACCTTATGTTTTTGGTGCATGTTGCCACATTTGGTTGCAGCTCAGAAGGAAATCTCACATCTGGCGTTTCACCAATGCAGACATCTGTGTAGTAAACCTAGGCCAAGAAACGACATTTTGTTGAGATGCAAACAGAGGATTTGGTCTCTGACACAAACACCACAAAGGTCTTGACTAGCCAGCAGAAACCCTGCTTGCCTTTATGTTGCTTTCTCCTTTGGTGCTGTTTGCATAGTTAACACCAAGTGGATGGTGCAGATTGCAACAGCTACGAACAAAACGTGCAAAAACAGAAGGTCATTGTTGCATTGACAGAATTCTCCACTGAAGTATTCAGAGGATAAAATTATACATAAAGAACAAACCCACAGTAATCATAAGCACCAGCTTACAACAGAAAAAAGAAACGAGGAAAATATGAATTACTACTAGCAGTGCTTTTTGCACACTTGTGGAAACTGAACATTTTATTCTTTCCTCCTGTACTCAAGCCTCAGAATATGTAAGAAAAGAACGTCTTGCTAAGAGCTAGTGGAACTCAGCTGATGCTTTCCTTCCTTCCTGTTGTGCTCTGTTTTGTTAGAAAACAAGTTAATTATAGGTCTTGGCTGGTATATCATCAACTGTGTAAACAAACTATTTACTCCTGGTAATTTTCTCCCTTGTTTTCTTGAAGGCAGCTCCAGTACCTCACCCAAATGACCATTTTGCATGAAGCTAGAAAATGAGGGTAATTTTGACTTTGGGTAATAATGTAAAGCATGTGATATTGATTCAGCCATCCACTATACATCTGTCCCAATCGTTATTTCCAAAGTGGAAATGCTATTTGCGGCCTCACAAAAATATGGGCACCCGGAGGTGATTTATCTGCTTCCCACCCTTGCAATTGCCTCTCCCCCAACTTTAGCCCATTACTTCCTGCCCACCCTCACTAGTGAGCTGCCTGTGAACAGTGGTTCAATGGTCGCACTTGCCAATCAAATGGAGATAAGGGCTGGTGCTCAAAGTGGCTTAGGCCTCTGGTCCAGGACATCGCGCCGGTGGTGCGATTGCACTTCCCAATATCTGAAAAAAGTGTAAATTTCCCCCATTGTTTGGCAGGAGTTACTGGAGAGTGGGAATCCTGCCTGACATTTTTTTCTCTCCCTAGCTTTGGAATACTGAGTCCAGTTATAGAGTTTCTGCTGCCATTTACCCACACCCCCACTGAAATAGGTAATTCTTCACCAACAGGAGATAAGGACTAAATCAACATCACTCCACGTAGATAATGTACCAACTGAGAATGAAGTCAAAAGGAAAATCAAAATATCATAACCCATTTCTTGTGTATTTTTCCCCACAGGGTCATTAAAATCAACATCTTTGAAAAACTAATATATCACAAATCAATTTGGATTATGATCTGCAGATTTTTATAACCTAGCTGAGATAAAAACTCCAGTGCCTATAGCCTATGTGAGTTCGGAAACTATATCTGCTTGCAACTATTCTGCTACATATTATAAATCTACAGAGTGTATCTTATAGAACTTGGCATTTTTTGTGTCTCTACCACCCCATTTGTATCTAATAAATGGAACCAAAATTATATGTGGAATTGAAGGGTTGACTTAACACTTGTTGTCTACCTGCTCCAATTTTGGGGAAATCTTAATCCAGGAAGCCAGAACCCCACTAGAAACAGAAAGGAGCCTCATTAATAGATTAAAATTGGTGTCATATGATGTAGTCATGGCTCTCCACCCTCGTTCCCAAATGCTATTTTCGTCTTTGTCTGTGTTGATACCACAAGATCCTTATCTCGTCCCACAGATGAGAGCTGGGTGCTTGGTGAGGACCAACAAAAGGTGAACCACTGAGGAATACGACAAGTTCCTCCCTTTTCAGAGGGACCCCATAAATCTCATATTAGATATCACACAGATGGCAAAGTTTTCCATTTGAGGAGACTATAAGCCAAAACCAAAGTTCATAAAACTGTGGTTCACGACTTTCTTTCTGCTGATAACTATGCCCTAAATAACTGTTCAGAACAAGAATGCAACACAGCATGGACTGCTTCTCATCCGCATATGCTAACTTTGGTCTCACCATCAGCACCAAAAAGGCTGAAATCATGTACCAACCTGCTCCACAAAAGCAGTTATGTGAAGCCAACTATTTACAGTCAATGGTTAAAGGCTTGCAGTAGTTGACAAATTTACCTACCTTGGCAGCACCCTCTCCAGAGCAGTTCACATTGACGATGAAGTCAACGCGAGAATAGCTAAGGCCAGTGTTGCCGTTAGCAAGCCACGAAAAACTATCTGGGAGTGAAGAGGAATTAGTCTCTTTACAAAAGTGAAGGTATACAGACTGGGTATCTCTACCATTCTCTTGTATGCTTGTGAGATGTGGACAGTTTATTCCAGGAATATAAACAAGCTACACCACTTTCACATGACCTGCTGCAGAGACTAGATCAGATGGTAAGAGGAGGTCCCTAATACTGACGTTCTCTCCCTGACCACTGCTGAAGAGCTCAGATATGATGGGCAGGGCATGTTGCCAGAATGCCTAATGAGCACTTGCCAAAAAAACTCTTCTATGGCGAGCAAATTGAAGAGAAACGTTCACATAGAAGCCAGAAAAGGAACTTCAAGGAGACCCTGAAGGTTTCACTGAAGAGTTTCAGCATTACCCCTGATGCATGGAAGAATGTCGCACAGGGTTGTTCTACATGGCACAGTTTCATCAGCATAGGCACCACCTTCTATGAACAGGACAGAGCCCCACACGGCCGCCCCTGCTTGAAGAAGACACCCACCCCCTTGCCAGGGATTTGGATGTGGTAAATATCGGATACTAGCTTAGTTGCCCATTCATTGTGGAGACAAGAAAAAAGAAGATAACAGACTTACATTGGAACAGGAGTAGGCTATTCAGCTATTGAGCCTGTACCACCATTCTAATAGATGAAGGCTTGCAGGTTGGTAGGTAAATTGGCCATTATAAATTGTCACTAGTATAGGTAGGTGGTAGGGAAATATAGGGACAGGTGGGGATGTTTGGTAGGAATATGGGATTAGTGTAGGATTAGTATAAATGGGTGGTTGATGTTCGGCACAGACTCGGTGGGCCGAAGGGCCTGTTTCAGTGCTGTATCTCTAATCTAATCATGTACCACAGTTCCATTTATCGACCTTTGCTCCATATCCATGATACCCTTGGATAACAGGGATCTCCACTTCTGGTCAAATGGTCCACTACAATGAAATACATACCCTGCAGGTGCCTAAAGAAGTTGGCATGGGAACCCATACCTCAACAAATTTTCTGAACGAAGCCAATAGGCTGTTTGCAAATGCAGAGAACCCTTCTCAAACCACCAAGACTCTGTCCTGTTCATAGGAGGTGGTGCCTTTGCTGATGAAACTGTGCCATGTAGAACAACCCTGTGCGACGTTCTTCCATGCATTATTTGTAACATCCTGATTGAAACTTGCAGACATACACCAAAGATGAAGTGAATGTGATCTTCACTGGATTCTGCACATATAATTCTAGCTTTGTAACCTCAATATACATAGTCTTATTGTTGTTTTACATGGAAAAAATGTATTTCCTCTCTGGTGAATTGTTGATGAGAGTCATTTCCTGTCACAGCTGCTTTGTGCAGAATCAGTGTGGTTATAATGCTGCCAAGTTGCCCTTGATTATTAAGCCTGGCAGGCGCTGCATATCAATAACCAGAATCAAGTGCAAGATTACATAATATTGGTATCGAACGATTGCCGGGGATGGAGTTAAGAGGTTAAAGTCCTTTCAAGCATAAAGGTACTTGTGCCATAGAGTCGTAGAAGTGGGGCTTTGAGTGAATGGTGAATTCCCAACCTCACCATTGAGTAAAGTACCAAACAGAGGCCAGTTGCTTTCCTATGGGTCGCACAGTTTAAAAATGTTGGGCCGACTTCTCCTGCAATATTATACAGAAGGTATGGAACAGGATGAGTGGACATCTGAGAACTCATCCACAACCTCTCTTCCTCAAGACAGAAAAAGGAGAAAAATAAAAGTTGCTTGCTATAAAAAAAAGTTAATGAAACAATTATACTTACATGGAACAAGGTAAGACCCATCAGCACCTTTCTTCAGGTATATGGTATAGTTGGTGATAAATCCTTGCCGTTTTTCAAGTGGAATTTCTCCCCATTTTAGTTGTACTTGCTGTCCATCAAATTTCATCACTGAAACATTTGGTCCTATTGTGGGTTCTGAAAGTAGAAAGATGGAACTTTCTGTCTAGTAAATAAAGGGAGATCATAGAATCACAGAATGGTTATAGCACAGAAGGAGGCCATTCGGCCTGTCGTATCTGTGCCTGCTCACTGCAAGAGCAACTCAGCTAGTCCCACACCCCTGCCTTTTTCCCATAACCCTGCAAATTTTTTCACTTCAGATAATTATCCAATTCTCTTTTGAAGGCCTCATTTGAATCTGCCTCCACCACACTCTCAGGCAATGCACTCCAGATTCTAACGACTTGCTGCGTAAAAAAGCTTTTCCTTGTGTCGCTGTTGCTTCTTTTGCCAATCACCTGAAATTGGTGTCCTCTGGTTCTGGATCCTTCCACCAATGGGAACAATTTCTCCTGATCTACTCTGCCCAGACCGCTCATGATTTTGAACACCTCTGTCAAACCTCCTCTTAATTTTTTCTCCAAGGGAACAGACCCAACTTCTCCAGTCTATCCTTGTAACTGAAGTTCCTCATTCTGGTGAAACTTTTCTTCACCCTCTCTAATGCCTTAGAATCCTTCCTAAAGTGCGGTGACCAGAACTGGACACAATACTCCAACTGAGGCTGAACCAGTGTTTTATACAGGTTTATCATAACTTCCTTGCAATCCCATATGCTTTATTCATCGCTTTCTTAACCTGCCCTGCAACTTCAATGATTTGTACACATTGCCATGCAGCCCCCCAACTTGACAAGAATGAGGCATATTAATTTTGCCACATGGACAATAAATTTCATATTAACAAAAATTGCATATTAACAGGCAGTGCTTGTAGACAAAGGAGCTGCTCCCTGCTCCAATTCAATCCACAAACAGACATGGTCAGACCAGTTAGTCACATGACTAGATGGCTGTTGCAGTGTTTAAACTGAGAGTTTTAAATTGGAGGGACAGTGTTTGAACTGGCAGAAAGTGCTTTGCTCCTGGATTGAAAAGACCTCCTCTCCTGTCCTGTCTGCTCCCATCTCTTTCTCACAAGCGTTTGAATCCACTGAATCTAAGAGAGAACAGTCTCCTACAGTGAACAAGGTTTAAGAAGAATACTGGGCCCCAATGAAAAGCAAAACCTACCTACAAACAAGGACTCTGCAGCGAGCTCGAAGAACCGTAACAACAACTCTCCAGATATTGCCTTAAACCTTTCCATTTTATTTTTTCTCCTACTCTTGCTGTCCCTATCTGCACGCGTGTATCGCATATGCATGATCACATGGGGACGTCTTGTATCCGTAGGCGTTAACCGAATTAGAGTTTAAGTTTAAGTTTGAATAAAATTTCACATTTCTTCTTTAAACCTAAGAAAGACTGTTTGTGCTCATTTCTTTACCTTATAATTGGAAAGCAGAGAACAAGGATTCACCAAGGGGGAGCTAAAAACAGTGTGTTTAAAAATAAACAAAAACAAGAAACGCTGGAAACACTCAGCAGGTCTGGCAGCATCTGTGGAGAGAGAAGCAGAGTTAACGTTTCAGGTCAGTGACCCTTTATCTGAAGAAGGGTCACTGACCTGAAACGTTAACTCTGCTTCTCTCTCCACAGATGCTGCCAGACCTGCTGAGTGTTTTCAGCATTTCCAGCATCTGCAGTATTTTGCTTTTATTATAGTGTTTAAAAGTAAAACCCTGTTACAGTAAGACCAGGTGAAGGCTGAAAGGGAACCCTAGACCTCTTTCTCACCTGGTTGCAACAAAATATACCCCCAGGTCCCTTGGTTTCAGCACCTCCTTTAGAATTTACCCTTTCATTTATATTGCCTCTCTTTGTTCTTCCTATCAAAATGAATCACTTAATACTTTTCTGCCTTAAATTTCATCTGCCACTTGTCTGCCCATTCCACCAGCCCGTCTATGTCCTTTTGAAGTTTATCACTACCCTCCTTACTGTTCATAATATTTTCAAGTTTTGTGTCATCCTCAAATTTTGAAATTATTCCATGTACACGCAAGTCTAGATCATTAATATATATCAAGAAAAGCAGGGGTCCTAACACCAACCCCTGGGGAACTCCAGAACATACCTTCCTCCAGTCCAAAAAACAGCTGTTCACAACTACTCTCCGTTTCCTGTCACTCAGCCAATTTCGTATCCATGCTGCTACTGTCCCTGTTATTCCATGGGCTCCAACTTTGCTAATAAGCCTGTTATGTGGCACTTGATCAAAAGCTTTATCGAAGTCCATGTACACCACATCAATCACATTACCCTCATCAACCTTCTCAGTTACCTCATCAAAAAACTCAAGCAAGTTAAACATGATTTGCCCTTAACAAACCTGTGCGGACTTTCTTTAATTAATCCACATTTGATCAAGTTACTATTAATTTTGTCGCGAATTATCGATTCCAAAAGCTTTCCCACCACCGAGGTTAAACTGACTGGCCTGCAGTTGCTGGGCTTGTCCTCCACCCTTTTTTGAACAAGGCTGTAACATTTGCAATTCTCCAGTCCTCTGGCACCACCCCTATATCTAGGGAAGATTGGAAGATTATGGCCAGTACCTCCGCAATTTCCATCCTTACTTCCCTTAGTATCCTTGAATGCATCTGATCCGGTCCGGGTGACTTACCAACTTTAAGTACATCCAGCTTATCTAATACCTCCTCTTTACAAATTTTTAGCCCAACCAGTGTCTCAACTACTTCCTCTTTCACCATGACTTGGGCAGCATCTACTTCCTTAGTAAAGTCAAAGCACTTATTTAGTACCTCAGCCATGCCCCCTGCCTTCATGCATAACTCTCTTTTTAGGTCTATAATCAACTCCACTCCTCCTTTTACAGCCCTGTTACTATTTATATGCCTCTAGAAGACTTTTAGATTCCATTTTATGTTAGTTGCCAATCTTTTCTCATACTCTCTCTTTGCTTCTTTTATTTGTTTTTTCATTTCCTCTCTGAATCTTTTATATTCAGCCTGGTTCTCAATTGTATTATCTACCTTAAATCTGTCATATGGATCCTTATTCTGCTTTATCTTACTCTCTATCTCTTTTGTTATCTAAGGAGCTCTGGATCTGTTTGCCCTATCTTTCCCCTCGTGGGAATGCACCTTGACTGTACCTGAACTATCTCCTCTTTAATGGCAGCCATTGTTCAGTTACAGTTTTGCCTGTCAATCTTTGAGTCCAATTTAGTTGGGCCAGATCCGTTCTCACTCCAATGTCCTTTCTCAATTAATTATCTTTACTCTGGATTGCTCCTTGTCTTTTTCCATAGCTAATCTAAACCTTATGACGCAATGGTCACTGTCCTCTAAATGTTCCTCTATTGACACTTGATTCACTGATCCACCTCATTCCCCAGGACCAGATCTAGCATACCTCCTTTCTCATTAGACGGAAACATATTGATGTAGAAAATTCTCCTGAACCCACTGGCGAAATTCTTGCCCCTCTCTGCCTTTTACACTATTATTCTATTCTTTTGGGCCTCCTTATCTCGAGAGACAATGGATACGCGCCTGGAGGTGGTCAGTGGTTTGTGAAGCAGCGCCTGGAGTGGCTATAAAGGCCAATTCTGGAGTAACAGGCTCTTCCACAGGTGCTGCAGAGAAATTTGTTTGTTGGGGCTGTTGCACAGTTGGCTCTCCCCTTGCGCCTCTGTCTTTTTTCCTGCCAACTACTAAGTCTCTTCGACTCGCCACAATTTAGCCCTGTCTTTATGGCTGCCCGCCAGCTCTGGCGAATGCTGGCAACTGACTCCCACGACTTGTGATCAATGTCACACGATTTCATGTCGCGTTTGCAGACGTCTTTATAACGGAGACATGGACGGCCAGTGGGTCTGATACCAGTGGCGAGCTCGCTGTACAATGTGTCTTTGGGGATCCTGCCATCTTCCATGCGGCTCACATGGCCAAGCCATCTCCCCGTCTATATTAGGATAATTAAAGTCCCCCATTATAACCATGCTATAATTCTTGCTCCTCTCTCAGATTTATTTATAAAAGTTGGAATAGGAGTAACTACAGCATATATGTAAAATGTTCTCTTGTAGATAATAGCCCCAGTTTTCCGATTCCAGCAAACTTCGGTGTTGCAATTGCCTGTGGTGCAGGCACAATTGTGTTAACTATGGGAAGGGCCGGCCTCACTGAGTTTTCCGTGACAGGCCCCTTTGTTCATTAGAAGTTTAGAAGAATGAGAGGTGATCTCATTCAAACATGCAAAATTCATACAGGGCTTGACAGGGTAGATGCAGGAAGGATGTTTCCCCTGGCTAGGGAGTTGAGAACCAGGGGACACAGTCTCAGAATAAGAGGTAGCACTGAGATGGGGAGGAATTTCTTCACTCAGGAGATGGCAAATCTTTGAAATTCTCTGCCTCAGAGGGCTGTGCAGGTTCAATCGTTGAGAATGTTCAAGACTGAGATCGATTTCTACATATTAAAAAATCAAGGATTACGGGGATAGTGCAGGAAGATGGTGTTGAAGTAGGAAATCAACCATGACCTCATTGAATGGCGGAATGGGCTCGAAGGGCTGAAGGGCTTACTCCTGCTCCTATTTCTTATGTTCTTATTAGGTTAGGCTCCCTCTGCATGGATCATATGCTTACATAGTCAGCCCTGCAAACAGGTTGGCCAGAAAAGTTGTGTGAGCTGGAAGCTTATATTTGGTTGATTGAAATCTCCCATTAAAACAACTTTCCTATTCTCAATGCCCTCCCTATCTCTTCATTGAAAAATTTGTCTTCCCTCTTATGCTGGCCTGGTGGTCTATAGTATACGCTTGTCTTTTCTTGCTTTAGAGATGCCTAGCCAGAAGTAGTTTATTCTGTTGCTTTCTTCCTTCAACAAGATCAACTTTGTTTACTGCCCAAAGGTTCCTGACATATATGGCTCCACCCTTCCATTTTTCTCCAGTCTGTATTTGCTAAACACTCTGACGCTGGGAGGTAGGAAGAGAGCAGGTGAGCTTGCTTGCGGACGAAAACCCGGGAACGCCGGAAATGTAGATGTGCTGCTGAATTTAATGGCTGGATCTAGTTACCATTTCTTTACTACATTTCCTATTCAAAAGCCAGCCAAATTGACAGGCTGTCTGACAGCTGGGTGGGAAAGCCAGTGCTAGAAGGCCACAGCTAAGGGTCCCCAGCAAGTGGGAAACATCCTGGGTTGAGGAGGGGCAGGGGTCAGTCCAGCAATCTGGAAAGAGGGGAGATGGGGAGAGATCGCAGGTTTGGATGGGGGCATCAGACAGGCAATCAGTAGTGAAGAGGGACCAGGAGAGATACTGGATTTGGAGGTGAGTGGAGGCTGACTGATCATGACAGAAGATTTGCTTGAGAGGCCAGGGGAAACATTCTGGTTCCTCCTGGTCCACAAGCTGTGCTATCAAAAGGATTTACCTGATGGATTTTTTTTATTCATTCGTGTGATCTGAGTGTTGCTGGCTAGGACAGCATTTATTGCCTATCCCTAATGGTAGTGAGCTGCCTTCTTGAACTGCTGCCATCCATGTGGTGTAGATACACCAACAGTGCTGTTAGGGAGGAGTTCCAGGATTTTGACCCAGCGACAGTGAAGGAATGGTGATATAGTCCAAGTCAGGCAGGTGTGTGGCTCAGAGGGGAACTTGCAGGTGGTGGTGTTCCCATGCGTCTGCTGCCTTTGTTCTTCTAGGTGGTAGAGGTTGAATGTTTGGAAGATGCTGTTGAAGATGCCTTGGTGAGTTGCTGCAGTGCATCTTGTAGATGGTTCACACTGCTGCCACTGTGCATTGGTGGCAAATAGAGATGAATCCTTTGCTCTCACCTCTATTTAGCTGCTGGGATTCCTGAGCCCTGGAAACCTATGCAGTAGGCGTAATATTCAAATTGCTATCAAAATATCAGGAACAAAGCTTCATTTAAATATTATAATTACGGACCTGCTTTTCCAGAGGCCCAGCACAGTTAAAATGGAAGCATGCACAGTCACAGTGGGTTGGGGTCAGCTTTCACAAATCTGCTGATTTAACTCTTACCCACCCATTATGGGGGTGGGGGGTGGTTTAAAATTACCCCCTCCACATCCCATCATCATTTATAGTTAGCGCCTGGTATCTGTTTAATATAATAGGAACAGGAATAGGTCATTTAGCAAATCAAGTCTGTTCCACCATTCAGCCATTATGGCTGATTTGAGACAAAACTCCTTTACCCATATCCCTTAATACCTTTGGATAACAAAAGTCTATCAATCTCAGATTTAAAATTTACAATTGATCAAGAATCAACTGCCTTTTGGGGAAGAGAATTCCAAAGGCGGGCCGCATGTCACGGAGCTGCTGCAATCTTCCGTGCGGTGGCTCATTTAAATAGCTAGAGTGTGCCACCCCCCGATCACATGGAGAGGGCTGGCTGTCTGTCCCCGGCAATGGCATCAGCTGCCTGTGCTTTTCAGACTTTCAGCTTTACCGGGAAATTTAAATATTTAAAGGTAATGGATTTGAAAAGAAATGCATACATTTCTTCTGTCCCTCTCCCACCCCCACAATAATAAAATTAATTATTTAGCCCCCCCCCCCCCCAAAACACTTAACTTGTCCATCTGACCTTTCCCCCCCAAACTGCAGAAACTTTAACCTTCAGCCCTTCCCACCATCACCTAAACCCAAGATGTTACTTTGACCCTGCTCACCACCGGACGGGGATCTGAAGCCGCGGGAGTGCCGGCCACCAGCCATAAGATCGCAGCGGGACATCAGGTGCCAACGTAAGTATCATTAATTCATGCATTTTAATTTATTTAAATATTCAAATGGTGGCTGCCACGAGGCCTCGCCGTCGCCAGTAATATCGGGCCAGGCCATCCCAGTGTTGGGTTGCATGGCGGCCCTCTCTCGGAGGCATCTTCAGGCCCCCGCCACAGAACCCAATGCTGGGGGTGAGGGGGTGCGGTGTGGTGGGAGAACAAAATCCATCCCTTTGTATGTAGAAGTGTCTCCTAACTTCACTTCTGAAATGTCTGGCTCTAATTTTTAAACTAGGTCCCCTAGACCTAAACTCCCAACCAGTGAAAGTAGTTTCTCTCTATCTACTCATCTGTTCCCCTTAATATCTTAAAAATTTTCATCGAATCACCCCTCAACTTGCTGAATTTCAGGGAATACAACCCTAGTTTGTGTAATCGCTCCTCGTAATTTAAGCCTTGGAGTCCAGGTATGTTGGTCTAGTAAATCTAGGCTGTACTCTCTCCAAGGCCAATATATCCTTCCTAAGGTGTGGTGCCCAGAACTGCTCACAGTACTCCAGCTCTGTAGCTGAAGCATGAATGCTACCCCTTGTATTCTACTCTTCTAATATAGTCTTCTATTTGTCCTTTTGATTATTTTCTGTACCTGTTCATGACATTTTAATAATCACTGTAGCTGGATCCCAAGTTTCTTTGGAATTCACCATTTAGAAAGAATCCTGTTCTATAATTGTTAGGTCCAAAGTGGATGACCTCACATTTTTATATATTGAAATCCATTTGCCACAGTTTTGCCCATTCACGTAATCTATCAATTTTGCTTTATAATTTTTGCTTCCATTTACAATGCTTCCATTTGTCTTTGTGTCATCAGCTAATTTGGATATGTGGCTTTTTATCCCATCATCTAAGTTGTTTATAAATATGGTGAATAGTTGAGGCCCCAAGACAGATCCTTCTGGGCAACCACTAGTCACAACCTGTGAACTAAAGTACCTGCCCAGGATCCCCATTCTTTGTCTGCTGCTGCTCAGCCAATTTCCTAACCAGGTGAATAATTTGCCTTCAATTCCATAGGCTTTGACTTTAGCTTTCAGTCCCTTATGAGGGATATTAACAAATGCCAATAACAAAAACAACTTGAATTTCTGGAATGCTTTTGACATAATAAAACACCCCAGGGTGCTTCATAGCAACATTGTAAAGCAAAATTTGACACTGAGCAAGGTAAGGAGATATTAGGGCAGATGAACAAAAGCTTGGTCAAAGAGGTTGGTTTTAAGGAGCATATTAAGGGAAAAAAGAAAGGTAGAAAGTCAGAGAGGTTTAAGGAGAGAATTCCAGAGCTTTGGGCCCAGGTAGCTGAAGGCATGGCCACCAATGGTGGATGAGTGCAGATATCTCGAAGGGTTGTGGGGCTGGAGGAGATTACAGAGATAGGGAGGAGCAAAGCCATGGAGGGATTTGAAAAGAAGGATGAGAATTTTAAAATCAAGGTGTTGCTTGACTGGGAGCCAATGTAGGTCAGCAAGCATGGGGTGATGGGTGAATCAGACATGACAAGGGCAGCAGAGTTTTGGATGACCTCAAGTTTACAGAGGGCAGAATGTGGGAGGCTGGCCGGGAGTGCATGGAATAGTCAAGTCTAGAGGTAACAAAGGCATGGATGAGGGTTTCAGCAGCAAATGAGCTGAGGAAGGTGCGGAGTTAGGCAATGTTAATCAGAGATGGAAATAGCGGGTCTTAGTGATGGCATGGATATATGGTCGGAAGCGAAAGTATGACACCAAGATTATGACCAGTCTGGTTCAGCCTCAGACAGTTGTCAGGGAGAGGGATGGAGTTGGTGGCAGGGACTGAAGGTAATGGTTTCGCTCTTCCCAATATTTAATTGGAGGAATTTTCTGCTCATCTAGTACTGAATATCATGCAAACAGTCTGATAATTTAGCAACAGCGGAGGAGTTGAGAGAGGTGGTGGTGAGGTAGAGGTGGGTGATGTCAGTGTATATGTGAAATCTAACACTGTATTTTTGGATGATGTCACAAAGGGGCAGCAAGTCGATGAGAAATAGGAGGGGCTCAAGGATAGATCCTTGGGGGACAACACCAGAGGTAACTGTGTGAGGATGGGAAGAGAAGCCATTGCAAGTGGTACACTGGTGACGATTAGATAGATAAGAATGGAAGGAGGTGAGAGCGGTCCTACCCAGCTGGATGAAAGTGGAGAGGGGTTGAAGGAGGATGGTGTCGTCAACCATGTCAAAGGCCGCAGACAGGTCAAGAAGGACAAGAAGGGATAGTTTACCTTTGTTGCAGTCACATAAGATATATTTGTGACATTGTTAAGAACCACTTTGGTGCTATGGCAGGGTCGGAAACCTGATTGGAAAGATTCAAATATGGAGTTCCGGGAAAGATGGGCAAGGATTTGGGAGGTGACAACACGTTCAAGAACCTTGGAGAGGAAAGGCAGGTTGGAGATGGGACGGCAGTTTGCAAGGACAGGTGGGGGTGGGGTGGGGGGTGCAGCAGTGGGGGGGTCAAGGTTTTTTTTGAGGAGAGGGGTGATGACAGCAGATTTTAAAGGAGAGAGAGACAATACCTGAAGAGAGAGAACCATTAACAATATCAGCTAACATGAGAGGCAGGAAGGGAAGTTGGGTGATCAGCATTTTAGTTGGAAAAAGCTCAAGGGAGCAGGAGGTGAGTCTTTTGGACAAGACAAGCTCAGAGAGGGCATGAGGGAAAATAGAAAGAAAATTAAAGAAAGATGCCAGGGAAGAACTTCAGAGGACAGTTGACCTAGTGAGCTAGTGGAAGGAAGGGAAGTGGCAAAGAGGCAGAGACAGCTGATCGGGTGGTCTCGATCACAGTGACAAAGAAGTCATAAGCACCTCGCATTTATTGTTGGAGCTGAGGAAGCAGGAGATAGGGGAGAGGGGTTTAAGAAGACTGTTTGCAGTAGAGAGAAGAAGCCAGGGGTTACCTTTGATGATCCTGGAATAGTGAGCAGTTTTAGCAGACGAGCGCAGGAACCAATAGTGCTTTATGTGGTCCAACCAGATCTGGCAGTGAATGACTAAACTAGTTGCCTGACATATCCTTTCAAGTCTGCATCCCATGGACTTAAGGGAGCAGACCTGAGGGCCATACCAGGAGGAACGGCCAGGGTGAGAAAGGATAACGGTTTTATTGGGGACTAGGCGGAGGTGAGTGCGCACTTGAGCAAATCAATAGCTGCAGAGATGTTGTGATGAACAGAGGGCCAAAGGTGAGGCAGTTGGGATTTTGAAAATGCATCTGTAAGTGAATAGGGGCATAATTTTTTTCCCAAGGCAGACACAGAAGTAAGTAGGATTGGGGCTTTGTTGAGAGGTGTGGGTGGAGAGTAATACAAGGAAGTGATCAGAGATGGCCTTATCTGTGATTGATACAATGGGAGCAGCGAGACCACATGAGACAGCAAGGTCAAGGCGGTGGCTGTGAATATGAGATAGGGAGTTTGCATGGAGAGAAAGATTAAGGGAGGATAAGAGGGCAGTGAACTCAGAGGAGAGACAACATGATGAGTTGAGATGGAGATCGAAATCACCGAGGATGAGAAGTCATTCAGTGCAGAAGCTGAGGGAGGAAAGCAGTGACAATATCTCGGTGCTAAAATTTTTATTGTACTTGGGAGGGCGGTAGAGAATGATGATTTTAAATGAGAGGTGAGAGGAATGAAACAAGGTGAGATTCTCAAAAGGAGGAGAAAGTGCCAGAGGAGTAAGTGGATTAGACAAAGGTGTGATGTGGCGATTTGAGTCACACCACCACCGCGATGGTCTTGACAGTGCAAATGGTGGAAGATGTAACCAGGCGGGGAGGCTTCATTCAGTGGCAAGGTGTCATCACTCCTCAGACAGGTTTTTGCTAAGGCTGTGATATCGATACAATCATCCACAATAGGTTCATGAATGACAAGGGCCTTGTTCACAAGTGAACAGACATTCTGGAGGGAGATGCGTAGAGGGGTGGTGAGAGCAGAATCCACAGAGTCACTAGTGGGAGGGGTGAGTTAGACAGGAAGGAGATTGGTAAGATTAGCCTTCAGCGGACAAACTGGGTGGGAAGGCCAAAGAGAGAGTGAGATGGGGCAACTGGGGTTGCTGCTTGTAATAAGCCAACGCCAAGTGTCTTGATGGACCCTTCTGAGGATGCCAAGAAAAGCACAGAAGGAAGCAGTGGGTTTATCTAATAAGGAGTCAAACCTGGGACAGCAGCAAGAAAGCAGGAAGGTCAAGGAGTACTGAAGGGTTTAGGCAGGAATTTGGGGGTGCAGAGCACCATAGAGGCAAAAAAATGAAAGGAGGCATGATGATAGAAGAGAGTCTAGGAGAGGTAAAGAGAAAGGAAGTTAAAAAAGGGAGGAAAAATTAGAAATAGGGATTGGTTTGGATCTTGAGTGGCAGCCAAAATATGCATGCAAATGGACACAGGGAAAACTCAAGTTACATAGTCTTGTTACATAGCAGTTAGTAGGATACCTAGAAACCTGATTGTAACCAGAAAATAGGAGGGAGACAATAGGAGGAAGCCCAGAGTTAAAGTGGGACAACACTGACACAGGTAGGGTGAAATCATGAAATGTTGTCCAAGTTTGGAGGCAGATGTCGCAAGTGAAGTCCAGAAGCTAGTTGAGGGTAGAATATCAGAGGATGTACTGATGGAGGTATTTCCAAGTGAGTGAAGATCCAGGAGGTGTACAGAATCGGTTGCAGGGCAGAAATATGATGATGAACTTGGAGGTCACTATAAAAATCAGAAGCGGCACTTTGACACAGGAGGTTAAGTTTCTGGTCAGGAACAGAGGGTTCTGGAATCCATATAATAACATCCATAGACATTCCCCTGTCCACTACTTTAGCCACCACTTCAAAAAAATCAATCAGATGCATCAGGCATGACCCGACATTTTACAAATCTATGCTGTCTTTCTCTGATCAGCTGAAAATTTTCAAGGTGTTCAGTCACTCTCTCCTTAATTATAAACTCTAGTAATTTCCTGACAACAGATGTTAGAATTTCTCTCAAGGCGTGAAATTCAATCACCTCGATTTTCAGGCACACAGGCCACAGTTCATGGCATGACTGCACCAGTCAATAAGACAGAAAATTGTTCTAATTTCCTTGATTGTGGTCTGGAAAGTTATGGCCCCCATACAGCACTGGCACCCTCTGCACACTCCAGGGGGCTGAGTAACGTTTGGTAGAAAGCAGATGTTCCAGATAGCCTTCCCTATTTAAAGACACAGTCCTTATAAAAGGGAAGTTGCAGCAATGCACTACAGGCTGCTGGATAATTGTTTTTTGGCCATTCAAAGAGAATCCACGTTGCTGCAAGGGAATGAGAGGGCTTCTAGATCCAGCAACCCAGTTCTGGGTGCACTTTGCTGGGAGGTGGAAGGCAGGAGGGAAGCCATGTTTCTGGTGGGGGGCAAGAAGCCCTCCGGACTGACTCTGAGGAGAGTGTGGGAGCATGTTGCAGGGGTAGTCAATGCCTATAGATAGTACCACAGACCTGGCAGCAGTGCTGCAAGAAATGTAATGACCTCACTAAGTGGTCAAGGTGAATTCATCTGCACATCACATCTCACGGCCACCACACCACCCACCTCTCACACTGCTCAACATCACACACCCATCATTCACCCAACACCATATGCTGACACTCAGGACTCACTCCTAACCTCTTGACACTACACCGCACCCACACACACATTCAAAGCATACCAGCCGCACACACACCTCTCACTGCCTCCACATATCTCCAGTTATTCAGCTATGGCAGGCATCGCCCAAACAGACTGACTCACGGGTGGAACTTTCCCATATAGTTGGAGGTTGGTTTGGAGTTCCGGGGTGGGGTGGGGGGGGGGGTGCGGGTGGATGTGGGGGTGGGGGCTGGCAAAATATCAAGAAAAAGCATTGGGCCGGTTTGCTGATGTGTTCCTGCTTGCAGGCCCTGAGTGATGTTGGTAACCCCCTCACCGGAGGCAGGAAGCCAATGGAACTAGTTCAGCAAGCAGTTAACAGCAATATTGACAATTGAATAGATTTTTCTGAGTGGTGTACGAGTCCTATGCAGCGTTAGGAGCTCATCAGCTCAGAGTCGTCGAGCTTACAGCGGAGACTCATCGTTGCCTGCAACTGACAGGCATTCAGTTTAAAAAGTAACAATACAGCAAGGCTCAGGACAGCCATAGGAGGAGGTTGGACTTTAAAGGAGCTGCTCTCTGGCATCTGGTGAGCACCCCCACAGCAGCAGCTCCAGGGATGCGTCACTGAACCTGGTGCTGCCTTCTACATTTTCCATGGTTTTCCTATTTCCCTTTGGCAACACTCCTTCTCCTGCCTTCTCTGAGTGCAACCACTGTACAGGCTGATTTCCTTTGAAATAAAGTGCTCTCAAATGCGCTGTTCACCTGGCCTCCTGCCCGCCATCCTTAATTGGACGGCTTCCCCACAGTCCTCCCATTATTTGGCCGCCTGCTGTAATATCGCACCAGAAATCCCGACAACCACGTCTAGGTTCACAACCCAGAAAAGACCCCGAAGGCAGGTTTCTGGCAAAATTCAGCCCGCAGACATTCTGCCCCCTCTCTTGCATGAGAAGCTGGTACACAACAGGAGACAAGGCCAGAGGACTGGAGAAGGACCAGGTCATATACATCCCCTCAGGGCCCTTCAGGAAATGGTTCTGAGAATAATGGGCAGCAGTGCTACGAAGCCAGTGGCATCCGTTGAAGTGGAGACCATTCTGGATAATGGCGTGTTGTTGCCTTACGGAGCTTTTCTACTAACTCCTAACCCTCATCCTGAAAGGTGCCATGAAATGGAAGCTGCAGTTAGGGTGACCATAGCGTCCTGATTTCCTCCCCAACCCCACTTCCCTTATCCCTCCCCTCCCCTTATGCTTTTGTGCTTTCGTATAGCCAGGAACTGCTGGCCGCTCAGCCCCTCCAGAAGCATACCGAGGGGCAAGAGGAGGAAGATAGCCGGGAAGAAGAAACACCATCACGGATACTGGCACAGCGTGTACTTTAGAGGTTACTTTAGAGTCAGGATATGCACGTGATGAGTTACTGGGCACAAGTGGGCTGCAGCAAGGACAGGGGATAGGTCAGCTTGTGTGCAAACTCCCTGGAGGGCAAGGTCACACTCCAGTTCCCCTGCAGGGGACTCAGATGTGAACCTTGTTGGGGCAGACCACAGGAAAATGCTGATGAATGTGCGCCTCAAGATGATTCTGCCATTAACACTCTCTCTGGACTAATGCTTTGTTTTTCACCACAACCATTAACACGCTCTTTGCCTTTGTCCCAGGACAGTTTTGTTATTTAATCTCTCCTGTCCTCTGCCCTATCACACACCTTCCCTTTTGTTCTCTTCCCCACCTTATCCCTAACCCCCCACCCACTTCACTTACTTAATACCTAATACCTTTCTTACCTTTGCCAATTCTGATCAAAGGTCACAGACCTGAAACGCTAACCTTGCTTCTCTCTCCACAGATGCTGTCTGACTTGCTGAGTATTTCCAGCACTTTCTGTTTTTATTTCAGATTTCCTGCATCTGCAGTATTTTGCTTTTTATTATATGCTTGGGGTATTGACAGGCCTGCCAGATAGATTGCAGTCCTGGGCTAGGAGCACGGAGGAGTCTGGCCCCATCCTGGCACAGGGCATTACGCAGAGCCTGAAGACCACCTTACCACCATGGAACTGGTGGGCACCTCCATGGTAGCATTGCCGGACCCACCCATGATGGAACATCTGAAAGCCACTGTTTCAGTTTCCACTCCAGCTCAGGCAGTGTCCTGCTGATGTATCAGTGCTGCACTGGAAGCAGAGAGCAGCAGTAGTACCGTGGAACATAACCCTGCTGTCCCCTCTCAGGATGACAGCATTTGTGTTTCCACCACTGCTACTCCACCAGTGCCCTTGCTATTGCTTGTCAACCAGCCAGCCCAGACTGTTGCCACACACCGGCCCACAGCTGGGTGAGGGTGTTCTGCAAGGACATTTGCAGTCTTCACCAGGGAAAGTCAGCAGCCTCTGCAGCCACTGGGGCAGCACTGCATAGGAGCACTAGGCCAAGTAAGGACATCCACAAGACAGGCACTAAGGAGATATACAAGGGTGAATAGTGCTTTTTTTTGTATTACTGCTGTTGGCCTTTATTGAGTGTTGTAAGCCAAGGGGTCTTTGACATGGGGAGCCTGGTGGATGTATTGTAAGGGAATGGTGCGTCCATATTTGGGATGGGGAAGTTCTGTTCAACTGCAGCAAAACCTCATTATGGAGTCACTCTCGTTCCAACCCCTTGTTGCTGGTACATGTGGTCTCCTCCCTTCTTCATCTTCAACTGCCTCCTCCTCCTGAGGTGGCCTTCGGATCCCAGGAGGTAGTAATTGGGCCCTCATAATTGCAAGGTTGTGAAGGACATAGCAGACTACCACAAGCATGGAGAGCCTCTCAGGCATGTACTGCAGTGATTCTATCCTTTGAGTGATGGTAATGCCATTGAATGTCAAGGGGAGATGGTCAGAATCTTTCGTTTGAGATGGTCATTTCCTGGCACTTGTGTGGCGCGAATGTTACTTGCCACTTATCAGCCCAAGCCTGGATATTGTCCAGGTCTTGCTGCATTTCTACATGGACTGCTTCAGTATCTGAGGAGTCACGAATGGTGCTGAACATTGTGCAATCATCAGTGAATAATCCCACTTCTGACCTTATGATTGAAGGAAGGTCATTGATGAAGCAGCTGAAGATGGTTAGGCTTAGGACACTACCCTGAGGAACTCCTGCACTGATGAACTGGAGCTGAGATAAATGACCTCCAACAACCACAACCATCTTCCTTTGCGTATGACTCAAACCAGCGGAAAAGTTTCCTACTGATTCCCATAAACTCCAGTTTTGCTAGGGCTCCTTGATGCCATACCCAGCCAAATGCTGCCTTAATGTCAAGGGCAGTCATTCTCACCTCACCTCTTGAGTTCAGCTCTTTTGTCCATGTTTGAACAAAGGCTGTAATGAGGTCAGGAGTTGAGTGGCCCTGGCGGAACCCAAACTGAGCATCACTGAGCAGGTTATTGCTAAGCAAGTGCCGCTTTATAGCACTGTCGACGACACCTTCCATCACTTTACTGATGATTGAGAGTCGACTGATGGGGCGGTAATTGGCCGGGTTGGATTTGTCCTGCTTTTTTGTACGGGACATACTTGGGCAATTTTCAATATTGCTGGGTAGATGCCAGTGGTTGTAGCTGTAATGGAACATCTTGTATCGGGGCGCGGCAAGTTCTGGAGAACAGGTCTTCAGTACTATTGCCAGAATATTGTCAGAACCATAGCCTTAGCAGTATCCAGTGCCTTCAAATCGTTTCTGGATATCACGCGGAGTGAATCAAATTGGCTGAAGACTGGCATCTGTGATGCTGGGAATCTCAGGAGGAGTCCGAGATGTATCAGCCACTCGGCACTTCAGGCTGAAGATTGTTGCAAATGCTTCAGCCTTATCTTTTGCACTGATGTGCTGGGCTCCCCCATCATTGAGGAGGGGGATGGTTGAGAAGCCACCTCCTCCAGTTAGTTGTTTAATTGTCCACCACCATTCACGACTGGATGTGGCAGGACTGCAGAGCTTAGATCTGATCCATTGGTTATGGGATCGCTTAGCTCTGTCTATCGCATGCTTCGCATGCTGCTCACGCTGTTTGGCACGCAGATAGTCCTGTGTTGTAGCTTCACCAGGTTGACACCTCATTTTGAGATATGCATGGTGCTGCTCCTGGCATGCCCTCCTGCACTAATCATTGAACCAGGGTTCATCCCTTGGCTTGATGGTAATGGTAGAGTGGGGGATTTTCTGGCAATGAGGTTACAGATTGTGGTTGAGTACAATTCTGCTGCTGCTGATGGTCCACAGCGCCTCACGGGTGCTCAGTTTTGCATTGCTAGATCTGTTTGAAATCTATCCCATTTAGCACAGTGGTAGTGCCACACACACGATGGAGGATATCCTCAATGTGAAGACGGGACTTTGTCTCCACAAGGACTGTGTGATAAAGGCCTGCCCAGGTCAGGAAAAAGAACCTGACCCGAACCCGATCGAACCACAGCGGACCCGAGCCCGCCCAACCCGAGTCCCTCCAATTTTGCCCCGCGCCCGGCCCCGAGTCGACCCGACCATCCCTTTACTTACCTTCAGAATCAGAACCTCCAAGAAGCTGCAGCGCATGCATGATGACATCATAGTGACATCACTCACTCACTGCGCAGACACAGTTTTGTCCCGGACTCCCAGCTCAGGTAAGTTTTTTAATTTCAATACTTACCGGCAGAGCACTTACCGTGCGTGCACGGCCCGGCCTGGACCCGGCCTGTCCTGACCCGACCCGGAAAGCCAGACCCGGAAGAAGGGCCCGACCCGACCTGAACCTAACACATGTCATCGGGTCCCGTCGGGCTCGAGTCGGGTAGCAGGTCTTTACTGTGTGGTGGTCACTCCTACCGATACAGTCATGGACAGATGCGTCTGTGGCAGGCAGATTGGTGAGGACGGGGTCAAGTATATTCTTCCCTCTTGTTGGTTCTCCCACCACCTGCTGCAGACCCAGTCTAGCAGCTATGTCTTTTAGGACTTGACCAACTCGGTCAGTAGTGCTGCTACCAAGCCAGGCTTGGTGATGGACATTGAAGTCCCCCACCCAGAGTACATTCTGTGCCCTTGCCACCCTCAGTGCTTCCTCCAAGTGGTGTTCAACATGTAGAAGTACTGACTCATCAGCTGAGGGGGGGTATGCGGTTGGTGGTAATCAGCAGGAGATGTCTGTGCCCATGTTTGACCTGATGCCATGAGACCTCGTGGGGTCTGGAGTCGATGTTGAGGACTCCCAGGGCAACTCCCTCCTAACTGTATACCACATGCTGCCACTTCTGCCAGTGGGAAAGGACATACCCGGGGATGGTGATGGCAGTGTCTGGGACATTGTCAGGTATGATTTGATGTGTATGACTACATCAGGCTGTTGCTTGACTAGTCTGTGGGACAGCTGTCCCAACTTTGGCACAAGCCCCTAGACGTTAATAAGGAGACTTTGCAGGGCCGACAGGGTTGGGTTTGCTGTTGTCGTTTCCGGTGCCTAGGTCAATGCCGGGTGGTCCGTCCGTTTCATTCCTTTTCTTAGACTTTGTAGCGGTTCGATACAACTGAGTGACTTGCTAGGTCATTTCAGAGGACAATTAAGAGTCAACCACATTGCTGTGGGTCTTCTAAGGAGATCCAGCATCTCTATATCCTTTTTATTATATTTTATTAATGGGGGAGGTGGTGGCATAATGTTAATGTCACTGGACTAGCGATCCAGAGACCAAGACTAATGCTCTGGAGGACACAGGTTCAATTCCCACCATGGCAGCTGGTGGAATTTAAATTCAATTAATAAATATGGAATTAAAAAGCTAGTCTCAGTAATGGTGACCATAAAACCATTGTCAATTGTCAGTAAAAACCCATCTGGTTCACTAATGTCCTTTGGGGAAGGAAATCTGCCATCCTTACCTGGTCTGTGACTCCAGACCCACAGCAATGTGGTTGACTCTTAAATGCCCTCTGAAATGGCCTAACAAGTCACTCAGTCGTATCAAACCACTACAAAGTCAATAAGGAATGAAACCGGGCGGACCACCCGGCATCAACCTAGGTACCGGATATGACAGCGGCAAGCCCAGCTCTGTCGACCCTGCAAAGTCCTCCTTACTAACATCTGGGGCTTGTGCCAAAGTTGGGAGAGCTGTCCCATGGACTAGTCAAGTAACAGTTATACTCACCGAATCATACCTGACCGACAAAGTCCCAGACACCACCATCACCATCCTTGGGTATGTTCTGACCCACTGGCAGGACAGACCCAGCAGAAGTGGCGGCACAGTGGTATGCAGTTGGGAGGGAGTTGCCCTGGGAGTCCTCAACATCGACTCCGGACCCCACGAAGTCTCATGGCATCAGGTCAAACATGGACAAGGAAACCTCCTGCTGATGAATCAGTACTCCTCCAAGTTGAACATCACTTGGAGGAAGCACTGAGGGTGGCAAGGGTGCAGAATGTAATCTGGGTGGGGAACTTCAATGTCCATCACCAAGAGAGGTTCAGTAACACCACTACTGACCGGCTGGTCGAGTTCTGAAGGACATAACTGCTAGACTGGGTCTGCAACAGGTGGTGAGGGAACCAACAAGAGGGAAAAACATACTTGACCTCATCTTTAACAATCTGCCTGCTGCAGTTGCATCTGTCCATGACAGCATTGGTAGAAGTGACCACCGCATAGTCCTTGTGGAGATAAAGTCTCGTCTTCACATTGAAGATACTATCTATTGTATTGTGTGGCACTAACACTGTGCTAAGTGGGATAGATTTTGAATAGATCTTGCAATGCAAAACTGGGCATCCATGAGGCGCCGTGGACCATCAGCAGCAGCAGAATTGTACTCACCCACAATCTGTAACCTCATGGCCCGGCATATCCCCCGCTCTACCATTATCAAGTCAGGGGATCAACCCTGGTTCAATGAAGAATGCAGGAGGCCATGCCAGGAGCAGCATCAGGCATACCTCAAAATAAGGTGTCAACCCAGTGAAGCTACAACTCAGGATACTTGCGTGCCGAACAGCGTAAGCAGCATGCGATAGACAGAGCTAAGCGATCCCACAACCAATGGATCAGATCTAAGCACTGCAGTCTTGTCACATCCAGTCGTGAATGGTGGTGGACAATTAAACAACTAACTGGAGGAGGTGGCTCCATAAATATCCCCATCCTCAAAGATGGGGGAGCCCAGCACATCAGTGCATAAGTTTTTTTATTCTTTCATGGGATGCGGGCATCGCAGGCAAGGCCAGTATTTGTTGCCCAAACCTAATTGCCCTTCACAACTGAGTGACTTGCTAGGCCTTTTCAGAGGGCAGTTAAGAGTCAACCACATTGCTGTGGTCTGGAGTCACACATTGGCCAGACTAAGTAAGGATGGCAGATTTCCTTCCCTGAAGGACAGTAGTGAACCAGATGGGTTTTTACGAAAATTGATGATAGTAATGGTGCCATGAAACTGAGACTCGCCTTCAATTCCAGATTTTTTATCAATTGAACTTAAATTCCACCAGCTGCCGTGATGGGATTTGAACCCCCTGTCACCAGGAAATTAGCCTGGGTCTGTGGATTACTAGTCCAGTGACATTACCACTACACCACTGTCTCCCCTTCAAAAGACAAGGCTGAAGTATTTGCAACAACCTTCAGCCAGAAGTGCTGAGTGGATGATCCATCGCGGCCTCCTGCTGAAATCCCCAGCATCACAGATGCCAGACTTCAGCCAATTCGATTCACTCCGCGTGATATTAAGAAACGACTGAAGGCACTGGATACTGCAAAAGCTACAGGCCCTGCCGACATTCCAGCAATAGTACTGAAGGCTTGTGCTCCAGAACTTGCCACGCCCCTAGACAAGCTGTTCCAGTACAGCTACAACACTGGCATCTACCTGGCAATGTGAAAAATTGCCCAGGTATATCCTGTCCACCAAAAGCAAGACAAATCCAACCCGGCCAATTACCGCCCCATCAGTCGACTTTCAATCATCAGTAAAGTGATGAAAGATGTCATCGACAGTGCCATCAAGCGGCACTTGCTTAGCAATAACCTGCTCAGTGACGTTCAGTTTGGGTTCCGCCAGGGCCTCTCAGCTCCTGACCTCATCACAGCCTAGGTCCAAACATGGACAAAACAGCTGAACTCAAGAGGTGAGGTGAGAGTGACTGCCCTTGACATCAAGCTGCATTTGGCTGAGTATGGCATCAAGGAGCCCTAGCAAAACTGGAGTCAATGGGAATCAGGGAGAAAGCTGGTTGGAGTCATACCAAACACAAAGGATGATGGTTGTGATTTTGGAGATCAATCATCTCAGATCCAGAGCGTCACTGCAGGAGTTCCTCAAGGTAGTGTCCTAGGTCCAACCATCTTCAGCTGCTTCATCAATGACTTTCCTTCAATCATAAGGTCTGAAATGGGGATAATCGCCGATGATTGCATAATGTTCAGCATCATTCACAACTCCTCAGATACTGAAGCAGTCCGTGTAGAAATGCAGCAAGGCCCAGACAATATTCCGGCTTGGGTTGATAAGTGGCAAATAGCATTCATGCCACATAAGTGCCAAGCAATGGCCATCTCCAACAAGAGGGAATCTAACCATCTCCCCTTGACATTCAATGGTATTACCATTGCTGAATCCCCCACTATCAACATCCTAGGGGTTACCATGGACCAGAAACTGAACTGGAGTAGCCATATAAATATCACGGCTCCAAGAGCAGATAAAAGGCTAAGAATCCAGTGGCGAGTAACTCACCTCCTGTCTCCCCAAAGCCTGTCCACCATCTACAAGGCACAAGTCAGGTGTTTGATGAAATACTCTTCACTTGCCTGGATGGGTGCAGCTCCAACAACACTCAAGAAGCTCGACAACATCCAGGACAAAGCAGTCTTCGTCACTGGCACCCGATTCACAAAACATTTATTCCCTCCATCACCGATGCACAGTGGCAGCAGTGTTTTCCATCTACAAGATGCACTGCAGCAATGCACCAAGGCTCCTTCGAAAGTACCTTCCAAACCTGCAATCTCTACCACCTGGAAGGACAAGGGCAGCAAATGCATGGGAATACCACCACCTCCAAGTTTCCCTCCAAGACACACCATCCCGATTTGAAACTATATCGCCGTTCTTTCACTGTCACTGGGTCAAAATCCTGGTACTCCCTTCCTAACAGCACTGTAGATATACCTCCCCTACATGGACTGCAGCGGTTCAGGAAGGGAGCTCACCTTCACCTTCTCAAGGGCAATTAGGGATGGGCAATAAATGCTGGCCTAGCCAGCGACGCCCGCATCCCATGAACGGATGAAGAAAAAGATCCATGGCTTGATGGTAATGGTAGAATCTGGGATATGCCAGGCCCTGAGGTTACAGAATGTGGTCGAATACAATTCTGCTGCTGCTGATGGCCACAGCACCTCATGGATGCCCAGGATTGTGTTGCTAAATTTTTCAGTATCTATCCCACACAACACGATGGAGGGGATGATCCATCTTGGCCTCCTCCTACGGTTCCCATCATCACAGATGCCAGTCTTCAGCCAAGTTGATTCACTCCATGTGATATCAAGAAATGACTGAAGGCACTGGATACTGCAAAGGCTATGGGCCCTGACAACATTCTGGTAATAGTACTGAAGACTTGTCCTCCAGAACTGGCCGTGCGCCTAGCCAAGCTGTTCCAGTACAGCTACAACACTGGTATCTACCTGACAATGTGAAAAATTGCTCTGGTATGTCCTGCCCTCAAAAAGGACAAATCCAACCAGGACAACTACTCTCGATCATCAGCAAAGTGATGGAAGGTGTCATTGACAGTGCTATTAAGTGACAGTTACTCAGCAATAACCTGCTCACTGACGCTCAGTTTGGGTTCCGCCAGGGCCACTCAGCTCCTGACCTCATTACAGCTTTGGTTCAAACATGGACAAAAGTGCTGAACTCAACAGGTGAAGTAATGTGCTTGACATCAAGGCAGCATTTAACCAGGTGTGGCATCAAGGAGCCCTAGCAAAACTGGAGTTAATGGGAATCAGGAAGATAACTCTCCACTGGTTGGAGTCATATGTAGCACCAAGGAAGATGGTTGTGGTTGTTGGAGGTCAGTTTCAGGACATAACTGCAGCAGTTCCTCAGGGTAGTGTCCTAGGCCCAATCATCTTCAGCTGCTTCATCAATGATCTTCCCTCCATCATAAGGTCAGAAGTGGGGATGTTCGCTGATGATTGCACAATGTTCAGCACCATTCGCGACTCCTCAGATACTGAAGTAGTCCTTGTCCATATGCAGCAAGACCTGAACAGCATTCAGGTTTGGGCTGATAAATGGTAAGTTAGTTCGTGCCACACAAGTGCCAAGTAATGACCATCTCCAACAAGACAGAATCCAACCATCTCCCCTTGACATTCAATGGCATTACCATTGCTGAATCCCACACTATCAACATCATTGTTATCATTGACCAGAAACTGAACTGGACCAGCCGTATAAATACTGTGGCTACAAGAGCAGGTCAGAGCTAGGAATTCTGCAGTAAGTAATTCACCTTCTGACTCCCCAAATCCTCTCCACCATCTACAAGACACAATTCAGGAGTGTGATGGAATACTCTCCACTTGCCTGGATTAGTGCAGCTGCAACAACATTCAAGAAGCTCAACACCATCCAGGACAAAGCAGCCCGCTCAATTGACACCCCACCCACTACCTTCAACATTCACTCCCTGTACCACAGATTCACAGTGGCAGCAGTGTGTACTATCTACAAGATGCACTGCAGCAACTCACCAAGGCTCCTTCGAAAGCACCTTCCAAACCCCTGACCTCTACCACCTAGAAAGACAAGGGCAGCAGATGTATGGGAACACCACCACCTGCAAGTTCCTATGAAAGCTACATACCATTCTGACTTGGAACTATATCGCCCTTCCTTCACTGTCGCTAGGTCAAAATCCTAGAACTCCCTTCCTAACAGCACTGTGGGTGTACCTACACCAAATGGACTGAAGCGCTTCAAGAAGGCTGCCCCCTACTACCTTCTCAAGGGCAATTAGGGATGAGCAACAAATGCTGGTCCAGCCAGCAATGTCCACATCCCATGAAAGAATAAAAAAGTGTCAACCAGAACTGCAAGCAGCACTCCAGGTGTGGCCTAACCAAGATTTGATATAGGTTTAGGAAAACTTCCCTACTTTAAATTTTATCCCTCTGGAAATAAAGCCTTGTGCTTGGTTTGCTTCTTTTATGGTCTTGCGAAGCTGTGGCACAACTTTTAGTGATTAGCATATTTGTACACCGAAATTCCTTTGTTCCTCTACCCCACCCTAGATCTGCACCTTCTAAGTAATAAGTGGCCTCTCTATTCCTCCCAAAATCTAATACTTCACATTTATCTGTGTGGTACTTCATTTTCCAATTATGTGCCCATTCTGCAAGTTTAGTAATGTCCTCCTGTAATTTGTCGCAGTCTTCCTCAGTATTGACTGTCCCCCCCCACCCCCACACACACTGCCCCCAAGAACACCCCCCCCCCCCTCCCCTCAAATTTGGTGTCATCTGCAAATTTAGAAATTGTGTTTTTGATTCCAAATTCCAAATCATTAATATAAATTGTGAACAGCAGTGGTCCCAGCACTGAGCCTTGTGGAACACTACTTCCCACCTTCTGCCACTCTGAATAACTACCTTTTGCTCTCACTCTCTGCTTTCTGTCTTGAAGCCAGCTGACAATCCACTCTGCCACTTATCTCCTGACTGCACATTCTCCCTCCTTATTCATTAGTCTATTATGGGCACCTTAATCAAAGGCCTTTTGAAAATCCAGGTAGATTTTATCCACTGCATTACCATTGTCTATCTCTCTCCGTTACTTCCTCAAAAAATTCAGTAAGGTTGTTCAAGCAATATTTTCCTTTTGAAATCCATGCTAACTATTCATTATTATATTTTTCATTTCTAAATGTTCTTCTATTCTCTCCTTTTGTAGGGATTCCATTATCTTTCCTACCACTGACATTAAGCTGATGTATAACTGATCTATAATTTCCTGGGCATGTTCTGTCCCCCTTCTTAAATATAGGAATTACATTAGGGCATCTGCAATGGTCTCACCTACCTCCTTTAAAACCCAGAATGGAAACCATCTGGTTCTGGGGATTTGTCACTCTTTAGTACCATTACTTCCTTCATTACTGCTATTTAACTTACGTTAATTTTGGTGAGTCCCTGTCCCTGATTCCATAGCAGTTTCCCATGCTGACCTCTTCCTCTACTGAAAATATTGACATGAAGTAATTTCCTTATTTTCATTGACAATATCAGTTATCATTTTTCAAGGAGCCCACATTGCTCCTGACCAATCTCTTTTTCCAATATAATTATAAAAAATGGTTTGTATTGATTTTAATATTCCCTGCAAGTTTATTTTCATACTTCCTTTTGTAGCTCTTGCTATTTGGTTTGTCATCCTTTGCTCTTCTTTGTATCCCTCTCATTTGCCAGGATCTGTGCTTTTATCTCGATAGCCCACAAGCTTTCTTACTTTTCTTACTATCCTCATTTCTTTGGCAGTAATTTGGGAGCCCCTAATATAAATGATTTCAAATATGTTTGTTTGTTCAGTTCATATAGTTCTACACCAAGCTAAGTCCAGAAAAACTAGAATGTTCACTATAGATTGTTGAGATGTACTAATTTGTTTGCAACCAGTGTATTGAGCAGGAGGCATATTTCACCTTGAGATATGAACCTCCTATAATTGGAGAAGGAGGGTGTTAACAGGGGTTGTAAAGAAGTCCACGCCCTGTCTTGCTGTTCCAACTGAAGGATAGCAGCTGAATGGTGCTGGGAAAGCAGTTGAAATGGAGAAATGGGGGCATGGAAGAGAGTTTATTCAATGGCTTACTAGGTAAATGCACTGTGTGGTTTGTCATTGAGTCATACTGAGGCAGGTTCCATATTTGAGGCCTGATTTGTACTGATTTAGCTGATTTCAACCAGAATGGCAACTGGGGTGCTACAGATAGCTTTGGTATCCTTAGACTAGGAAAGGAAAGAAAAACTACAGGGATTCATGATTCTGATCGCTATTCAGTGACTCCTGCTACAAAGTGGAAGTATGGGGCCTTTGGTTGAGGGGCTCACTGTGATGTTCGCGACACTCACACAAAGAACAACCTCCTGGACAAGGTAATGGGGTCTGACCAATGTTCACAGAACACCATCAATCATCACTTTTAGAAAAGAAAACGGAAGGTAATGTAGTGGAGCAGGATTTGATTAAAGAATAATAATTATACTAATTACTTACTTCCTTCGATTGAATATCCCTGTGCTGAACAAGATCTTCCCTGTCCCTTCTGGTAGATTGCAGTGACAGAAATATTGTAACGTTTTCTTGGCACAATGCTTCCTAAATAAAATGATAGAATTAATTTTCAACATTAAAATAACCTGCTTTATGACAAGCTGAAAATATAAGAAAGCATAAAATAACCATTCCAATTACAAAGCATGTACAATCTACCCTATTAGGAAATCTACCCCATATTCTTAATGCACCACAAATTTCTCTCTGATTCACAAAATTGTTGAACAATTATTTATCCACATTTACACCTCCATTATTCAAGCTTGCTCTGTGCATAAGACATTTCCATGATTCCAATATGACGTGAACTAATTGTCTTCCATTGAGGATTTGATCCTATCTGCCCATACTGATTCTTATAATACACATTTGAAGGCATGCATTGAAACATTATTAATGATTTTTCTACTATAGTAGGAAAAAGCTTTCATTCTCTAATCATTTGTAATATAATATACTAAAGCAGGTAACCAAGGCCTATAGAGTTCGAAGACTTCACTCTGAGATAGAACAAGCAATGACATTGGTGGTTTATTGCAAACTTACTTCTTTCTCCTAGATATTCCTGAAATGAAGAGATTTCTCCTATAAACAAAGAGTGATATTCCCTGGGAAGCCTTTTCCAGGCAAGTAGTTGCTTGTTGCTGTCAGCTGCCTTTCTCCAGTCGACTACATAACCCAGCACTGGCTCATTAGTTTCATCCGGTGGTTCCCATTTCACATAAATTCCAGAGTCTCCAGCTGGTGACACCATAAGGTTTCTGGGAGCCATCATATCTGAATGGTGGTAGATATAGGACAACAATATTGTACAGTGAAACTAGGCTACATCCAATATTCTGCCATTATACATGTATCAAACTGATCTTGTACATGAGTTCAGAATCTCACTAAGAAGAAGGCTTTCCTTATTGACTCTCTGCTCCAGGGAAGGGTTGGTCAAGCACCAACTGAGGCGCCCATTATTAGACCTGAATACTATCAGGCCATGTACAGCATAGGCAATGCAGAGAAAAGTTCCCTCTATTCTGATGCAACTATATACCTTACCCCTGACCCCAAAAGTATCAGCCTGACAATTTAGTTCCAGTTAGCTTCTGGCCTCTCTACTAGCTGTCGAGGTGCAGTTTGTGCTGTAGGAAGTGCCCTCCCACACTATCAGTCGGTGTGGTATTTATTTATGCCTGGTGAAAAAGTGGAGAATGAAATTTGGTTGTCACACAATCATCAGAATGGAATTATAATCAATGGAGTTGAAAAGTCCTCTCGTCGAGGTGTGAAGCAAACCCCCCAACTACTGTGCTAAAATAATTGCACTATCAGACTGATTATTTATGAATTTTGTGGGACATTAAAGGAAAGTTTTTTCTTTGCCTTTTCATCTTCAAGCCTAACACTCAGGGAAAGGGAGAGGGGCCTGATCTCTGCCAGTGCCTCATGTAACTGTCTGCTAGTAGATATCACAGAGCACACAAGTGTAACTCTTGCCTCTTGTTTTCACTTCCCCTGGTGTAAGATGGCACGGTCTCCAGTCAACATCTTTCAGTTCAATGTGGGTCATTCTGAGAATTGAATAGGAGTAGAATCTACATCTGCCCCCATCCTGTGACAGGAAGGATCAGTCCTTATATTTGTTTTTACTTTTACTGAAATAAAACCTGTTTTAAGTTCCCTTTCACGAAGGCTCAAAAAGGAAAGTTCTCCTATAAATAATAGGAATTACTTGCTTCTCCTATGTGGAGCATTGCAGGTGTGGAGTTTCCCTTGGAGTTAAATGCAGTAACAAAGATGGTATCTGGTACCCAAGGTGTTCGCCAGCTGTACTGAGTTTTTGATACATTACACACTTGGATGGTCATTTCAATTCCATTTTGTTGATAAAATATATGATAACCGAGAATAATGCCCCTGGTTTCCCGAGGTTGGAGAGGCTAGAAATTGAAAAAAATACAACAGAACAATATCAGCATTGAGGAATATAATTTTTTAGCTTCCTTAACCAAGGATTCTATTTCTAGAATACCAATGGTTCCTTGAGAATTTTCCTTCTCACCACAAATAAAACTGCTTTACAGTTTGACAGATTAGATCAGTGAGTGAACCCATTTCAATATCCTAATGTCTGGCCTTGAAAGGCAATGGAAAATGTAATTACTGCTGTTGATAAAGTCACTAAACATTGAGGCTTAAGCATAGTGTTCTGCTTCCTGCATTTATAGAGTCATAGAGAGATACAGCACTGAAAAAGGCCCTTCGGCCCACCGAGTCTGTGCCAACCATCAACCACACATTTATACTAATCCTACATTAATCCCATATTCCCTATCACATCCCCACAATTCTCCTACCACCTACCTACACTAGGGGCAATTTACAATGGCCAATTTACCTATCAATGTGCAAGTCTTTGGCTGTGGGAGGAAACCGGAGCACCCGGAGGAAACCCACGCAGTCACAGGGAGAACTTGCAAACTCTGCACAGGCAGTACCCAGAACTGAAGCCAGGTGGCTGGAGCTGTGAGGCTGCAGTGCTAAAATTATATCATGGGTATTTGCAAGGGGAGACACTTCAGGGATATATGCAGCTTTTAAAACTATTCCTTACTGAATGGGATGGATTTTTGTTGTGTGACCATTTCCATTGGATGGGAGGTGGGTAGACTAAGTTCAATGGAAGTGGTCCAAGGCTCAACCAATTTTCCTTCTCAAGCCTCATTGCCATTCTGTCTGCAAGACGCTCACACGTTGGAACAGTTCACTGATGGGAGGCGGCAAAAAAGCATGGCGGTTCCACCATGCATCCCTTCCAGTCTAAATAAGTTAAAGAGTGGGGGCTGCAATTCCAAGGGAGGGCAGTGGAGGATTGTGTTTTGCAGGGGTACATTTTTGTGGGGGGCTGTATTAATGCTCACCTTGATCCCATAAAAATCATTTACAAATCTGTCATTCCCCTTCTTCTGCGCAGCATTTGGACCTTTAAAGATCACTTATTTAACTCCTTTCAAACCCGCGACCTCCACTACCTAGAAGGACAAGAGCAGCAGATGTATGGGAACACCACCACCTGAAATTTCCCCTCCAAGCCACACACTATCCTGACTTGGAACCATATCGTTGTTCCTGCGCTGTCGCTGGGTCAAAATCCTGGAACTCCCTTCCTAATAGCACTGTGGGTGTACCTACACCCCAAGGACTGCAGTGGTTCAAGAAGGCGGCTCACCACCACCTCCTCAAGGGCAATTACGGATGGGCAATAAATTCTGGCCTAGCCAGCCACGCTCACATCCCGTGAAAATAATAAAAAAAATTAGGCCACTCAATCACGAATATGAATGGACAGAGTATGCACAGCCGTTCTCTACCCATTAGTACTTCAACATTGCATCATTTTCCTATTGACATTACATGAGCCCGATTTGCATGTGTCAATGGTGTTCCTGCATGTTTCCGGCAGGTACTCGAGCCGCTCAGTTTCAAGGCCCCAACCAAGATGGCGGAGACTCAGATATAGGTGGAAATCAGGTAATAAGTCCTGTGCTGCAGCATTCCTTCCCGGTGGACCAGGGATTAAAAATAAGCCCTATATGGAAGCCTACCCTTTATCCCGTGCCTATTCAATTTTGAACTGGGTAAAATGTGGTGAGCCTATGGCCTTCAGGAGAGGAATTGAGAAAGGGAAGGGGAGATCAAAAATAGATAAAATTGGAATTGTTTACATGTAATCACACAAGCCTATCACAAGGGGGAGCAACTGGAAAACTGGTCATTAAATAGGTTATCAAGAGTCTTTGTTCATAAACGTGTTCCACAGGAAGTCACTGACTAGAATAATAGTGGATCCTTTGATTCATTGTCTATATTGAAATGCTACCTTCCCTTCCCTCTGCCAATCCAGATGTAGAGACCTTACTAATGTGCAAAACTATTACCAGATCAGATACCAATATTTTCATCCTCAAGAAAGACTTGAAAAAAGAAAGACTTTCATAACACCTTTCACGACCACCGGATGTCTCAAAGCACTTTCCAGCCAATGAAGTACCTTTTGAAGTATAGTCAATGTTGTAATGCAGGATACATAATGACATTCATCTCCTTCAGAGCAAAACTTACTATAACCATCAGTAAGTCATCACTCCCACTAATACATTGCAGAAGTTAGTCCAGATTGTAAGCTTTTGGTGGTCTGAATTTACCCAGGATATCAACCATAAAATGGCCACAGACTTCTGATTCAACTTGTGAAAAAATTTTTGGGGTGGGGGGGGGAATTTATTGAATTTAAACATGTGAGGACTGTTACTGAAAAGGCATCAAGAGCTGCCAGAGTCAGGTATCGCACCAGCTAGCAGCAAAGTAAAACTTCCTAAACCCCAACAACATGCCTTCTCCCAAATCTTAAAAAAAAGTTCTCCTACTGCAACAGTGTGAATATTTCCATTTCACCATTAACCGTTTGCACAACCTCTTGATGTGAGAATGCTGATTCAGTGCTGAGGTTTATCTTCAAATGCAGTAACAGAGTAGAGGGATCTTGGTGTGCAGTGCAAACAGATAAAGTAATGAAAATGGCAAGTAGAATCCTTTGTTTTGTATCTAGAGTCACAGAATACAAAACCTAGGAAATAATGTTAAACTTGTACAAGATATTAGCTGGGTTACAGCTGGAATATTCAGTATGGTTTTGGGCACTTCATTATAAAAAACGATGTAACAGCAATGGAAAAGGGTGAAATGTAATTCATCAGGGTGGTACTGTGGATCAGGGGTTCTGGTTATCAAGGAGACTTTGAGAAGTCATTGCCTTTTTAACGAGATGATAGAGGTATTCATGGTTATGAAGGGTTGTGTTAAGGTAAGGACTGATGTATTATTTCCACTGGTTGAGAGATGGTCATGAGAAGGCACAAATTTAAGATAGTCAGGAAAAGAATGGAAGAGCAGCTTAGAAAAAGTACCTTTACACAGAGCATGGTTAAAGCTTGGAATTTTTTTTGCCACAAACCTTTGTTGACATAGTCTTTGACAAAAATTAAACTTTGTCGCCATCAGTTCTAAAATATCTGAGGTGAAATTTTCCTGGATGTTATTTTACTTCACTGACAGTAATGAGGCAGGCAGGGCTCCATGTTGCCCTGATCCTCACTCATTTTAAAGACCATGGTTGAAAAAAGCCCCACCCAAGAATGGGTGGATGTACCATAATGACCAAGTGATGTCATAGATTATAATTTACGACATTACCACCTTGACAATGATGGTTGCTACTCAGGCCAGCATGGAACAGGTGGCCAGCAATGCCATGGGAAATGGAACAGCAGAAACAATTTAAAAGGCTGATACAGGAACACAAATCATGTGCAGGAAAGGAAGGAAGGACCTGCATTTATGAAGTGCCTTTCACAACTCTAGGATGGCCCAAAGCCAATGAAACATTTTTTGAAGTGTAGTCACTGCTGTAATGTGGTAGACATGGCCGCCAATTTATATACAGCAATGTCCCACAACTAAATAAATTAAATCACCATATCATCTATTTTAGGTGTTGAGCGATAAGTGTTGCTCAGGAGAACTCCCCTGCTCTTCTTCGAAGAATGTTGTATGATCCTTTACCTCCATCAGAGAGGGCAGATGGAGCCTCTGTTTGATGTCTCATTTGAGAGATGCAGCAGTCACGGTGCTGCTCTTCTTCACTACCACACTGAAGCATCAGCCTGGATTGTGTGCTCAAGTGTCTGTTTTTTTGATGAATTGAAGCCCAATGGAGTGGCTGTTCAACATCAGTAGATATTGCCACTTCATCAGATACAAGAAATTTCTATTCACCTTTGACCCTGCCTTCCCCTATAAGGTACCATAAGAATTCCATCTCATGCAGCTGCAACCATTTCCCACTGGCCCCAGCAGCAAGCTCCCAAGTAATGTTGGGAATCCTGCCACGAATTCCCCACAAAGAGCTAAGTAAGTCTGATCCTAGAAACTCTTCCAGGGTCAGCAGTGGGTAGTCAGATGGCTAGAAAGTCCATACTGCCGCATTTAAACTGGGGATCAGATTTGGAGGGTACCATCAGCCAAACACATTAAAACAACTATAGTCAGATTGGAGCTTTACTCAATACTGATGTCAGTTGTGTCCAAAACAGGACGGAGAAATCAAGCAACTTTAAATGTACTGTGTGATTTGTTCAGTTACATTTAAAACTGGCAATTACTTTGGAATATAGTCGACTGTTATTAAATACAGGAAGCCCCAATATCATTCTCAGGGCATTTAATGAGCTGAAACAGTTCCACAAGCTCAGTTAAGTTTGTTGGAACGTTTGGAAAGATAGATTAGGTTTTGTTCCTGGGGTTTGGGCGTCGCTGGCCTCACCAGGCCAGCAATTATTGCCCATCCCGAATTGCCCTTGAGAAGGTGGTGGTGAGCAGCCTTCTTGAACCGCTGCAGTCCATGTGAGGTAGGTACACCCACAGTGCTGTTAGGAAGGGAGTTCCAGGATTTTGACCCAGTGACAGTGAAGGAACAGTGATATAATTCCAAGTCAGGATGGTGTGTGGCTTGGAGGGGAACTTGCAGGTGGTGGTGTTCTCATACATCTTCTGCCCTTGTCCTTCTAGGTGGTAGAGGTCACGGGTTTCGAAGATGCTGTCCAAGGAGCCTTGGTGTGTTGCTGCAGTGCATCTCGTAGATGGTAGACACTACTACCACTATGCGTCGGTGGTGGAGGGAGTGAATGTTTGTAGATGGGGTGCCAATCAAGTGGGTTGATTTGTCCTGGATGGTGTCGAGCTTCTTGATGTTGTTGGAGCTGCACCCATCCAGGCAAGTGGACAGTATTCCATCACACTCCTGACTTGTGCCTTGTAGATGGTGGACAGGCTTTGGGGTGTCAGGAGGTGAGTTACCCACAGCAGGATTCCTAGCCTCTGACCTGCTCTTGTAGCCATGGTATTTATATGGCTACTCCAGTTCTGTTTCTGGTCAATGGCAACCCGCAGGGGTTGAGGGGGATTCAGCGATCGTAATGCCATTGAATGTCAAGGGGAATGGTTAGATATTCTCTTGTTGGAGATGGTCATTGCCTGGCACTTGTGTTGCCACTTATCAGCCCAAGCTTGGACATTGTCCAGGTCGTGCTGCATTTCTACATGGACTGCTTCAGTGTCTGAGGAATCATGAATGGTGCTGAACATTGTGCAATTATCAGTGAACGTCCCCATTCTGACTTTATGTTTGAAGGAAGGTCATTGATGAAGCAGCTGAAGATGGTTGGGCCTAGGACCCTAGCTTGAGGAACTCCTGCAGTGATGTCCTGGAGTTGAGATGATTGACCTCCAACAACCACAACCATCTTCCTTTGCGCTAGGTACAACTCCAACCAGTGGAGAGTTTTCCTCCTGATTCCCATTGACCCCAGTTTTGCTAGGGCTCCTTGATGCCATACTCGGTCAAATGCTGCCTTAATGTCAAGGGCAGTCACTCTCACCTCACCTCTTGAGTTCAGCTCATTTGTCCATGTTTGAACCAAGACTATAATGAGGTTTGGAACGGAGTGGCCCTGGCGGAAACTAAACTGAGCGTCACTGAGCAGGTTATTGATAAGGAAGTGCCACTTGATAGCACTGTCAACGATACCTTCCATCACTTTACTGATGATTGAGAGTCGACTGATGGGGTGGTAATTGGCCGGGTTGAACTTGTCCTGCTATTTGTGTGCAGGACATACCTGGGCAATTTTCCCAATTGCCAGGTAGATGCCGGTGTTGTAGCTGTACTGGAACAGCTTGTCTAGGGGCGAGGCCCGTTCTGGAGCACAGGTCTTCAGTACTATTGCCAGAATATTGTCAGGACCCGTATCCTTTGCAGTATCCAGTGCCTTCAGTCGTTTCCTGACATCACACGGAGTGAATCGAATTGGCTGAAGTCTGGCATCTATGATGCTGGGGTCTTCAGGATGAGGCCGAGATGGATCATCAACTTGGCAATTCTGGCTGAAGATTGTTGCAAATGCTTCAGCCTTATTTTTTGCACTGATGTGCTGGGCTCCTCATCATTGAGGAGGGGGATATTTGTGGAGTCACCTCCTCCAGTTAGTTGTTTAATTGTCCACCACCGTTCACAACTGGATGTGGCAGGACTGCAGAGCTTAGATCTGATCCGTTGGTTATGGGATCCCTGAGCTCTGTCTATCACATGCTGCTTATGCTGTTTGACATGCAAGTAGTCCTGGGTTGTAGCTTCACCAGGTTGACACCTCATTTTGAAGTATGCCTGGTGCTGCTCCTGGCATGCCCTCCTGCACTCTTCATTGAACCAGGGTTGGTCCCCCATCTTGATGGTGATGGTAGAGTGGGGGATATGCCAGCAATGAGGTTACGGATTATGGTTGAGTACAATTCTGCTGCTGCTGATGGTCCACAGCGCCTCATGGCTGCCCAGTTTTGCACTGCTAGATCTGTTCGAAATCTATCCCATTTAGCATGGTGGTAGTGCCACACAGCACGATGGAGGGTATCCTCAGTGTGAAGATGGGACTTTGTCTCCACAAGGACTGTGCGGAGGTCACTCCTACCAATACTGTCATGGACAGATGCATCTGCAGCAGGCAGATTAGTGAAGATGTGGTCAAGTATATTTTTCCCTCTTGTTGGTTCCCTCACCACCTGTTGCAGACCAGTCTAGCAGCTATGTCCTTTAGGATTTGGCCAGCTCGGTCAGTAGTGGTGCTACTGAGCCACGTTTGGTGATGGACATTGAAGTCCCCCACCCAGAGTACATTTTGTGCCCTTGCCACCCTCAGTGCTTCTTCCAAGTGGTGTTCAACATGAAGGAGTACTGATTCATCAGCTGATTGAGGGGGTGGGGGGGGAGGGGTGCGGTGGTGGTAGGTGGTAATTAGCAAGAGCTTTCCTTGCCTATGTTTGACCTGATGCCATGAGACTTCATGGGGTTGATGTTGAGGACTCCCAGGGCAACTCCCTCCTGACTGTATACCACTGTGCTGCCACCTCTGCTGAGTCTGTCCTACCGGTGGTACAGGACATACCTGGGGATGGTGATGGCAGTGTCTGGGACATTGTCTGTAAGGTATGATTTGGTGAGTGTGACTATGTCAGGCTGTTGCTTGACTAGTCCCAATTTTGCACAAGCCCCCAGACGTTAGTAAGGAGGACTTTGCAGGGTCGACATGGCTGGGTTTGCCATTGTCGTTTCTGGTGCCTAGGTCAATGCTGGGTGCTCCACCCGGTTTCATTCCTTATTGACTTTGTAGTGGTTATATACAACTGAGTGGCTTGCTACGTCATATCAGAGGGCATTTAAGAGTCAACCACATTGCTGTGGGTCGGGAGTCACATGTAGGCCAGATCAGGTAAGGTCAGCAGATTTTCTTCCCTAAAGGACAGGAGATCGATATTGTTCCTGCAGATGAAAAGATCACAGGAAGAAAGAAACATTGAAAACAAAAAGTTAACTATAAAATCATAGCCAATGGAATTATGTGCATTTGGTGAAGAGCTTGCTGATAGCTAAGATATCAGGTGGAACATTTCTCTGCACTGAACAGAGTCGGTTGTGGATGACTTATGTGTCAGCAGGAAGCACCTACAATAAAAGAGTATTTTGCAAAATGACTGGACTTTTTGTTGTGCAGCATGTACCATGCTGATGTTTTGATCGTGCATGTTTTAATAGTTGTTGTTTGGTGGCTTTGATATTTTATGGTATTTTTAAGTGTTTCTATAGTATACTCATCTTATAATTTGACCTTTGTTCATACAGAAAAGCTTCATTGAATTAACTTGAAAAAGAATATTAGTGGATTTGGGGACTGATCAGGAGGTGAGATTAGCCTAAGGTGTTTCATCTGGAATCTGGCAGTAGTGCAGAGTTGTTGAGCCAAATGTCCAGTTTCTGTGTTGCAACATTTATGATTGGATGATGCCTTAAATCGTTCCATGAGTACATTTATATTAAAAGTATCTACAGAAAACTTTGGGGAAAGAATTGCTAATTAGATTCTATCTGCCGAGCTCTTTTCTTCCTAGTTGATACATTTTTATGTGGTTTTCAAGTCAAAATTATTTGAAGAGATTACAATCATTGCTAACCTACTTCTTTTCGAGAGTGGAGTCTAACTTGCTTATTTTCACTTGTGCTAAGAAATGTGTCAACTGGTGTCTTATGGGTTGGTGTACAGAAGAGAGATTAGTTTGTATTAAAGTGACCAGAATTTAATGAGATCTGATCATGCCATCCTGTTGTAGTGCAAGCCGGATCACAATTCACTGCACGCATTTTGGGCAAGTGCTGCAGAGAGTTTATCTTGCATCATTTCAGCTCATTTTAATGTTTAGCAGGGGCTCCCTAAGCAGATCAGCTTGTGTGTATGAAGAATACAGGGTTGGATTTTATGATGCGCAGGCAGCAGAGGAGTCCAAAAGTGCATAGGACATCTGGAAGTATGTGTAGCATGTCTGTCAGTGACTTTTTAACCTAGCTACAGCCTTACCACAGTATTTCCAGGTTTCCCAATCATTTAGAGTGAGTGGATGTGACAACAACCTGCATGAGGTGATTTCAACGCCAGTATTTAAAAGGAAACTCCTAACATGAAATATAATGGGAAAAAAAGCAAAATATTGCAGATGCTGGAAATCTGAAATAAAAATAAAAAGTGCTGGAAATACTCCAGGTCTGGCAGCATCCCTGGAGAGAGAAGCAGAGTTAACATTTCAAGGTCAGCTCTGATGAAAGAGCACAGACCTGAAGCGTTAACTCTGTTTCTCTCGCCAGAGATGCTGCCAGACCTGCTAAATATTTCTGGAATTTTCTGTTTTTATATTATATATGAAATTGAATGGATTTGGGAGTTGGGAGCAGAACAGAAGAACTTGACAGAATGAAGTCCAGACGTTCAAAGCCTGCACCTCATGTTAGTGAAGGACCCACAGGAAGATACTCTTCCCTGCTGATGGGAGAAAGAAGCCTGCCAGTGAAACAAAGAAGCTGGAAGTTGCCCATGATGTCAGCAGCAGCAGTGTGGTTCCACACTTATGAAATCAATAGCAAAAGCAGTTTAATAACATAAGCAGGGCAGGAAAGATGTGCATACTGGCACATTCATCTACATCCTGATGTCGGTATAACCCCAAGCCCCTCACTCTGCCTTTTCAAACCTACTCCAGCACATCCCTCCTCACACCGACTTACCTTGCAGGTACATCTATCCCATCTGTCCAGCTACCAATGACACTCATCTTTATGAATGTCATGCCTCTCCCTCATAGTCACCCTCAACAAATGCTCTCCATTGATCCGTTCAACACTCTCACTCTCATTCTTTTTGTGCAAGGAGGGAAGGAAGAGATCTATGAGTGAAAGTAGAGCACAGATCTTAAGGGAGAGGCAGAGAAGTGGAGGTAACCCTCCAGCCTTTTCTCAACGGATAGCTGCAGAATAGGTGGGCTGGACATCAGTGGAATCTCGGCTTGACCGTCAGAGATGGAGAGATGGGGCATCCCAGCTACCTAGTGACAGAATTAAATATCAGTCGGCCACATGGCATACAACACTCACTCATGTTGACTTGATGTCAGCAGCGAGTATAATATTATATGCATGATGATCAGTTAAAACATTCTTACCTTGACAGTTCTAATTCATGTCTTTAATCTCCCATAGGAGGTGTACGGGAGGATGATGATGATTCTTCAGAGGTCATTCACCTTGAATGTGCATCATCACAGGGTTCATGCAGACTGTGCACCAGCACAGATACTCACACTTCAGTGGGGTTGGTAAGGCAGATAGTTGGGTTTTCACCTGATAACGCACATTTCACAAATGAACCACAGCAAATGGCAAAGATAGACAGCAGTGGAGAGTCCATGTCAGAAACCGTAGGCTGCTCCAAGTTCTGCTCAGCTGGATGCTGATGCTGCACCTCGGGAGCCTTTGACAAACAGTGTTTTTCTGGAGCAGCAGCAAAGAATGTGAAATGTACTGGCAGGAGCTCGAGTAGCATTGTGCGCACTTGGAGAGAGGTTGGAAGAGTCCATCTCAAGCATGAGTGGCATAATGTTGCAGGCTTTTGCAATGATGTCTTTGTTCAGAAAAAGAGTGACCACCTACATACAGCATCTAACGCAGCAATCAAATGAATGCATGCAGGCCCTCATCAGTGGCTTGCAAACTATGGGGTCTGCAAGAGCGGGCTGAGAGACAGGGTGGGGCTGGAAAATGGCAAGGGAGGGCAGGGGCATGCACGTCGCCTCCCTGTCACCATGGCCTTTTGCCAGCGGCAGGGAAGGTGGAGGACAGCCCTCCTGCTCAGAGGCCAATTGTGCCACTTAATTAAGCAATTAAGGGCCTCTTCCTGCATCTGGCTGGGGAGACTGCCTGCTGAATCCTGGCAACCTCCCTGCAGGCTCCGGGGGAGGCCCTCCTATGTGGGCACTCTGTGGCAATGGCCACTCCCGCATCATCACCTCTCCACTGCCCTCACTAACCAACACCCACCCTGCCATTACCAAGGCCTGTCTGATTGGCCCCGGTGACCCCCGACATCATTTACCTTGCTGCGAGACTGTGTCCATTGAGGAGTCTTGCACACACCTGTATAAAGATCTTCTTGTGGCTGCACACTAGCTGCACAGTGATGGAGTGGAAGCCCTTGCAGTTGATGATGCCTTGCACCTGTCAGAAACCAGCCAGAGCCTCAAACCTCAGCTTCCCCTTATTCTGACTGGCATCATCAGTGGCAGAGTTGACATAATTGCCAGCCCTGGCAAACAAGCTATCGGTTATCTGTCATGTGCATTTATGGGCTGCCTAGAGAACCTGCAAATGTCTCCTGCAGAGTCCTGGAAGGATACTGAGCCAAAGAGGTTGAGGGCTGTGGTGGCTTTGACAGCCACAGGTAAAGTAAAGCAAAGCCACCTGGACCACTTGGAAGCAGGCCTTGTTCCAGCAGGCTGCAAAAATCCGATGTGAGATCCGACGAAAACACTTGTTTTCTGACTTGTTGAGACACCTTATCCACTGCCTGTAGACCCTGTGTGGCAGGAATGGCCCCCTGCAAGCTGCACCTTTCTGCTGATATCCTCTCTCTCATGGAGCTTCAGGTGTGTGAGGAACAGGCTGTTGCTCCTCCTGCTGGTCATCTTGGTCCTCATCTGAGGTCCAAAGTAAAACTGCATAAGCAGCATCCATGCTATTCTGATACATCAGAGCTCCAAAGTGGAGATCAGACGTACAAACCACCAAAGTTGTCAAAATAACATGCACAGTGGTTAAGTAACCTCTCAACAAATACTGTGAACAAGTCCTTCACACAAGCAGACAAGAAAGCAGCTGTGAGATTTCAGTACTTCCCATTATATTTCCCTGTCATGTCTTTAGCCCTGTCAATTGCAACTGTGTTCTCACCTTACTTTCACTGGCAGGTTTCCAGGAAACCCATGGACCCAGTAATATTGCAAAAGCCATGTTAATATTGCCGCAATTGAGTGATTAACACACTGAAATTGACAACCCGTCTCTTCCAATGGAGTTGTGTACAGGCAGCCTAAGGCGCTGCAGTTAAATGTGGAAATCAGTGGGTTGGAGCTGACTTCTTGACACGCTGCCAATTTCCCTGGTTTTAACCCACCACCAGCTCCCATGCCCACACATTCCTGTATGTGAAAATTCAGCCCACAGGGTAGGTAGGAATTGGATAACCAGAAAGTCACTGGCTTTTAAAAGGCTACTGTTCATAAATAAAAAACAGAGCCAAATTGAAAGTGTTGCTAATAGTGCAGGCTGGCAGCAAGAAGGGACAGGGGCAGGAGCAGGTTTGCATCTTTTTCGGATGCTGCTCTGGGAGTCTCCACAGGGTGCTGTAAAAGAATCTATTTGAAGTCGAGGGGCACCTTTCAATCAGGAGTACTGTTTGAAATGACTTGTGGGGGTGGCCAAGTTAGTCACTGCAATCTCCCACATTTTCTGGACTCATGAATTTTGGCAAGGTAAGACCACATGCTCACTATTGACTTGCAGTTTTTACTTGGGGAGGACAGCAAATCTGACATCTGCTAAGGGGGTCCTGAAATTTGGGTCTGAACCTAGTTAAGCCAATATTCCATCTGTTCATACTGCACAAATTCTGATATGGAGGTATAGGCAGATTATCTGCCCACTTTTTATGTCATATGAAGGTATCAGAGGAGTTCCTGAGTTTCCCTAAGAAATCTGCACCCTTGCACTTTGCATCTTGAAAGGTCTCAATGCATCTCATGCCAGCTAAGAGCCCCATTCAAGCCTTTTGAAAGGCCATCAACCTTTCTCTTGTCTGGAGGCTAAATGGCTCTTTTTGGAATGAGCGATTCAAAAAAGTTTCGATTTCCTTTTTGGGCCTCAGGGAATCTCAAGTACAGCAACTGCTAGCCATATAAGGGCAGGCGCTGTTGATGTACCGGCACAGGAATGTATTTTGCTCCCTTGGTAACATTACACATCAATAACTGGTTTCTGTTAACTAAATTTTTAACTAGAAACAATTTAGTTTGAATAAGGGGAAATACATAAAAACTGAAGGGATCTAAGTCTATTTAGTTCAAATTTTGTTTGACTAGGTTTACATCTGCAAATTCCTTTTCTTCTTGTCGATCATTACAGGAAGTAATTGAACATGAGGCAGTTTCAATTAATTCTGAAGGATACATTTTTACCTTTCATTGTGTAGCTTGGACTTCAAAGAAAAGAGGCATATAGGCAGACATGTGCCCCGTCTCCTATTTCATGGCATTGCTAAATAAGTACAAAGCATAAGCCATTGTCTTCAATTCCCATCACAAACTCTGCTCCCTTGCAACCGACTCCATCCATCTTTCCGGTAACTGCCTGAGCTAATGTCCACAGGGGTTGGTCCTGCTACTTAATCCATGGGCGCCTGTTTTTAGGTACCCAAGATGCTTAAATTAGGTGTTTGGCCCTTTGAATATGTAAATGAGAGGCCTAACAACTGTTAAGAACTCTTTTTAGAATTTTTTGCTTCGACAGGCAGGGCAGACATCAGGACCTGACCCCATTTGACTTTTTTTATAAATAAATATGAATATTTGAAAAATCACTGGCTAGAAAAATTAACGAATTACCCGAGACAGATCTGGGGAAGGGGTTGGCACTTCAATTAAATTAAGAAACTAAAATGTAAAGCTATGGCTTATATAGTGCCAGACTGGACACTGCCGAGGTTAAAAACAGTAGGGGAAAAAATGAAATAAAGAAAGAAATAATGACTATGTGATGCCAGATTTTGGTTTTAAAAGTTTGTATGTTGCAGAAGGAAGGAATAATTGAGGGAGGTAAGAAGATCCACACTTAGGAGGTCCTAGGGAAAAATAAATTTAAGTTTGGAACAGTGCGATGGGTTTTGATTTTGATAACGTAAGGCTACAAAGACGATAAACTGTATGTCCTGTAACAAATTAACAGCTTAGGGGGAACAATGAAGGGAAGTTTGACAGGTTGTAATATTAAATCGTTGCAGTTAAAACAAAGCAAACAATAGTTTTCTGAAGTTACCTGCTAATGATTGGTACAGTTAAGAGAAACTTGTAATAGGATTCATAAATTATGTCAGATAATTTTATTGAAAGGTGATTTTGTTTTCTTAAGAGCCATTAAATTATCTTGTTTCAGGAGCAGCTCAGCAGGAGCTATACATCGATCTTTCATCTTAACTGCCCACGTTAGTAAGGTCACATTGTTTGACAGAACTTTACCTCCCTGAGCTCCACCGTTACCATGTAAAAAACATTGCTGCTGATGGCTTTGTGTGCCTAGGAGTATATAGCTGATTAACAAAATGGCAGGTGTAAGGTATTCAACATACCTTCCAGTAGATGATTATTCTTCTATGTTTGTTTGGATCAACTGGCTCACATAAACTCCACGCATCTAAAACTCCTGCAGGCTCTGCAAAAGTTCATAAGGGGAGAAAAAGGATTTTTTGCTAGTGTTTAACAGTAACATAATTTATTGATAACCATATGAAGTATTTGAAATATGACCCTTCTAATATTTTTCACTACCACAGTGCACACTGTTCTCAGATTGGTTTTGATTGACCATTCAATGCATATTGTTTCATATAGCCTTTGGCAGGTTAACCAGGCAGTAAATCTGATTGCATGAACTTACATTGTATTTACCCTAACCAATACCTGTAAGTGCAGACTTAAGGAGTTGGGCACAATTCTTCCCTGAATGTAACATTGAGAGTAAAATGCACCCAATGAGTGGATTTGAAGATCCTGACCCACAGCCTCTCATTTGCTGATTGCAAACTTTGAGTGGGAATAAGTCAAGAGTTCAAAGAGGGCTCCTTTTTTTCCCTTTCTTTATGTTGTGGTTGTGCTGCTTTAAGGATACCCGATCTTGCACAACTATCCAAAAGATTCCTGCACACACAGTGCATCTGTCAAAGCTGTAGCAGGCAGGAGGAACAAGTGGCACAGAGGGGACAGTAGAGGAAGGAGAGCACCACAGGAAAACTTTGGGATAAGGGGGTTGAATGGTTTGGAAAGTAGCAGGAGGAACTGAGGACTCAGCTTTTAGGTCCTGAAGAAAAGAGCCACTCAAATACCTCATCTAGGCACATAGAAAGAGATGGCCTTAACAGTGAATGTCACCTCATCTGCATTAACAAATTCCTCCTCTGGTAATTGGAAGTAGTGTGTACAATTTTAAATTTGCTGCTGCTCTCCTCTTCCCTCCCAACACACACACATACATACACATATCTTCCAGCAGAAATATGTGCGTGCAATACACATTTAATATACTTGGTGTAGCTGAGTATATAACAGTTTATTTTAAAGTGTCTCACTATTAAAATACATGTCAGAATTGCACTCACCTGCCTCAGGTGTTTTGTTTATAAATGACCTGCTCCAGTCACTCCAGTAGTTGTTGCTCTTTCCAAGGCAGCAGCGGATCTGAAACTCGTATTCCTTGAATGGCTCCCAGTTGTAAAAATGGCCTGAATTTCCATTGATGCTAAATGCATTTTTAGCAACCTAAAATTGGTAACAGAAATTTCTCTCATATCAACTTTTGCTTCTCTTTTCCTCTCAAGTTTACTTTAAAAAAAACTTTCAACCAGACTGCAGCATTTGCAACACAATACAGCATCACAGCAACAGTGCCTTCATATTGTTATCACAGTACTAAACATCCACATTATTCAATTATCTGAATCTTTGTATGTATTCAAAAAAGCAACATGAAGAAATTATTGGAACAAAATTTTACTAATTCTTTCTAAACAAGAAATGCATAGTGACATGTATCTGTGTCAAAAAGGTAATTAATGTGTTTTAATGATATTAAAATTGTCCCAAGAAAAGCCCGCAACAGGAGTTTATACCACAAGTATCACATCTCTCCCAGATTCAAATGAGGATGAAAAAAATTGCATATTAGAATTAGAATTAGAATTAGAACATTACAGCGCAGCACAGGCCCTTCGGCCCTCGATGTTGCGCCGACCTGTGAAACCATCTGACCTACACTATTCCATTTTCATCCATATGTCTATCCAATGACCACTTAAATGCCCTTAAAGTTGGCGAGTCTACTACTGCTGCAGGCAGGGCGTTCCACGCCCCTACTACTCTCTGAGTAAAGAAACTACCTCCGACATCTGTCCTATATCTATCACCCCTCAACTTAAAGCTATGTCCCCTCGTGTTTGCCATCACCATCCGAGGAAAAAGACTCTCACTATCCACCCTATCTAACCCTCTGATTATCTTATATGTCTCTATTAAGTCACCTCTTCTCCTCCTTCTCTCTAACGAAAACAACCTCAAGTCCCTCAGCCTTTCCTCGTAAGACCTTCCCTCCATACCAGGCAACATCCTGGTAAATCTCCTCTGCACCCTTTCCATAGCTTCCACATCCTTCCTATAATGCGGTGACCAGAACTGCACGCAATACTCCAGGTGCAGTCTCACCAGAGTTTTGTACAGCTGCAGCATGACCTCGTGGCTCCGAAACTCGATCCCCCTACTAATAAAAGCTAACACACCATATGCCTTCTTAACAGCCCTATTAACCTGGGTAGCAACCTTCAGGGATTTATGCACCTGGACACCAAGATCTCTCTGTTCATCTACACTACCAAGAATCTTCCCATTAGCCCAGTACTCTGCATTCCTGTTACTCCTTCCAAAGTGAATCACCTCGCACTTTTCCGCATTAAACTCCATTTGCCATCTCAGCCCAGCTCTGCAGCCTATCTATGTCCCTCTGTACCCTACAACATCCTTCGGCACTATCCACAACTCCACCGACCTTAGTGTTATCTGCAAATTTACTAACCCACCCTTCTACACCCTCTTCCAGGTCATTTATAAAAATGACAAACAGCAGTGGCCCCAAAACAGATCCTTGCGGTACACCACTAGTAACTAAACTCCAGGATGAACATTTGCCATCAACCACCACCCCTCTGTCTTCTTTCAGCTAGCCAATTTCTGATCCAAAGCTCTAAATCACCTTCAACCCCATACTTCCGTATTTTCTGCAATAGCCTACCGTGGGGAACCTTATCAAACACCTTACTGAAATCCATATACACCACATCCACTGCTTTACCCTCATCCACCTGTTTGGTCACCTTCTCGAAAAACTCAATAAGGTTTGTGAGGCTCGACCTACCCGTCATAAAACCGTGCTGACTATCGCTAATGAACTTATTCTTTTCAAGATGATTATAAATCCTGTCTCTTATAACCTTTTCCAACATTTTACCCACAACCGAAGTAAGGCTCACAGGTCTATAATTACCAGGGCTGTCTCTACTCCCCTTCTTGAACAAGGGGACAACATTTGCTATCCTCCAGTCTTCTGGCACTATTCCTGTCGACAATGACGACATAAAGATCAAAGACATAAAGATCAAGGACAAAGGCTCTGCAATCTCCTCCCGAGCTTCCCAGAGAATCCTAGGGTAAATCCCATCTGGCCCAGGGGACTTATCTATTTTCGCACTTTCCAAAATTGCTAACACCTGCTCCTTGTGAACCTCAATCCCATCTAGCCTAGTAGCCTGAATCTCAGTATTCTCCTCGACAACATTTTCTTTCTCTACTGTAAATACTGACGCAAAATATTCATTTAACACTTCCCCTATCTCCTCTGATTCCACACACAACTTCCCACTACTATCCTTGATTGGCCCTAATCTAACTCTAGTAATTCTTTTATTCCTGATATACCTATAGAAAGCCTTAGGGTTTTCCCTGATCCTATCCGCCAATGACTTCTCGTGTCCTCTCCTTGCTCTTCTTAGCTCTCCCTTTAGATCCTTCCTGGCTAGCTTATTATTGCTACAACAGCACTCAGGTGGAATTACCATCACTTCTTACACTTTTAGGCACAACTTCTGCCAGAAGAGGAAAGTTGGAGCGATTTCAAATTTATAAGTGGAAAATTTAGCCAATTTATTTCTGACCTCAGAACACAACAGAAAAAGTTAGGGGTTGTCCTTTCAAATATGTGTATTTTTGATGCAGTGATAAATCTTAATTACTGTCAAACAGCCTCTCTGGCACGGAAAATTTACTTATAGAAGTGTGGAGTCTTATTACTTCAGATTTTAATTTATTGTTGGAGATTTAAAAAAAAATTATATTTTCTTTCTTTCTCTCTTTTATCTCTCTCTTGATCCCATATAACTTTCCCTCTTATTATTTCACTTTCTGTATACAATTTGGCATTGACTATTCTAACTTCTATTTCCTGGTTCGGTTTCCGCCTGTCTCAGTAGTCTTCAGTCTGTTTGGTTAAGGAGATACACAGTTGCTTGTCCTGTTTATTCCGGTCCCAGATCCCCTATAAAGGATTTTCAATTTCTAATAACCATAAGTTCCAATACAAATGCCTGCAGAAAGTCTGTGGGCAAGCATACAAACAGATAATACCAGGAGTTTGTTGCTGACAACTAAATCTGGGCCATTAGCTTTTTCCTGAATGGCTGGATTCCTACAAAAGCAAAGTGCCACTCATGCCATCTTTCTGCATCTAAAAGTCCCATTGGAACGTCCTAGCAACTTCATGAACGGGAAGGGATTTAATTGCAGAATGTTCAGGTAGTGATTGATGCTAGCCACCTTATTAAGAATATCAAGGAGTAACCGTAATTTTTTTTTTATTCTCAGGAAATCTAGCATACCTTCATTACTTAGCCACAGCGGTATGACAGTAGAGCTGATGGGAGACAAGGATTACTGGTTCAGTTGCGGCTGGTGACGCTCTTTTGGAAAGCCAGGGTAGAAGCCAAAAGTAAACCCATAATGCCTTGGGCACTACCAGAATCACTGTGGAACAGTCCATTAGGATTCTCAAATCCCAATTCCACTGCATGAATAGATCAAGGGGAAACTGACGGCATAGTTATCCAGAATTGTGGTGGCTTGCTCTATGCCCTTAAATTTGACCATTTGTCCTTCTAAACACAGAAGAAGAAAAGACTGTAACCACTTCCATGCTCCTGAAACATAGATTTGTTTCCCCCTGAAATCTTGATTGAGCCCCTCCAGCCAAGAGTAGCTGTTTCTGCTCGGAGGAGAGACTGCTGTTTCCTCATCATTTCCTCCCAGCTGCTCCGGCTCATTGGTACTGTATGATTCATTGAGTGATAGCCCTTCTTTCTTATTGTGCCCTTAACCCAAGTGAGTGTATCTGGGCTTGCTTCAGTAAGTAAAGCACTATGGCAGCGTGGGTGAATTGGGTGGGGAAGGGTCTTTCTGGAGATGCCAGGTTGCTGGTCAGATAGCTCCCTCTGTAAGTGTTGAGCACCTGTCAGGGATACAATGTATATTCATCATAGGAAGAAGATCTCTGATTGATAAATCAGAAATTGTGACTGACAGGAGACCTTCCAAGTTATCAGAATGTCTAGACTGCAAAAAAACTCACCGTTCCATAAACGCTCTACACCATTACCAATCTAAGTCTAGCAACCCTCTGCCAACTTCCCCATCTCCCCCAGTGTGTTGCAGAGGCTGCTCCTCACGTCTTAGGAGGGGCCTCAGTCCTTTGCTTCCAGTTGTATATATATTTCTCTTTTGCAAAGAACACAAATATTGAGACATGGAACGGATTAATTCCCAATGTTTTTCACCCAGGTGTCTGCTGATATTCTCCTGTAAAGATGCATTCAGGTGCAGGTAGTGCAGCAGTCTCTTCATTTTTCAGTCCAACATTGCAGGAAATATGATGCATATGAATTATGAAATGGTGGCAGAGAAAGTGTACCTGTGAGGGAAGTAGTGGGAGCTTCTTGTTCCTGCTCAGGGTCTCATTCATTTCTTCTTTTAAACTATATTGCCCTGAATGCTTTTGAGATCAGTCATGCTTCCAGCAGTATCTCAGCATCTGTAGGGGACCTCATGTAGTCCCTTTCCTTGGCCAGGCTGGTATGGTCATCAAGTCATTTTCGTTTCGTTTCGAGATACAGCACTTTAACAGGCCCTTCGGCCCACCGAGTCTGTGCCGACCATCAACAACCCATTTATACTCATCCTACACTAATCCCGTATTTCTATCACATCCCCACCTATCCCTATATATTTCCCTACCACCTACCTATGCTAGGGGCAATTTATGATGGCCAATTAACCTATCAACCTGCAAATCTTTGGCATGTGGGAGGAAACCGGAGCACCAGGAGGAAACCCACGCAGACACAGGGAGAACTTGCAAACTCCGCACAGGCAGTACCCAGAATCGAACCCGGGTCCCTGGAGCTGTGAGGCTGCGGTGCTAACCACTGCGCCAATGTGCCCCCCTTCTGTCATTGACTAGCTGTTAATAGGGAGATAGAGTTGGCACTGATTGCCAGTTCCCCCTGCTCCCCCAGCATGCCTGCACATCCTTTTTCGGAGACATAATTCCCTGGCCACCAAATAACATTTGTCTTTGGCCCTTAGTTTTGCCAGTATCATCGCCATCGCAGCTTCTGAGAATCTTGGTGCCTTGGTCACTGTAGGCCCATTAGATGATTCACCACTTTCTGCTATCACTTTGACATTCAAGTGTGGCTCTAACTCTCTCTCCCTCTTCAGAGTCACCTGCATCTGACTAGTTCAGCAGCAGCAGCCCTTTAACTTCTGCAACCTGCCCTGGTTTCTGTTTCTCTCAGCAGTGGAGATGCAATCAGGAGTGGGATTCTCACTGTAATCCTGCCTTGCAGTCTCCCTACCCAAAGAAAATGCGATCAGATGCCTGCAGAATCACAGGGATGGGTGAAAGTCCTGCTGTCATTCACTGAAGATCTAAGGAAAATCCAAACCTATTACCAAATTTTCAAAAACAAAATATAATGGACACTGAGAGCCTCCTGTGGCCTGTATTTTGTATTTTAATAAAGCCTGCAGCAACATACTTTTTTAAAAATGACAAGAAGATATGGTAGGAATGTTTAAAAGCAGCAAAAAAAGGCAAGACCTTTGCTGGAGGAGGAGAGGTTGGTTATAGACATGTTATTAATCCCCACTGCAGTCACCTAATGCACACTTTATAAAACAGCATTCTGCAGCAAATCTGGAACCTACCAGAGTCCAGCTGATACCGGGATCCGATGTTATTCTATATCTTATTTCAAACTGACATTGTGCACTTGTTGTATTTCTCCAGTGAATAATGATCTTGGCAACTGAATTGCTTATAAATTCAACTTTCGTGATGTTTGGAGAGTCAGGCTTAACTATTTAAAAAAAAATGTTACAAACTGGCATTAGAATTAGAATAATTTTTCTCCCAATTTCCCCTCCTCCTAAAAGATGATCACTGGGAATTTCCTTTAGGGCTCTGTTGCTCGGTTATCATAACTTCAGGGGAGAATCAGAAACCTGTCTATGCGGCATATCTAGCTTTTTTTGTCAATCTTCTGTTGAAGTTATGTTAGTCAATTGGGAAGTAGCCCTGAGGAAATTCACAGTGGGTGGTGGTGGATATAGTTCTACAGTTGCCTGCAGCTCATCACTTTCATGCCTAAGTGGTTTTACTTCATGACTGGACAGTTAGGCCCTAAAAATTATTAGGCCAGAGATCTCAGCACTTACTGCAAGATTATGCCACAGGTGACCTTCGCCACTGACCCAGTCAAAGTCTGCAGGATCAGAGGGAGGGCCCTTAATTTGGGGACAATTAGCAGATGCCCATAGCTCCTGGGGCACAACCTTGAAAATTTTGATAAAGTGTCATTGAGTTATTGGAGCTCCAGATTGATGTTACTGCAAGGAGACCACAGAAAAAAGTTGTTTTTTAAAAATATAACTTGTCTCCTGTTCAGGGGGACAGGGTTTAATCACAGTTCCCGAGGTGAGCCCAAGGACTGCCACAGTGTTGGCCGGTATGTCTAGTTTTATTAGGTGTTCCCATGCCAATTCCCGATGAACAGAATCATCACCTGACCTCCCCTTTCCCATGTTGATAGCCATATTTGGCATGCGTAGAGGCTACGTTGCCAATGGCCCATCATGGATTCCATAATGCTAGGCCAGGATCACATGTTTATGGGTCCCAACGTGATATCTATCCCTTCTGTTGTACTGCCACCAGTCATAGCAGGAGTATGCCAGAAGGACTGCAGACTTTCAGCCCCTTGGTCTCCTCAATGTTGGGGTTAAATACACCTGAATCCAAACTTGTTTACACCCTAACATCCACAAAAATGCATTTTCCAGTGGAATTATCAGAACATAGACTCATGAGTAAATGTTGGGCTTTCCTAATCTGTTTTAACTAGGTTAGATGTTTGTTTAATGAGCCATCAGAGGAGTCTGAGCTCTGAACCAAAAAGGTCAAGTGCAATCGTGACTTCTAGAAATTGTAATACTGTACCTATATCATGGATCGCAAAAGTTAGACCCTTGGATGTTGCATTTCCAAGTGCGTTCTGAGCTTGTACCCAAACTTTGTATAAAGAGGTCTTTTCAAGATGATCTCCAGGGATAATGATTTTGCTAGTTCCAGGTTTTGTAGGAAATATTTGTTCTTTACCTGTTTCTTTACTGTAAGGACAAGATAACACAGATCTCATAATACACTGCAGCAATGGGAGAAAGAAAAACACTTTTGTTACAAACACAAACTAAAGGGAACAAGTTTTTTCCCAATGAATGTAAAAATAAAATAGTCCTATACCATAAATCTCATATTTCTTCCAGTTCTGAATCATGAGGTCCGTATCATAGAGGGCGATTTATAGCTTAGATTGGGGCGGGTGACGAAAGGGATATCTGCTAGGCCCATCCAATAACACCAGCAAAAGGCCCAATCCATTTTCATGGTTGGGCTTTATCTTAATATTTAAGCTTAGCTGCCAATGCTTAAAGAAAGAAAGACTTGCATTTAAATAGCACCATCAGGATGTACCAAAATGCTTTACAACCAATCAAGTACTTTTGAAGCATAAGAAAAATACTGTGGATACTGGAAATCTGAAATAAAAAGAGAAAATGCCAGAAATACTCAGCAGGTTTGGCAGCATCTGTGCGAGAGAAACAGAGTTAATGTTTCTGGTTAATGATCTTTCATCAGAACCAGAATAACTTAGAAGTGAAATAGATTTTGAGCAAGTGAAAGGGGAGAGGGCAGGAAATAGAATAAAAGGGAAAGTCTGTGATAGGGTGGAAGACAGGAGAATTAAATGACAAAAATGTTCATGGTGAAAGGCCAAAGGGAGTGGTAATGGGATGAGTAAAGAAACTAAACTTGTTTCTAGAGGAAGTGTGAATGCCAGAATGATGAACATCCACTGTTCAAAAGTAAAAAAAAAGAGACAAACAAGAGAGAAGAAAATCAAACTAGCAAAGGAAAAGAAAACAAAATGGGACCAGAGCTTATGAACTAAAATTGTTGAACTCAATGTTGAGTCTGGAAAGCTGTAAAGTGCTTCATCGAAATACTGGAAAAAGAGGTGAGGGAGGGGGCCTGAGTAGGACTGGAACAAAGAATGTTCCACATATCCCACAAAAAGGCAGGCATAGTTTGGAACTATGTGGGTTCCCATAGCAACACCTTTTATTTGGAGGAAGTGAGTGGAGTTAAAGGAGAGGCTGTTCAATATGAGAACAAGTTCAGCCAGGCAAAGGAAGGTATTGGTGGATGGGGACTGGTTGAGCCTCTGTTCAATGAAGAAGCAGGGCATTCTCTGACCATCCTGGTGGGGAATGGAGGTGTAGAGGGATTGGATGTCCGTCCATGGTAACAGGGAAATGGTTAGGCCAGGAAACTGGAAACTGTTAAAATAATGGGAAGAAGTGTAGGTGGGAAGAAACCAGCCAAGGAAAAAAAAATAGAGTTGAGATAGGAAGAAATCAGTTCAGTGGGGCAGGAACAGGCTGAAACATGGGTCCACCAGGGTAGTCCTATTTGTGGCTTTTGGGAAGGAGGTAGAAGCGGGTTGTTCAGTGTTGGTGGACTATGAGGTTGGAGGTCATGGAGGGAAAACCTCCAGAGGAGATGAGGTCAGTGACAGTCTTGGCAATAGTGGCTTGATGTTCAGTGTTGGGTCATGGTCCAGGGGCAGTAGAAGGAATTGCCAGAGAGTTGACGTTCATCCTCTGCTAGGTAGAGGTTAGTAGGCCAAACAACAACAGCACCACCATTGTCAGCAGGTTTACTGCTAAAGTTGGACCTAAGAGAACGGAGTGCTGCAAGTTCAAAGGGAGATAGGTTAAAGTGAGTGAGGGTAGTGGAGAAATTGAGAAGGCCTATGTCATGCCAGTAGTTCTCAATGAAAGGTCTAGAGAAGATAAGAGACCATAGTGGAGGTGTCCAAGTGGAGGAAGGATTCTGAAGATGGTAAAAGGGTCCTCTGTGCAGGGTAGGAAGAAGACTCCTGGCCAACGAAATGAGCATGGAGGTGAAGGAATCTGAAGAAAAGCTCAACATCGTGCTGAGCTCGTTATTCATTGAGGTGGGGATGTAAGGGAATGAAATTGAGGCCTTTGCTAAGGACAGATCGTTCAGACAGAGAAGGAAGGTCGGACGGTACCATAAGTCCACAGCAAGGGATGAAATTGGAGGAAGGGTTGGGGTCAGAGGGAAGTCATAGTCAGAGTCATAGTGAAGGGTAAGAAGGTTCCAGAGAGGTGTTGGTGCTCATGAGCTTTAAAGCTTGTGATCCTTCACACCTGAAAGGAAGATAAAAAAGCGCGGACAAGACGAAGGATGAAATGAAACTGCGGACCAGAACAGCTTTGGGATAGAGTGAGTTGGTACTGCTGAAAAGAAAGGTCGAGTGCATGCATGTCTATTTCCCGAGGAACTTTTTTTTAAGGCAACAGACATCTGATCCAACAGGGAGTCTTTTTCCTAGATCCAAACCCCAGTTAGAACCAGAGCCTGTCCATATGAGACACCATAGCACAATCTAGCAACTTAAAGGCTAGCACTGAATGAGGGATCTCCAAATTGAATTTCCTCAATCCTCTATACAGTCTGTTAAAGTCAATGATATATTCCTCCATTGAATAACCATCTGTTTTCTGAAATCTTCTCTCCCCTGCTTCTCATGCCTTTTCTGCAACCTCCCTTTTGCTTTGACTTGCACATACAAAACTTGCTACTGCACGCATAGCTACTTCTCCCTCTTAGCCAGATTTGTTACTTCGTGCTCTCACCATGCAAACTATTCTGAACTGTTTCACATATCTTCAGAACCCTTCAACAGTGCACAGACTAACCTTCACAGAAATTTGGAGTCATAAGGCTTTCATTTGTGTGGCCATTTCTGCACTGTTCAATTTAGGTGACATTTATTTCTAGTTTAACTTCCACTTGTACTAGTCAAGCCTGACTACTACTTCCTGCCAGGTATGCTGAATTCTTGTCCTTTAAAGGTAAATGCCCTGGAATTCCAAACAGGGAAACTCCTCATGCCTGTGTTTCCACTTCTCAAACTATGCAACAGGAAGCTCAGGTAATGCACTGCACCATCATTTGCCCACATCCTCCATTTCCTGCCTCAATACTCATTTTGGTTGCCACTGGTTTATGATGGCCACTTTGTTTTTTATCCCCTACAGCCCACTTGCGATGGTTGAAAGAACAAGTTTTAGATATTTAGAACTTTGAAAAGGCTGAAATATGTTGCTTCCAAATATGTGAGTCAATCTGCATACAAAATACCCACATATGCACTTTTTAAGCAAGGCTGAGAACAACAATCAAAAGCACCAAAGATAAGCAGTAAATCTGGAACTGTGCATAGTGTTTCCCTATGGGTGGTGGTGGGGGGTGTGCGGGGAATGGTGCAAAGGACCTTGCTCTCCTGCACTATAATTGTTCGCGGGAATGAATCTGAAAGAAATACTCGACACTCGGGTCTGTTCCAAACGTCAAACAGTTTATTGGGTTATGCCGGCGGGGAGTAGGTTACTGGGCAATCCAGATTCCTCTCCACTGAACAAAGGAAAATCATCAATACTTATACATTTTCGAACAGTTACGCGGCTGGACATGGTCCAATCATAATGATTATAGATTATATACATTGATTATTAGAACCAATGAACAGTGGTTACTAGGCATGGAGGGGCTGCATGACCAGCTCATGGGTAGATAGGGGGTTACTCACAATGTTTTCCAGACCCCCTTATCTATCATCCTTGGGCCTGATGTACACATACCATCTTATCTTAACCTTGTTACAGACTGGTATCTTTGTCAACATTCCACAAGGACATCTGCTTTCCATTGAATGAGCCTTTGTTTGAATTTGTGTGAATCAGCTCCTGTGTGGAATGTGGTCAAGTTAGCTAAGTCCCATGGTGCCTTCCGAGCCCTTCATTGCTAGCTAAGATTATATGTTATTGGTTATTCATATTGTTGCAGGTGCCTCTGCGCTGGGAATACCCAACAACAATAATGTACTATCAGAAATGAAATAGAATGTTCTAATACATTTAAATACTTTTTTATTTACAACAAATTTGTTTTTAATCTATAATCGGAAACATTTATGCTGTATTCAATGAGCCAATTAGACTATCATTCACCATCACAGCACACACTGCCTCACTGATAATCTTCTTAGTGCCAGTCATAGCTGCAGCTTCCTTTTGGTGCTGCTGCTTCATTCCAGGAGTAGACTCTGTGCTGTGAGCAGGAATCCCCAATCAATTGTAAGACCAAGAGCTCCCACATGCAGGCTGCAACACAATGTCATCTCCTGGAATAAAGCTGTAATATCAGATTGGACTTGCAGCCAGAATTGGCAGTGAGATTGTCAAGGAGCCCAGTGGTGGCAATTTTTCAGACAGATCTCATAAGGCAACAAATCAGTCTTTGGATTGTGATACTGCTGATTTGGGATTAAAAAGTAGATAGATTAGTGTGCTGTGATTAGTTTCCAGCAGCACTGTGATCATGTGAAGTGCTTGTATATGCCATGTTTGTGTGACTATTGTTACGACCAGGTGAGCAATGTCTAGGGGTCTTTTGCTGTCTTTACCTGGTCTTATTGTAACAGGGTTTAATTTTAAACACACTATGTTTTGAGCTCCCCTTTTTGTGAATCCTTGCTCACAGTTTCTAATTATAAGGCAAAGAAATGAGCACACACAGGCTTTCTTTGGTTTAAAGCAGAAAGAGGAAATTTATTAAAATCTTAAACTTAACTCTAATACGGTACACACCTACAGATATATGACGCGCTCATGCTAGCATGCACACGTGATATAAATATGCAGATAGGAATAGAAAAGAAAAGATTAGAACAGTTTGAGGCAATATCTTGTTACTGTTTCTCGAGCTTGCTGTAGTCCTTGATTGAAGATATGAATTTGCGGTTCTTCAGGGCCCAGCATTAGTCTTAAACCTTGTTCATGTAGGAAATCTTTCTCTCTTTTAGTTTCACATGTTTTCACAAGATTCAGTTCCATGGGAAGAGATGAAGCAGGCAGACAGGAGAGGAGATGTTCTCAGTCCCAGGAGAAGGTCTTTACTCCATGAGCACACAGCTTTGTCTGTCCTCAAAAACCTTTGTTGGGAGGTCAAAGTCAAAAAAACTCCCAAGTTGCTCAGAAGGTTAGTCATGTGACTAGCTCCTTATATGGAACAGTCTCCTCAACTTCCTTGGTTGGAAGTTCAAATTCAAAAACTCCAGCCAGCCAGCCATGTGTCCAAAACTGGTCTGACCACTTCTGTGTATTGGAGAAGCAACTGCTAGACCCCTATTGTTTCAACATTGCCTCTTATCATGGAAATGTCTTTGCAATTTTAAGTTTTAATGTTCATTTGGCGAAATAATGTGTGCCTCAGTCTTGTCAGGTGGGGTTTTCCTGACACTATTCTAAGTTTCTATTTACCACTGTGTCCTGTTGGTGTCTTTGTAGGATCTCCTCACATTCCAGAGCTGGTTCCTTACCTGACAAAAGCATAGGAGAAGTAGTACAGCTAACACCCATAACTGTACTTAAGACCACTCACCAGATCAGATACATCCATGCTGGAAGGTTTAGACAGACAGCAGGAGGGTAGCACAAGCAGCAACACAAAAAAAAATAAAGGTGCCAACCTGGTGAAACGATAACACAGGACAACATGCATGCAAAATGGCAGAAGCAGCATGCTTTAGGCAGCTAAGTGATCCCACAACCAATGGATCAGATCAAAGCTTTGCAGTCCTGTTACATCCAATCGTGAATGGTCATAGAGTCATAGAGAGATACAGCACTGAAACAGGCCCTTCGGCCCACCGAGTCTGTGCCGACCATCAACCACCCATTTATGCTAATCCTATATTAATCCCATATTCCCTACCACATCCCCACCTTCCTTCAATTCTCCTACCACCTACCTACACTAGGGGCAATTTACAATGGCCAATTTACCTATCAACCTGCACGTCTTTGGCTGTGGGAGGAAACCGGAGCACCTAGCAGAAACCCACATGGTCACAGGGAGAACTTGCAAACTCCACACAGGCAGTACCCAGAACCAAACCTGGGTTGCTGGAGCTGTGAGGCTGTGGCGCTAACCACTGCTCCACTGTGCCAGAGTTAGACAATGAATCAACTAACATGAAGAGCAGTTGCCATGAACATCACCATCCGCAATGATGACAAAGCCTCGCATGTGCGTGCAAAAGACGGGACTGAAGTGTTTGCAACCATCTTCAACCAAAACTGCCAAGTGAAGGATCCATCCCAGCCTACTCCTGAGGTCTCCACCATTACAGAAGCCAGTCTTCAGCCAATTTGATTCGCTCCATATGACATCAAGAAATGTTGAGCGCACAGGATACAAAAAAGATTATTGGCCCTGACAACATCCTGGCTGTAGTATTGAAGACTTGTGCTGAAGAACTAGCTGCGTCTCTGGCCAAGATATTCCAGTACAGTTACAACACTGGCAACTACCAGACAAAGTGGAAAATTGCCTAGGTATGTCCTGTACACAAAAAACTGGACAAATCCAACTCAGCAAATTACGCCTCATCAGTCTCAATCAGCAGCAAAGTGATAGAAGATGTCATCATAGGTACTATCAAGTGCCACTTAAACAGCAACAACCTGCTCACTGATGCTCAGTTTGGGTTCCAACAGTGCCACTCAGCTCCAGACCTCATAACAGCCTTGGTCCAAAGATGGACAAACATGAATTCCAGCAGTGAAGTGAGAATGACTGCCCTTGAAATCAAGGCAGCATTTGACCAAATCTGGCATCAAGCAGCCCTAGTAAAATCGAAGTCAATGGGTATCAGAGGGAAAACTGGTTGGAGTCATACCTAGCACAAAGGAATATGGATGTGGTTGTTGAAGGTCAATCATCTCAGTCCCAGGACACTGCTGCAGGAGTTCTTCAGGGTAGTGTCCTAGGTCCAATCATCTTCAGCTGCTTCATCATTGACCTTCCCTCCATCATAAGGTTAGAAGTGGGGATGTTTGTTGATGACTGCGCAGGGTTCAGTTCTATTCTCAATTCCTCACCCACTGAAGCAGCCTGTGCCCATATACAGCAAGACCTGGGCAGCATTCAAACTTGGGCTGATAAGTGGTAAGTAACATTTGTGCCACACATAAGTGCCAGGCAATGAATACCTCCAACCAGAGAGATCTAACCATCTTCCATTGACATTCAATGACATTATCATTGTCGAATCCTCCATCAGCATTCTGGGGGACTCCATTAACCAGAAACATAACTGGACCAGCCACATAAATACTGTAGCTACATAGGTCAGAAGTTGGGCATTCTGCAGTGAGTGACTCACCTCTTGACTCCCCACCATCTACAAGGCACAAGTCAAGAGTCTGATGGAATACTCCTCACTTGCCCGACTGAAGTGTGAAGTAGGAATGCATTTCTGTGATGTAATTTAAATCCAGGTCTGTACATCTGGGAACATAGGAACAGGTGCAGACCATTCAGCCCCTCAAGCCTGTTCTGCCATTCAATTAGATAATGGCTGATTTGGATCTTAACTCCATCTACACACTTTCATTCAGTAATAACCTTGACAAACCTTGATGGTAGTGTAGTAGTAATGTCACTGGGCTAGTAATCTAGAGGAACAGACTAATGCCCTGGGGACACAGCTTCAAATCCCACCACAGCAACTGGTGGAATTTAAACTCAATTAGTTAATGTAATTAATTAAATAGATCTGGAATTAAAAACTAATCTTAGTTTCATGGCACCATTACTAACAATTATTGTAAAAACCCAGCTAGTTCACTAATGTCCTGTAGGGAAGGAAATCTGCCATCCTTACCTGGTCTGGCCTACATATGACTCCAGACCCACAGCAATGTAATTGACTCTTAACTGCCCTCTGAAATGGCCCAGCAAGCCACTTAGTTCAAGGGCAACTAGGGATAGGCAACAAATGCTGGCCTTGCCAGTGACACCCACATCCCATGAAAGAAAGAATTAAAAAAAAACAAAAATCTACTAATCTCCATTTTGAAATTTTCTATCGACCTAGCCTCAATAGATTTTTGGTGGACAGAGTTCCAGATTTTCACTACTGTTTCTGCCCTAACCCCCTCAATATTCCCCTCTGAATCACTTGCTTTCTCATTTCCATACACCACCTCAAATACTTTCACCTGAGGAACATAGACAAGGTAAGTGGTGTCTGCCCCAGTCATTCCTTGTGGCAGTCTATTCCCTAATGACACACTGTGGGAAAAAACTAACATAGTTTTCCTTGACCACAATAGTTCACCAAATAATGCAGCACTCCTCACAGTGATAAATTAAAATAAATCAAAGTTACCATTTTGAGAGCTACTGTTTCAGCTTGATGAGGCTGTAACTGAGGTTAAATTACCAGAGGAACTCATGGTTTAACACTTCATCAGCTCTTATTGCAACCAGTACTACAAATGAAAATTGGCATACAATGACAGTTTGGTTTTGTGGCCAGAGGTTGTCCTGGCCTCAATAATGTTTTAAAAGAAACACTTATAAGTGCTAGGAATTGATTCATAAAGGGACCTAATGCAATGAGTAAACTAACTGCTCAGTGACCAAATTACCACCTGTGAAGGCAAAATGTTATTCAGGTTTTGTGGGTAGAACCTGTCTGACCACAGAGAACATTTCCGCAGAACAGTACTTTAAGTGCCAGTAATAAGGAAAGTTTCAATTGAAAAAGAACATATGTAAAATATAAAAGTGCTAAAGGTTAATTCTACTTCCAGTTCCTTGTGGCTAACTAAAAGAAAAAAAATATATAAAATTTAAGGGTTCTAGTAGGTATTGTGGTAGACTAACAAAAAAACTGAAACATCATTAATGCAATATGCCGCTCAGTCCTTTTGCAGATTTCATATAATTAAGAATAAATATATAAATGAATAAATGAAACACATTATACAAGATTGAACCATAGCCACTGAGAAAGTCCTGTGTTTGATTACTAGTATGTGCTGAGTTAGTTGATCCCAGCTGAGCTAGTGGTGAGGGCTGCAGCAAATGTCATCAGTACGACGGGCCTAAGGAGGGGAAAACACAGCTTGGAATCGCCCCCATTTATCACTATCCTGTGACTGCTGCTGAATAATCCACATGTCAAGCAAGGGCAGGATTGGGCTCAGCTCAGTGATTCTCCTTATGGTCAAGAAACATGTTCAGGTTCACCATCTAGGCTCAGCATGGGGTTGGGGGAGGGAAGAAAATAATTAAAAATAAATGTTCAGAACACTGTTTGGAATTAGTTGTTGTTATACAGTGCTAATTGTGTCGAAGACAGGCAGAGAAACTATTTTTTCTACAAAGCCTGCACCTATAGACCCCAAAGTTCCACATAGTGAATCATACTGTTTTTACACCAATGGCAAATGTGTTGCACCCATCTGGAAAGCCGGATCACTTCACTATTATCCATTGCATCACTCATTGACATAAGTCCTGAGTAAACTGGAAGTGACATGCTTGAAAGTTGAGAGAGCAGCATTTAAAAAGTCAGTTCTGGTTGAAGATTGCTGCAGCAGCAGGGAGAAACAGCAGGTAAGGAGGAATGTGCTTGTCTCAGTGAGTTGACTGTCAGTTAACTTTACTGGATGGCTGATAGCTGCTTTTGTGCCACTTTATAAGCATGTCTAACATAGGGCAAGCTGGCAGAGGCAGGTCAGGAAGGCAACAGGACATGACACAAAGACAGAGAAGAAGTCAATAGTTAACTGCAAATCCTGCTAGACCACACAATTGTCCTCCAACTTCTCTGCTCACTGTTCAGGACAGTGAGATTGCCCTCATTTGGTTCTACTCTTCCTCATACAATCATAGTCATAGCTCTAGCAATAGAGGTTCTCTTCCCTCTCCTGCACCAGAGGACACTAATTTAAGGTGATTGGCAAAAGAACCAACAGTGACATGAGGACAAACATCTTTACATTGCAAGTGGTTAGGATCTGGAATGCTCTGCCTCAGATGTGGTAGAGGCAGATTAAATCATGGTTTTCAAAAGGGAATTGAATAAGCACTGGCGGGCAAGATAAAGGAAAATCCCAAGACATTTCATAAGTATATTAGGGGCAAGAGGATAACCAGGGAAAGACTAGGGCCCATTAAGGACCAAAGTGGCAATCTGTAAGTGGAGCCGGAGGACGTAGGTGAGGTTTTAAATGATTACTTTACATCTGTGTTCACTATGGAGAAGGACGATGTAGGTGTAGAGATTAGGGTGGGGGATTGTGATATACTTAAACAAATTAGCATTGAAAGAGATGAGGTAAAAGCGGTTTTAGCAAGCTTAAAATTGGATAAATCCCCAGGCCCAGATGAGATGTATTCCAGGCTGCTATGTGAGGCAAGGGAGGAGATTGCAGGGGCTCTGACACAAATTTTCAAATCCTCTCTGGCCACAGGAGAAGTGTCAGAGAACTGGAGGACAGTGAATGTGGTACCATTATTCAAGAAGGGTAGTAATGATAAACCAGGTAATTGTAGGTCAGCGAGTCTAACATCAGTGGTAGGAAAACTATTGGAAAAAATTCTGAGGGACAGGAATAATCTCCACTTGGAGAGGCAGGGATTAATCAAGGATAGTCAGCATGGCTTTGTCAGGGGGAGATCATGTCTGACTAACTTGATTGAATTTTGAGAGGCGGTGACTAGGTGTGTAGATGAGGGGAAAGCAGTTGATGTAGTCTACATGGACGTCAGTAAGGCTTTTGATAAGATCCCGCATGGGAGATTGGTCAAAAAGGTAAGAGCCTATGGGATCCAGGGGCAATTTAGCAAATTGGATCCAAAATTGGCTTAGTGGCAGGAGGCAGAGGGTGATGGTCGAGGGTTGTTTTTGTGAGTGGATGCCTGTGACCAGTGGTGTACCACAGGGATCGGTGCTGGGACCCTTGCTGTTTGTAGTGTATATTAATAATTTAGATGTGAATATATAGGAGGTATGATCAGTAAGTTCGCAGATGACATGAAAATTGGTGGTGTCGTAAATAGTGAGGAGGAAAGTCTTAGATTACAGGATGATGTAGATGGGCTGGTAAGATGGGCGGAGCAGTGGCAAATGGAATTTAATCCTGACAAGTGTGAGGTGATGCATTTTGGGAGGACCAGCAAGGCAAGGGAATATAAAATGGATGGTAAGACACTAGGAAGTACAAAGGGTCAGAGGGACCTTGGTGTACTTGTCCATAGATCACTGAAGGCAGCAGCACAGGTAGATAAGGTGGTTAGGAAGGCATATGGGATATTTTCCTATATTAGCCAAGGCATAGAATATAAGAGCAGGGAGATTATGATGGAGCTATATAAAACGCTAGTTAGGCCACAGCTGGAGTACTGTGTACAGTTCTGGGCACCACACTATAGGAAGGACGTGATTGCACTGGAGAGGGTGCAGAAGAGATTCACCTGGATGTTGCCTGGGCTGGAGCATTTCAGCTATGAAGAGAGACTGGATAGGCTAGGGTTTTTTTCCTTACAGCAGAGAACCCTGAGCGGGGACCTGATTGAGGTAAACAAAATTATGAGGGGCATGGATAGTGGAGGGATTTAAGGTAAGGGCAGGAGGTTTAGAGGGGATTTGAAGGTGGTTGGAATCAGGAACACACTGCCTGCAGGGGTGGTAGAGGCAGAAACCCTCACAACATTTAAGAAGTATTTAGATGAGCACTTGAAACGCCATATCATACAAGGCTATGGGCCAAGTGCTGGAAAATGGGATTAGAATATATAGCCTTGATGGCCTGTGCAGACACAGTGGGCTGAAGGGCCTGTTTCTGTGCTGTATAACTCTATGACTCTAAGCACATGAAGAAAACAAAATTGCAAGGCTACGAAGAAAGGATGGGTGAGTGGGATTAGCTGAGTTGTCCTTGCAGAGAGTTGGCATAGGTATGATGGGCCAAATGGCCTCCTTCTGTGCTGTAACCATTCTATAATTCTATGAACCTTGGTATACCAACACCAAATTGTATTTATATTGCACCTTTAAAGATAATAAAATGTCCTAAGGCACTTCACAGGAGTTTTATGAAGCAAAATTAGACACTGAGCTCCATTCGATGATAACAAGGCAGATAGTCAAAAGTTTGGTAAAAAGATAGGTTTTAATGTGCATCTTAAAGGAGGAAAGAGAGGTAGAGAGGCTGAAAGGTTTATGGAAGGAATTTTGGAACATTGGGCCTAGGTAGCTGAAGGAACGGCCACCAATTAAAAATCGGGATACGAAAGCAAAATACCACAGATGCTGGAAATCTGAAATAAAAGCAAAAAATGCTGGAAATACACAGCAGGTCTGGCAGCATCTGTGGAGAGAGAAACAGAATTAATGTTTCAGCTCTGCGTCCTTTCGTCAGAACTGAGAAAAGTTAGAAATATAATACGTTACGCCCATTTCACTTGCACACAACTTTTACATTTCTAAATTTTCTCAGTTCTGATGTAAGGTCACAAACCTGAAGTGTTAACTCTGTTTCTCTCTCCACAATTAAAATCAGGGATGTCCCAGAAGCCAGAATTAGAGGTGTGCGGATATCTTGGAGAGTTGTGGGGCTGTCTGGAGGAGTTTACAGAGATTAGGAAGGATGAAGCCATGGAGGGATTTAAAAGTAATGATGTGAATTTTAAAATGGAGGCGTTGCTTAACTGGCAGTCAGTGTAAGTCAGTGATCCAAGGGGTGATGGGTTTATGGCACTTGGTGCTATATGGGGCATGGGCAGCAAAGTTCACAGAGTGTAGAATATGGGAGGCTGGCCAGGATGCATTGGAATAGTCAAGTCCAGAGGTAGCAAAGGCATGGATGAGGGTTTCAGCAGTAAATGAGCTGGAGCAGGGGCAGAGTCAGGCGCTGTTACAGAGGTGGTTTTAGTGATGACATGCATATGTGGTTGGAAGTTCATCATATGACACCAATGTTGTGCACAAAGCCACGTATTCCATATGCTTTGTTAACCGTCTTATCAATTTCAAAGATTTGTGACTATGCACCCACAGGCTTCTCAACACTTGCACCCCCCTCAAAATAGTGTCATTTAGATTATACTCCATGTTATTCCTCCAAAAGTGCATCACTTCACACTTATCCGCACTAAGTTACATGTGCCATGTGTCTGCCCATTACACCAATCTATGTCCTCCTGAAGTTTGCAACTATCCTGCTGTTTAGTACATTGCCAAGTTTAGTATTGTCAGAAAACTTCAAAATTGTACAGTGCAAGCAAAGAATTTGTTACTCTTGGCTAACAAATTCCAGCAACTTTCAGGGGCAATTTACTTACCTTCTGATATTGGGCTACTGACTTGAAGGAAGAGGTTTGTTTAAGCAAAACTATTTGTAGAACCCTCAGCCTTTCTGGTGCTCTTCCACCATCATCCCAGTGGGAGCACACTGGAAGGGCCACAAACTAGGCTGGGTTTGGTCTGGGAGCTTTCTTTGACCCATGTTTGGGGCATAGCCTCCATCCACCCCAATAAGGCCATTGACTTGAAATGGGTGGGGGTCTCCCAAACTCAGAGGTTCCTGTAGATCCTGCCTGGGAAATGGCAGTCAGGCGACTGGCAGCCAAAACACCTTGGTTATGGTCTGGATTCCCATAGAGGAGGATTTTAAAAAATGTTTAGTGCAGCTCCCTTGGCAAGTGGCCACTGAAGGCACAGGAAGAAAACTTCTGAGGCAGTATTGGGGATGTGGGGGACGGTGGTCCCTCTCAGCCCCCACCTCAACCTGACCACCAACACTATATTTTGTATCATCCCAGAACAGGTAGGTGCCCAACATACAGGCCTCTGGGATTGCTAACCCACACGTTTTCAGGTCTAGAATGTCTAAATTCTCACTCACCTTTGGACATGGAGGGTATAATATGTTTCCAGCAATGTCTGTTTTCCTGCTTTCCATGTGCATATCATATTATTATGCCTGCATATGCAGATCAGATCTTTCGGCTGGTCTGGTGGATCTAGCAATGAAGATCGCAGCAGTGTTAAAATCCTTATCTAATTTGAGATGTGGCATCTTGCTGAGAGCCCCATTTCAGTTGCAGTTCTGTCATATAAATCAAGGAGAGGTAGTCTTCTGAGGCTCCGCTTGACCAGCAGTACATTTATATTGGTATTGCTGATCTTGACAAACTTGCCCCAGCATTGGGAAAATCCACAGTCAGAAATCAAAAACTGTATCAGAAGCTCCTGCATATTGCAGAACTATTTCTACTTTATGTGACTGTACAATGTGAAGGAGGCAAAAAGTAATTTCTATTGTTTTGGTCAAAAACTAAAGAGTTCAATTTTTCACAACAATATTTTAATACTTAATGAGTTTATTACTTTTAAACAGCATGAAAGAAAAGGAATAAATCAGCAGGAAGCTGTGTTTGGTGATTTGGTAATATGCAAGAGTTGACTTTAACTTGAACCATCCAGTAGAAATGGGATGGCAGTGAAATTAAAATCACTGCGTGCTATTTTCTACCTTTTTAGCAATAAACCACCATATTTACTGGGGGCTTTCACTGGACAGCTCAGGAATCTGTCTGGATCAGACTAGATCAAAACTCAGGTTTATATGATTTACATAGGACCTCCATCAAATTTTGATGGACAACTGGGCAGACCATGGACCTTGTGCGATCAAATCAGTTAAAACGTGTGCTGAAGAGGAAAATAATTAATTTTGTGGCACCAAGAGGAACAGGAGTGTTCCTCTGGGTTCCACAAGAATAACGTGGGCTGCTGCCACGCCAGACATGCCCCTCCCCTTCACAATTGTCCTCTCCCCAGACCTACTTGTTGGGCTGCAGGCCGCCAGATATTGCACTGGCCTGGAGCCAGTGAGCTGCAGCTAGATGCCCATTCAGCTGGTGATATGATAATGAGGTCTAACCTTCAAAATGAACTGGCCCTCCTGCTGCATTCTACCCACTGCCCACTTGCTCCATTCCTGGAGTTAAAATCTACCACTTGTACTGCATTTACTGCCCTGTTGCTGCTTGGATCCCTCCCACCAGCATATTGCCCAGGGCCTTCGACTTGCCAGCCCAAGTGCCTGCCTGAATCAAGTACAAGCATTCAAATCGGGGTCTGAAGACTTAAAATTACCCATCTCTGTTGTGCCACTGGGCACTTAATCCTGGAAAGAAAAGGAAATTTAAAGGGAAAATCATCTTGTACCTCACTATGAGACCACATTAGGCAATGGTATTCTTTGAGACAGATACTTACAACCAGGTTGAAGTCTTGCTACACACACTAATTCTTTGGCTCCATCTACGCACTCAATATAGCAGTATATTGTGGAGTCTTGGGTTGTGACGTTGTTCATCCAATAGTGTGCCGCAGTGTCATTAAAGCGCTCCATTTGTATTTCTTTTTTATTTCTATACAGTTCAAATTCATTGATGTTGCAGTTCTGTCCCATTGACACACAGGTGATCGAAATATTTGATCCCATCAAGAAAACAGGAGCTGGCTTTACCAGGACTTTACCTGGACATTGTATAACAGAAAGACCTGAAACTAAAATAAACGACAGTTTAAAATGCACAAGGTTTGGCCTTTCTGAATGAAAGTTATGGATCTGTCGAGATGAATGCAGGTTTTCTTTCTTGTGTTTGTTTTAGTTCATCAAAGCACCAAATTTCAGCATAATGGAAGGGAAGATTTTTCAACTCTATCTAGAATGACTCGGTACGTAGTTTAGGACATATGTGATATAAAGCTCAGATTGGCTGTCCTAATAATATGATCTTAATCCAATTTTAGTACAAATGCCCTTTACTGCATCAGTTTTCTAATTCTAGTCTCAGAAAGAGAGATTACTGAATTAACTGGTTCAAATATGATTGTAGTATAATTCTTGTCACTTGTTGTACTAGCCTCACTTGTGGAGATAGTTATCATTGTAGAATCATAGAATGGTTACAGCACAAAAGGAGGCCATATTACCCATCGTGTCTGTGCCAGCACTCTCTAATAGATACTCAGCTAGTCCCACTCTCCAATTTTTCTTTGTAACCCTGTCAACTTTTTCTCGTTAGATAATTATCCAATTCCCTTTTGAAAGTGACATGGTTTAATCTTACTTGCCCACTTTGTATCGATTAAATAAAGAGTTATGCCACTGAACTAAATAGAGATAGTTTTATTAACTTACTTAAACATAAATGTTACTACCAACTACAAGTAATACACTAACACATAAGTGTAACATACACAAGTATAAAGAGTACAACCTCAATATCTGTGTCCAGGACGCAGAGGTGATTAATCTTCCTATCAATGGCACCGGTGTCACAAATTGCCCCGAAAATGCTACCTAACTGGGGACTTGGCTTTCCTTATTTTGGGTTTTTTGCATCTCTTGCACAATTATCCATCCCCTTGCAGCCATTTGCAGTACCATTCAATGCTCGAGAGATGTTTGTCTTTGTTCTTTTCTTATCTCGGACTTTCTGTATGATGATTTCACACACCAGGACAAGGGATGTTTACAATTTCAAGGCCATCACAAGATGTTTAACTTATTGAGCAGACATTGAAGCAGATAACATATGACACCTCCCTTTTTTTCTTGAAGTTGCTGTAGTTGAAGTTTTGCAGCTGCTGCGCTGGTACTGTTTAGTCATCAACAGCCTACGAGTCTTTGCTGTCCAACTTGACCTACTTTCACAAAACATGCTGGATAAAGGTATGGGATTTCTTTCTTACTATTGTTTCACATCCTTGACCAATGATATATTGCAGGTGTTAACCTTGGCTTAGTGGTAATGCACTTGCCTGTGAGCTGGAAGGTTTTGGATTCAAGCCCCACTCCAGGGACCTGAACAGATGATCTACTGTAGTAATGAGGAAATGCTGTCCAGTTTGCTACTCACCCTTTCAGGTGAGTTGTTTATCTGCTGTATTAGGTGGATGTGAAAGATCCCATGTACCTTATTCAAAAGGAAGTTAGGGGAGGTGTCTTAGCTGACATCCCTGAAGCTGTTTATCTAGCTATTTGCCTTACTGCTGTTTGTGGAATCTTTGGGTGCAAAATTTACTATGATGCTTCCAGACATTAAACAGCAACTACACCTTAAAAGCACTCATTGGTTGTAATGTTCTTTGGGATACCCTGAAGTCACGAAAGGTGCTGTATATAAGTTCATTCTTTCTTACCATAATTTTTTTAAAAAGGTGATTAATAAATAAACAATGCATAGTAGACTCACCAATAGATCTGACGCATAGCAACGTGGCAATTACAGCAGTTACTGTCCCTATTATACTGGCTAGACCCATGTTGAATTCATGAACCTTTCCTGTAAAGAGTTTATTTAAATGACAGACATCAGTAATCGGGCAATAGAAGGGAAATTTCAGCTGAACATCTGTCACAAACAGTGAAGTTTGAGGTGTTTTGCTTTTATTTATTAAAGCAGCAGTTATTTAAGGTTTAAAAGAAAAAGGCTTCATTTTCAGTTTTCAAAGACTTTTTCTATATACTTCAGAGGGTCACAATTATATCATCTAATTACCATAATTAATTAATTCCTGGTGAAAGTAACAAATTGTCCCATCAGTCTAAAATCTAGTGCCAATTAACAAGTTGTATGTCTGAGGTTTTGCTTAGTAAGAAGTTAGTTATACTTGACTGTTAGTGTTTAACAGTAGATAGGGAACGATAAAAACAAAAATGTCATCTTGTTATGCCTGAATATGTCCTTAAATAAAAAGGAAACACTGCAAGTGCCATAAACCTGAAATAAAAACAGGAAATGCTAGGAGTACACTGCAGGCCAGTTAGCATCTGAGAAGAGAAAAAACAGAACTGAAAATTGAGAGATAAACCGGCATTTCAATAAAGTTAAAAAAATGCAAAGAAAAAAGGAAGGGGAAGGGAACCAACTTATACACCAATCTCAAAGGAATTCATAAGTTAAATGATTTGCAAACTGCTTCACAGAAGGCAGTTTAATGAGATCAGTGATGTGTGCAGAGATATATAAAAAAACAAAACAATGTGCAAACAATAGGTGGGGGTGTGAGTGTAGGTGTGGTATAACACAGGATTGGTCCACATAAGCAAACAACCTGAGAAAATATGGAAAAAGAGAGAAAAAGAGAGAAAATCATGGTAACCCTGATCTTGGTTTCTCCAACCCAAAAATGGGACTGTGGCTATGTGTTATATTTACCTAACCCTTTGATCTGTGTGTGAATTAAGTTATTGTGAGCTGGTAGGACTGGATGTCTGCAAATTCAATGCATTTGTCTGAAGAAGTACACTTGAATAACTGAATCAAATAAAAGGACTATCTGGGACCTTGGACAGTTATGTGGGAGGAGGTAATGGACAGGTGCTGCATCTCCTGTTGTTGCAAAATATAGTGGAAAGTATTGGGGAAGAACAGCTGAAAGCTGGGGTGGTAGAAGAGTAATCAAAGGTATCTAGAGTGCCTGGTCCCTCTGGAAAGCAGACAGGGGAGGGGAAAATGTGTTTGGTGGTGGGATCATGTTGTAAGCAATAAATATGGTAGGGTAGAGAACAAAGCAATCCTGTTTTTGTAAGAATAGGGGGAATGAGACCGAAGCAAATGTTTGAGAAATGGAACAGACATAGTTAAGGTTTTTGTTGACCACTGTGGAGGGAAAACTGACTGAAGAGAAAGGAAGATATTTCAGAAGCTCTGGTGTAGAAAGTAGAATCATTAAAGAAAATGTGGAAGAGATGGAGAAAACAGGAGGAAGAGATGGAGTCCTTACAAGAGGCAGGATGGGAAGAGGCATAATTACTATAGTTATCGGAGTCATTGTCCTTGTAATGGATGTCTGTAGCAAGTCAGTTACAAAAAATGGAGAGAAAGAAGTTATCTTTGCTGCCAGATCAGATAGATGGCTAAATCAGGCAGGTGGCCAGAATGGGCAGGAGGCCAGAACTCTCCACCAATCTGCTGCCCAAAAATTATGATCTGCCCCAATGGGCATTTAAATCTTCATTAGCATTTCATGCAGGCTTCTTCATTATATGATGTATTTTTTCAGACATTTCAAGCAAATTTCTGCTATTGTGAAGTGTCAAAGTACAATTTTTGCTTTGATCTTCAGAGGAATTAAGGGTATATGAAGTATAGATATTTGTGTGTTCTTTACTACAATAACTGTTGGAAATATATGGAGTTTTGGATCATTTAGCGTTTGTGGAGGAAGGAGGTTTAAAGGCGTGTGGGGAAAACATCCAATAAGTCAAGTCTTGAAGCAATGAAAGCATGGATGACTGTTTCAGCACTGGAGGGGGCAATGTAGTAGAGGCAGTGGGCAATGTTGAGATCGAAGTATGCTGTCTTAGTGTTGGATGGGATATCAAGTTGTAGATTTCATTGCATCTTTGAAAGATATTTGGAATAAAGAATTATAATTACAGTTAACTAACCATGGATCTATTCATAATGAAAACTATTACTCATCAAACAAAAATGTTCAAAAGTAAATGTTGCTCAGTATTTTCACATATTAATCAAAGTTTTGTAGACAATATTTTTCCGCTGTATTTTTCTTGGAATGAGAAAAAGCCTTTCAGATCAGATCTGTTCCTGCAAATTGCATTCAAAGGCAGAAATGCCTGTTTTCCATTTTGATTTATGATCAACTATGAAGTTGCTGGAACACAGTTTAAAAAAAAATGTATTGTTGCTAGTAGTAATGAATAATCACAGCATGCATGTAACAATAAAGCTTTAATGCTTCTTAATTAGCTAGTAATTCACTTAACTAGTAAGAAGATTGAAAAGTTCACTATTGTGTCTGTACAGTTCACCATTGTTGTGGATAATGGCTCAACAACAACTGATAAAAGCCTACTTTACTAACCAGAATCCTATTACTGTTGGTAAGCTCAATAGTGGTGAAATTAGAGCAAATGGCAGTCTGCAAAATGTGTAAAGAGGTTTGCAGGCACAGCTTTATGTCACTGCAAAAGCCAATGTGGTGTTAGCTGCCTGAAGGTTCTAGATGGAGACTTGGAAGAAATTGTATGACTTAAAGATGATCATAAAGATACAGCATGAATACTATTGTTAAGTAGAAAGAGAGGATATATATGGCCATGAAGGAACAGTTTTAAAGATATTTATGCAAACATTTCTAGATTAATAGAGAAGTGTTTATAAAGGACATAGCAAATAAGTTCATAGAAGTGAAGTAACTATAGATATGTAAATTATATTGTGTATTTCTTGATGGGAAATGGAATATATTCAGGAACTAATTTCCATGCACTAAATCACCCTAGTTCAACCCTAGACTCTCTATCTGGTAAAGGCATTAAATTTAAAGACAAAACTGACACACAGTAGGTGGGCAGTGTGTGAAACAGGTGCTGAAGCTGATGGCACATGGAGGATGTAAGTCATTATGTAAAGCAGTAGTTGATTTATATCAGGAAGGGATCTGAATGGTATTGGGTCTTTGTGGATTGGAGGGCTGTGCAGAGCTACTGATCGATACCATAGTAATAATGAAGTTTATCATTAAATGATCAGTTATCTAAGTGTCCATGTGCACATAGCATATAATGATAATTGGATAAATCTCCTTATGTACTCATAATATCCCTTATAATCTGTTCTCTTCATAGAAGAAGAACCCAATTAGCCAACTAAATAACATGACCTTTCATTACCCAGACTCAAGAAAAGCACCAGCACAAGCGCAAGGGGAAAGAAGCATACTGATGTTCAAAGTGAAGTGTCCAGCACTGGTGATGAAGAAAATGGTAGGTGCTGATGAGCGACAGCTATTATATGGCAAAAGTTCAGTCTGTTGACAGTCCCTCCTTTGTTATGTGGGGATACTGATCTAATTGGGTCTGTTTTTGAATGAGGGATACTGTGAGTCATGATCTTTCAATGCACATTAAACTCGTGGGATGTGCTGTTCTCCTGTTCCACTATAATTATCCACCAATAATTGCTATAGCCAAACTTTTGGCCAGAAAAATCCTTTGTGATATTCACTTCTTTGCCTGCAGTAGTGCTACTTCAAAATTTCACCCTTTATTAAACTCATTGCGGGGATTTATTGGTGGCTTTGAGCCACCAAAATCAGACAGAGTCATTCCTGTCAACTTTTCTAGGGTAATCTTGTAAATGCTTGCTAGTGAGAATTTACTAACTGCGGTAGGGGAGGTGGTGGAAAATTAATGATCAGATGAAGAGGCAAAGCACTCAAAATCATCCACTTGATAGTTGGATTGAAGATACTGCTTAATGAAGTAGATGAGAGGTAGATGAGTGGTGCAGCATGCTTGACACGGAGTGATCAACATTGTGCAATTCCGGCACAACCTGAGATCGGATGTGGAAGATGTCAACCTTCAACAAGCTCTTAAGTTGAAACTATCCAACAGTTTCCTTTACCAGATAGAGAGTCTAATATACCAGTCACTAAGTATTGCCAGTCAATCTGTTGCATATTTACTCCTGATCCAAGCTAAGCAACTCTATAGCATTCTAACATAATTTTTGTTTTCCTGTTCTAAGGCCGGAAAGAACACTGACTACAACCTGATGACACTGACAACATCCTGACAATGTTGTCCATGGCCCAGAATAAGAGAATCCCTCACAGAACCCAGCAACTCTCACTGCAATTGAAAGCACTAGCACAACTATGGACCAGCACAACTTGGAGGATGCAATTATTGAGGTGGAGAAGATGGCACCAACTGAATGACAGTACACAAGTGACAAGGTGCAAGTGATAGGCAGGAGAAGGAGCAGTAATCTATTGACTGGAAAGCCACATGGATGTCATCATTGACCTCAGTGCTTTGGGAAAGGTAGCAGTGATGTGATATTTAGCTGGTATGTTTTTGTTGCCAGTCAATGGGAAAGTAAGTGGAAGTGCTAACCATGTTATCTGATGAATCAGCCACTTGCTTGGTACCTGTGTGGATAGAATATTGGCTAAAATCTGGAGATGACTCTTATGCTAGCCTGGAAGGACCCTGAGGCAAAAGAGTTGAGGATGTTGCTGTCCTTGTTTGCTGACAGTGCCAGCCCTTATGGTGCTTGCCAAGTGCATGTGTATTTTTAATGGATGGCACAGCTTTGCAGTTAGCTCCCTCAATCCTGATCTGGAACCAGCAGAGACAGGTCCCCTCGGTCATTGCCAGGATATTGCCATGGGCTGCAGGTATGGATATTGTGGGCAGCTTGGCTCCGGTGTCTGCTAATCTCCCTAGCAAGTCTTCTTTCATCTTGTACCAATTGAAACATGAAACACTGTTTATGGGAAACTTCAGAAGCAACTCTTTTTATTAATTATAACTTGGTTTGTGAATTGCTGCAGGATTGTAGCTTGCACTTAAATGCCTTTTTGCTCTCTGAAATCAAACAGAAGTGTGCATTGCTAAAACAACTTTTCTCATGGACCTTTTTTTAAAAAAAGCTTTTCTTGTTTTGAAGTCCTGTAAATGTCTCAATTACGGTTAATTTTTCAGCAGGTTGTATTTTCTAGACTATAGGAAGATGGGAGAATAGCCAGGAAAGCATTAGAACAGTTTTCTGGAGGTAACAAAAACATGAATGAGGGTTTCAGTAACAGATGGGCTGAGTCAGGGGCAGAAATGAGAGATATTATGGAGCTGGGAGAAGGTGATCTTTATGATAAAGAGGTTATGGGGTACAATGCTTTGTTTTTCAACACACAATTAACATATTGTTTGCCTTTGCTCCACGACCTTCTGGTCTGCTATTCTGTGACCTTGTTCTATTTAAACCTTCTCCTTTGTTATCTCTTGCCCCACCCCGCTTTACTTGCTTATAACCTTTTACATTTCTAATATTTGCTAGTTCTGAAGAAGGGTCACTGATCTGAAACGTTAACTCTGCTTCTCTCTCCACAGATGCTGTCAGACCTGCTGAGTATTTCCAGCATTTCTTGTTTTTATTTCAATGCTCTAACAACCTTGACATGAAAAAACATATCCCCCCTTTCCCTTTCCTGATAATCTTTAAATTATGCCTTACAGTTACCAATTCACTGATCAAAGGAAATGATTATTTCTGATTTACATTATATTTCTTAGTGGAATATATCTTAGGAACATACTTCCCAAAGAACAAAACTTTATACAAAGCTAGAACTGTCTATAACAGTTTTAAAAGATACATGCTCTTTTAGTTTTAGTGATAAAATAATTATCCTCAATTCTGTTACTCGAAACTGTTATAATGATAAAAATGCAATAATCAGTTTCTATTACCTTGTTCTCCATTAAGGATCCTTTTCTTTCCACTGATTGTATTGCATTTCTTCCTTAGCCACTGTTTCTGCTGCAGTCTTCTCAACTGCTCGTTTTCTCAACAAAGAACTCCTGTTTTCACACAGATTATGGCAAGAGAGGTGCTGAATGAGCATCTAAGCTAACACTAATTGAAGCAGAGTTCTATCCTTTCCATTTGAGTACTAAATGGATCACATGACTCATTGGGACAACCCCTTCGGGGCTGAACTTTATGGTCCTTTGAGCTCTTGCTGCCATTTGGCAACATATTTCCTCCACGTGCAAAAATCCGCCCCTTGTACATTTTTTAAAAAAACACACAACTAAGATTGACAATTAGTGCTTACATTGCTATGAGAATATTTTTGGTGTTCAAAGATACATGAATAGCACTTCAGATATATTTTAAATTGTCACAAGTTTCGATAACAGTTCTTAAATTTTTCAAGGGAGGGAAATTATTTCAAAATTTGAAAAACATAAATGCAGAAAAAAGTTGCACAAAATAACATGGTGCTGAAAAAGACACGGAAGCATTTAACTTTTCATCTATTTCCTGTTTAAATGGATTATGATCTTTATAAAAACCCGTACATTTGTGCATGTTAAAGAAATAATCATCAAAAAAGACTTGAGTATTAATTGACTTATTTTCCTTCTTTCGAGAAAATATTGCAATTTCAAAACTAGTATGCAAGTACTTAATAAATTACATTACTACAATTAAATTACTTACGTATGTTGACATCTTTTCTCTTGTGAGAACCTGACCCATTTTGTACACCCACACCTCAAATCTGAAAAAGCTTAATTACGAAAACCTTAGCTTTAGTTCTCATAGAGTTGAAGGTCACTCACGTATGGTTAGGAAATTCCAATCAGCAATAACAGACAAATAAAGACATACATTTACTCCATTAAAAATGTAGCACATTAGCTTTTTTTATTAAACCGCTCAATGACTAAGTAGTAAACATGCCACACGCTGAGCCTACAGACTTAATAGGTCCCTGCACTGACTTAGTTAATGTTAGCTAGGGCGCTTGAACAAATATCAGCATCTGTGAATAATGGTTGGGAAACAGCATCTAGAACTGCTCCATCTAATTACTGCCTGATGACAGACCCCATTCATGTATGTGTGATGATTGGGTTCTGATGCCACCTATGAACAAATGGCCTGCTTTTATTCACTGGTTAACCTCACACTAAAATGAACAAACTTGTATTTGTGTAGCACTTTTCACAATCTCAGGATGTCCCAAAATACTTCACAGCCAATTAAGTACTTCTGAAGTGCAGTTGTAATGTAAGGAAATGCAGCAACCAATATGCACACCAACATCAGTGAAATAAATAATTGATTTTAGTGATGATCGTTGAATGATAAATGATGCTGAGAGAACTCCCTGGCTCTTCATATATAAGAGTATTGCAGGATCTTTTGCATCCATCTGAGAGGGCAGTGAGGGCCACAGATTAACATCTAATATGAGCCATGTCTGGCACCTACATCATATGCTACTTTTTAAGTCTCAACAACTATTATAGGTTCAATGCAAGAATAAGAGGAGGATAAAGGACACACTTCAGTCTTCAAAAGATTACTTGAAAGTCTGAGGGGGGCACTGGGAAGAAATTCTCAAAGAAACAGGAGATAACTACATGGCATTCCCTCCCATATAACTTTATCTGGTGACTGTTATTAGATCCTGAATTTAGAACCAGCTCCCTACACTAGCATCAAGGAACTTGTATCCAAAAGACACCCCACATGGCTGGCACAGGTCATCCACAGTATTTTGCTCCAAGCAGCTATTAGTCACAATCCAGTTCTACATTAAGTGCTTGATGGTTTTACAACAACAAGGAACATCACAGCCAACCAGAATCCAATTAAGGCTATTTGGTGCAAGATAACAGAGCAACGGACAGAAATATAAGCTGAATAGGGATACATTTTGCAGGAGAGAAGAAAGCATTAATTCACTAATAGCATGATTATTTTTTGGTATGGCTTACAAGGGAGGCTCGAGAGGCAAATAACTTGGATGTCTTCATGGTCAAATTGGACAAGCATCTTGAGAAGAAATACATCAATAGCTATAATTGTTAGGAGAGCAGGGAGGAAAACTGGATGGACCTGTGAGGGCAAATTTTCATATTTTGCATTTGCAAATAAATCATGTAAATGGTCAGAAAATTGGACAGGCTCTCATAATGGTCTGCAATCCAACGAAGCAATTATTTATACCCAAGTGCAAAGAAAAAAATCTGTCCCATGCTTTTCTTTGACTTTAAGGCTGCAAAACCCGACTCTGTAACTTTGCTGGTGCCAGTGCTACGGAAGCCCAAAACTTCAAAAATATCAGACGGAATGTTTCCAGCCACTTGCAGCATGGCCCGCATGACCGCCCTGACTATAAGGGCACTAGCACAGGTGTGTTATGAGAGTGTGGAAGCACACAGTGTGGGTGGATTGTGATTTCAAACAGTGTCTTACATTGATTTGGCACATGAACGGAGGCAATCAGGTTAAAACCTCCCTGTACATGGATGACGTTGCCGCCTTCTGCTCAGATCCGCTGTCCGTGCGCAGACTGATGAGCATCTGCGACCAGTTCGAACTGGCTTCGGGAGCCAAAGTTAACCACGGCAAGAGCGAGGCCATGTTCTTTGGGAACTGGGCTGACCGATCCTTTGTCCCCTTCACTGTCAGGTCAGATTACCTGAAGGTGCTGGGGATATGGTTCGGAAGGGCCAGGGCGTGCAACAAAACATGGGAGGAGCGAGTAGCCAAGGTACGACAAAAGTTGGGCATGTGGGTGCAGCGATCTCTCTCCATTGTGGGTAAGAACCTGGTCATCAGGTGCGAGGCGCTCACGTTGTTGCTCTACATGGCGCAGGTCTGGCCCATACCCCACTCCTGCGCTGTGGCAGTCACCTGAGCCATTTTCCGCTTCATCTGGGGATCTAAAATGGACCGGGTCCGGAGGGACACGATGTTCAAATCTCTGGACAAGGGCAGGAAAAATGTACCCAACGTGGCCCTCATCCTGATGACCACCTTCGTGTGTGGCTGCATCAAGCTGTGTGTAGACCTCCAGTACGCAAACTCCAAGTGTCACAACGTGCTGAGGTTCTATCTGTCCCCGGTGTTGCGAAGGATGGGCTTGGCCACATTGCCGCGGAACGCTCCATGCAGTTGGGCCGTGCCGTACCACCTATCCTCCGTGGAGCAGTTTCTGCGGGAAAACTCCTTTGACCACCGGTCCATCAGGCAGTGGTCTGCACGGAATGTCCTCAAGGCCCTACGGGAAAAGGAGACGGTGGATGCTGTCGGATGGTTCCCCGAGCAGACCGTCAAAGTCATTTGGCGGAATGCCTCATCACCAGAACTTTCAAACAAGCACCAAGACGTAGCTTGGCTGGTGGTGAGAAGGGCCCTCCCCGTCATGCACACCCGAAGTCTCGCCCCCTCCGCACAATGCCCCCGCGGTGGCTGTGGTGGGGAAGAGACGGTCGCCCACCTCCTCCTGGAATGTGTCTTCGCAAAGCAGGTGTGGAAAGAGATGCAGTAGTTTTTGTCGAGGTTCATCCCAAGCAGCTCTGTAACACAGGAGTCTGTGCTCTACGGGCTGTTCCCTGGGACGCACACCGAGACAAACATCAACTGCTGCTGGAGGACTATCAATTCGGTGAAAGACGCCCTTTGGTCTGCCCGAAACTTGCTGGTCTTCCAGCGCAAAGAGTTGTCCACCACCGAATGTTGCAGACCGGCACATTCCAAGGTCCAGGACTACGTGCTGAGGGACGCACTAAAGCTTGGGGCAGCCGCAGCAAAGGCTCAATGGGGAAAGACCACAGTGTAAGGTCCCCCCACCAAGCTGAACTGAGGGGCTGGATCCATGGGAAACCCCTCGAACTGTATTGGAGAAATTGTGTGTGCTGTAAATGTAAAAATGTATATGGTATGACAATGAAATGGAAGGGTTGTGAGGCAACTCATGATTGTATAGAAGGTAACTGATCACCTTTGCACTGTCTGTATTCTTTGACTTGATGCTGTTTTAAACTGTTTGGGAATGTAATTTTTACAGATTTTTATGAATAAAGTATATTTTGGAAAAAAAAATTTGGCACATGAACTGCCACCTTTCAACTCCTGTTAACAACCTCTCTTAATGTGTTCAGCTGCATGAGGGGCACCCCTCCCCCCTCAACATTATTTAAAGGGTGCTCCATGGGACTTCCGGCTGAGATGCATTTGACTTTCTTTTGCTGCTGCAGTGTGAGTGGAAGTACTGTGTTGCATGTTGTTGCAGGAGTTTGGAAAAGTTTTTTAGATTCACAACAGAGTGTGCTGGACTTTGACAAGGAGGTCAGGGAAGAAAAAAGGCCTGTCAGGAGAAAGCCTGCTTTTGGTAATGGGAGCTATAGTTGCAGTTCCCCTTGGGCTGCTTCATGACTTGGATTTGGAGCAGAGGTAGCAGAGAGGGGAAGCTGTATGCAGAGGGAGGATGAAGAGAACTCTCAATAGAAGGCCGTACCCACCAAGGGTCTTCAGACAGCACTTCTTCTACCTCCACCTCAGACAGGAGCAGTGTCCAAGGTGGCTACATTTCACCAAGAATGTGATCACTGAACTGTGATGCCTCCTATAACCAGACTGGCAGCCACACAGTAGGGTGAGGACAGCACTGCCAATGAACATAAAGAGCATTGTGGCCCTCAATTTCTAAGCCAGCAGATCCTTTCAGGCAAGTACAGGCAACATTTCCAACATATCGTAGTTTGCTGTTCTTTGCTGAATCAGGGAGGTGACAGAGGTCCAGTACTGAAAGAGAGAGAAGCAGGAGGAGTGAGCACATGGCTTTGCCAGGCCAGCGGGATTCCGAATGGTGCAGGGTGCCATCACCTAGATGCACATGGTTCTGTGGGCCTCACATATTAACAGAGAGAGCTACTGGAGCCACGAAGACTACCAGTCCATGAATACGTAGTTGGTGTGCAACCATGCCCAGAACATCCTGTCAATGAATGCTGGCTATCCTGGCAGCAACCATTCTGCACCAGTCTGCTGTTGCCGCCATTTTTGGGACACCATGGTGAACCAGAGGCTGGCTGCTTAGAGTTAAGGGCTACCTGCTCTACACCTGGCTCATAACTCCCTGCCAACACCTGACTAAGTGGACAGAGCCATGCTGACACCAGAAACATCATGGAGCAGACCACAGCATTCTAAAGCATCAGCTCCACTGCCTGGACCACCAGGGAAGAGCCCTCCAGTACTCACTGGAGTGTGTCTCCATATTTGTGGCGGTCTGCTGCAATCTCCACAACTTCACACTCATGAAGGTCTAGGGTATTTCTCTGGGGACATGGGTCGAATCCCACCACAGCAGAAGGTGGAATTTGAATTTAATTAATAAATCTGGAATTAAAAGCTAGTCTAATGATGGCCATGAAACCATTGTCGATTGTTCTAAAAACCCATCTGGTTCACTAATGTCCTTTAGGGAAGGAAATCTGCTGTTCTTACCTGGTCTGGCCGACATGTGACTCCAGACCCACAGCAATGTGGTTAACTCATACATGCCCTCTGAAATGGCCTAGCAAGCCACTCAGCTGTACCTAACCGCTACGAAGTTAATAAAAAGGAATGAAACCGGACGGACCACCCGGCATCAACCTAGGCACCGGAAACGACAATGTCAAACCCAGCCCTGTCGACCCTGCAAAGTCCTCCTCGCTAACATCTGGGGGCTTGTGCCAAAGTTGGGAGAGCTGTCCCACAGACCAGTCAAGCAACAGCCTGACATAGCCATACTCACGGAATCATCTTTCTTCTTCTTTTGGGCCTCCTTATCTCGAGAGACAATGGATACGCGCCTGGAGGTGGTCAGTGGTTTGTGAAGCAGCGCCTGGAGTGGCTATAAAGGCCAATTCTGGAGTGACAGGCTCTTCCACAGGTGCTGCAGAGAAATTTGTTTGTCGGGGCTGTTGCACAGTTGGCTCTCCCCTTGCGCCTCTGTCTTTTTTCCTGCCAACTACTAAGTCTCTTCGACTCGCCACAATTTAGCCCTGTCTTTATGGCTGCCCGCCAGCTCTGGCGAATGCTGGCAACTAACTCCCATGACTTGTGATCAATGTCACACGATTTCATGTCGCGTTTGCAGACGTCTTTATAGCGGAGACATGGACGGCCGGTGGGTCTGATACCAGTGGCGAGCTCGCTGTACAATGTATCTTTGGGGATCCTGCCATCTTCCATGCGGCTCACATGGCCAAGCCATCTCAAGCGCCGCTGACTCAGTAGTGTGTACAAGCTGGGGATGTTAGCCGCTTCAAGGACTTCTGTGTTGGAGATATGGTCCTGCCACCTGATGCCAAGTATTCTCCGGAGGCAGCGAAGATGGAATGAATTGAGACGTTGCTCTTGGCTGGCATACGTTGTCCAGGCCTCGCTGCCATAGAGCAAGGTACTGAGGACACAGGCCTGATACACTCGGACTTTTGTGTTCCGTGTCAGTACGCCATTTTCCCACACTCTCTTGGCCAGTCTGGACATAGCAGTGGAAGCCTTTCCCATGCGCTTGTTGATTTCTGCATCTAGAGACAGGTTACTGGTGATAGTTGAGCCTAGGTAGGTGAACTCTTGAACCACTTCCAGAGCGTGGTCGCCAAGATTGATGGATGGAGCATTTCTGACGTCCTGCCCCATGATGTTCGTTTTCTTGAGGCTGATGGTTAGGCCAAATTCATTGCAGGCAGCTGCAAACCTGTCGATGAGACTCTGCAGGCACTCTTCAGTGTGAGATGTTAAAGCAGCGTCGTCAGCAAAGAGGAGTTCTCTGATGAGGGCTTTCCGTACTTTGGACTTCGCTCTTAGACGGGCAAGGTTGAACAACCTGCCCCCTGATCTTGTGTGGAGGAAAATTCCTTCTTCAGAGGATTTGAACGCATGTGAAAGCAGCAATGAGAAGAAAATCCCAAAAAGTGTGGGTGCGAGAACACAGCCCTGTTTCACACCACTCAGTATAGGAAAGGGCTCTGATGAGGAGCCACCATGTTGAATTGTGCCTTTCATATTGTCATGGAATGAGGTGATGATACTTAGTAGCTTTGGTGGACATCCAATCTTTTCTAGTAGTCTGAAGAGACCACGTCTGCTGACGAGGTCAAAGGCTTTGGTGAGATCAATGGAATCATACCTTACAGACAATGTCCCAGACACTGCAATCACTATCCCTGGGTATGTCCTGTCCCACCGGCAGGACAGACCCAGCAGAGGTGGTGGCACTGTGGTATACAGTAGGGTGGGAGTTGCCCTGAGAGTCCTCAACATCGACTCCGGTCTCCATGAAGTCTCATGGCATCAGGTCAAACATGGGCAAGGTAACCTCCAACTGATTACCACCTACCGCCCTCCCTCAGCTGATGACTCAGTACTCCACCATGTTGAACACCACCTGGAGGAAGCACTGAGGGTGGCAAGGGCACAAAATGTTCTCTGGGTAGGGACTTCAATGTCCATCACCAAGAGTGGCTCGGTAGCACCACAACTGACTGAGCTGGTCGAGTCCTAAAGGACATAGCTGCTAGACTGGGTCTGCGGCAGGTGGTGGGGGAACCAACACGAGGGAAAAACATACTTGACCTCGACCTCACCAATCTGCCTGCTGCAGATGCATCTGTCCATGACTGTATTGGTAGGAGTGACCACCGCACAGTCCTTGTGGAGACGAAATTCCGCCTGCACATTGAGGATACCGTCCATCGTGTTGTGTGGCACTGTCACCGTGCTAAATGGGATAGATTTCGAACAGATCTAACAATGCGAAACTGGGCATCCATGAGGCACTGTGGGCCATCAGCAGCAGCAGAATTGTACTCAACCACAATCTGTAACCTCATGGCCTGGCATATCCCCCACACTACCATTACCATCAAGCCAGGAGACCAACCCTGGTTCAATGAAGAGTGCAGGAGGGCATGCCAGGAGCAGCAACAGGCATACCTCAAAATCAGGTTTCAACCTGGTGAAGCTACAACACAGGAATATCTGCGTGCCAAACTGCGTAAGCAGCATGCGATAGACAGAGCTAAGCGATCCCATAACAAACGGATCATATCTAAGCTCTGCAGTCCTGCCACATCCAGCCGTGAATGATGGTGGACAATTAAACAACTAACTGGAGGAGGTGGCTCCACAAATATCCCCATCCTCAATGATGGGGGAGCCCAGCACATCAGTGCGAAAGATAAGGCTGAAGCATTTGCAACAATCTTCAGCCAGAAGTGCCGAGTTGATGATCCATCTCGGCCTCCTCCTGAAGTCCCCAGCATCACAGATACCAGGCTTCAGCCAATTCGATTCACTCCGCATGATATCAAGAAACGACTGAAGGAACTGGATACTGCAAAAGCTATGGGCCCTGATAATATTCTGGCAATAGTACTGAAGACCTGTGCTCCAGAACTTGCCGTGCCCCTCGCCAAGCTGTTGCAGTGCAGCTACAACACTGGCATCTACCCTGCAATGTGGAAAATTGCCCAGGTATGTCCTGTACACAAAAAGCAGGACAAGTCCAACCTGGCCAATTACCGCCCCATCAGCCTACTTTCAATCATCAGTAAAGTGATGGAAGGTGTCATCAACAGTGCCATCAAGCAGCACTTGCTTAGCAATAACCTGCTCAGTAACGCTCAGTTTGGGTTCCGCCAGGGCCACTCAGCTCCTGACCTCATTACAGCCTTGGTTCAAACATGGACAAAAGGCCTGAACTCAAGAGGTGAGGTGAGAATGACTGCCCTTGACATCAAGGCAGCATTTGACCGAGTATGGCATCAAGGAGCCCTAGCAAAACTGAGGTCAATGGGAATCAGGGGAAAACCCTCCGCTGGCTGGAGTCATACCTAGCGCAAAGGAAGATGGTTGTGGTTGTTGGAGGTCAATCATCTCAGCTCCAGGACATCGCTGCAGGAGTTCCTCAGGGTAGTGTCCTAGGCCCAACCATCTTCAGCTGCTTCATTAATGACCTTCCTTCAATCATAAGGTCAGAAGTGGGGATGTTCGCTGATGATTGCACAATGTTCAGCACCATTCGTGACTCCTCAGATACTGAAGCAGTCCGTGTAGAAATGCAGCAAGACCTGGACAATATCCAGGCTTGGGCTGATAAGTGGCAAGTAACATTTGCACCACACAAGTGCCAGGCAATGACCATCTCCAACAAGAGAGAATCTAACCATCTCCCCTTGACATTCAACAGCATTACCATCGCTGAATCCCCCACTATCAACATCCTAGGGGCTACCACTGACCAAAACTGAACTGGAGTAGCCATATAAATACCGTGGCTAGGAATCCTGAGGTGAGTAACTCACCTCCTGACTCCCCAAAGCCTGTCCACCATCCACAAGGCACAAGTCAGGAGTGTGATGATCCACTTGCCTGGATGGGTGCAGCTCCAACTACACTCAAGAAGCTTAACACCATCCAGGACAAAGCAGCTCACTTGATTAGCACCCCATCCACAAACATTCACTCCCTCCCCCACCGACGCACAGTGGCAGCAGTGTGTGCCATCTACAAGATGCACAGCAGCAATGCACCAAGGCTCCTTAGACAGCACCTTCCAAACCCACGACCTCTACCAACTAGAAGGACAAGGGCAGCAAATACATGGGAACACCACCACCTGCAAGTTCCCCTCCAAGTCACACACCATCCTGACTTGGAACTATATCGCCGTTCCTTCATTGTCGCTGGGTCAAAATCCTGGAACTCCCTTCCTAACAGCACTGTGGGTGTACCTACCCCAAATGGACTGCAGCGGCTCAAGAAGGCAGCTCACCACCACCTTCTCAAGGGAAATTAGGGATGGGCAATAAATGCTGGACTGGCCATCATTGCCCACATCCCATGAATGAATAATAAAAAAAAAGGCGCAGCCTTTTCCACCAGGCCTTCAGAGGTGGATGAAGAGGAGGAGGAGGAGGAGGTGAAGGAAGAGCAGGTGGAGAAAGGAAGGAGGATTCTGGGACCCCTTTGCTCCGATAACCAACTACTCTGACTCCAGTTACCCTGAAATTTTATTTCCCCCCCCACCCCATCACCATTGCTCCACAATTCGCCATTACAATCCATCTGCTATGGACCATCACAGTGTCCTCTTGGCCAAAATCCTGAAATAAAATCCAATATCAAAAAGCTATTACATAACAGCTTTATCCAACAACTTCCAATAATACATACAAAACTGAACTGTTTACCCTTATGCATTCCTTTAGGTCCTGTCTTGCAGGGGCCTTTGCTTGTCTTAGTGCTCCTATGCAGTGCTACCCCAGTGGCTGCAGCATGACTGGGGGAAGGCTGCTGAGTTTCACTGGAGGAGACTGCTAATGGCTTTGCAGGACAACCTCGAGCAGTTCTGGACTTCGAGGGCCCAGCTTCAGCCTGCAGTACCTCAGCATGGATGGCAGCAGTCTGGGCTGGCTGTCTGACAGGCAACAGTAAGGGCATGGCAGTGGTGGGAGCAGAAACGCTGTCATCCTATGAGAGAACAACAGGTTTGTGCACCATAGAGCCACTGCCACTCCCCTGAGGCAGCACCTCAGCAATCCTAGTAATCTGCTACAGCACAGATTGCTGGATTGTTGTGAGAGTCTACATGCCTATTTGAGCACTTGTATCCGCAGCCATGATGGCAGGAGTCTGAGCCTGCATGGCAGCAAGCAGGGGTCTCACGACCTCAGTCTGAGCTTCCACTGTAGTACTCAGACGTTGGGTGGATACAGCCTGCACTGTCATGAAGCTGAGGCCACAAGACGCTGCATCACAGTTGGATCTGCAAGTGCTGTCATGGAGTTGGCCACCACTTCCATGTTGGAAAGGATGGGGTCCAAGTTCTGTGTGCAGCCCTGTGCCAAGTTGGAGTCGGAATCCTCCATGCTCCTTAACAGTGACAAGAGGCTCTGTGGCAACCTGCCAATGCACAAAGCATCTCTGTGTGCATGACTATACAGCCATAATCATAGAGTCATTTGCAGCTTAGGAGGCCACTGCTTTTTTGATATATATAAATGACTTGGATCTTGGAATACAGAGTAGAATCTCAAAATTTGCTATCAACACCAAACTTGGGGTGTGGCAAACAGTGGCGATTATATGAACTGCCTGCAACAGGACATAGATAGGCTAGCAGAATGGGCAGACAAGTGGCAGATGCAATTCAGCACATCGAGTCCATGCAGGCTCTCCAAGGAGCAGTGCTATCATTCCCACTCCCCAGCTCATTCCCCATAGCCCTGCAAGTCTATTTCTCTCAGGTGGCCATCCAACTTCCTCTTGATGTTATTGATCGTCTTCGCCTCCACCACCCTTGTGGAAGCAAGTTCCAGGTCATTACCACCCACAGCATAAGAAAGTACTTCCTCATATTCCCCCTGCACTTTGTGCCCAAAACTTTCAATCTGTGTCCCCTAATCCTTGTACCATTGGTTAACGGGAATAATTTTTCCTTGTCTAACTTATCTAAGCCTGTCATAATCTTGTACACTTCTATTAAATCTCCCCTCAATCTCCTTTGTTCCAAGGAGAACAAACCCAGCTTTTCCAACTGAAATTTGTAACTAAAATTCTTCATCCCTGGAACTATTCTGGTAAATATCCTCTGCACCCTCTCAAGGACTGTCACATCTTTCCTGAAGTGTGCTGACCAGAACTGGATGCAATATTCCAGTTGGGGCCTAACCAGAGATTTATAAAGGTTCAGCATATCATCCCTGCTTTTGTACTTAATGCCCCTATTTATGAATCCCAAGATCCCATATGCTTCACTAACCACTCTGTCAATATGTCCTGCCACTTTCAAGATCAATGCACATGCACCCCCAGGTCCCTCTGTTCCTCTTTGGAACTGTGCCACTATGTATATATTGCCTCTCTCTATTCCTTCTGCCAAAGTGCATCACCTCACATTTGTCAGTATTAAATTGCATCTGCCACCTCTCTGCCCATTCTACTAGCTGATCTATGTCCTGTTGCAGGCAGTTCATATCATCTTCACTGTTTGCCACATCTCCAAGTTTGGTATCGTCAGAAAATTTTGAGATTCTCCTCTGTTTTCCAAGATCCAAGTCATTTACATATATATATATCAAAAAAAGCAGTGGTCCCAACACCGACCCTTGGGGAACACCACTGTCTACCACTTCACTCTGAAAAGCAACCATTTACTATGACTTGCTGTTTTCTGTCCTTAAGACAATTTTTTATCCAATTGGACACTGACCCTCCTATTCCATGAGCCTCAATTTTCTTAACCTGCCTTTTATGTGGTATCTTATCACATGCTTTCTTAAAATCCATATAAACAACATCCACCGCATTCCCTTCACCAACCTTCTCTATTAGATTTGTCAATCATGATCTGCCATTTACAAATCCATGCTGGATTAATTAATTATCCTTAAGTAATTCAAACCTCTCTAAGTGTCCATTGATATTTTCCCTGATTATAGTTTCTAAAGCCTTAGCCACCGGTCTGTCTATAGTCTGTAGGACTATACTTATGTCCTTTCTTGAATAAGGGTGTCACATTTGCCAATCTCCAATCCCCATATCCAGGGAAGATTGGAAGATTATGGCAAACTCCTCTGCTATCTCCATCCCCACTTGCTTTAGCAACCTGGGATGCAAGCCATCCAGACCAGGTGATATATCTACCCTAAGCATAGCCAGCCTTTTTAGTACCTCCCCCATCTTAATTTTTATCCTATCCATTACCTCTACTCTCTCTGCTTCTACTGATATTTTGTCAGCCTCCATTTCCTTAGTGAACACTGATGCAAAGTACTCATTAAAGTTATTAGCCTTGCCCTCTGCCTGTAAGCATATAATACCCTCTCTGTCCCCAATAGGCCCCACTCCGCCTCTTACCACCCACTTACTATTTACATGCCTGTAGAAGATCTTTGGAGTCCCTTTAATGTTGACTACCATTCTATTCTCATATTCCTTCTTTGCCAGTCTGATTTTCCTCTTCACCTCCCCTCTCAACTTATTGTATATGGCCTGATTCTCACCTGATCAGTTCACCTTACATGCATCATACACCCTCTTTATTTGTTTCACTATCATCACTATCTCCCTCGTCAACCAAGATGGTGATTATGGAGCCGCCTTCTTGAACCACTGCAGTCCATGTGGGGTAGGTACACCCACAGTGCTGTTAGGAAGAGAGTTCCAGGATTTTGACCCAGTGACAGTGAAGGAACTGCGATATAGTTCCAAGTCAGGATGGTGTGTAGCTTGGAGCGGAACTTGCAGGTGGTGGTGTTCCCATGCAACTGCTGCCCTTGTCCTTCTAGGTAGTAGAGGTTGCGGGTTTGGAATGTGCTATCGAAGGAGCCTTGGTGCGTTGCTGCAGTGCATCTTGTAGATGGTACACACTGCTGCCACTGTGCGTCGGTGGTGGAGGGAGTGAATGTTGGTGGATGGGTGCCGATCAAGCAGGTTGCTTTTTCCTCCTCAGTCATAGCTTACTTTCCCAGCTAGCTTTATATCGTCAGCAAACCTGGATACATTACACTCGGTCCCCTCATCTAAATCATTGATATAGATTGTAATTAGCTGAAATTACTCACGTATTACATAGAATCACATTGAATATACAGCATAGAAACAGGCCATTTGGCTCAACCGGTGTTTATGCTCCACTCGAGCCTCCTGCCTTCTTTCCTCATCTAACTCTATCTGAATAACCCTCAATTTCCTTTTCCCTCATGCTTAGTTAGCTTCCCCTTAAATGTATTATAAAAAGTATTCGCCTCAAATACATCCTTTGGTTGCAATTTCCACATTCTCACCACCCTCTGGGTAAAGAGTTTTCTTCTGAATTCCCTGTTTGGATAGAGTAACATTTTATTGCAAGATTAAGGTACTGTGTGTGCAAGTGTAGACTTATTCAATTCAAGGCAGCTGGAGTTACCAGGGAGGTCCTCTGTTTATGACTGGACAAGTACTTTCTAATATAATATAAAATAAAAACAAGAAATGCTGGAACCGCTCAGCAGGTCTGGCAGCATCTGTGGAAAGAGAAGCAGAGTTAACGTTTCGGATCATTTATTTCATTGCATCTTAGTTTGTTCAGTTTGCTTACCCACTGTTTTGTTTCAGGTTTGCACTTGCTGCTGTTCAATATTCAGTGTATTTACACCTAATCTGTACTAATGCTTTGTCTTTCAACACACCATTAACATATTGTTTGCATTTGCTCCGTGACCTTTTGGTCAGCTATGTGGCCTGGTCCAATCTAGACCTCCTTTGTTATCTCTTGCCCCACCCCCACCTCACTTGCTTATAGCCTGTGACTTTTCTAATATTTGTCAGTTTCGATGAAGGGTCACTGACCCGAAACGTTAACTCTGCTTCTCTTTCCACAGATGCTGCCAGACCTGCTGAGCGGTTCCAGCATTTCTTGTTTTAATTTCAGATTTCCAGCATCCGCAGTATTTTGCTTTTATTTAAGTACTTTCTAATATCTGCCATGCCAGTCTTACAATGCCCCATGTCCAATCGTATGCATATTTTAACTGCTGCTCTGCACCCAAGCCTCTTACTTCTAACTCCCTTTCATGGCCCCTCACAAACCTTTCTCACCTGTCTCCTCCCCTTCCCATCACTCAGTTATTTCTCCCCCATTTGGGCACTTCCCCCCAATTCCTACCCCAACCCATTACTACTCCTCTGTATTTGTACACACCTGCCACTGCTCCAGCCTTGAATCACCCTTGGATAATCTCACATCTATCCTCTGTGCCTTTCTTGGCATTCTACAAAGGGTTCATCAAGACACCTGTCACTAAATCCTTATGAGCTGAAACCCAAAGTGCCCTATCCTCCTATTTAACTGACCTGCATGCCCACTGAGGGTGAATCTTGCCAATCTCTATACCATCCGTTCATCCGACCCACCACTGACAACTTGGCCTCTGCTCGCAGACCAACAATCACCATCCCTCTCCATATTTCCCTCCAGAATATCTGTTTACAAACAAGTCTTCTGCTACCACAATCCCATTGCTGATCATTGCACTGACATCCTGGCTTTGACTGAAATAATTCTTTCTATGGCTCAGCACCCACCTTTGTTTGGTACACCTTTGAGAAATGCCCGAGACATTTTCTAAACTAAAGACATTATATAACTGCAAGTTGTTGTTGATTGCAAAATTCATCAGAAACAGTTCTTTTGGACTTGTTTATTTCCGGTGCTGACTGCACTTATTTGCTATTTGCCGTGTTCTTTTCTTGCTTCTGATGTGTCTTCATCTGTGGCTGTTCCTGTTGGCTTTCATAGCTACAGCATGCCAATAAAGAAGCATTGTCCTGTTCTTATGGACAATAGGGGCTGTCTTTTGATGTCCTACTGCCGAGAGCGGCAGCGTACGCAGAAAATGGCAGTTGCCCCACACGGGACCTACGCCTCCGTGATTTTGTGGTGGGCGGCTACTTAACATACTGATAGCGGCTGCCACCTCCCCCACCACCTCCCATCACGAGGCGGAGCAGCATCAGCGACGCCATGAAGGGCATGATCTAATGCGGGAGCAGGTGCTGCAGCCATTTTTAAAAGGCTGCCAGCCCTGCAAACAAAATGCAGAGCTGACCCCTTCACCACCCCCCCATCTGTAAACAAAATGCAGAGCTGACCCCTTCACCACCCCGCCATCTATAAACAAAATGCAGACCTGACCCCTTCACCACCCCACCATCTATAAACAAAATGCAGACCTGACCCCTTCACCACCCCGCCATCTATAAACAAAATGCAGACCTGACCCCTTCACCACCCCCCCATCTGTAAACAAAATGCAGACCTGACCCCTTCACCACCCCGCCATCTATAAACAAAATGCAGACCTGACCCCTTCACCACCCCACCATCTATAAACAAAATGCAGAGCTGACCCCTTCACCACCCCCCCATCTGTAAACAAAATGCAGAGCTGACCCCTTCACTCCCCCATCTGTAAACAAAATGCAGAGCTGACCCCTTCACCCCCCCCATCTATAAAAAGAAATGCAGAGGTAACCCCCGTCCCCTCCTCGGTGGCTCAGTTTCTTGTGAATGGGAAAGTGAAGACACGTGAGTGCCGCATGTCGAGCTCAAGATTGGAAATGGATGGGATGATCGCGGTGGATGACATTGAAATTTATGCAGAGAGGTATTTTAAATTTAAATTAGGGTCCCATCACAGAGCAGTGGAGGTGCAGCCACGGAGCTTGCCCACCCCCAGGAAGATCGGGCCTGCCTGCAATACTGGAGCTGGCCGCTGCCGCTCCGATTCTCCAGCCACCCCTGCCACAGAACCCGCCGTCAGGAGGCCAATAAGATCCAGCCCTATGTATCCCCTGGGAATGGAGGAAAGGTGCCTAAAGCAGTGGGTTGCAAAGTGTGGCAGCAGCTGGCCAAACAGCACTGAATACAGCACCTGACTACAGTGCAGAAACTAGTTCCATAACCTCACTAGAAGGACATGGTAAACAACTGGCAATCAATGTATTTCGTCAATAAACCATGCATGCCATCTCTTACGATCTCTCTCCTTTAGTTTTCAAAAGAATATTCAATACAGTGAATATTGTACCTTAGTAAGGAGAAAGAAGCTAGAGTTAAGTTCAAGCTCATTGTGGCTCTAGCTAACCATTTTAAGGAAATAATAAGTTCTGCTAAAAACAAATGCAAATCATCCAATTGGAGCATTATCTTTCTCAGATTATATCCTTTCTACATTAAGTCTTTTTAAAAATTATCTGTTACTTATCTGCACCATTCTGGCCTTTTTTGTGACAACTGGTGTTAACTGAAACACCTTTTGATTGCTAGTTGTGATTAGAATATTGGGTGATGTGTTATGCTCGTTTATGAGTAAAATTGATAATGAAAATTTGCTGCTGTCACCTATTTTGTCATTGGCTGAGATTTTGCTGTCAAAATGATGGTGAGGCTAATAGTACTCACATTATTTATTTGCAAATGGTATAGTAAATTCAGGCGAGGGGTAGATGCACAGTTAAACTCAAAAATCTAAAAGCTGGTGTCTGGTTTATGCCACTCCACTGTTAGCTTCACAAAGCCAGCATCTCACTGTCTGTCCACCATTGAAATGCATTGAATGATGTGAAGCTGCTGTATTTGCCCGTTAGATATGAACTAAAGTCACCGTAGAAAGTTAAATCTTGTCTAAGTACCCCTTTAACAATGTAATAAGTGTTAATTACTGCCAGCAATCTCTCTGGCATTGAAAATTAATTATTACAAAGGTTATTATCATTCCTTCTGGTTTTAATTGCTATTGGAGATTTTAAAAAGGTAAAACTTAAAACTAAAAAAAGTCTTACTTTACTTTCTGTCTCTTTATTTCTTCCACTTTTAATCTAATCTTTCTTTCCCTCTCTTTATTTCTCTTTCTGTACCATTTGACATTGTATTCACCCACTTTAATTTACATTTCCTTCTCAGTCCTTGCAGTGTTAATTTCACAATCCTTCAATCTGATTGGTTCAATAGCTTGACCTGTTCATTCAGCTCCCAGATGCCCTGTTTCCCTCACTGTGCAGCAGTCACCTTGCACCTTCAGCAACTTGTCACACAAAAAATTTGAAAACCCAAACATGCAAAAGCACGTCTAAATAACAGCAGATGTCATTAGACCTGCGACAGCAAACTGTAGGCTATTATGTTATTTTCATACTTACCAGGCAGCTAACAAGATGGTAAGCGTGGAAAAATTATTCTGAATCCAATTACAAAGTGCCCTGAGTGGTAAAACTGAAGCCAGATTATAAGGACAAAATATTCCAGAAGTTTGACATGCCATATAATGCCTGACCTGATAAATCACCATAGCTGACTGATCAGCAGAAATAACATGCAGGCAGTTCCATTAAGCTGCCTCCATCCCTTCCTGCCCAAATACGAATTTTTAAAAATGACTGAAAATCTAATCATGCAGATTTCAATATTAAATACAGTATATAAATCTTTCTTTTGTTTTTGGGCAAGGGAAAGATTGGCAATACAGGTTAAACAAAGTGAATTCAAGAACTGTATTTAGTCTCAGGATGGGAAACAGTGCATTGGACATTTTGCAAAGAAATTTTTGGCTCCTTGATACTGCATTTTTTCATAATCAATACATTCATTGTGCTGCATTCACATTCAAAGTGACGAATAGTTTCAGAAATACAAATAGTATCTCACAATGAGGGCATGGTACTTGCTGTGTCTATTCTCATTCGGTATTATTATCTGGATGAGGACAGCCATTTCATGATGGGACATCATTTGGAGGTGCACATTCCCACCACTAGCCCAGAACCCTTGTTTACAGACACTCTGTTCCTACCTTAGCATGTCCAAAAACACTAACGTTGTCAACTCTGCTTCAATGTAGATGCAGCCCAATTTACTGATGGTCTTAACGATTGAGATAACTTTTCCTTTTATAATCAAGAACACCGCAGTATTAAGCTTTGAAGTCACAGGATTCTTCTGAGCTGCTGAATCTATCAGATAAGCCAATTTTTAATTCATTCCTGCATCAGCTAACTAAAACCAGGGAGTTTGTCAGGGAGACACCTTTATCAATTTACCAGTGGAAAGGACATAGAAAATGAATAAAATGAAAAATAAATAAAAACAGAAAGTGCTGGAAATACTCAGCAGGTCAGACAGCATCTGTGGGGAGAGAAGCAAAGTTAATGTTTCAGGTCTGTGACCTTTCATCAGAACCAGCAAAGATTAGAAAAGAATTAGGTATTAAGCAAGTGAAGTGGGTGGGGGGGGGGGGGGGGGGGGTGGGGGGGGTGGGGGTGCGGGGTGTGGAGGTAGTGGGGAAGAGAACAAAAGGGAAGGTGTCTGATAGGGAAGAGGGCAGGAGAGATTAACTAACAAAGCTGTCCTTGGACAAAGGCAAAGAGTGTGTTAATACTTCTGGTGAAAGACAAAGCATTCGTCCAGAGAGAGTGTTAATAGTAGAATAATGAGTAGCTCTGTCTACATGAAAAACAGGCAAATAGTTAAAAAATAAAATAAAATGAAAATATAAAAAAGGCCAGTCATGCTCTGAAATTATTGAACTCAATGTTCAGTCCGCAAGGCTGTAGAGTGCCTAATTGAAAGATCAGGTGCTGCTCCTCGAGCTTGCATTGATGTTCACTGTAACAATGACAGAGATGTTGGCATGACAGCAGGGATGGGTGGGGTGTTGAAATGGCAAGCGACTGGAAGCTCGGGGTCATGCTTTCGGACTTAGCGGAGGTGTTCTGCAAAGCGGTCACACAACCTGCGTTTGGTCTCCCCAATATAGAGGTGACCTCATTGTGAGCAGCGAATACAGTATACTAAATTGAAGGAAGTACAAGTAAATTGCTGTTATTTTTCAGATTTCCAGCATCTGCAGTATTTTGCTTTTATTTTAGTGTTTAATTCACTGCCACGTCTCTTCCAGGAATGCCTACCTTGAAGAAGTTCTGCTCTTTTCTCTGATGAGATTTTCCTTTTGTTCTATTCCCCACTAGCCCCCTCCAACCTGCTTCACTCGCTTAATACCTAATTCTTTTCTAATCTTTGCTAGTTTTGGTGAAAGGTCACAGACCTGAAAAGTCAACTCTGCTTCTCTCTCCACAGATGTTGTCTGACCTGCTGAGTATTTCCAGCACTTTTTGTTTTTATTTCAGATTTCCAGCATCTGCAGTATTTTGCTTTTATAAAAATGTATTGCCTCAGAGGCGTCCCAAGACTACAGGGCATACAGATGTAACTCATCTAGTTATCAGGGCTCTTCATGATAATTGTATGATATACTATTATTAACTAGGGAAGTAGAGAGGGCTTTCAACTAAATAGTGGGTGCAAGGGATCAAATTTAGGAAGATGTGGTAAATCAAAGAGTCGAGACGAGGCAAGAGACAAAGTATTAATATGGGAAATAATAAACAAACTGTGACAGGAAGAGAAGGTGAGGACAGACATTTAAGGGAATATTTCAGAATACATAGAATAGATACATTCCATTGAGAAAGAAAAATTCCAAGGGGTGGACCCACCATCCATGGTTAACTAAAAAAATTAAAGATAGTATCAAACTTAAAGAAAAAGCATATCATTGCACAAAGGTGGGTGGCAGGTCAAAAGATTGGACAGAATATAAAAAGCAGCAAAGAATGACTAAAAGATTAATAAAAAGGGAAAAATTAGAGTACGAGAGAAAGCTAGCTAGAAATATAAAAGCAGATAGTAAGCGGTTCTGTAGATATTTAAAAAAGAAATGAGTTAACAAAGTGAGCGTTGGTCCTATGGAAAGTGAGTCTGGGGAATTAAAAATGGATAATAAGGAGATGGTAGATGAATGGAATAGATATTTTGCATCGGTCTTCACCAGAGAGGATACAAGTAACATCCCACAAATAGCTATAAATCGGGAAATTGAAGGGAGGGAGGAACTCAAGAAAATTACAGTCAACAGGGACGTGGTACTGAACAAACTGTTGGTGCTGTGGGCTGACAAGTCTTCGGGTCCTGATGGACTTCATCCTAGGGTCTTAAAAGAAGTGGCTACTGAGATAGTTGATGCTTTGTATTTAATTTCCCCAAATTCCCAAGATTCACGGAAGGTTCCATTAGATTAGAAAATAGCCAATGAATTTATTCAAAAAGGGAGGGGGACTGAAAGCAGGAAACTACAGGCCAGTTAGCTTAACATCTGTCATAGGGAAAATGTTAGAAGTTATTGTTAAAGATGTTATAGCACAGCACTTCGAAAAATTCAAGCTAATCAGGCAGAGTCAACATGGTTTTGTGAAAGGGAAATCATGTTTAACCAATTTATTGGAGTTCTTTGAGGGAGTTACATGTGCTGTGGATGAAGGGGAACTGGTGGATATACTGTACTTAGATTCCCAGAAAGCATTTGATAAGGTGCCACATCAAAGGTTATTGCGGAAAATAAGAGCTCATGGTGTAGGGAGTAACATATTGGCATAGATGGAAGGTTAGCCAGCTAACAGGAAACAGAGAGTAGGCAGAAATGGGTCATTTTCTGGTTGGCAAGATGTAACCAGTGGTGCGCCACAGGGATCAGTGCTGGGGCTTCAACTTTTTACAATTGATATAAATGACATGGATGAAGGGGCCAAAGGTATGGTTGCTAAATTTGCGGATGACACAAAGATAGGTAGGAAAGTAAGTTGTGAAGAGGACATAAGGAGGCTACAGAGGGATATAGATAGGTTAAGTGAGTGGGCAAAGATCTGGCAAGTGGCATGTAATATGGTAAAATGTGAAATTGTCCATTTTGGTAGGAAGAATAAAAAAGAAGTATATTATCTAAATGGTGAGAGATTGCAGAGCTCTGAGATGCAGGGGGATCTGGGTATCTTAGTGCATGAATCGCTACAGCTTTGTATGCAGGTATAGCAAGTAATTAGGAAAGCTAATAGAATGTTATCATTTATTGTGAGGGGAATTGAGTACAAAAGTAGGGAGGTTATGCTACAGTTATACAGGGCATTGGTGTGACCACATCTGGAGTATTGTATAGAGTATTGGTCTCCTTATTTAAGGAAGGATGTAAATGCATTGGAAGCAGTTCAGAGAAGGTTTACTAGACTAATAATGGGCAGGTTGTCTTATGAGGAAAGATTGGACATGCTAGGCTGGAGTTTAGAAGAGTAAGAGGCGACTTGATTGAAACATATAAGATCCTGAGGGATCTTGACAGGGTGGATGTGGAAAAGATGTTTCCTCCTGTGGGGGAATCTAGAACTAGGGGTCACTGTTTAAAAATAAGGGTCACCCATTTAAGACAGAGATGAGGAGAAATTTTTTCTCTCAGAGGGTTGTGAGTCTTAGGAACGCTCTTCCTCAAAAGGCAGTGGAAGTGGAGTCTTTGCATATTTTTAAGGCAGAGGTAGATAGATTATTGATAAGCAAGGGGGTGAAAGGTTATCGGGGGTAAGCGGGAATGTGGAGTTGAGGTTTCAGTCAGATCAGCCATGATCTTGTTGAATGGTGGAGCAGCTCAAAGGACTGAGTGGCCTACTCTTGTTCCTAATTCGTATATCCGTTTGTTCGTATGCATGTTCGTATGCTCATATGTACAAAAAACAGAAGGGATACCACTCTATTATTGTACATGTGACTTCCAAGCACAAATAATGTAATTGTTCACCTTAAAGCCCATTATCTGAACAGCAATCATGATGCTTTTACTCAACAGTAGTCTGTGTTGCCTGTATGATGTCAAGGAGCCAAAGAAATGAATAGATAGCTCTTGAAAGACCTTTGCACTCATGGCTTCTGACTCCCATACTGTTCAAAGCACCACCTCTGTTAATGTGGAGTACATTATTGGGAAGCTAAAACATCAATTCCATTGCTTGGACTGCTCAATTGAGGTGCACAAAATCATTACTGTGTGTTGCACAATTTGCTATTCAAAGAAGAACAAGTGTGCAGCTAAACAGCAAGAGGACATGAGGCTAGAGCCCTACACAAAGAGGAGGAAAAGGATGTGGTGAGAGATGGATTGCCAAGATATTCAGCCAGGGAAAGTGGCGTTGGACGCTGTGACAGAGAACTATTTCCGTTAATGACTTTGACTCCCACCTATCATCTTACATCACAAATTCCACATGCATTGTACTCATGCTGACCATTTGATTACTGAGGGTAGCTGCCACTTACTGTCTTCCACACCATCAAATAACACAGAACTACAAAATGAAAGAGAAAATAAAGTTTCTATGAATATTCCATCTTCAACTCTTTACTTCCTACTCCCGCACATGTGGAATCAGCAACTGTGGGGCAGGTAGTGGTGAGGTGCTGCACATGATGTGTGGTACCTGCATGATGTGGGAACTGGTGGACCCCATTGTGGTTCCTAGTGACCACATCTGTAGCAAGTGTTGGCTGCTCGAGAAACTCCGGCTCAGAGTAGATGAGCTGGATTCTGAGCTTCGGACACTGTGACACATCAGGGAGGGGGAGAGTTACCTGGACGCTGTGTTTCAGGAGACAGTCACACCCCTTAGATTAACTACCTTGAATTCGGCCAGTGGTCAGGGACAGGAGGGTGTGACTATGAGTGAGGCAGGTAGAGGGATCCAGGAGGTAGTGTTGCAGGAGTCTCAGCCCTTGTCCTTGTCCAACAGGTTTGAGATTCTTGCTCCCTGTGTGGACAAGAGCGGGGACTGTAGGGAGGATAAGCAAACTGACCATAGCACCGTGGTACAGGGAGCCATTAAGTGGGGGGAGAAAAGAGAAATGTAGTTGTAATTGGGGATAATATAGTTAGGGGCATAGACACTGTTCTCTGTGGCCAGGATCGAGAGTCCCAAAGGTGGTGTTGCCTACCTGGTGCCAGGGTTCAGGATATCTCATCTGGGCTGCAGAGTAACTTGGAGTGGGAGGGGAAAGATCCAGTTGTCGTGGTCTATGTAGGTACCAACGATACAGTTAGCACGAGAATAGAGGTTCTCCTGTGGGAATATGAGCAGCTAGGGGCTAAATTAAAAAGCAAAACCGAAAAGGTAATAATCTCCGGATTACTACCTGAGCCACAAACTAATTGGCACAGTGTCAATAAGACTAAAGAGGTAAATGCATGGATCAAGGTATGACAAGGTATGGCAATAATCATGGGTGATTTTAATATGCATATAGACTGGATTAATCAAATTGGCAAGGGTAGTCTCGAGGGAGAGTTCATTGAATGTATTAGAGATTGTTTTTTGCAGCAATATGTTGTGGAACCAACCAGGGAGCAGGCTATTCTAGATTTGGTATTATGTAATGAGGTGGGATTAATTAATGATCTCATAGTTAAGGATCCTCTAGGGAAGAGTGATCATAGCATGCTAGAATTTCAAATTCAGTTTGAGGACTTGAAACTGGAGTCCCACACTAGCGATCTGGAGTTAAACAAAGGTAATTACATAGTCATGAGGACAGATTTAGCCCTAGTGGACTGGGCAGGTAGACTAAAAGGTAGGACAGTTGATGTGGCTGATGTTTAAGGAGATATTCAATTCCTCCCAACTAAAATATATTCCAGAGAGGAAGAAAGATTGTAAGAGGGGGAAAAACATGTATGACTAAGCAAGGAAGTTAAGGATAACATAAAGACAAAAACTAAGGCATACCATATTGCAAAGTCCAGTGGCAGGCTGGAAGATTGGGCAACTTTTAAAGATTAACAAAGGGTTACTAAAAAAGTAATAAAAAGAGCAAAGGTAAATTATGAAAGAAAACTAGCGCAAAATATAAAAACCGATAGCAAAAGCTTCTTTAAGTATATAAAAGGGAAAAGAGTAGCTAAAGTGAATGTTGGTCCCTTGGAGGATGAGACTGGGGAGTTAATAGAGGGGAACACAGAAAGGGGAGACACTGAATCAGTATTTTGCCTCAGTTTTCACAGTGGAGGACACTAGTACCATCCCAATAGTAACAGGTAATGCAGAGGTTATAGAAAGGGAGGAACTTAGAACAATCATCATCACTAGGGAAAGGGTACTGAGCAAACTATTGGGATTAAAGGCAGACATGTCCCCAGGGCCTGATGGCCTAAATTCTAGGGTCTTAAAGGAAGTGGCAGCGGAGACAGTGGATCCATTGGTTATAATATTCCAAAATCCACCGCAGCCTCACAGCTCCAGCGAACCAGGTTCAATTCTGGGTACTGCCTGTGTGGAGTTTGCAAGTTCTCCCTGTGTCTGTGTGGGTTTTCTCCAGGTGCTCCGGTTTCCTCCCACAAGCCAAAAGACTTGCAGGTTGGTAGGCAAATTGGCCATTATAAATTGCCCCTAGTATAGGTAGGTGGTAGGGAAATATAGGGACATGTAGGGATGTGGTAGGAATAAGGGATTACTGTAGGATTTGTATAAATGGGTGGTTGATGGTTGGCACAGACTCGGTGGGCCGAAGGGCCTGTTTCAGTGCTGTATCTCTAAACTAAACTAAACTAAAATCCCCTGGATGTGGGGAAGGTTCAAGTGGATTGGAAAAATGCTAATATAACCCCCTTATTCAAAAAGGGAGGGAGGCAGAAAGTAGGAAACTGTAGACCAGTTAGTTTAACATCTGTCGTTGGGAAATTGTTAGAATAATTGTTAGAATTATTAAGGAAGTAATAATAGGACATTTAGAAAGTCAAAACGTAATCCATCAGAGTCAGCATGGTTTTATGAAGGGTAAATTGTGTTTGACTAATTTGCTAGAGTTCTTCGAAGATGTAACAAGTAAAGTGGATAATGGGGATCCTGTAGATGTAGTATATCTGGACTTCCAGAAGGCATTTGATAAGGTGCCATACAAAAGGTTAATACACAAGGTAAGATCACGTGGGGTTAGGGGCAAATTATTAGCTTAGATAGTGGAATGGCTAACCAACAGAAAACAGAGATTCAGAATAAATGGGTCCTTTTCTGGTTGGCAAGATGTAACTATTGGGGTAGTGGCCTGCTTTAGGTTGGAAAAAAGAACCTGACCCGAACCCGACCGAACTACAGCAGACCCAAGCCCAACCCAGCCCAACTCCCTCCGATTCTGCCCTGAGCCTGACCCGACCCGAGCCCGCCACTGCTTGACACGACCCAAGTCCAACCCGACCATCCGTTTACTTATCTTCCTGACACCGAACCTGCAAGAAGCTGCAGCGCTTGCGTGATGACATTATAGTGATGCCAGTCGCTCTGCGCAGACTCAGTTTCATCCCAGACTCCCAGCTCAGGTCAGTTTTTCTTAATTCCAGCAGACCACTTACCGTGTGTTTCCGGCCCGGCCCGGCCCGACTTGACTCGACCTGGACTCGGCCCAACCCGACCCGAGCCCAAAAGCCGGCCCCAGAAGATGGGCCTGACCCGACCCGAACCCGACACATGTCGTCGGGTCCCGTCGGGTTCGGGTCGGGTAGCAGGCCTCTATAGCGGGGTGCCACAGGGTTCGGTCCTCGGGCCCCAACTATTTACAATCTATATTAATGACTTGGATGCAGGGATAGAAAGTACTATAGCCAAATTTGCAGATGACACTAAAATAGGTTGGACAGTAAGTTGCAATAAAGAAATTTACAAATGGATATGGATAGGTTAGGTGAATGGGCCAAAATTTGGCAGATGGAGTTTAACGTGGATAAGTATGAGGTTATCCTTTTTGGTTGGAAGAATAGAAAGGCAAATTATTATCTAGATGGAGAGAAACTTCAGAGTGCTTCGGTGCAGAGGGATCTGGGTGTCCTCGTGCATGAATCGCAGAAAACTAGTATGCATTTGCAGCAAGTAATAAGGAAGGAAAATGGAATTTTGGCATTTATTGCTAAAGGAATCGAGTATAAAAGTAGGGAAGTGTTGCTGCAACTGTACAAGGCATTTGTACAAGGCGCGACCGCACCTGGAGTATTGCGTACAGTTTTGGTCCTCTTACTTGAGGAGGGATGTAGTTGCATTGGAGGCAGTTCAGAGGAGGTTCACGAGACTGATTCCAGAGATGACAAACATCTTATGAAGAGAGATTGAGCAGTTTAGGCCTTTACTCTCTCGAGTTTATAAGAATGAGGGGAGATCTAATTGAGGTATATAAGATGATTAAGGGGATTGACAAAGTAGACGTAGAGAGGATGTTTCCTCTGGTGGGGCAATCTAGAATGAGAGGGCATAGTTTTAGGATAAGGGGTAGCAGATTTAAAAGAGAGATGAGGAGAAATTACTTCTCTCAAAGGGTCATGAGTCTGTGGAATTCGCTACCCCGGAGTGCGGTGGATGCCAGGGCATTGAGTAAATTTAAGGAGGAGATAGACAGATTTTTAATTAGTAATGGGTTGAAGGGTTATGGAGAATGGGCAGGAAAGTGGAGTGGATGCCAAGATGAGATGAGCCATGATCGTATTGAATGGTGGAGCAGGCTTGAGGGGCTGAATTGCCTACTCCTGCTCCTGGTTCTTATGTTCTTATGTTCCAGACGTGGTTGTAGCTGTGTACCTCTAGGTGCAGGTGGCCCAGATCTCCCTGCAACAGTTGCAGACACATATGGCAACATAGTGACTGCCAATGCTTACCCACTCTAAGCCCTTTGCAGACGTGCACTGGTGCTGGGCCCTGTAGGCACAGTGAACTGAATAACAACAGGCCACAGAATGCCTCCAATGCAGGCAAATCTTAAGTAAGAGCAAAGAACTAGTTCATCATCACACCAAAGTTTATCAACAATAGCCCAGAGAAGACGAATGAAGGAAATTTGTACTTGTTCAGAACAAAATACAAATTATCACTGGCTTGTAAAACCACAACTCAAAATTCTGCATCCCCCACATTTTCCACTCGCTTTCATAGAACGAGGGGGAGGCCTTTTTCCTTTGTCACTAAGATTGAGACCATCTGATCAGCTGCCTCTGCCATTTCCCTCCCTTCCACTAGTCAAACACCCTTGAATGTTTCTCCTTGCCCTGGCTTTGAACTTGCATCTCGTTTCTTTCCTATCTCCCCTCATACTCTCTGAGCTCATCTTGTTCACAAGACCCACCCCCTGCTCCCTTGAACCTATTCCCACTAAACTGCTGACCACCTAACTTCCTCTCCTGGTCTCCTTGTTAACCGATATTGTTAACAATTCTCTTTCTTCAGGTATTGTCCTTCTTTCCTTAAAGTCTACCATCATCACCCCTCTCCTTGACCCCCCTGCCTTTGTAAACTACCCTTCATCTCCAAACTTCCTTTCCACTCCAAAGTCTTTGAAAGTGTTGTCACTTCCCAAATCCGTGCCCATCTTTTCTGGAGCTCCATGTTTGAATTCTTCTGATCAGTTTTCCACCCCTGCTTCTGTACCAAACAGCTCTTATCAAAGTCACAAATGACATCCCATGTAACAAAAGTAAACTTTCCCTCCTTATCCTTCTCAACCTGTCTATAGTCTGACACGGTTAACCACAATATCCTCCTCCAAGGCCTCCCTACTGTTGTCTAGCTGCATGGGACTGCTGTTTCATTCTTATCAATCTAATTGTATCCAGAGAATCACTTCCAATGGCTTCTCTTCCTGCTCCTGCACTGTTACCTCTGGGATCCCCAAGGATCTATCCTTGGCCCCTTCCTATTTCTCATCTACACTCTGCTCCTCGGTGACATCATCCAAAAGAACAGCATCAGTTTTCACATGTACACTGATGACACCCACCTCTACTTCACCACCTCTACCCTCGACTCCTCCACTATTGCTATATTATCAGTCTTCTTATCCGATATCCAGTTCTGAATAAGCAGAAATTTCCTCCAATTAAATATTGGGAAGACTATTGTTTCTGTCCCCACTCCAAACTCCGTTCCCTAGCTACTGCCTCCATCCCTCTCCCTGGCAACAATCTGAGATTAAACCAGTCTGTTCACAACAATATTTGACCCCGAGATGAGTTTCTGACTACATATTCATGCCATCACTAAGACTGCCTATTTCCATTTCCATAACATTGCCTGATTTGGCCCCCATCTCAACTCATCTGCTGCTGAAACCCTGTTACAATCAGGTGAGAAAGGTGTCTAGGGGTCTTTTACCATCTTCACCTAGTCTTATTGTAACAGGGTTTAATTTTAAACACACTGTGTTTTGAACTCCCCCTCGGTGAATCCTTGTTCATCATTTTCCAATTATAAGGCAAAGAAATGAGCATAAGCAGGCTTTCTTAGGTTTAAAGAAGAAAAGTGAAATTTATTAAACCTTAAACTTAAACTCTAATGCAGTTAACGCCTATGGATATACGGCGTGCCCATGCTTGCATGCACATGCAATACACACATGCAAATAGGGATAGAAAAGAGCAGAAGAAAAAATAAACATACGAATTAGGAACATACGAACATACGAATTAGGAGCAGGAGTAGGCCACTCGATCCCTCGAGCCTGCTCTGCCATGCAATAAGTTCATGGCTGAACTGATTACTCCACATTTCCACCTACTTCCGATAATGCAGGTGGGAAGTATACAGTAAATGGCAGAACCCTTAGGAGTATTGACAGGCAGAGAGATCTGGGCGTACAGGTCCACAAGTCACTGAAAGTGGCAACGCAGGTGGATAAGGTAGTCAAGAAGGCATACGGCATGCTTGCCTTCATCGGTCGGGGCATAGAGTATAAAAATTGGCAAGTCATGCTGCAGCTGTATAGAACTTTAGTTAGGCCACACTTCGAATATTGCATGCAATTCTGGTCGCCACACTACCAGAAGGACGTGGAGGCTTTGGAGAGGGTACAGAAGAGGTTTACCAGGATGTTGCCTGGTCTGGAGGGCATTAGCTATGAGGAGAGGTTGGATAAACTCGGATTGTTTTCACTGGAATGACGGAGGTGGAGGGGCAACATGATAGAGGTTTACAAAGTTATGAGCGGCATGGACAGAGTGGATAGTCAGAAGTTTTTTCCAAGGGTGGAAGAGTCAATTACTAGGGGACATAGGTTTAAGGTGAGAGGGGCAAAGCTTAGAGGGGATGTGCGAGGCAAGTTCTTTACACAGAGGGTGGTGAGTGCCTGGAACTTGCTGCCGGGGGAGGTGGTGGAAGCAGGTACGATAGCGACGTTTAAGAGGTATCTTGACAAATACATGAATAGGATGGGAATAGAGGGATACGGTCCCCGGAAGTGCAGAAGGTTTTAGTTTAGGCAGGCATCAAGATCGGCGCAGGCTTGGAGGGCCGAATGGCCTGTTCCTGTGCTGTACTGTTCTTTGTTCTTTTTGTTCTTTGATAACCTTCCACCATTTGAAGATGGAGAGGTTTGAGGCAATCTCTGAATAGGGCTTTTTTTTTACTGTGATTCGAGTTTGCTGTAGAGTCCTTGATTGTAGGTAGTCTTGCTTTTCTGTGGAGACCAGTATTCTTCTTAAACCTTGTTTACTGTAGGACACTATTCTCTCTTGGGGTTCATATGTCTTCAATGGTTTCTGAGGCTGGCGAGAGCAAGATGAGAACAGACAGGAGAGAGGTGTTCTCAGTGCAGGACCTAACAGCCTTCTGATTTTCAATTCCCCGTTGGAAGTTCAAATTCAAAAAACTCCAACAGTCAGCCAGCCATGTGACCAAACCGGTCCGACCACTTTGGTTTGTGTATTCAGCCATTTTAGCAGTTAACCTGGAATGCTAGCCTTTCCACCTTCAACGTCTGGTAATCAACAGTCCATTGTGGATTAAATTGGAGCAGGGAATAGCCCCTTTGTCCTTTGAGGTACTGTCTGTGGACATGCTAATGTCTCTCTCCAGCCGAAGTCTCCAATTGTTTTTTTAAATCAAGTTCTTTCTTCAACAACCACAGTCCAAAATCGATGTTCATGTGGCGAAATTAATTTTCCTCATTCTTGGCAGGTGGGGGGACTTGCCTGACAACCCTCATTCATGACATTGTCACCTCTACACTTGACTATTGCAAAGCACTCCTGGGTGATCTCCCACATTCTACCCTCTGAAAACTTGAGGTATCCAAAAGTCTGCTGCCTATGTCTTAACTCGCAGCTATCACCCCTGTGCTCACAAGCAACACCGCGATTTTAAAATTTTCATTCTTGTTTTCAAATTTCTTCATGGCATCGCCACTCCCTATCTCTGTAATTTCCTCAGCCCCCAAATCCTCTGAGATATCTGTGCTTCTCTAATTCTGGCCTCTTGAGCATTCCCTGATTTTAATTGCTCCACCATAGGTGGCCATGCCTTAAGATGCCTGGGCCCTAAGCTCTGAACTTCTCCACCTCTCTATCTTGCTTTCCTCCTTTAAGACTCTCCTTAAAACCTACCTCTTTGACCAAGCTTTTGATCATTTGCCTTAATATCTCCTTATGTGACTCGGTGTGATATATTTTTATAATGCCCCTCTTAAGCATCTTGGGATGTTTTATTATATTAAAGGTGTTATATAAATTCAAGTTGTTGTTGTTATAAGCAAGGACAAAAGCAAGGAAAATGGAAGTGGGGCAGGGACAGGGTGGAGGTGAGAATAACTGGGAAGGTCTGTGGAAGGGTGAGGGACAGGAGTGATTAAATGATAAAAAGGATGATGTGCAAGGCCAAAATTGGTGGTCATGGGACAAGAAGCAAAAGGTGGATCCAAATCAATGGTTACAGCAGAACTATTACCAGCACCTGCTGTCTGAGAACATGGGAATGGTGGGTGTGATTTACAAGTATTTCTGCATCTTAGCTGCCTGCTCAATAGTTCTCAAAGGGTGCAGCAGCCTCCTTTCGATATTAAAATTAGGTCTACGTTCATTTCAGGTGGCTGCAGGTCTGCCTAAAAAAAAAACCCAACCAATTTAGCAGTGGCCTGAACGCCCATGCTGATTGGATGCAGGTTTCCATCCTGCTAAGTTAGTTATTGTTGCACTGATTTTACACCTGTCAAATGGCCGCAACAATGTTGAATTTAGATCCTATTAAGTTTGGTTGTAGAACCTCCTATGATGAGTGACATGCTACTATTTCTTCTCTGATGAATACTTCCAAGAATCATTTAATACATTAACTATTTTTCATTCATCCTCACTTTCAACCATGTTTTCATTCTTAAAGGGTCTCAATTCGCCTATGAAAACTTTTGGCTAATTGCTAAAATATAGACTTTAATACAAATACAGAAATTTAGACATTTTTGAATGCAGATACTTTTTATAGTATATCTGCTGTATACTACTATTCTATTAAGATTCATTTTACGGTAATCCACAAGCAGACCGCTCAGCATTTTGTTTTCTGAGTGGTATTAGTTGTGTGCTGAGTGTTAACCTCAATTTATGACACGGTGACCACAGCAAGCATATAAACTATGACTCTTTAAGTACAATATTACCATTAGTATGTCAACTGTTAAGGAAATGGTAAAAAGGTGATAATACTTCCTTTATTTTGCATCAATGGATTATTGTACAAAATGTTCGTATCTTGACAGATATCAGAAAAAATATAGATCCTGAAATTCACTGTGGTGTGGTGTTCCTATTTATGCCTATTGAGTCTGCCTGTGCTTGCAAAACTCAAAACACAGTGTCCAACATTAGAAGTGATTTCACGATTGGACAACATTTGCTAAATAATCCTCAGTGTGCTCAGAATTACGCTGACAACCAATTTAAGATTGTCAGTAGGGCTTGCAGTGTGGTGCATTTGCGTGTACTGGAAGCTACATATATTAATGCACAGGGCCCTGTTCTTTGCAGACAGAAAGAACATGTACACATATTGTGCCTGTTTCAGCTAAACAAAATAAGTGACAGCCATTCGCTGGTTCATTCCTTAGGGCAATGCCCTGAACAACCAGAGTCAAGCTGCCTGTTTTAAATTTCGAATGAGTTTGGCAGTTAACTGTCAGTCACCGTAAACTGGTGCATTCTCCGTAGCAATGCCTCTACCAATCAGAGTTCACTTGCCAACCAATCAGCACTCTTTTCTCATCCAGTATAAAGTTGTTTTCCCTTACATTGGTATTCGAGCGGATTGTCCTGAAGAGTGCAAGATGAAAAGCTTTAACAACATGTTTCTATTTTCAATGATAATTAAGGAATCTGTTGGAGTGTGATGGTAAGTAATGATAGAATGACACATCTGGTATGACTGAATTTTGGGAAGCTGTGTTTGACTTCTCAATACATTATCCATTCTAGTGAGGTTAGTAAACCCTTTCGACATTGCACAACTGTCTTGGGGGGTACGGATCTTGAAGGTGCCATTTATCATCAATGTCATCTCCCTCTACTGTGCTGCCATCACTGCACACGATGGCCTCCTGCATGCATTCCAAACAGGCCATCTCTTCTTGCCACTGCCTCCTGCATGAGAACCTCTGGCTTACTATCATGGAAATAATCTGAATTATTCTCAGAATGATCCACCATTGCCTCCTGGTCACCCTGGCCCTTTAAATTGTTACAGGAGTTTAAATCCTGTAGTATGCCTCTATGAGCGCATCCCCCACCTCCTCTAAAAACCTTCAATCTCTTGCATGATTTCGGTGTTAGTCCAATCAACCATATTTAAATCAGCTGGGTCAGTGATAAACGTAAAGATCGAAGTCCCACCCTGTTATACTTGCGTCAGCATTACTATCAAGTGGAAAATCTAGGCCAACCAGCTTTTATGTATTTATATATTAAAGTTTCCTGCCTGGCAACTCACAAATTCAAACATAATAATAAAATGTTCATAAAGCAACTTATCCATCCCATGTAACAAAAGTGGAGCCTGATAAATCTGGATATTCTGTACAGCACACAGTTTAATTTAAATATATTATATAAACTACCCAAGCACAAATTAATGTACATATAAATGCCTGAAAGATATGATAAACAAAAGTTTAAAAGTTACATAATAGCTGATCTGGTAGAATTTAGGTCACTGTTCAAAGTGGTCCAATTTGTCCTAAATATTAGTTGCTACTCTGAAGTAAATACCAATGTTTCTCATTTATTTAATAACTTTTAGAAATTATATTTGACTTGTTGAATCAAATGTTATTGATAAATGTTTATAGCAGTTACATTTAATAATTAAAATATTAATAATTTGTATCTTATAACTTAGTCCTTGTGTGGCATACTTTAGTTTCTATTTGTTACTTCTTGTCATTTCCTGAGCCTGTGGTTAAAGCTGTTAAACTCACAGTAAAAAGCAACTTCACACCTACGCAATTTTTGTGAGATCTAAAATAGGCCAACCTGACAACTATTTTTCAATGGGTTACTTGAAATGAAGTATAAACCGATATAAAAATAGGTCAAGAAATATGCCTAGCTGTTAAGCATATTGCCTATGCTGTATGTTACTGCAGAGAAATTTCAGTAATTTAGATTTTTTTAGATTTAGAGATACAGCACTGAAACAGGCCCTTTGGCCCACCGAGTCTGTGCTGACCATTAACCACCCATTTATACTAATCCTACACTAATCCCATATTCCTACCACATCCTCACCCATCCCTATATTCCCCTACCACCTACCTATACTAGGGGCAATTTATAATGGCCAATTCACCTATCAACCTGCAAGTCTTTTGGCTTGTGGGAGGAAACCAGAGCACCCGGAGAAAACCCACGCAGACACAGGGAGAACTTGCAAACTCCACACAGGCAGTACCCAGAATTGAACCTGGGTCGCTGGAGCTGTGAGGCTGCGGTGCTAACCACTGCGCCACTGTGCCGCCTGAGGTATAATAATGATGATTTTTTTCACTTTTAGTCTTGGCTTGCCAGATTTCTCCCTGCAGGAAGCCAGCATTATAACAGATACAAAAAATTATAACATGGAACCAAGCCGTTCATCCCAACCAGTCCGTAAATTACCATTTCAAGGTACTTTGAACGTTATTCCCAATCTTACACTTCACATGTTCAGCGACTTGAGACTGACAGGGCCTTCGGAACATATGTGGCATATTAGTTGTACATATGAAAATACGGACATATGAATTATGAGCAAGAGTAGGCCACTCGGCCCCTCGAGCTTGCTGCACCATTCAACAAGATCATGGCTGATTGACTGTAACCTCAACTCCATATTCCCACCTACCTCCGATAACCTTTCACCCCCTTGCTTATCAATAATCTATCTACCTCTGCCTTAAAAATTTTCAAGGACTCTGCTTCCACTGCCTTTTGAGGAAGAGAGTTCCAAAGACTTACAACCCTCTGTGAGAAATATGTTTTCCTCATCTCTGTCTTAAATGGGCGATCCCTTATTTTATCAGTGATCCCTAGTTCTAGATCTTCCCACAGAAGAAACATCCTTTCAACATCCACCCTGTCAAGATTCCTCAGGATCTTATATGTTTCAATCAAGTTGCCTCTTCCTCTTCTAAACTCCAGCCTAGCCTGTCCAACCTTTCCTCATAAGACAACCCACCCATTCCAGATATTAGTCTAGTAAACCTTCTCTGAACTGCTTCCAACATATTTACATCCTTCCTTAAATAAGGAGACCAATACTGTACACAGTACTCCAGGTGTGGTCTCACCAATGCCCTGTATAACTGTAGCATAACCTCCATACTTTTATCATAAAAACAGAAAGTGCTGGAAATACTCAGCAGGTCTGGCAGCATTTGTGGAGAGAGAAAGGGAATTAATGTTTCAGGTCTGTGATCGTTCATCAGAACGGTCAACATCCCTACTCTTGTATTCAATTCCCCTCACAATAAATGATAACATTCTATAAGCTTTCATAATTACTTGCTGTACCTTCGTACTAACCTTTTGTGATTCATGCTCCAGGACACTCAGATCCCTCTGCATCTCAGAGCTCTGCAATCTTTCACCATTTAGATGATACGCTTCATTTTTGTTCTTCCTGCCAAAATGGACAGTTTCACATTTTCCCACATTATACTCCATTTGCCAGATCTTTGCCCACTCACTTAACCTATCTATGTCCCTTTGTAGCCTCCTTATGTCCCCTTCACAACTTACTTTCCTACTTATCTTTATGTCATCAACAAATATAGCAACCATACCTTCAGCAACCATACCTTTGGTACCTTCGTCCAAGTCATTTATATAAATTGTGTTATGAAAGTGCTTCTTTTTTTAGCTGTTTTTTGAGGATTTGTATTTGTGTGTGTTAAAATTGTGGAGATGGATTCATTTAAGACTGGGGAGATTCCATAGATGTTGGGCTTTGTTTTTGTTTGAAGGGTCACTGAGAGGTCTTGTTTGAAAAAAAACCTTTACTGAATGTCACCTGCCTTAAGTTCAACAAACAACAGAAACCTTGGTGACTTGGGGAGATGTTTACAGAGAAGTGACATGTCAAGATAAATGAGGGTCAGGAGTTGGTTTCACTTCTGAGATCTTTTTGGTTCATTTGGGGTGTGGATGTGTTTAGATGGCACTTGGAGATCAGCCTGCCAAGAAAAAACATCCAGCTTATCTCTTTCCTCCTGTCTCTGCAAAACCCTGCAAAAATCCAGTGTGTGAGAGCTAAAAGCCCTCATGCCGAATTTCTCCTGAGATGCTCCTGGAAGGCCTGCCAGATTAATTCTCGATGCCGCCTGAAAGGAACTGCTACAGAAAAGATCCCACTGACCCATCTACGTGCACCCGGATGCCAGACTGTATGCCATTTCTGGAACACAACATATCTCATTCTTTTCCTTCAAGACTTAACAAGTATTTGGCGAAAGTATTCTTTTTTTTCTATTTTTTTGTAAAAGAGTTCTACGGAGAAAATGTCTTTTTTTTACGTGACCAGTGTGTGTGAGTTTGCAGGTTAGGTATTTAAAAATGGAACTTTTATATTTCAATCTGTGTGTTAATGCTTTGCTTCTTTACTGGATAAGTCATGTTTTATAATAAACTGATAATTTTGTTGTTTATTGAAGAAACCTGGTTGATGTATTTTATTTTGGGATAAAGAATAGAGTATATGATTGACTGTATCAGTAACTGGGTAAACATTTAAATATATGCTGTGACCTATGGAGAAGTTTACAGTGGAACTAGAAAAGACGGTGCAATCCTCCTGCCTCGGTCGTAACAATTGTAAAGGGTTGCGGCCCCAGCACTGATCCTTGTGGCACACCACTCATTATATCTTGCCAACCAGAAAATGACCCATTTATGCCAAATCTCTATTTCTTGTTAGGTAGTCAATCTTCTATCCATGCCAATACGTTACCCCTACACCATGAGCTTTTATTTTCCGCAATAACCTTTGATGTCGCACTTTATCAAATGCCTTCTGGAAATCTAAGTGCAGTACATCCACCGGTTCCCCTTTATTCACAGCACATGTTACTTCTTCAAAGAACTCCAATAAATTGGTTAAACATGATTTCCTTTTCAAAAAACCACGTTGACTCTGCCTGATTCCCTTGAATCTTTCTAAGTGCCCTTCAATAGTATCTTTAATAATAGGTTCTAACATTTTCCCTATGACAGATGTCAAGATAACTGGCCTGTAGTTACCCGCTTTCTGTCTCCCTCCCTTTTTGAATAAAGGAGTTACATTGTGTCATGCTGGCCCCCGCCTGCCAAGAATGAGGCACATTAATTTCGCCACATAAACATTGATTTTTAAACTGTTACTGCAATAAAGAAAGAACTTGTTTTTTTTTAAAGCACAAGACCCTTAACTGGAAAGATATTTGCATATTTACAGACAGTGCTTAAAAGGGACATAAGACCATGCCCTGACACATTCAATCCACAATGGACTTTTGATTTCCAGATGTTGAAGGTGGAGGAGCTCGCATTCCAGGTTGACTGTTAAGATGACCGAATACACAAACAGGCGTGGCCAGACCAGTTTATTCACATGAATAACTGACTGTTGGAGGTTGTTTTTGAACTTGTCACAGAGAATTTGAACTCAGAAAGCTGTTTGGTCCTAATCTGAAAAGAGCTCTTGTGGCTGGCTTGCCGCAGCCCCTCATCTCTCTCATCAGCTTCGGAATCCATTGAAGACATATGAACCCCAAGAGAGAAAAGTCTCCTACAGTGAACAAGGTTTAAGAAGAATACTGGGCCTCAATGAAAAGCAAGATCTACCTACAAGCAAGAACTACAACAACCTCGAAGCACAGTAACAAAAACCCCTTTTCAGAGATTGCCTCAAACTTCTTCACTATTTTTCTTCTGCTCTCTTCTGTCTCTATTTGCATGTGCGTATCGTGTATGCATACTAGCGTGGCGAATATCCATAGGTGTTAACCGAATTAGAGTTTAAATTCAAGTTTTAATAAAATTTCACTGTTCTTCTTTGAACCTAAGAAAGCCTGTTTGTGCTCATTTCTTATCCTTTTAATTGGAAAGCAGTGAACAACGATTCACCAAGGGGAGCTCAAAACCCAGTGTGTTTAAAAATAAACCCTGTTACAGTAAGACCAGATGAAGGCTGAAAGGGAACCCTAGACCTCTTTCTCACCTGGTCATAACAATTGGCTATTTTCCAATCTAATGGAACCTTCCCCAAATCTAGGGACCTTTGGGCAATTAAAATCAACGCATCAATTATCTCAGCAGCCACTTCTTTTAAGACCCTCAGATGAAGTCCATCAGGACCTGGCGACTTATCAGCCCACAGCTCTAACAATTTGCTCAGTACCATTTCCCTGGTGATTGTAATTTTCTTGAGTTTCTCCTTCCCTTCCATTTCATGATTTACAGCTATTTCTGGGATGTTGCTTATATCCTCAATAGTGAAGACCGATGCAAAATACCTGTACAATTCATCTGCCATCTCCTTATCTTCCATTATTAATTCCCCAGACTCACTTTCTATAGGACCAACGCTCACTTTGTTAACTCTTTTCTTTTTCAAATATCTATAAAAACTCCTACTATCTGTCTTTATATTTCTATCTAACTTTCTCTCATACTCTAATTTTCCCTCCTTATTAATCTTTTAGTCATTCTTTGCTGCTTTTTATATTCTGTCCAATCTTCTGACCTGTCACCCATCTTTCCGCAATTACATACTTTTTCTTTAAGTTTGATGCTATCTTTAACTTTTTTAGTTAACCACGGATGGTGGGTCCTCCCCTTAGAATTTTTCTTTCTTGTTGGAATGTATCTATTCTGTGTATTCTGAAATAGCCCCTTAAATGTCTGCCACTACATCTCCATTGACCTATCCCTTAACCAAATTTGCCAGTTCACTTTAGCTAGCTGCTTTCATGCCCTCATAATTGCCTTTATTTAAATTTAAAATACTAGCCTTAGACTCATTCTTCTCTCCCTCAAACTGAATTTAAAAATCAATCATATTATGATCGCTGCTGCCTGGGGGCACCTTCACTATGAGGTCATTAATTAATCCTATCTCATTGCACAATACCAGGTCTAGTATAGCCTGCTCTCTGATTGGCTCCAGAATGTGTTGTTCTAAGAAACTATCCCAAAAACATTCTATGAACTCCTCATCTAGGCTACCTTTGCCCATCTGATTTTTCCAGTCTATATGTAGATTAAAATCCCCCATGATTATTGCCGTAACTTTCTGACAAGCTCCTATTATTTCTTTTGTGATGGTGCTTGACTGTAATGCAGGTTTGGTTCAGTTTGGGTTTGTTTGCAGAGATTGGCAGCTTCAGTCAGTTCCTCCATTCCTGTGTAAAGGGAAGCTAAAGTGCCAGTTAACCACAGTGCAGTAGGACTGTCATTGAATGACATGTTGTTGTGATGTTACTCAAATTAAAGATGCATATGTCTGACAGATATACAGTAGAACAAATATTACATGGTATAAACACTATGGTACTAGCTCAGTGCTCGGGGGAAACCTCCAGCTTTCCTATCCTCCACTCTCTCGATGCTCTATCTGCCAATTATTTCCAATGTGGCCTCCTTGAATGAGAACTGGGGTTTTGTATTTCCACCTGTGTAGCTCTGCTCCTGATGGTTGAAGCCTGTCTTATCCTAAGGGGAAAAATATTACTGGTATATTGAAAGTACATGTAGCACTGACATACTGGCTAGACATTCTGGAAGATAGAATAATAGTGCATCTGCTGTGATATCATTTACAAATTGAACCTATTGCACTGCTGCCAATGGTTGATGCCTATCTTGACTTAAGTTCAAAAATAAGGAGGGCGTGTCTAAAGAAAGTATGTGGTATTTGTAGCTATAACGGCGTTTGGAAATGGCCATGACTGTGATACAGGGTTGTTTCAGACACTGGCTGTGACTTCATTCTGTTCCACCACTTCTGTTAAAAGAGAAGATAGTTAGTATACTGATGCATTACAACCATGACAACACTTCCAAAGTACTTCATTGGCTTAAAGTGCTTTGAGACATCCAGAAGTCCTAAAAGAAGATATTTAAATGTAAATCTTTCTTTTTTTATAGTGTCAGTGCTGTATGTACTAAATGCTTTTACAGCGGTAATCAATTAGCTCGCATTCTGGGAGCCAGTGTATATGAGATGGCTCTATGTGCTTGCATTATTTAAATTACCTCCCTTATCCATGGGAGCTAGACTGTCCAAATCCAACTTAAACAAATGGCTACTGGCATCATGCTGAAGGATTTTGTGAAAAGAAATTCTTTCAACTTAGCATGAATTGCTGGCTGAAGTCGTATGTGGTATATTGTGGCCTGTACAACCAGCAGCTGTGGAGCCAGAGATTCCTCCAGCAAGCACTTCTAGTTAGGTAATAAACATAGGCCTGAGTCACCACCTCGAGAGAAATGAGGGTTGATAATGCAAAATGGAAGGAAAATTGCATTAAAAAAAGCTTCTTTCATACTTTAAACACAAATCTTGTAATAAAATGACTTCTAATGAAGGCAAACCAGCTGGATCTAGCTGAAAGTTTCAAATGGTCGTAACTGGTCTCAACTGATATGAACTGGAGTCAATTAGGATGATTGTGGCTTCAACTGATTTCAACTGGATCCAGTTTGGAAAACTGGCAAGGATAGCTGGAAGCCAGCTGGGATTCCAATTGCCCAGTTGTAGGCAGCATTTCCCAGCCAACTTAAACTGGAATCAGTTCAACTTCGCTGGTACCAGTCAATGAGTTAACTGGTAAATGCGGATCCAGTTGTTAATGTGCACTTTTGAGTTGGAGCCAGTTGGAGTGGGCCAGGATTTTATCCAGGTGATGGGGGTCTTGTTCTCCAGCAAAAGCACTGGCGAGAACCCCTTGTCCTCCCTTTTGTGGGAAGCTCGCTGAATCAAGTGCCCGTTTGGGCACTTAACTGTACAGCGGCAAGCCTTCTATGGGATCAAAGACCCCAGCAACGGAGGTCCTGCCCACTGAGAGCTGCCGGTCAGAGGCTGGGTGCCCTTTAACTGAGCAGCGCCACCGTGGGAGCCATGGATGTTGCTGGTAGAGCACTCACCCAAGGCCTAGGAGCCACGCTGGACCCAGGGTGAGGGTTGTAGGCGAGGGGTGGGTAGGGGGGTCAGCAGCAAGGGCAGGGGAGAGGCTCTCGGCAGTCACCAAGTGCCTTTTTATGAGTGAACCCACACCCCCTGTGGCACACCCCCTCTTCCCCCAGAACTGGCCAGCAGCCAGCACAGTTTTTAGTTGCCCACTTAAGGGCCTCAATTGGCAGTGGGGTGAGAAGGCTGGTCATAGAATGATGAAAAGTCACAGACCTGAAAGGTTAACTCTGCTTCTCTTTCCACAGATCTGCCCTGCAGACCTGTATGGTGCTATATTTCCAGCATTTTCTGTTTTTATTTCAGTATCTGCAGTAGTTTGCTCTTATTACATTAGCCTATGCAGGCATTTTGATTCATTATTCCCTTGATCGCGACAGCATCTGGCAGGTACGTTTTGGTTCATTTTGGAGAGAGACTTTAAAAGTGGGAGCTGGAGTTAATCTATTGATTTTTTGTTAATGGGGGGGAAAGCCTGGATCTGGGACGTGAATTTTTTTCAACTGGGGGAAGAGAGAGAAGAGAGCTGTTTCTCCTAACACAGATTTTTTTTTAATGCCACTAATTTAAATTAACTATTTCAATCTATTAATCAGTACATATCCATTTCCATCACATCTGTTGAATTCAGGTAAGTCCGGCTCCTTGCCAATAATATTCACTGGTTAGTCTGCATTGCGGAAGATGTCAATTGATCCAGCGTCCCATTGCGAGACCAAGGTCTACATGTTGCAATGGGTTGAAGTAAGTGTTGGTGGCTTTACGATGCCATGAAGGAGAACAGAAAAAAGGAGGACGGGTTCTACAGCACAGATCCTTATACTTGCAGGTAAATTTCAATGAAATGAGAAGAATTTGGTTTCTGGACCATGTGGGCCTAGAGGAGTCATGAAACTTAGCAAATTCACTGTGTTGTTCAGGCATGTTAATTGTTCTTGCTCTCTGCCTACAGAGACCCGTAAAGAAATCCAATTAAGGATGGAATATAGCTTGAGATTCTGCCACACAAGTGCCAGGCAATGACCATCTCCAACAAGGGAGAATCTAACCATCTCCCCATGACATTCAATGGCATTACCATCGCTGAATCCCCCACTATCAACATCCTAGGGGCTACCATTGATCAGAAACTGAACTGGAGTAGCCACATAAATACCTTGGTTACAAGAGCAGGTCAGAGGCTAGGAATCCTGCGGTGAATAACTCACCTCCTGACTCCCCAAAGCCTGTCCACCATCTACAAGGCACAAGTCAGGAGTAGAATGCAATGCTGTCCACTTGCCTGGATTGGTGCAGCTCCAACAACACTCAAGATGCTTGACACCATCCAGGACAAAGCAGCCTGCTGATTGGCACCCCATCCACAAACATTCACTCACTCCCTCCACCACCGATGCACAGTGGCAGCAGTGTGTACCATCTACAAGATGCACTGCAGAAATGCACCAAGGCTCCTTAGACAGTACATTCCAAACCCGCAACCTCTACCAACTAGAAGGACAAGGGCAGCAAATGCATGGGAATACCACCACCTGCAAGTTCCCCTCCAAGTCACACACCATCCTGACTTGGAACTATATCGCCGTTCCTTCACTGTCGCTGGGTCAAAATCCTGGAATTCCCTTCCTAATAGCACTGTGGGTGTACCTACCTCACATAGAATGCAGCAGTTCAAGAAGGTAGCTTACCACCACCTTCTCAAGGGCAATTAGGGATGGGCAATAAATGCTGTCCTAGCCAGCAACACCCACATCCCATGAATGAATAAAAAAAATCCCTAAGGTTGAGGACACCACAGTGGAAACAAACGGCAGTAGTGTCCTCCTCTCAATGAGCGTAAAGAGGACGATGGAAGATGTCAATATAGGAAGGGTATGTTCTCCAGCAGCTAACTACTCAGTAAATTTCATTGCAGTAGTTAATATTTTATTTTCACAGACCTGCATGGACAGTTAAGTGCCTGACTGCAAAGAGTGCATGGAACTTGTAAATCTGGTCACATCACCAATGTCAATTGCAGTGAAAAGCTTCTTAATATCTAATTTCTCTTCCAGAAGGAGAAGTTTGCACAAATTCAGGATGCCCGAGTCAAGAAGCTGATGGAAACATAAGAACAAGGAGCAGGAGTAGGCAATTCAGCCCCTCAAACCTGCTCCGCCATTCAATACAATCATAGCTGATCTCATCTCGGTCTCAACTTCCCTTTCCTGCCCATTCTCCATAACCCTTCAACCCTTTACAATGTAAAAATCTGTCTATCTCCTCCTTAAATTTACTCAATTCCAATTCCATTGTTACAGCACTGAAACAGGCCCTTTGGCCCACCGACTCTGTGCCGACCAACAACCACCCATTTATGCTAATCCTACATTAATCCCATATTCCCTACCAAATCCCCACCATTCTCCGACCTCCTACCTACACTAGGGGCAATTTACAATGGCCAATTTACCTATCAACCTGCAAGTCTTTGGCTGTGGGAGGAAACCGGAGCACCCTCAAGTAAGGGGACCAAAACTGTACGCAATACTCCAGGTGCGGTCTCACTAATGCCTTGTACAGTTGCAGCAACACTTCCCTACTTTTATACTCGATTCCTTGAGTAATAAATGCCAAAATTCCATTTTCCTTCCTTATTACCTGCTGCAAATGCATACTAGTTTTCTGCGATTCATGCACGAGGACACCCAGATCCCTGTGCACCGAAGCACTCTGAAGTTTCTCTCCATTTAGATAATAAGTTGCCTTTCTATTCTGCCGACCAAAATGGAAAACCTCACACTTATCCACGTTAAAATCCATCTGCCAAATTTTGGCCCATTCACCTAACCTATCCATATCCATTTGTAAATTTCTTATTTCTTTATTGCAACTTACTGTCCAACCTATTTTAGTGTCATCTGCAAATTTGGCTATAGTACTTTCTATCCCTGCATCCAAGTCATTAATATAAATTGTAAATAGTTGGGGCCCAAGGACCGAACCCTGTGGCATCCCACTCGTTACATCTTGCCAACGAGAAAAGGACCCATTTATCCCAACTCTCCGTTTTCTGTCGGTTAGCCAATCCTCTATCCAAGCTAATAAATTGCCCCTAACCCCACGTGATCTTACCTTGTGTATTAACCTTTTGTATGGCACCTTATCAAATGCCTTCTGGAAGTCCAGATATACCACATCTACAGGATCCCCATTATCCACTTTACTTGTTACATCTTCGAAGAACTCTAGCAAATTAGTCAAACACAATTTACCCTTCATAAAACCATGCTGACTCTGATGGATTGCATTTTGACTTTCTAAATGTCCTGTTCTTACTTCCTTAATAATGGATTCTAACAATTTCCCAATGACAGATGTTAAACTAACTGGTCTATAGTTTCCTACTTTCTGCCTCCCTCCCTTTTTGAATAAGGGCGTTATATTAGCATTTTTCCAATCCACTTGAACCTTCCCCGCATCGAGGGAATTTTGGAATATTACAACCAATGGATCCACTATCTCCACTGCCACTTCATTTAAGACCCTAGGATGTAGGCCATCAGGCCCTGGCCTTGTCTGCCTTTAATCCCAATAGTTTGCTCAGTACCCTTTCCCTAGTGATGATGATTGTTCTCAGTTCCTCCCTTCTCTGCATTACCTGTTACTATTGGGATGGCACTAGTGTCCTCCACCGTGAAAGCTGAGGCAAAATACTGATTTAGTGTCTCCCTCATTTCTGTGTTCCCCACTATTAACTCCCCAGTCACATCATCTAAGGGACCAACATTCACTTTAGCTGCTTGCTTCCCTTTTATATACTTATAGAAGCTTTTGCAATCGGTTTTTATATTTTGCGCTAGTTTTCTTTCATAATTTACCTTTGCTCTATTTATTACTTTTTTAGTAACCCTTTGTTGATCTTTAAAAGTTGCCCAATCTTCCAGTCTGCCACTGGCCTTTGCAATATGGTATGCCTTAGGTTTTGTCTTTATGTTATCCTTAACTTCCTTGCTTAGCCATGGATGACTTTCCCCCCTCTTACAATCTTTCTTCCTCTCTGGAATATATTTTAGTTGGGAGGAATTGAATATCTCCTTAAACATCTGGCACTGTTCATCAACTGTCCTACCTTTTAGTCTACCTGCCCAGTCCACTAGGGCTAAATCTGTCCTCCTGCCTATGTAATTGCCTTTGTTTAATTCCAGAATGCTAGTGTGGGACTCCAATTTCTCGACCTTAAACTGAATTTGAAATTCTAGCATGCTATGATCACTCTTCAATGGAGGATCCTTAACTATGAGATCATTAATTAATCTCACTTCATTACATAATACCAAATCTGGAATAGCCTGCTCCCTGGTTGGTTTCACAACATATTGCACCAAAAAACAATCTCTAATACATTCAATGAATTCTCCCTCGAGGCTACCCTTGCCAATTTGATTAATCCAGTCTATATGCATATTAAAATCACCCATGATTATTGTCGTACCTTTCTTACAAGCCCCCAGTATTTCCTGGTTTATACTGTGCCCCACTGCGGAACTAATGTTTGGGGACCTATTGATTACTCCCACCAGGGATTTCTTTCTCTTGCTATTTCTTATTTCTGCCCAGACTACATCATTTCTACATCATGATCTCCAGTGCCTATATCATTTCTCATTACAGCACTGATCTCTTCTTTCACTAACAAAGCTACACCACCTCCTTTTCCTTCCTGCCTATCCTTCCGAAATACTGAGTACATATTCAATTCCTAAACCTGGTTTCCCTGCAACCACGTCTCCGTAATCGCCACTAAGTCATCCTCATTCGTCTCTATTTGCGCTGTTAACTCATTCATTTTATTCCGAATGCTTCGTTCATTCAGATACAAAGCCTTTAGGTTTGTTCTATTATCAAATTTCCCTACTCTTGTATGATTCCTTGTTGCAATATGACGTTCACACGTTCTGTCCCTACCTTTTATTTTCTGGTAACAATCAGCCTCATCACTAACCTGCATTCCTACCTTCTCCTTCAACTTTGACTTCCTAATTTTCCATGCAACTGAACCCTATCCCCCACTATTTAGTTTAAAGCTCTATCTACAGCCCTGGTTATGTGATTCGCCAGGAGTCTGTCCCAGCATGATTCAGCTGGAGCCCGTCCCATCAGAACAGCTCCCTCCTTCCCCAGTACTGGTGCCAATGTCCCATGAATTCAAACCCATTTCTCCCACACCAATCTTTGAGCCACACATTTACCTCTTTAATCTTATTGACTCCGTGCCCATTAGCTCGTGGCTCAGGTGGCAATCCAGAGATTATTACATTTTTGGTTCTGCTTTTTAGTTTATCCCCTAACTGCTCATATTCCCTCAGCAGAACCTCTATCCTCATTCTACCTATATCATTGGTACCTACGTGCACCACAACAGCTGGATCTTTCCCCTCCCACTCCAAGTTCCTCTGCAGCCCAGATGAGATATCACAGAATCACAGAATCACAGAATAATACAGTGCAGAAGAGGCCCTTTGGCCCATATAGTCTGCACCAATGCATTAAAACACCTGACCTGTCTGCCTAATCCCATTTGCCAGCACTTGGCCCATAGCCTTGAATGTTATGACGTGCCAAGTGCTCATCCAGGTACTTTTTAAAGGATGTGAGGCAAACTGCCTCTACCACCCTCCCAGGCAGGGCATTCCAGACCGTCACCACCCTCTGGGTAAAAAGGTTCTTCCTCAAATCCCCCTTAAACCTCCCGCCCCTCACCTTAAACTTGTGCCCCCTTGTAACTGGCCCTTCAACTAAGGGGAACAGCTGCTCCCTATCCACCCTGTCCATGCCCCTCATAATCTTGTACATCTCGATCAGGTCACCCCTCAGTCTTCTCTGCTCCAGCGAAAACAACCCAAGCCTATCCAACCTCTCTTCATAGCTTAAATGTTCCATCCCAGGCAACATCCTGGTGAATCGCCTCTGCACCCCCTCTAATGCAATCACATCCTTCCTATAATGTGGCGACCAGAATTGCACACAGTACTCCAGCTGTGGCCTTACCAAAGTTCTGTACAACTCCAACATGACCTCCCTGCTTTTGTAATCTATGCCTCGATTGATAAAGGCAAGTGTCCCATATGCCTTTTTCACCAACCTATTAACCTGCCCTTCTGCCTTCAGAGATCTATGGACATACACGCCAAGGTCCCTTTGTTCCTTGGAACTTCCCAGTGTCAGGCCATTCATTGAATACTTCCGTGTCACATTTTTCCTTCCAAAGTGTATCACCTCACACTTTTCAGCGTTAAATTCCATCTGCCACTTTTCTGCCCATTTGACCATCCCGTCTATATCTTCCTGTAACCTAAGACACTCCACCTCACTGTTAACCACTCGGCCAATATTTGTGTCATCCGCGAACTCACTGATCCTACCCCCCACATAGTTATCTATGTCGTTTATGTAAATAACAAACAATAGGGGACCCAGCACAGATCCCTGTGGTATGCCACTGGACACTGGCTTCCAGTCACTAAAACAGCCTTCTGTCATCACTCTCTGTCTCCTACAGCTAAGCCAATTTTGAATCCACCTTATCAAGTTACCTTGTATCCCATGTGCTTTTGCTTTCTTGATAAGTCTCCCATGTGGGACCTTGTCAAAGGCTTTGCTGAAATCCATGTAAACTACATCAACTGCACTACCCTCATCTACACACCTGGTCACATGCTCAAAAAATTCAATCAAATTTATTAGGCATGACCTCCCTCTGACAAAGCCATGCTGACTATTCTTAATCAAATTTTGCCTCTCCAAGTGCTGATAGATTCTCTCCTTCAGAATTTTCTCCAATAGTTTCCCTACCACTGACGTGAGACTCACTGGTCTGTAGTTCCCTGGCTTATCTCTACAACCTTTCTTAAATAGTGGGACCACATTAGCTGTTCTCCAGTCCTCTGGCACCTTCCCTGTGGCCAGAGAGGAATTAAAAATTAGGGTCAGAGCCCCTGCAATCTCCACCCTCGCCTCCCACAGCATCCACTTTTAAGCCTTCCAAAACCTCCAATACCTTGTCACTCCCTATGATAATTTGCTCAAGAATCTCACAGTCCCTCTCTCTAGGTTCCATATCTACATCCTCTTTCTCTTGGGTGAAGACAGATGTGAAGTATTCGTTCAACCTCTGGCTCCACCCACAAATTTCCCCCTTGGTCCCTAATGGGTCCTACTCTTTCCCTGGTTATCGTCTTCCTATTGATATACTTATAGAATATCTTGGGATTTTCCCTACTATTACCAGCCTTAAGCTTTCTCATATCCCCTCTTTGCTCTCCTCATTGCTTTCTTAAGCTCCATCCTACACTTTCTGTACTCCATTAATGCTTCCGTTGATTTGCTCTCCTTGTATTTGTTAAAAGCCTCTCTTTTCCTTCTCATCGTACCCTGAATGTTTCTGGTCATCCATGGTTCTCTGGGCTTGTTGCTCCTACCTATTACCCTAGAGGGAACATATTGGGCCTGTACCCTCCTCATTTCCTTTTTGAATGCCCCCACTGCTCTTCTGTAGATTTCCCAACAAGTAACTCTTTCCAGTCTACCTTGGCCAGATCCTGCCTTATTTTACTAAAATTTGCTCTCCCCAATCCAAAACCTTTTTTTTCAACTTGTCTATTGCTTTCTCCATAACAAGCTTAAATTGTACCATGTTGTGGTCGCTATTACCAAAATGCTCCCCCACCAGCACAGCAACTACCTGTCCGCCTTCATTCCCCAGAATTAGGACCAGCACTGCACCCTCCCTTGTTGGATCCTCTACATATTGAGCTAAAAAGTTCTCCTGTATACATTTTAAGAACTCCACTCCATCTAAGCCCTTAACACGATGACTATCCCAATTAATGTTGGGAAAGTTGAAATAACCTAATATAATTACCCTATTATTTTTACACACCTCTGCAAATTGCGCACATATTTGCTCCTCAATTTCCCGCTGACTATTTGGGGGTCTATAATAAACACCTGGCAATGTGGCTGTCCCTTTTTTATTCCTAAACTCTACCCATAAAGCTTCATTTGATGCCCCCTCCAAAAATCATCTCTCCTTACTGCAGTAACTGACTCCTTAACTAATATTGCAATGCCCCCTCCTTTTTTACCCCCTCCTCTGTCTCGCATGAAGATTCTATATCCCGGGATATTGAGCTGGCAATCCTGCCCCTCCCTCAACCATGTCTCCGTGATGACTACTATATCACAATTCCACGTGTCAATCATTGCCCTTAACTCATCCGTTTTACCTGCAATACTCCTGTCATTAAAGTAGAGGCCTTCCATCCTGGTCTTACTCCCTTGAAACTTACTTCCGCTGAATTCCCTCTGACTTGTTCGCTTTCCTGTGTTTAGCTGTGTCCCTATTCTGCTAGGAGTCTCCCCCTGCCAAATTAGTTTAAATTCCTCCCAACAGCACTAGCAAACCCGCCAGCAAGGATGTTAGTCCCCCTCTGGTTCAAATGTAGACCGTGCCGCTTGTACAGGTCCCACCTTCCCCAGAAATGGTCCCAGTGGTCCAGGAATCTAAAACCCTCCCTCCTGCACCAACTCTTAAGCCACGCATTCATCTGTGCTATTCTCCTATTTCTATACTCGCTAGCATGTGGCACTGGGAGTAATCGAGAGATTACAACCCGAGAGGTCCTGCTTTTTAGTCTACTGCCTAACTCCCTGAATTCTTGATGCAAGACCTTATCCCTCTTTCTACCTATGTCATTGGTACCAACATGTACCATGACCTCTGCCTTATTGCCCTCCCCCTTCAGGATGCCTTGCAGCCGTTCAGTGACATCCCGGACCCTGGCACCAGGGAGGCAACACACCATCCTGGAGTCACGTTGATGGCCACAGTAGCGCCTATCTGTTCCCCTGACTATAGAACCCCCTATTACTATTGCTCTTCCTCTCTTTCCCCCTTCCTGTATCCTGAACCCTGGCACCAGGTAGCCAATACAGCCTTTGGGATTCTCGATCCTGGCCACAGAGAACAGTGTCTATGCCCCTAACTATACTATCCCCGATTACAACTACATTTCTCTTTTCTCCCCCCACTTGAATGGCTCCCTGTACCACGGTGCTATGGTCAGTTTGCTTATCCTCCCTACAGTCCCTGCTCTCATCCACACAGGGAGCAAGAATCTCGAACCTGTTGGACAAGGACAAGGGCTGAGGCTCCTGCAACACTACCTCCTGGATCCCTCTACCTGCCTCATTCATAGTCACACCCTCCTGTCCCTGACCACTGGCCAAATTCAAGGTAGTTAATCTAAGGGGTGTGACTGCGTCCTGAAAGACAGCATCTAGGTAAATCTTCCCCTCCCTGATGTGTCGCAGTGTCCGAAGCTCAGACTCCAGCTCATCAACTCTGAGCCAGAGTTCCTCGAGCAGCCAACACTTGCTACAAATGTGGTCACTAGGAACCACAATGGGTTCCACCAGTTCCCACATCATGCAGGTACAACACATCACCTGGCCCTGCATCTCTATTTTATTTAATTAGATTTTAATTTGTTTTTTAAATTTCTGACTGGTCTTTAATTTTTAATCTGTAAAATATTTCTCCTATTCACCTTTAATCTGAATTCAACTTAGAATGGGTAATTCAAATTAGCAGTTACTTACCAACCAATGAACTTACGGTTTTCCTGTGATGTCACTCTTTGTTTTTTTTTCTCTCTTTTTACTCCCTTAAAATACCTCCCCTCTCTCTCTGGTCTCGAATCTGTTCCTTTTGGCGTGCTTTTTAAAGCTCTGCTCCCGCTATGTTTTCTCTTTCTTTCTCTGTGGTCTCTGTGGGGAGGTGGTGGGAGCAGTGAAGTTGCCCCTGAGAACAGCCGATACTTCCCAGCCCCATTGAGAGCTGGAGGTTGTGGCAGAGACCCCCACCCCAACCCTCTTTGGAAGTCCTGCCCCACTCACATTCTCCAGGACAAGTGGTTGCCCAGTGCCAGGAGCTGCTTGTTTAGATCGAGAGGTTGGAAGTGGAGAAGGCAGCCCTCCAGGAGAAGGTGCAGTAAGTTTCAATAATTAATCGCTGCCTCCAAGAAGAAATTCTTACCACATTTGGCTAGACTAATATATTTGTTTATGTAGCTGAAAGTTTCATTCTCCATGCCATATCTCTTCCAGTGCTGACTAATGCAGCATCTCTGGTCAGGAAAAGATGATAGATGTATTGGAATTGCACGCATGGCTCCACAACATCTTATAATGTTTGTTTTACTTCCTGTTGCAGCAAGAGGACTGCACCAACCTCTCAATTTGGCTACACAGCCCAGGCCCTCCATACCTCTCCATGTCCAGCCGCAGCCCAGGATCATTCCTGTCGGTGCAACAACATTGCCCAGGCCCATGCACAGTGAAACTGCAGCAACAGATAATTTTGTTGTTTATTCCAGAAACCTGGCTGGTGTGCTTTATTCTGGGGGAACAATCGAGTATCTGACTGACAGTTTTGGAAGTGGGAAAATTTAAATATATGTTGTGACCTGTGGAGAAGTGGGATTGAATTAACAGAGCACTCCTCCCACCTCCGACGTAACACTATTTTCTCTTTGTAGCATGTTTCAACCATCACCTACATACGAATGGGCTGAGTGAGGAGGCTGCCTCAAAGAGCTTTCAAGGTTCAACAGTAACTCAGAATCACAAAATTGTTGCAGCCCAGATGGCCACTCGACCCATCATGTCTGCACCAGCTCTCCGAATGAGCAATTCACCCAATACCATTCTTCCGCCTTCTCCCTGTAACCCTACACATTCTTCCTTTTCAGATAACAGTCTAATTCACTTTTGAATGCCTCAACTGAACCTGCCTCCACCACACTCAGGCAGTGCATTCCAGATCCTAAGCATTGCTGCGTGAAGAAGTTTTTCCTCATGTCGCTTTTGCTTCTTTTGCCAATCACTTTCACGAGTAGGAAGTTTTTCCCTATCCTGTATATCGCGCAAACGTATGAACAGGCCTAAGGCCATCATTTTCGGCACTGAAAAGTGCCCAGTCTACCCCAAATTACCCTGGAAGGGTAACGTATCCCAAAAATTTGAGCAATAGGTGAAGCTAACTGTTTCATGCTGCTACTATGCAGTAGCAACACGTGTGGTTTTCGCCACTAACAGGATGCTGCTGTCAAGCCAAAAAGATGTCCTGTCTATCACACAAATGAGTATTGTGATATATGAATTTCAGTGCCAGTGTGATGCTAGATATGTAGGCCATACGTCCCAAAGACTGGTGCATCCTATCAAACAACATGTCCCTTCTGCTGTTCGCAACGGTCAAGGTACAGGCCGTACCCAACCAGCCCGTGCTTGCAAAACTCAAAACACAGTGTCCAACATTAGATGTGATTCTGCGATTGGACAACATTTGCTAAATAATCCTCAGTGTGCTAAGAATTACACTGACAACCAATTTAATATTGTCAGTAGGCCTCACAATGTGGCGCATTTGCATGTAATGGAAGCTACATATATTAATACACAGGGCCCTGTTCTTTGCAGAAAGAACATGTATCGACATTGTGCCTGTTTCAACTGAACAAAATAAGTGACAGTCATTCGTTGGTTCATTCCTGAGGGCAATACCTTGATCAATCAGAGTCAAGCTGCCTGGTTTAAATTTCAAACAAAGCTTGGCAGTTAACTGTCAGTCACTGTAAACTGGTGCATTCTCCATGGCCTCTACCAATCAGAGTTCACTTGCCAACCAATCAGCACTCTCTTCTCATACAGTATAAAGTTGTTGCTTTCCCTTACATTGATATTCTTGTGGATTGTCCTGATGAGTGCAAGATGAAAAGCTTCGACAACATGTCTCTATTTTCAGCAATACTCAAGTTCTGTACTACCAAATGACTATTTACTCTATAATTCTTGCATCTCTCTGTAATTTCCTTGCAAATTTGTTCCTCTTCATCCTTTCCCCTAGTTGGTGGCCTATAGACTACACCAAGCAATGTAATTGCACCTTTTTTGTTCCTTAGCTCTAGCCAAATAGATTCTGTCCTTGACCCCTCAGGGATATCCTCTCTTTCTAGCACTGCAATGCTCTCCTTAATCAATATTGCCACTCCTCCCCTTTTCTATCTTTCCTGACAACTAGGAAGATCCAGGATTAAAATAAGAAGGCAAAACGTCAATAAGTTTCAATTTGTGGAGATGTGTATTTCTGTGTTATTTGTGCTTTCACAATAAAATTTGTTCAGCTTTACTCAAACTATTATTCTGAGTGTTTTGTCTGGACAAATAGAGAATTCAAATTCTGCTAGATTTGATATATCATGCCCATACTACACTATGGGTAATAGTATTCACATAGAGAGATATAGCAACAGTTCAAGCTTTCGACTGGGATATTCAACTGGCCTGCTGAGACCAGTCCAACTGGTAAATACCAGCAGTTCAACTGGCAATTCAGCTGGAACATACTAGCAATTCAATTGGATACCAGCAGTTCAACTGGTGAAAGGGATTTAATTTCCCAGTTGCTTACTGATAAGTACTGGTAACGGTTCAAGTGGAAACACCAGCTAAAGGAAGTCGAGTCCGAGAGAAGTCCCAGCACAGAGCGACAGTGAGGAAAGACTTTCACCTTGTGGACAATTCATTTTGGAAAGAGATATATGGAAGACTAGTTTTAATCTGCGCTTTAAGGCAAACTCACGGGCGGACCTATAAATACACCAAAGAAGCGCCTAGTTTCGTTGCATAAATCCTTTATTAAAGAATAGAAAGGGTTTGTCTCCATGGCAACCGGGGCGCTACATGCACGAGATTGAAGTGAGACTAAGTCACGGGCACGCGGCAATTAAGAAGTTACATTGAAATAACATGTAATAAAACTAATGTCAAATTAAAATTATTTTAACTTAAAAGCATATTCTGTATTTCATGCCTTGTTGGAGCATTTTACTACATTATTGCAGCTTCAGATCAGTTACCACACAGACTTCTTGTTGAAAATTCCTTCGTTTCATTCCTACAGAAAATTAATTTTAAATAAGTCTTAAATTCAAAAACTCCCAGACGTTAATTCATTTACGGGATTGGAAAGTTATTATAGCACTAACATGTCATCCTGTCAGAAGTAGTGAAACAATTGTTTTCCCTTATGGAAAGGGCGGTGAGTGATTCCTCTTTGGAAAGGTTACTGATGTATTAAGTGACAATTTCTAAATGTTTGAAACAACGCAAAAGGGAAAACAAATGCAGCTGGATAATAATCTTGTCATTGTTAAACTTGGCAGATCATTCACTTTGGACAAGTGGATATATTTGCTGTAGTCATTTCTTACCTAATGGTGTCATAGTCATTGACATAATTAGACAATATAAGCACCGCTGGCAAAGCTGTTACTGCCCGCTAGGCAGTTGAGTGACATTTAAGCAGGTACTGAAAACAATTCTTACATTTTTTACTTGACCTTATCAACTGGATCCTAATGTTACAGATGTCATAATTTCGCTATGTACAGCCCAAACAATGGCTTGTAATGCTTGCCAACGCAACTTTCAGTCGTCAATAACCAAGCGTTTCTTCTTAGTTAATGGATAGGTAGTGACAAGGCAAGCAATAAGCTACTTGTGAATATGAAAAGCTATTCTGTAACTATACTATATAAAGCAAAATACAACCCACAATAAGTTAAGCCTGAGAAGAGGAGTTTTCGGACAACAAGGCTTTTGGACACACGTTGTAATTACTGTGATATTTAAGATGTAATAAGTTATTTATGATATTCTTGAAGGTTTTCTTTGTAAAATCTTTTGTGTAGAAAACTGACATAAGCATTATTTTATTTGTGACAGGTTTTTCTGTTAATGTCAGAACAGCAATAACTTTTATGAGCCCTTAAACAGGATTTGTTTTTACACCATGAAGAAGCACAATCTTTGTGAAATGTGTTTCACAAACTTGTTTCCCATCTTTGATAATACAAGGCAATGATGCTTTACCATAACACCTTCACCTCTTTAAAACATTTACGGCAGCTATGTAATTTTCTCTCTAAACCTCTCCACTTCTCTCTCCTCCTTTAAGATCTACATGAAAACTCACCTCTTTGACTAAGACTTTAATTACCATTTCAAATGTCTACTTTAGATTGGTGCAATTTAAAAGCTTCTGTGAAGCACCTTAGGACGTTTTCCTATGTCAAAGGTATTCTATCATTACAAGTATTGTTTAATAAAAGCAAAATACTGCAGATGCTGGAAATCTGAAATAAAAACAAGAAATGCTGGAAATACTCAGCACGCCAGGCAGCATCTGTGGAGAGAGAAGCAGAGTTAACGTTTCAGGTCAGTGACCCTTCATCAGAACTCATCAGAACAATTATTGTTTGGTTTTGTTAAAATAATTAATTCAAAAAATATTAATTTGTACACATTGCTTACATTACTAATGCAGAGCATTGTTATATGATATAGAACAATGTTATTAGTATTTCCTAGAAATCCACTACAGATCAAATTCTGCTAATCTTGAGCCACAAATCAAACCTGTCAGTGAAGGCATAACCATCCATCAATTAAAAGAAACCCCCTGACTATTGAAGTTGGTTGTGACACCAGCCACTGAAAAGAATGGGTAAAGTATTTTAAACAAACCTCTAATCATCCTTTCCCCTAATTCCTTTGCTTCCAATACTTGGTAAATGCCTCGGAAATTTTAACTTGTATAGATCATTGGTAAGGCTGCATTTGAAATATTGTATTGAGAATGTGTGTCAGAGAGTAAGCAGGATGATTCTGAGAGTTAAAAGTCTATTTATGAAGAGTGACTCATAGACACAAACTTGTTTCCATTAAAGGAAAGAAAATAGTGTAGTGCATGATCCAGGTTTTAAAATGTCAAGGGGAATGGTAAGCAGAAATGTAAGCAGGTTATTTAATTTGAATTGTGAGCACAGAAAAAGTGGATAAAGGTATGAATTGAGGAAGCCTTAAATAAAACTTGAAATTAGAAAGATATTTCCCTCCCAGCTTACAGGATATGTGAAATAAACTCACAGCTGAAAAGGATTAATTTTGTGTTGTTTAATATCATTACAAAGGAGTTGGATGAAAATCTGTTTGATAAGATTGAATAAAGTCAGAAATAAATGTGGACACAAATAATCAGATGCAACGTTTGCTGCTAAGATAACGGGCTGAATTTTACTAGCCCTCTGGCGTCGAGGATCGTGGTGGGGGGTCCCAGAAAATTCTTCTGGGAGTGACCCACCGCAACCCCTGATGCTGAGAAGGCCCCGCTGCATTTTATCGGCAGCTGTGAGGCCTCGGTGCGGACACCCCACCGCTTGGCAGCCTAAAAAAATGTATGCAATTACATGTTAATTAACATTCCTGGACCGGGCGGCCATCCCACACAAATATTTTTTTTTCTTTTTTAGAGATACAGCATTGAAACAGGCCTTTCGGCCCACCAAGTCTGTGCTGACCATCAACCACCCATTTATACTAACCCTGCAGTAATCCCATATTCCCTACCACCTACCACCACTGCGGCACAGTGGCGCAGTGGTTAGCACCGCAGCCTCACAGCTCCAGGGACCCTGGTTTGTTTCCGGGTACTGCCTGTGTGGAGTTTGCAAGTTCTCCCTGTGTCTGCGTGGGTTTTCTCCGGGTGCTCCGGTTTCCTCCCACAAGCCAAAAGACTTGCAGGTTGATAGGTAAATTGGCCATTATAAATTGTCACTAGTATAGGTAGGTGGTAGGGAAATATAGGGACAGGTGGGGATGTTTGGTGGGAATATGGGATTAGTGTAGGATTAGTCTAAATGGGTGGTTGATGTTCGGCACAGACTCGGTGGGCCGAAGGGCCTGTTTCAGTGCTGTATCTCTAATCTAATCTAATCTACCTACACTAGGGGCAATTTACAATGGCCAATTTACCTATCAACCCGCAAGTCTTTGGCTGTGGGAGGAAACTGGAGCACCCGGCAAAAACCCACGCGGTCACAGGGAGAACGTGCAAACTCCGCACAGGCAGTACCCAGAATTGAACCTGGGTCCCGGGAGCTGTGAGGCTGTGGTGCTAACCACTGCGCCACTCTGCAGCCCCTGTTCCGGCTGGTGGCCGGAAGTCCCACGCCTTCTGATCGCTGTTTGGGGATTCAAGGCAAGACACTGGTGGGGAGGGGGGAGAAGTGTAAGTTTCAGCTTGGCTGGGGGTGGAGTGGAGAAAACTGATCCAATTGGCTGAGGCGATGGTGGGAAGGGGTTGGAGGGCAAAGAGTACAAAGTTTGAGTTGAAAGGTGGGGAATGGAAAACATGTTTTTTCTGGGGGGAGTTGGAAATAAATTTATTGGTTGATGATTGGGGGGTTGGAACAGGGGCTTTGATCTCTACTTTAATATTTTTACTTAAATAACATGCGGTTGTGACGTCAGCTGTCAGGACTTGAAATCCTTTAAAAATGGCATCAGCGCCTGTGTGGTGGTGCTGGACACAATTGCCGGGATGGAGCGGCCACCCTCTCTACATCATTGGCGGCGACCGCTCCACCCCCTCATTTAAATAAGCCCCTGAATGAAATATCGCAGCGGCTCAGCGACGGCGGATCTGCGTGGGCAGACTGCTTAGATCAGAGTGCGTCAAAATTCAGACCAATGTCATCTGTGGAAAGCAACAAGCAAGGGTTGAATAGTGAATATGAGGGAAAGGATAACTGTTTTGATTACCTTGAAATGAGAAAGAAATTATGCAGAAATTTCTCTCAAGAGATAAAGCAAATTAGTAGAATAGATTTCAAATGGTCTGTAAAAGGAATGGTCTTATTGTGCTCAATGTTTTGTCTTGTTCTATGTGTTTTCTAATGTTTTCCTAGTAGTCCTAATCTCCAATAATTAGTACAAGGAATTTGTGGACTTCTTTGTCACTGAGATTGATCAGCTGCCTCTGTTGCTTACCATCCTTCCCTTAGGCAACTGGACCAAACTTCCTCCAAAGTTCTCCCCTCTGTCCTAGCCCTGAACTCAAATATTTTTCTAGTTTCTCTCCTATCTCCCTTTATGCCCTTTCCAAGCTCATCTTGTCCATGAGACCTACCTCCCGCTACCTCAACCCTATTCCCACTAAACTGTTGACCAACCAACTTTCCTTCCTAGTCCCCATGTCAGCTGATACTGTTAGTAGTTATGTCTCTTCCTATATTGTTCCTCTGTACGTCAAAACTGCCGCCACCACTCAACTCCTCAAAAAAACCTTTGACCCCACTGTCCTTGCAAACTACTGCATCACCTCCAACCTTCTTTACCTCTCCAAAGTCCTTAAACATGTGCCACCTTCCAAATCCTGGAACTCCATGTTTGAATCCCTCCAATCAGATTATTGCTTCTGATACAGTACCAAAACAGCTCTTATCAAAGTCACAAATGATATCCTATGTGACTACGATAAAGGCAAACTATCTCTCTTGTCCTTCTTGACCTGTCTGCAGCCTTTGACACAGTTTACCATGTAAGGTAAGATAAGACAGTGGAGGTTGATGCTCCCTTCTAAGGTAGGAACAGTCTTGGTAGCCAATGTTTGTTGTGAATCAACTTTATTCAGATAAAGGTAAGGACAAGTTTATTAAGTTTTCAGATAAACCATAGTCACAAACTCAGGCAGTGATTAACAGTTTAACACAGATACAACCTGTATTAGAAACTGAATGGCTAGAGTCCATGACTGGCTCCATTTGCAGCTTTTTGTCTTCAATCTTCAAGCTTTTCTCTCTCTCTCTCTTTCTTGTAGTTTCCCTTGTTCAAAAAGATCTCTCAGCTGTACAGAGAAACAGACAAGTGTCACGGAACTGTAATTATTTTTCTCCTCAGATTAAAATAGTGTGCCTTTAAGACTCTGTTAAAACCAGTGCGCCTTTAAGACAGGGAGAGAAGTTTTGGATTTCTGGGGACAGTGTGCCACAACTGCATTTTTTACTCTAGGCTACAGCAGGAGAGAGAGATCACATGGTATAATGTTTCAATTTGACTGTGTGTAAAACTGGCAAAAACAGGTCTGAACCTAACCCACCAGCAAAGCATACTGGAGAGAAAAGATCTGTCCATTCTCTCGTCGCAGAAATTCTACAAGGAGCTACAGGCCAAATTTATTGCCAAAAGAAAAACAAAAGCCTTCTTTTAAGAGACCATTTGTATTGTTGAATTCCTTTTCTTTACTTCCAAGCCAGGATGTATTTGCTTCAAGATTGAATCTCTCTTGACTGATTTGGTATTTTCTGGAATTTGCCGGTGTTTGATGCCTGCTGCAGCCGAAGAGTTTGAATGCCTATTAAGAACAGACAATTTCATCAAATCCACGTTGAGGCTTCGAGTGGTCCTTTAATTATTTTCACATTAGAATACCTCATCCATCAGGAATGTAACCCACAAAGACTTACCTATTTATTTATTCTTAAGAAACAGCTAATTTTTTAAAACACCACGTTTAAAACCGGTTAACTACTGTTATTTTTGAGTGTATGTGTGTGAATGGGGAAGTTAGGCTAAAATAAGAAGTTATAAAGTCTTTAGGCACAGGTTTATCTTAATAGTGTTTAAGATTTAGTTTTTATAAATAGTTAATTTGTTGTTGTTGAAAGATGGTTTGGTCTGTTTTATTGTGGGGGTTACGAGAGTGTTTCATTTGGCAGTTTTCCTGTTGGGTGGAAAACTTTAATAATATGCTGTGACCTGTGGAGTGACAGGACTGAATTGACAGTGCATTGCTCCCATCGCGTTCGTAACATATTAATTGGGGGCTCATCCAGGATCAGAATTAGACTAATTGGGGGGCTCGCATTTGGAATCATATTAATTACTCGTCTTGGGATAACAGATAAATTGGAGTCTTGTGTCTGGCATCATATTAATTGCTCTCACATCTGGGATCATATTGATTGGAGATTCAACTGTTGGGATCCAAATCTAACGCCAATTATGAAAAAATAAAAGGAACCAGGTTTCTTGTATAATAAGGTACAGTCTATATCATCAGAATGGCATTAGCAGATGCAGGAGAGTTTCCGGGAAAGGAGAATGTTTCTCTCAGTGACTTGATAACTTTAACCAAGAATAAACTAAAAGAATTGGTGGAAAAATTGGGGTTAGAATTGAAATCAGTGATTCAAAAGCAGTGATAATTGACCTAATAGCCCAACATCTGGAATTAGAAGAACAAGAAGATCAGAGAGTGATGCAGTGGAATTAGGCAAAATTCAGTTAGAAATGAAAAAACTTGAGGCTGAAAAAGAATTGAGAAAACTTGAACTTGAAAAAGAGGAACGTGAGAAAGAGAAAGTACATCAGAGAGAAAGTGAAAGAGAAGAAATGGAATTTATGCTAAAAGAAATGGAACTAAGACAAAGGGGTAGTCTTGACTCCAAAGAAAATTTGGGTCAGGAAGAATCTGAATTCAGCCCAGGACCCAGTGAAAAGTGGTTTAAATTTATACAAGCTCATGCTAAATTTGAGGAAAGGGACATAGAGGCATTTTTCATATCTTTTGAAAAAAATAGCCTAACAGATGAAATGGCCAAAGGAAAGCTGGACACTGCTTATGCAAAGCAGGTTGATAGGCAGAGCTCATGAAGTTTATGCCATGCTGAAGAGGTTTCTGCAGATTATGATATGGCAAAAAAGGCTATTCTAGCTGCGTATGAGTTAGTCCCTGAAGCTTACCGTCAGAAGTTTCTGAACTTATGGAGATTGGCTACGCAGACGTATGTACAATTTGAGAGGGTGAAGCAAATTAATTTTGACCGTTGGATATGGGCATTAAAGATAGAAACCACATCTGAGAATCTTCGTGGGTTGATTCTCTTGGAAGAGTTTAATAATTCAATTTCTTCAATAGTGAGAACTCAGGTAGATAACCTGAAAGTTTTGAATGCTAGGCAAGCAGTGGAAATTGCTGATGATTTTAAGCTTGTGAATAAGCCAAAACCTTTTGGCTGTCACCCTCATAAACCCGAGAAGGATAGAAAGTGGGAGATTAAAAGGAAGGCAATTAGCCGGGGACAGGAAGGGACAGCTGGGAATGCCCCAGGGTCACCTCCTCAGGCCAGAAAGGAAGGTGCTGCAGCTAGAAGTGAGGTTCGCAAGCCGAAGTGTTATCATTGCCAAAACAGGTCATCTTCATTCAGAATGCTGGAAATTGTGAGGTAAACCAATAGGACTTGTTGGGGCATGCAAAGCTAATGCAGAGGAAAAACTCTGACTGAGAGTATAGCAGATCAGGCTATAGCTTTAATGGCAGCTGTAAAACTAGATACAAAAACTAAAGTGAGTGTAGAGGTTAAGAATAAGATACCTGAAAGTTTTAATGAATTTTTGTCAAAGGGGAAAGTAACTCCATATCCTTTAAGTGAGGCAGGAAAACCTATCATTATATTTAGGTATACAGGAGCATCCCAAACACTCTTGCTGGGCAAAGATATAATGTTTCCACCAGAGAGCGTCTTGAACGCTAAAGTTTTAGTTAATAGAATTGGCAGGAGTATTTACCCATACCTTTATATAAAGTACACCTAGAGAGTGACTTAATATCTGGGTTGGTAACTGTAGGAGTTGTCCACAGTTTGTCAGTAAAGGGAATTGATCTACTCCTGGGAAATAATTTGGCCGGATCAAAAATATTAGTTTCTCCTATAAGTACAGAGGAACCAAGTGAAGTTAGAGAAATGGAGCAATTACAGAAACAAGTTCCAGAAATATTTCCTATGTGTGTATTCACACATGCAATGGCTAAACAGGATCCATTATCTGAGGTAAAAGTGGCACCACAAACAGATTGTATCTGAAACCTTATTTGGGGATTAGATAATCCAAATGAGATGTTTAACAGATCTTTTATCATTGCAGCACAGCAAGCTGATCCAGAGTTATACCGAAAAGCACAGATTGCTCTGACAGAAGCTGAGACAAAAGGAGTTCCAGAAGGCTATTATATGGCAAACAGGGTTTTGAGGAGAAAATGGAGACTGCTTCGTAGACCTGTAGATGAAGACTGGACAGTTGTTGAACAGGTAGTGGTACCATCTAAATATCGCCAGAGATTATTAAGGTGAGCACATGACATTCCTTTTACAGGACATAGGGGAATTCGGAAGACCAAATTACATATAAGCCAACATTATTACTGGCCAGATCATACAAAGGATGTGAGACAATTTTGTAGGACATGCCACACATGCCAAATGGTAGGAAAACTGCAACCTACCATAAAACCGGCACCACTAGTTCCCATACCAGTGATTGAGGAACCATTTAGCAGGGTATTGGTAGAATGTGTAGGACCTTTGCCAAAAACAAAAGCGGGACGTCAATACATACTATCATGGATATGTCTACTCGATTTCAGAAGCCATTCCTTTGAGGACAATTACTGCTAAAATAGTAGTAGAGAAGTTAATCTAATTCTTTACGAGATATGGGTTGCCACTTGAAGTTCAACCAGAACAAGATTCTAATTTCATGTCAAAGATATTTCAAGAAGACAAATCAATTTGGGGATTAGACAGTTGAAATCTTCAGCATATCACCCACGGTCACAGGGAGCTTTACAGAGATACCACCAAACTCTCAAAACAATGATTAGAGCATACTGTCATAAATATCCGCATGACTGGGATAAAGGACTGGACTTTCTTTTATTTGCTACCAGGGACTCACCAAATGAGTCTACAGGCTTCAGTCCTTTCGAATTAGTTTACGGACATGAAGTAAGAGGTCCTCTAAAACTCATAAAAGACAGATTCTTGGAACAAATGAATGAATCTCCGATACTGAACTATGTATCTGTGATCCGGGAAAGGCTCACAAAAGCTTGCAGTGTGGCTCAGGAGCACCTTAAAGCATCCCAAACCAATATGAAAAAATGGGCAGACAAGGATGCAAAAGCCAGCAATTTTCAGCCAGGGGATGAAGTATTGGTGTTGTTACCATTACAGAGAGAACCATTAAAAGCACGGTTCAGTGGCCCATATAGAGTGATCAAAAGAGATGGTTTACTTGATTGACACCCCGATCGCCGGTTGTGTCACAATATGTTAAAGCAATATGATCGTAGGGAGGAGGATAAGCCAGTACAGGTATGTCAGGTAATCAGGACTGTTGAGAAGGAAAAGGGTAGTGAGGATGAAGCAGAGGAAGGCTGAGACAATTCTCAGATTGAACCTCTAACTATCAGATTAGCGAATACAGAATGGCTAGGAAAATTGGACAACATGCTTTTGTACTTAGAGGCAAAACAACGTGAAGACCTAATCAGGCATTTAAAAGAGTCTGTAAGGATAAGCCGGGATGTACAACCTTAGCCACACATAATGTGGATATGGGGGGACCGTTCCTTTAAAACAACATCCTTACCGCTTAAGTCCGGACAAACAGGTCTAAGTAAAAGCAGAGATCCAATACATGCTGGAAAACAATTTGATCAAACCTAGTCAAAGCAGTTGGAGTTCACCAATAGCTCTTGTACCTTACACCTGATGGGTCAACCCGGTTTTGTATAGACTACAGAAAAGTCAATGCGGTAATGAAGGCAGACTCCTGCCCAATTCCGCATTTGGAAGATTGTATCGACAGAGTAGGCAGTGCTAGGTTTCTTACCAAGATTGACTTGTTAAAGGGATACTGGCAAGTTCCTTGACTCCTCGAGCCAAAGAGATATCAACTTTTTATTTTATTTATTTATTTATTTAGAGATACAGCACTGAAACAGGCCCTTCAGCCCACCGAGTCTGTGCTGACCATCAACCACCCATTTATACTAATCCTACACTAATTCCATATTCCTACCACATCCCCACCTGTTCCTATATTTCCCTACCACCTACCTATACTAGGGGCAATTTATAATGACCAATTTACCTATCAACCTGCAAGTCTTTGGCATGTGGGAGGAAACCGGAACACCCGGAGGAAACCCACACAGACACAGGGAGAACTTGCAAACTCCACACAGACAGTAGCCAGAATTGAACCCAGGTCGCTGGAGTTGTGAGGCTGTGGTGCTAGCTACTGCGCCACTGTGCCGCCTTTGTAACACCTGACAGTCTTTATCAGTGCCAGGTGATGCCATTTGGGCTGAAAAATGCCCCAGCCACTTGTCAAAAATTAATGAATCAGGTGGTAGCCAGTGTTCCCAACCGTGTAGTGTATCTGGATGATGTACTAATATACAGTAACACTTGGCAAGAACACTTAAACCAGCTAAAAACGCTGTTTAAAAAACTACAAGCAGTGGACTTAGTGATAAATCTGGAACAAAGCGAATTTGGAAAAACATGAGTAATTTACCTCAGACACATAACGAGGTAAGGACAGGTGTTGCCAAAAACAGCAAAGGTATAAGCCTTAGTAGAGTTCCCTATCCCTAAATCTAAATGGGAAATAATTAGGTTTTTAGGGATGTGCGTTTTTTACAGGAAATCTGGATGGAATTTTAGTGCTGTTGCTGCTCCATTAACCGATTAGCTACAAAAAAGAAAAACAAAGTAATATGGTCAGATGAATGTCAGGTAGCTTTTGAAATGCTAAAGACAGCTAATGAACCAGCGTTGGCTGCTCCAAATTTAAAATAACGATCGATGCTAGCTACCTGGGGTTTGGTGCCGTCCTATTGCAGGATAATGAATCGGGCATAGAGAAGCCAGTAGGGTACTTTTCAAGAAAACTAAATTGCTATCAAAAAAAAGTATTCCACTGTGGAGAAAGAAACAGTAGGACTTTTGCTGGCTCTCAAACATTTTAAAGTATATTTCCGCCAAGACTATAAAGAAATACTAATATACACTGACCATAATCCATTAATGTTAGTGGAAAAGTTTAAAAACCGAAATGCTAGAATATTTAGATGGAGTTTGTTGTTACAGCCTAATCATTTGAAAATTGTACATACGTTGGGGAAAAATAATGTTATCACCGATGCTTTGTCACAAATTTAACCATGTTAACTTATATGTATGGTGATGGTATAAACAAAATGCTGTAAATTATCAGTAGAGTGAATGGTGCGTGAATGCGATAAAATGTTAGAGTGTTTTTTCCAGTTTCTATCTTTTTTGCTTTGTAATGAAACACATTTCGGGAATGGTGTTTAATTTCACCAAGGGTGGAAGTGTCACGGAACTGTAATTATTTTTCTCCTCGGATTAAAACATTGTGCCTTTAAGACTCTGTTAAAAAGAGTATGCCGTTAAGACAGGGAGAGAAGTTTTGGGTTTCTGGGGAAAGTGTGCCACAGCTGCATTTTGTTACCCTAGGCAACAGCAGGAGAGAGAGATCTCATGGTATAATGTTTCAATTTGACTGTGTGTAAAACTGGCAAAAAAAGGGTCTGAACCAGACTCACCAGCGTAACATACTGAAGAGAAGAGAGCTGTCCATTCTTTCCCAGCAGAAATTCTACAAGGAGTTACAGGCCAAATTTATTGCCTAAAAAAAAAAGCCTTCTTTTAAGAGACCACTTTTATTGCTGTACTCCTTTTCTTTACTTCCAAGCCAGGAGGTATTTGCTTCAAGATTGAATCTCTCTTGACTGATTTGGTATTTTCTGGAATTTGTTTGTGTTTGATGCCCGCTGCAGCCTATTAAGAACAGACAATTTCATCAAATCCACATGGAGACTTCGAGTGGCCTTTGATTATTTTCACATTAGAATACCTCATCTATCAGGAATGTAACCCACAAAGACTTATTTATTTATTCTTAAGAAACAGCTAATTTTTTAAAACACCATTTTTAAAACTGGTTAACTCCTGTTATTTTTAAGTTCTGAAGAAGTGTCACTGACCTGAATTGTTACCTCTGCTTCTCTCTCTGCAGATGCTGCCAGACCTGCTGAGTATTTCCAGCATTTCTTGTTTTTATTTCAGATTTCCAGCATCCGCAGTATTTTGCTGTTATTTTTAAGTGTCTGTATATGAATGGAGAAATTGGGCTAAAGTAAGAAGTTATAAGGTCTTTAGACATAGGTTTATCTTAATAGTGTTTAAGATTTAGTTTTAATAAATAGTTAATTTGTTGTTGTTGAAAGATACCTGGTTTGGTCTGTTTTAGGGGGTTACAAGAGTGTTTAATTTGGCTGTTTTCCAGTTGGGTGGAAAACTTTAATAATATGCTGTGACCTGTGTACTTAGATCACCTCTCATTTTCCTAAAGTCCAATGAGCATAGGCCCAACATTTCCTGATGAGACAACCCATTCATCCCAGGAATCAACCTAGTGAACCTTCTCTGCAATGCAAGTATAGCCATCCTTAAGTAAAGAGACCAAAACTATGCACCAGTATTCTAGGTGTGATATCACCAATGCCTTGTGCAGTTGTAGCAAGACTTCCCTACTTTTATACTCCATCCCCCTTGCAATAATTGTCAATATTCCATTGTCTTCCTAATTACTTGCTGTACTTGCGTGCTAACTTTTTGTGATTGTACAAGGACACCCAGATCCCTTTGTACCACAGCATGCTGCAGTCTCTCTCCTTGTAAAAAATATAAGGCTTTTCTATTCTTCCTGCCAAAGTGGACTACCTCACATTTTCCCACATTATACTCCATCTGTCAAATTTTTGCACACTCGCTTAACCTATCTATATCTCTGCAGACACTTTGGCCGGGATTTTACGCCCCCCCCCCCACCAAACCGCCCCGAGGCGGGGTCGGAGGCGGGGGGGGTGGGGGGCACGGAGAATTGCGATGGGTGGCCGGGGTTGGGGCTGGTTGGGGGCAGGGAGGAGGGCCTGTCGCCTCCCCGTTACCCAGTGATTTCCTGGGGGTGGGATAGGCTGCCGACAGCCTTCCCTCCCAGAGGCAAATTGAGGCCCTTAAGTGGCATTTTAAAGGGCCAATTAAGGGATTCTTCCCGCCACCGCTGGGATCTTACCAGTGGCAGAGGGGCGGGGGTGGGGGAGGCCTCTGCCACGTGGGGAGGACGCCTTGTAAAACAAGGCACTCTACCTGCGGGCTTGGAATGGGGGGTCCCTCTCCTCCATGGGCAACTTGTGAACCATGGAGGACCCCCACCAGGAACCAATTCACCCCACCCCAAGAAACCCCTTCACATGGACGCAAGACCATTCCCCAGCCCCTCCTAACCAGGGCCTTGCGGACTGGCCCCGGTGACCCTGCCTCACCTACCTCATGCAGGGTTCCACAGCTGAGCCTGGGTCTGAGGCCTCTGCAGTGGCCACCACTCCTGGTGGCGCTGCTGATACTGTTGAGCTGCCAGCCCTGTGATTGGCCATCAGCTCTTGGAGACAGGATCCCCGTCCCTTTAAAGTCTTTAAAGGAGCGGGGATCCTGCCGCCTAAAACTTTGACACAAAAAGACCGGAGGATCGCTCAGGGGGGCTGAGAAAGTGCAGAGGCAGGGCTCCCCCCGCCTTTTCGCCCTGGTGCCGGGAGCTCTGCCTTCAGCACAAAATCCACCCCCATGAGTCCTCCTCACAACTTGCTTTCCTATCTTTCATTGTATCGTCAGTAAATTTGGCCACAATACTCGGTCCCTTTGTCCAAGTCATTAATATATATTGTAAATAGTTGAGGCCTCACCACTGAGCCCTGTGGCACTCCACTAGATATAGTTTGCCAATCTGAAAATGCCCCATTCATCCCAACTCTCTGTTTTCTGCTGGGTAGCCAATCCTCTATCCATGCTAACCTATTATCTCCACCACTTTGAGCTCTTGTGTAGTAACCTTTTATGTGGCACCTTATCGAATGCCTTTTGGAAATCCAAATACACTAAATCTACTGGTTCCCCTTTATCCACCCTGCTTGTTACATCTTCAAAGAACTCTAATAAATTTATCAACCCCATTTCCCTTTTATAAAATTATGTTGTCTCTGCCTAATTGCATTATAACTTTCTAAATGTCCTACTACTACTTACTTAATAATTGATTCTGGCATTTTCCCAATGACAGATGTTAGGCTAACTGGCGTAGAATTTCCTGCTTTCTGTCACCCTCCTTTTTTGAATAGAGGTGTTGCACTTACAATTTTCCAATCTGCTGGGACGTTTCCAGAATCTAGAGAATTTTGGAAGATTACAGCCAATGCATCCACTATGTCTGCAGTCACTTCTTTTAAGACCTTAGGATGCAGGCCATCCTGTCTAAGGGACTTGTCAGCCTTTAGTCCCTTTAGTTTTTCTGGTTGGTACTTTTACTTTAGTAATAGTGATTGTTCCAAGTTCCTCCCCTTTGCCTTTTGATTTTCTGCTATTCTTGAGATGCTTTTGTATCTTCTACTATGAAGACAAATACAAAATACTTGTTCAATTCTCTACCATTTCCTTGTTTCCCATTATTAATTCCCCAGTCTCATCCTCTAAGGGACCAACACTTACTTTAGCTACTCTCTCTTCCTTTTTATTTATTTGTAGAAGCTTTTACTGTCTGTTTTTATATTTCTTGCTAGTTTACTGTCATACTCTAATTTTTTCCTCTTTATTTTTTGTTTAGTCATCCTCTGTTGGTTTCTAAAATATTCCCAATTTTCTGGCCTACCGTTTATCTTTCTTTCAATTTGATATCATCCTTAACTTCCTTAGCTATCCACAGATTCTCAGAGTCTTTCTTTCTCAATGGCATATATCTTTGTTGAGAGTTATGAAATATCTCCTTAAATGTCTGCCATTTCTTCTCTACTGTCTTACCTTTTAACTTACAGGGGAGGCAGTGGCATAGTGGTAATGTTACTGGACTAATAACCAGAGGCCTAGGCTAGTGCTCTGGGGACATGGGTTTGAATATCACTATGTCAGATGGTGAAATTTAAATTCAATTAATAGAAATCTGGAGTCTAATGGTGACCATGAAACCATTGTCGATTGTTGCAAAAATCTACCATCATTACCTGGTCTGGCCTACATGTGACACTGGGTTGACTCTTAAGTGCTCTCTGAAATGGTCTTGCAAGCTACAAAGCCTAATAAAAGGAATGAAACCAGACGGACCACCCGGCATCACCTAGGCACTGGAAATGACAGTGGCATACCCAACTCAGTGGCAAAGCCCTCCTTACTAATATCTGGGGGCTTGTGCCAAAATTGGGAGAGCAGTCCCACAGACTCGTCAAGCAACAGCCTGACATAGTTGTAGTCATACTCATATGGAATCACCATCACCATCCCTGGGTATGTCTTGTCCCACTTGCAGGGCAGATCCACCAGCGGTGGCAGCACAGTGGTATAGGAGAGACTTGCCCTGGGAGCCCTCAGCATTGACTCTAGACCCCCTGAAGTGTCATGGCATGAGGCCAAACATGGGCAAGGAAACCTCCAGCTGATTACCACTTACTGCACACCTCCTGTCCCTTTGGCAGATGAATCAGTGCTTCTCCGTGTTGAACACCAATTAGAAGAAGTATAAATGTAACAAGGGCACAGAATGTACTCTGGGTGGGGTCTTCAATGTCCATCAGCAAGAGTGGCTCAGTAGCACCACTACTGGCCAAGTCCTAAAGGACATAAATGCGAGACTGGGTCTGCGGCAGTGTGTGAGGGAAAAAACCACTTGATGTCGTCCTCACCAATGTACCTGTCACAGATGCATTTGTCAATAACAGTATTGGTAGGAGTGACCACCGCACAGTGCTTGTGGGAACTCAGTCCCATCTTACGCATTGGCACTACCACCATGCTAAATGGGATAGATTTTGAACAAATCTAGGCAACTCAAAACTGGGCATGAGATGTTGTGGGCCATTAGTAGCAGCAGAATTGTACTCAACCACAATCTGTAACTCATGGCCCGGCATATCCTCCACTCTACCAATACCATCAAGCCGGGGGATCAACCCTGGTTCAATGAAGAGTGCAGGAGGACATGCCAGGAGCAACACCAGGCATACCTCAAAATGAGGTGTCAGCCTGGTGAAGTTACAACACAGGACTAATTTTATGCCAATCAGCGGAAGCCACATGCAATAGACAGGGTTATGCAATCTCACAACCAACCAATCAGATCTAAGCTCTGCAGTCCTGCCACATCCAATCGTAAATGGTGGTGGACAATTAAATCAAGGAAATGGTGCACTTTAGAATCAATGCCAGAATCTTTGCTAACCTGTTAGATTATAAACGGTGGCATAGTGGTATTGTCACTAGACCAGAAACGCATGGGATTGCTCTGGGGCCAGAGGTTCAAATCCCATTTTGAATTCAATTAATAAATCTGGAATTAAAATCTAGTCTAATGATGGCCATAAAACCATTGTCGCTTGTCGTAAAAACCCATCTGGTTTACTAATGTCCTTTAGGGAAGGAAATGTGCTGTCCTTACTTGGTCTGGCCTGCATGTGACTCCAGGCCCACAGCAATGTGGTTGACTCTTAAATGCCCTAGCAAGCCACTTAGTTGTATCTAACTGCTACAGAGTCGATAAGGAATGAAACCAGACAGACCACCCGGTATGGTATCAAGGAGCCCTAGCAAAACTGGAATCAGAGGGAAACTCTTCGCTGGTTGGCGTCATACCTCGTGAAAGGAAGATGGAGTTCAATCATTTCAGCTGCAGGAGTTCTTCAGGGTAGTGTCCTATGTCCAAACATCTTTAGCTGCTTCATCATGACCTTCCCTCCATCAGAAGTGGGGATATTCATTAATGATTGCACAATGTTCAGTACCATTCGCTCAGATACTGAAGCAGCCCGTGTCTAGATTCAGCAAGACTTGGACAACATCCTGGCTTGGGCTGATAAGTGACAAATAATATTCGTGCCAGGCAATAACCATCTCCAACAAGAGAGAATCTAACCATCCCCCCTTGATGTTCAATGGCATTACCATCACTGAATCCCCCACTATCAACATCCTGGGGGTTACTATTGACCAGAAATTGTACTGGACCAGCCACATAAATACCGAGGCTACAAGTGCAGGTCAGAGGCTGGGAATTCTGCGGTGGATAACTCACCTCCAGCCTACCCCATGCCTATCCACCATCTACAAGGCACAAGTCAGGAGTGTGATGGAATAATCTCCACTTGCCTGGATGGGTGCAGCTCCAACAACATTCAAGAAGCTCGACACCATCCAGGACAAAGCAGCCCACTTGATTAGTACCCCATCCACAATCTTCACTCCCTTCACCACCAGAACACAGTGGCAGCAGTGTGTACCATCTACAAGATGCACTACAGTAACTCACCAAGGCTCTTTTGACAGCACCTTCCAAACGCACGACCTCTATCACCTAAAAGGACAAGGGTAGCAGTTGCTTGGGAACACCACCACCTGCAAGTTCCCCACTAAGCCATACACCATCCTGACTTGGAACTGTATCGCCATTCCTTCACTGTCCCTGGGTTCAAATCCTGGAACTCCGTTCCTAACAGCACTGTGGGAGTACCTACAACACAAGGACTGCAGCAGTTCAAGAAGCCAGCTCACCACCATCTTTGGTAGGGCAATTAGGGATGGGCAATAAATACTGGCCTAGCTAGCAATGCCCACACCCCATGAATGAATAAAAAAAATCCCAGTCTACTTTAACTAACTGTGTCTTCATACCTTTGTAATTGCCTTTAAGTTTAAGACACTAGTTTCAGACCCAAACTTCTTACCCTCAAACTGAATGTGAAATTCTTTCCTGCTATGATCACTCTTGCCTAGAGGATCCTTTACTATGAGGTAATTTATTAATCCTGTCTCATTACACATTACCAGATCTAAAATAGCCTGCTCCCGGATTGATTATAGAACATTATGTTCTAAGAAACTGTCCCTCATACACTCTATGAAGTCATCCTCCAGGCTACCTTTGCCAATTTGATTATTTCAATCTATAAGAAGATCAAAATCACCCACGATTATTGCACCACCTTTCCTACAAAGCCCCATTATTTATTGATTTATATTCTGTCCTACAGTGCAGCTATTGTCAGGAAGCCTATAAACAACTCCCACCAGTGACTTCTTTCCTTTGGTATTTCTTATCTCCACCTAAACTAATTCTGCATCTTGATCTTCCGAGCCAAGATCATTTCTTACTACTATACTGATCTCATCCTTTATTAACAGAGCTACCCCACCTCCTTTTCCTGTCTTCCTATCCTCCCGAAATGTCAAATACCCTTGAATATTTAGTTCCCAGCCTTGCATTTTGCAACCACTTTTCTGTAATGGCTATCATATTATACCCATTTACGTGAAAAGTGGTTTTCCCCAGGGATCTGTATTTGTGCCTTGGTTTTGCACCATACATATTGATGTCTTGAATGGAGGAATAGAGAGTTGTATATCAAAGTTTGCAGATGACTGTCAGTTAGGAGGAATAGTATATTGTGTAGATAGGAACAGGAAGTTACAAAGGAGCATAGAAAGACTAAATGATTGGACAATACTATAACAGAAATAGTTCAATGTGCAGAAGTGTGAGGTAGCCAACAAAACCGAATTAGAGTTTTTTCTTAATGTTAAGTGACTAGAAACTGTGGAGGAGCAGGTGCATTTAGGCGTCAAGTGAGTGTTGCAGGATCTGTAGCATAGTGGCAATGCTACTGGGCTAGTAATCCCGAGGTAGGGATTAATGCATCAGAGACATGAGGTCAAATCCCAACACAGTAGTTGGTGCAATTTAAATTCAATTAATTAACGCATTTGCAATAAAAAGCTTATCTCAATAATGGTGATCATGAAAGTACTGGATTGCTGTGAAGACCCATCTGGTTCACTAATATTCCTTAGCGAAAAAAAACAGGTATAAAATGTAATCGAATAAGGTGAATGGAATGTTGGCCTTTATCTCAAGGAACTTGTGCTTCATTTGCACAGATTCTTGGTCAGACCCCCATCTCTGAGTATTGCATTCAGTTCTCGGCACTGCTGCTCAGAAAGGGTATATCAGCATTGGAGGTGGAACAGGGCAGCTTTCCCAGAATTATACTGAGAGTTAAATTATGAAGACAGGTTGCTTAAACTTGGGTTTCATTTCTTAAGTTTAGAAGGTTGAAGGGTAATCCAATTAAAATGATAAAAGAATTTGATGGAGTAGATTCAGAAAAGTTATTTCCTCTGGTGAGGAAATCCAGAACAAGTCGACACAACCTTAAAATTAATGTTAGGCCATTTAGGAATGAAATCAGGAAGCACTTTTTCACAAAAAGGATAGTGAAAATGTGGAAACTCTCTCCCCCCCACCCCCCCCCCCCCACCCAAAAGGAAGTGAATGCTAGGTCAATTGAATTTTTCAAGGCTGAGACCAACAGATTTTTATTAGGTAAGGGCAACAAGAGATATGAATCAAAGACGGTAAATGGATTTGCAGTACAAATCATCCATTATCTAATTGAATGACAGAACAGGGTCAAGGGACTGAATGGCCTATTCCTACTCCCGTATAACTCATCTTATGGAACTAGGAGGAGCAGGAGTGCTCTACTGACTCTACAGGAATCACATGATGGAACAGTTCCTTTGTGTGCTGTGTGTAATAAAATTGTGATCTGTTCTTTTTATAAATAAACTTACAATTGTATTTTCAAGTAGTGCACAAAGGGAATCTTCCCATTTGTGAACTTTTTTTTAAGGAATCAAACAAATATTTTTTCTCAGAGAGGATAGCTATTTTCTTGTTATTGCTGGAAGGGAACACTTCAAGCAAAAACTACTTCCCCTCCACCCATGCACATTGCAGTTGTGATTAATGTTCTTAATAAATGTATAGGCCTTAGACTGTTATTTAAATTTGCTAAAAGTTGATAGACTGATGAGCAAATATATAACTTATCTATAGTTCAGTGAATTAGGTGAATTTCCAACTAACGAGAAAACCTCTATCTATCAATAGTTCGGTTAACATGGCCCTTATTTCTGTTATCACACAGTACTTTCTTCCTGCAGTTAATTACTATCCAACCAAGTGAATCTGTTGACTACAAGTCTTTATCTAATTCTGCATCTCTTCAGTATATTTATTCTACATTCCATTGTTAATTTTACATTTTCATACATTAATTCCCATATTTCATGAGCACCCATTCTTAAAGATGGAACTGAATGTTTTTGGGCAAGTTGCTTTTTCCTACATTTTCTAGTTGCCCACAGTTGTTTATGAATTATTACATTTGCCATAATTTTACAGATGTTTGTTGATGAATTCTACAATAAGGACTTCTTATGCTCTTGATCTGGCCAACGCCAGCCTGGAAGGGACCTGTTGCTTGGTGGTCTGAGTGCCCATCTGTTTTTGGCAGTAGGCTGTTTAATATGCAGGTCCTCTCATGTATTTAGGATCCCGATTGCCATTTTGGTAGACAACTGGTTGGAGGGTGCCATGTGTATGTTCTGTCCAGTGGCGCAGTGGTTAGCACCGCAGCCTCACAGCTCCAGGGACCCGGGTTCGATTCCGGGTACTGCCTGTGTGGAGTTTGCAAGTTCTCCCTGTGTCTGCGTGGGTTTTCTCCGGGTGCTCCGGTTTCCTCCCACAAGCCAAAAGACTTGCAGGTTGATAGGTAAATTGGCCATTAGAAATTGTCACTAGTATAGGTAGGTGGTAGGGAAATATAGGGACAGGTGGGGATGTTTGGTAGGAATATGGGATTAGTGTAGGATTAGTATAAATGGGTGGTTGATGTTCGGCACAGACTCGGTGGGCCGAAGGGCCTGTTTCAGTGCTGTATCTCTAATCTAATCTAAATCTAATCTAACCTGCTGGTACAGCTGAAGAACAAAAATAATAAGTTTCAAATTATTTTTGTGGGGCCAGGAGGAACACTGCTGGGTCACAAGAACACTGAAAGTCTCTGCTGCCATGAGGAGAGGAAAGGAGGGGAGTAGAGAGAAGTAGAATTGACAGGAGAAAGAGAGGTAGAGGATAAGAAGGGAGAGGAGAGTAGGAGAGGAACACAAGAAAGGGTGAGGAGTGTGAAAGAGGAGGAGGGAATGGGGAAAGGAGGAGGGGAGGAGAGATGAGGAGGAGGGGGTGGAGAAGTGGGACAGGAGGGAAAGGAAGGTGAGGAGAGGAGGTGAGTGAAAGATGGAGGGAGCAAGGGTGGAAGGAAGGAGCAAAGGAGGGGATAGGTGGAGCGGGGAAGAGAAATAGAATAAATTAAAAGCAAAATACTGAAGATGCTGGAAATCTGAAATAAAAACAAGAATTGCTGGAAATACTCAACAGGTTTGGCAGCATCTGTGGGAGAGAGAAGCAGAGTTAATGTTTCAGGTCAGTGACCCTTCATCAGAACTGACCTGAAACATTAACTCAGCTTCTCTCTCCACAGCTGCTGCCAGACCTGCTGAGTATTTCCAGCATTTCTTGTTTTTATAAAAGAGAAATAGAGGATGGGTTTGATCTGTTCTTGGGATGAAGGGAGTCAGGAGGTTCTCGTGAGTGGGTTGATGACCAGGGATTCCTAATCCATCGTGTTTCTGCATTTGTTCCTCTGTATGGGAGTGTGATTATTTTTGCTTATCTGGCTATCTGGTTATGATACATTTGACATCTGGGTTGTGTGGGCTGGTGGGAGGCTGTGGTCTGTGGTTGTGTGGGAGAACCTGCTTCCTACGAAAGCTTTTCTATGAGTCCCATCGGCAGTTCTGTTGGGATATGAGAAATTCGCAGAATTGTCATTTTGCAAATCGCATTCAGATGTGGCCAATGGTAATTGCTGATTCAGCTGCATTCTGCCGAGCACGTCAGATGACATATCAGTAACAAAAGTATATAAAATAAGAGAAAGTCATTTCTTCCTGGGGGTTGTGACCTTGAGGAACAATTGCCAATCTGTAGAGAAGAAATTACCTTCTGATTGATTTCATGATGTCTCTATTTACAACAATTGGACCTTGGATGTCCTGAAGAGTTACGTCTGGTTATCCACAGATATAATTAACAGCAAAATGCTAGTACATTGTGTATTACATGAGAAAATGTTGCCATCTTTACAAAACAGTGTTTCTTCTAACCTACTGTGAGTATAGCCACGCAAAGCCCAATACATATTCATTAGGAACCTAGGAATAGGAGTAGGCCATTCAGCATCCACCCTGCCCCAAGCCTCTTCCACCATACTATTAAATGATGGTTGATGTTCACCTGAGTCAATTACCTGCCTTTCAACAACTTGATCCATATCTCTTGATACCTTTACCTCCTACAATAACCTGTACCTAATTCTGCTCTATGCAGTTTTCCTTCTCTCTCTATCCTTACTGGGCTGGATTTTGTTCACCTCCAGATGTTGGGCTCTGTGGCGGGGGCACCGGAAGATCGGAGCAGCAACGGCTTGCCACAAACCTGATGACGGGATTGCCAGGCCCGATCCTCTCAGCAGCGGGGAAGCTCCGTCACGGCCCCTCTGCCCCTCTCTGACAGAACCCTAGTTTAAATATTTAAATTAACTTTATGCATTTATTTAAATGGAATTACCCATGATCTTACCTTCGGTTCCAAATCTTCAGCGCGACGGGCGGCACTCACGCCCCTTCACATTCCCGTCCAGGGAAAACTGGTGCCATCGAGGTGGGGAAGGGGGGATCTCAGCATTTGTAGTGTAGTGGGGGGGGGGGGGGGGAGGGGGCATGGGGTGAACTCAGCATTTTTAGAATTTTAGTATAGTGGGGGTGGGAAGGGGTGAACTCTGCACTTTGTGCAATTGCGGGGGGCAGGGGGCGAACTCTTCACCTAGTGAAGTTGGGAGGAGAAGGGGTCCATGCTGCAATTTTAGTGTAGTGGGGGAGTGCGCAAATATTTATTTTCAGTGCACTGGGCAGGGGTGGAAACGGGTGCAACTCTGCATTCTTTACGAATGGCTGTCAGCCCTTTAAAAATGGCACCAGCGCCTACACAGAGACAGCTGATGTCATTCACAGCATCGCCGAGGGGGCCTTCGCCGTGTGATGGGCGGGGGCGGCCACCCTCCATATTCTAATGAACTGCCAGGTTCAAGATCACAGTGGCGTGGGGGCATGCGGCCCGTGCCTGCCGGCTGCCATCTTTTACTCCCTCCATCACTCCCAGTGGCAGGAGAAAAAAATCCAGCCCAGTATGTGCAAATCAAGATTCAACACAGTATCTCCTACTCTAGTTATTACCCAATACCTTCTTCAGTCTTCTCTTCCTATAGGAATTACCCAACCGTTACATCTTTATTTATCTTGTCTATTCTCCTATTATCTTAACTGCAGTTTTCCCATAATTTCCGAAAGAAGCAACTGTAAAAGTTGCTTTTGTTACATACTATTTCTGACACAAAGTTGAATTGGATCTTTTGGGTAACATAATTATGTTGTTCAATACAATTTATGTTGTCATTACATTCAAATCTAATTCAACAGAAATGGCAGAGACTGATAACTGCATTAGAGATATTGGATGATTCTTCCAGAAGATATTAGCTAAAAGTTCTGGTAAGACAAACAACTGATGCCAACTGAAGTTAAAATGGTAAGAGTAACACGATTAGAGTTTGAACAGTCTTTTGACACTCAGTACGTAGACTTGTGTGATAAACAGCCAGTTCGGAGAGCTAATGGGAGTCTAATCCTGTCCTCAAGTGATGCCTACACATGCACAGTTTTCAGCAAGATTTAATGCACAGTCATCAAGAGTGGAATCTTGGCTCATTATTTGTTTGCTGCCCCCAACTTGGGAAAATTAAACCAATTGAAATACCCCAAATGTCACCTTAACTAATATCAACATATTTAGCACAGACCAGTGATAAGAATCTAGCAAATTCCTGGCCTGTATACTTCAGTTTTTATAATGTAAACCCACCCAAACATGGGGACATTGAGCACAATGTGAAATTTTACCTGGAAAAATATGCACTTCCTTGTAACCAACAGGAGCATTTTTTGTGCTGCTGCTGTGCTCTCATAACAATGGGAAAGGAAAAGGAAAGAAAATAACAAAAATGAAGCAAAGGAAATCACAGATGGAAAATAAACAACTCTTTAATTTGAGGATAATTTATGATAACTGTGCATGTTCTACATTTATAGAAACAATCACTGGGGTTACATTCATCAGATGATTCAACACATGATTTAAGCATACAAGAGAGATTTGCGTTTGAACTGGATTTGGACTTGCCCAGCACAAGAAGAACAGACGCAGTTGTACCTAAACTACAGGATCAGAATTCCAAGAGAAAAACACCCTGTGACTCACAATCCAGGTGATTTTTGATTATCTACTTTTGAAACTATTGGATTAAGTTGTTTATCAATTTGATTTTTTGGAATTTAATTGCCACAGGATCACAGACCCAATAAAACAGACATAGAAAATCACTTTGGCAGGAGGGCAAGATGCTAATTCTGTGTCATAGAACAGGAACAGAAAGAAAGTTTGCCTTCTGCTCTGCCTGGTTCCCAATTTAGGCCATATTGAGTACAGAGATGTCAAGCATGCGGAAAGGAAAATCAGCAAAGCACATTCACATCTGTGTGTGGTCCTTGGTGCCTCTTCAGTCTAGCTAAAGGAGCATTAGCTGTGATGTAGAATTAAGACATGCTGTTTTCCCAGAGATATCAGGCCATGCAGATGAAGAATTACATGTATTAAGGATAAAATTAGATATAGGAGATTTCACAAATAAAGCATCATGAAAAAAAGTCAAAAAACAGGGATAAAATGTTGCATTCATAAGTAAACACATGAATACTACATGTTCTTAGCGTGCTTTCAGTCAAAACTAAGCGTGGTCCCAGCAAAAGAATCATGCAGTAATCTTGGGTTATGTTTTTCCATGAGAATGTCTCTGACTTTGGCCACAATCAGGGCTGGATTTTGTTCTCCCCAGGCGTTGGGTTCCGTGGCGGTGGGTGGGGGCCTGAAGGTGGCTCCGAGTGAGGCCGGCCACGGACCTCAACGCCGTGAGGGCCTGGCCCGATCCTCCCGGCGGCAGTGAGGCTCCGTGGTGGCCCCCCGCCACTGGGCGATGGGACCACTATTAACATATTCAAATTAATAAAATTATTACATTTAAATAGACTTACCTGTGATCTTGAGGGCCCACCGCGATCTTTGGCGTGGTGGCTGGCCTTCAGATCCCCATTCGGGAAAACACGACTCCACACTGGTGGAGAGGTGGGAAGAGGTAAGTTTGTCAGTGTGGAGGGCGGGCTCAAATAAACGTAATGGGTGTAGGGGATGGTGGGAAGGGTTGAACCTTAAACTTTGGGCAGTTTGAGGAGGAAGGTCAGATGTTAAAGTTATGTGCATTGTGGGGGGCAAAGGGCAAATAGTTATTGCAATTATTATTGGAGGGGTGGGAAAGGACAGTTAGATTTATTATTTAATTTTGGGAGGGGCAGGACTTTAAAAATTTAAATTGGGCGGCAGGGCTGGCTGCCCTTTAAAAATGGCGTCAGCGGCTGTGCACAGGCAGCTGAAGCAATTGTCGGCAACGGACAGCCCGCCTCCTCCATGAGATTGGCAGGGGGTGGAGTGGGACACCTTGACTATTTAAATGAGCTGCCACGCTTGAGATTGCGGTGGCTCTTTGGAGCCATTCTTTGAGCTCGCCGGCGAGATCGGTGGCAGACTCTTAAAATCCAGCCCTCAGTTTCTAAAGTATAATTATCTTCATGTGCTTCTAAACTCACTTAAAGCAACAATATGAATAGAACATGTTGGTTTTGTTCTGAGTTTACTTATACTGGCTGCAGGGTAAGTACAAGATCTAATCTGTTTCCCAATTTTATTCCCCACAATGCAGCACACTTGCTACATGATGCTGTATGATTTTATTACATTATTGCATTATAGGGTGATCATGACTATTCACAACATTTCTGCAGTTAGTGATTTGCTAAACTGTATGCTCACCTCCAACTTTAGTGCCCTAGTCCCCAATAAAACCATTACTCTCTCTCATCCAGGCCATTCATTGGAGAGCACCTTGAGGGAGGAGGGTGAACAACCAGCAGTAGTGTCCACATTGGTACCAATGACATAGGTAGGAAGAGGGATGTGGTTCTGCAGAAAGAGTTTAGTGAGCTAGGAGCTCAAAAGTAATAATCTCCGGATTACTCCCAGTACCACGCGCAGTAAGTATAGAAATAGGAGGATAGTGCAGATGAATGCCTGGCTGGAAAGAAGGTGCAGGATGGAGGGCTTTAGATTCCTGGGGCACTGGGACCAGTTCTGGAGAAGACCTGTACAGGCTGGATGTGTTGCACCTGAACAGAACTGGGACAAATTTCCTTGCACAGCAATTTGCTAGTGGAGGGTTTAAACTAACTTGGCAAGAATGTGGGAGGCAAGAGATAATACAAGAGAGGAACACCAAAGTGCACAGAAAATTGGAAGAGACAGCTAGCACTAGAGTAGGAAATAGCAAAGTATTAGCTGGGGTCTGAGTGAAAGTGTTTATGACAGTGATCATTTAGGAATGCTCTGGATCAGAATCTAAGCGAAGGCGGTGTTATTCCAGCCAACATTCTCAGTACTACAGAAGGGAATAGTTCCGTATTAAATGGGAGCGGACTGAGAAGGACTACAAGGAATGCAAAGACAGGATTACAATGCATGTGTGTAAATGCACAAAGTGTGCTGAATAATGTTGGTGAGCTACAAGTACAAATAGCAGTATAGGAATATGATGTAGTGTCAATAACAGAAACATAGCTTAAAAATGGCGAGGACAGTGTGCTTAATATACAAGTATATAAAGTGTTCAGAAAAGATAGAAAAGGAATAAAGGCAGGTGGGGTAGCAGTCCTTGTTAGGGAAGACATTGCAGTGCTGGAAGGGAGGATGCCCTTGAAGGGGCAAGGACAGAATCCATTTGGTTAGAGTTGAGGAGCAAAAAGGGTATGGTGCATGTTACTTGAGGTATTCTATAGGACTCCAAATAGTGAGATAGAAATGGAGGAGCAAATCTGCAGGGAAATCACAGAAATGTGCAAGAGCTATAGAGTAATGATATTGGGGACTTTATGCAAGCATCGATTGAGATAATTTTAGAGTAAAGGGAGGTTGATGAAGGGAATGTGGTGGATGTTGTTTATGTGAATTTATAAAAAGCATTTGATCATGTACCACATAAAAGGCTGGTTAAGAAAATTGAGGCTCATGGAATAGGAGGGTCAGTGTCCAATTGGATTAGAAATTGGCTTAAGGACAGAAAACAGCAAGTCATAATAAATAAAAGCAAAATACTGCAGATGCTGGAAATCTGAAATAAAAACAAGAAATGCTGGAAATATTCAGCGGGTCTGGCAGCATCTGTGGAGAGAGAAGCAGAGTTAACGTTTCAGGTCAGTGGCCTGAATATCATCCTGAGTTCCAATGAAGGGTCCCTGACCTGAAACGTTAACTCTGCTTCTCTCTCCACAGATGCTGCCAGCCCCACTGAGTATTTCCAGCCTTTCTTGTTTTTAAGTCTTAGTAAATGGTTGCTTTTCAGATTGGAGGATGGTAGACAGTGGTGTTCCCCAAGGGTCAGTGCTGAGAGTACTGCTTTTTATGCTATATATAAATAACTTGGATCTTTGGAATACAGGGTAGAATCTCAAAATTTGCTGACGACACCAAACTTGCAGGTGAGGGAAACATTTAGGATGATATGAACCACCTGCAACAGGACATAGATAGGCTAGCAGAATGGGCAGAGAGGTGGCAGATGGAATTTAATATGGACAGGTGTAAGATGATGCATTTTGGCAGAAGGAACAGGGAAAGGCAATAAATATGGAATGGCACAGTTTGAAAGTGTGTGCAGGAACAGAGGGACCTGGGGGATACATGTACACCAATCTTTGAAGGTGACAGAACATATTGAGAGACTGGTTAATGAACCATATGGGATCTTGGGCTTGAGAAATAGAGGCATTGAGTACAAGAGCAGGGAAGTTATGTTGAACTCTTATAAAGCTCTGGTTCGGCCCCAGCTGGAACATTGCCTCCAGTTCTGGTCACCACATTTTAGAAAGAATGCGAAGGCCCTTGAGAGGGTGCAGAGGAGATTTACCAGAATGGTTCCAGGGATGAAGAATTTTAGTTACAAAGTTCGGTTGGAAAAGCTGGGTTTGTTCTCCTTGGAACAAAGGAGATTGAGGAGAGTATTAATAGAAGTGTACAAGATTATGACAGGCTTAGATAAGTTAGACAAGGAAAAGTTGTTCCCAAGTGGTAAAAGAACGAGGAGACACAAATTGAAAGTTTTGGGCAAAAGGAACTTTTTTTTACGCAGTGGGTGGTAATGACCTGGAACTCGTTGCCCACAAGGGTGGTGGAAATCACAGACTTCAAGAGGAAGTTGAATAGCCACCTGAGATAAATAGACGTGCAGGGTTACAGGGATTGAGCCAGTGAGTGAGACGGACTTCATAGCTCCATGGAGAGCCAGCATGAACTTGATGGGCCGAATGGCCTTCTTTTGTGCCGTAAATGACTCTAAGTGTATTCCTTCAGTCCAGCCCTCATGTTCAATCCCTTAATTCCAAGTGTCATAGACTTGAAAGGATTTGGCGGACAACTGGTTTAGCCATCCACCGGCAGACCTGTCTGGACCGCCTAAAACACTTTTGGGTCCTGTTCTCGTCTGTTAAAACTGCTCACTACAAAGATAACCAACAGAACTTTCATCTTTCTCTTGTTTCTCTCCTATCTCCACTCATGCACTCTCTGAGTTCATCTTGTCCATGAGACCCATCTCCTGCTCCCTCGACCCTGTTCCCACTAAATTGTTGACCAGCCAACTTCCTCTCCCGGTCCCCGTGTTAGCTAATATTGTTAACAATTCTCTCTTCAAGTGTTCTCCCTCTCTCCCTTAAATCTGCCATCATCACGCCTGTCCTCAAAAAACCAATCCCTAATCCCATTGTCCTTGCAAACTACTGTCCCATTTCCAACCTCCCTTTCCTCTCCTTGAATGTGTTGTTGTCTCCCAAATCCGTGCCTAGAACTCCATGTTTGAATCCCACCAATTACGTTTATCCTGTGCCACTGTACTGAAACAGCTCTTATCAGTCACAAATGACATTCTATGCGACTGTGACAAAGGTAAAGTTTCCCTCATCGCTCTTCATGACCTGCCTGCAGCCTTTGACAAGATCATTGAATCATAGAATAATAAAGTTTATGCCACAGAAAGAGGCCACTTGGCCCATCATGTCTGTGCCAGCCGAAAATTATTCCACCCATTCTAATCCCACCGTCCAGCATTTGGTCCGTAGCCTTGCAGATTACGGCACCTGAGGTGCATATCTAGACTTCTTTTGAATGAGTTGAAAGTTTCTGTCTCAATTACCCTTTCAGGCAGTGAGTTCCAGACCCCCACCACCCTCTGGGTGGAAAGGTTTTTCCTCATCTCCGCTCTAATCTTTCTGCCAATCACTTTAAATCTATGCCCCCTCATCACTGACCTCTCTGCTAAGGTGAATAGACCCTTCACCTCCACTCTATTCAGGCCCCTCAAAATTTTGTACAATTTAATTAGATCTCCCCTCAGCCTTCTCTGTTCCAAGGAGAACAACCCCAGCCTATCCAATCTTTCCTCATAGCTGCATTTTTCCAGTCCTGGTAACATCCTCGTAAATCTCCTCTGTACCCTCTCTAGTGCAATTACATTCTTTCTGTAATGAGGTGACCAGAATGGCACACAGTACTCAAGTTGTGGCCTAACCAATGATTTATACAGTTCCAGCATAACCTCCCTGCTCTTATATTCTATCCCTTGGCTAATAAAGGAAAGGATTCTATATGCCTTCTTAAACAACTTATCAACCTGTCCTGCTACCTTCAGGGACTCCAAGGACCCTCACTTCCTCTGCATCTCTCAGTATTTTCCTATCAATCGTGTATTCCTTTGCCTTGCTTGACTTCCCCAAATGCATCACCTCACACTTCTCTGGGTTGAATTCCAATTGCCACTTTTCTGCCCATCTGACCAGGCCATCAATATCTTTTTGCATCCTACAGCTGCCCTCTTCGCTATCTACCATACTGCCAATCTTTGTGTCATCTGCAAACTTCTTGGTCATGCCTGCAACATTTACATCCAAATCATTAATTTACACCACAAAAAGCAGGGGACCCAGTACTGAGCCCTGCAGAATGCCACTGGAAACAGCCCTCCAGCCGCAAAAACACCTATCAACAATTACCTTTTGGTTCCTGTCACTGAGCCAATTTTGTATCCACCTTGCTGCATTTCCCTAGATCCCATGGGATTTTATTTTTTTAGCCAGTCTGCCATGTGGGACCTTGTCAAAAACCTTGCTAAAATCCATGTAGACCACATCAACTGCACTACCCTCATTTATCTTCCTTGTTACTTCTTCAAAAAAGTTTGATCAAGTTGGTCAGACAAGAACTTGCCTTAACAAATCCATGCTGACTATCCTTGATTAATCTATGCCTTTCTAAGTGACAGTTTATCCTGTCTCTCAGAATAGATTCCAATAATTTGGCACTACTGAGGTTAGACTGACTGGCCTGTAATTATTCAATCTATCCGTCACTCCCTTTTTAAACAGAGGTACAATGTTAGCAGTTCTCCAATCCTCCGGCACCAAATCTTCGTCCAGTGAGGACTGGAAAATTCAGACCTTCCGTTATTTTCTCTCTTGCTTCTTTTAACAACCTGGGGTACATTTCATCCGGCCCTGGTGATTTATCAACTTTCAAGGATGCTAATCCCATTAATACAATTAATTACAATGGAGGTAATATGGACTACAATTCTCCACCAATGCGCTAACCTGGTTACATTCTTATCTCTATCTAATCATATCCAGAGTATCACTTAAAATGTCATTTATTCCTCCTACCACGCACCTACCCCGGTGTTCCCCAAGGATCTATCCTTGGCCCCCTCCTATTTCTTATCTACACACTGCCCCTTGGTGACATCATCCAAAAGCATTGCATTGGCTTTTATATGTACGCTGACGACACCCAGTGCAACCTCACCACCACCTCACTCGTCTCCTCCATAGTTGCGAAATTATCGGACTCATTATCCAACATCCAGTACTGGATGATCAGAAATTTCCTCCAATTAATTATTGGGAAGACTGAAGCCATTATTTTCAGTTCCTGCTCCAAGCTCCATTTCCCAGCTACAGATTCCATCCCTCTCCCTGGCAACAGTCTGCAAGTAAACCAGTCTGTCCACAACCTTGGTGTCATGTTTGAGCCCAAGATGAGCCTTCACCACATATTTGTACCATCACTAAGACCACCTATTTCCACCTCCGTAACATTGTCTCACTTCACCCTGTCTCAGCTCATCTGCTGCTGAGACCCTCATTCATGCCTTTGTTGCCTCTAAACTTGACTATTCAAATGCATTCCTGGCTGGTCTCCCACATTCTACCTTCCTTAAACTTGAGGTCATCCAAAACTCTGCTGCCCATGTCTTCTCTCATACCAAGTCCCGTTCACCTATCACCCCTGTTTTATTTATTTTATTTATTTTAAAATTCTCATCCTTGATTTCAAATCTCTCTATGGCCTTGCCTGTCCTCCTCTCTACAATCTCCTCCAGCCTCACAACCCTCCGAGATACCTGAGTCATAGAGTTATACAGCACAGAAACAGGCCCTTCAGCCCATCGTGTCTGTGCTGGCCATCAAGAACCTAGCTAGTCTAATCCCATTTTCCAGCACTTGGCCCATAGCCTTGTATGCTATGATGTTTCAAGAGCTCATCTAAATACTTCTTAAATGTTGTGAGGGTTCCTACCTCTACCACCTCTTCAGGCAGTGCATTCCAGATTCCAACCACACTCTGGGTGAAAAAACTTTTCATCAAATACCCTCTAAACCTCCTTTCCCTTACCTTAAATCTATGCCCCCTGGTTATTAACCCCTCCGTTAAGGGAAAAAGTCTCTTCCTATCTAACCTATCAATGCCCCTCATAATTTTGTATACCTCCTTATCTGAGCTCATCTAATTCTGGACTCTTGTGCATCCCTGATTTTAATCGTTCCACCATTGGTGGCCATGCCTTCAGCTGCCTCAGCCCTAAACAATGGAATTCCCTCCCTACACCTCTCTGCCTCTCTACCTCACTTTCTTCCTTGTAAACACTCCTTAGAACCTACCTCTTAGACCTAACGTTTGGTCATCTGACCTAATATCTCCTAATGTGGATTGGTGTCATATTTTCCTGTGAAGTGCCTTGGGAATTTTTATTACATTAAGAGAGCTATATAAATATAAGTTGTTGTTGTTGATCTGTGCGGGTAAGGCTACAAATTCTCTGGCACTGCTGCATAACGGGAAGTCAGGTGGAGAGGAACTTCTGCTCATAGCTTTCACGTATTGATTACTTTGTTCCAAATCTTGGAGATGGGATAGTTTAAATAATGGGGGCAGGTGCCAGTACCTGTAGCAGCACAAGACATTACCTGAGGAACTTGGTCCATCACATCTGCACTGGGTTTCTAAAATAGCTATATTTCCCTGTCATTTCCTCATTATATGACCTGAATTTTTTTCTTTTGCAAATATTTACACGTTTCCCTTTTAAAAGTTACTATGGATTTTACATTTGCCATTGCTTCCAAGAGAACATTGAAGTAAAAAATAACTTGCATTTATATTGTGCTTCCATGACCTGGAGATCGACAAAATCGGAACTCAGTTTTGCTATTGATTCTCTAGCCAGTGGAAAAGCCCATGGAAAGGACGGCATTATCCCTGAAATAATCAAGAGTGCCAAGCCTGCTATACTCTCAGCACTCCATGAACTGCTTTGTCTGTGCTGGGATGAGGGAGCAGTACCACAGGACATGCGCGATGTCAATATCATTACCCTCTATAAGAACAAGGGTGACCACGGTGACTGCAACAACTACCGTGGCATCTCCCTGCTCAGCATAGTGGGGAAAGTCTTCACTCGAGTCATTTTAAACAGACTCCAGAAGCTGGTTGAGCGTGTCTATCCTGAGGCACAGTGCAGCTTTCGAGCAGCTACAGGAGAAATGCCGCGAACAACAGATGCCCCTCTACGTTGCTTTCATAGATATCACCAAAGCCTTTGACCTCGTCAGCAGACGTGGTCTCTTCAGACTATTAGCAAAGATCGGATGTCCACCAAAGTTACTAAGTATCATCACCTCATTTCATGACAATATGAAAGGCACAATTCAGCATAGCGATGCCTCATCAGACCCCTTTCCTATCCTGAGTGGCATGAAACAGGGCTGTGTTCTCGCACCTACATTGTTTGGGATCTTCTTCTCACTGCTGCTCTCACATGCGTTCAAGTCTTCAGAAGAAGGAATTTTCCTCCACACAAGATCAGATGGCAGGTTGTTCAACCTTGCCCATCTAAGAGCAAAGACCAAAGTATGGAATGTCCTCATCAGGGAACTCCTCTTTGCTGATGATGCTGCATTAACATCCCACACAGAAGAGTGTCTGCAGAGACTCATCGATAGGATTGCGGCTGCCTGCAATGAATTTGGCCTAACCATCAGCCTCATAAAAACGAACATCATGGGACAGGATGTCAGAAATGCTCCATCCATCAATATCGGCGACCACGCTCTGGAAATGGTTCAAAGGTTCACCTACCTAGGCTCTGGTAACCTGTCTCTTGATGCAAAAATCAACAAGTGCATGGGAAAGTCATCCGCTGCTATGTCCAGACTGGCCAAGAGAGTGTGGGAAAATGGCGCACTGACACAGAACACAAAAGTCCGAGTGCATCAAGCCTGTGTCCTCAGTACCTTGCTCTATGGCAGCGAGGCCTGGACAACGTATGTCAGCCAAGAGTGACGTTTCAATTCATTCCATCTTTGCTGCCTCTGGAGAATCCTTGGCATCAGGTGGCAGGACTGTATCTCCAACACAGAGGTCCTCGAGGCGGCCAACATCCCCAGCATATACACCGTACTGAGCCAGAAGCGCTTGAGATGGCTTGGCCATGTGAGCTGCATGGAAGATGGCAGGATTCCCAAGGATGCATTGTACAGTGAGCTCGCCACTGGTATCAGACCCACCAGCTGTCCATGTCTCCACTTTAAAGACATCTGCAAACGCGACATGAAGTCCTGTGACATTGACCACAAGCCGTGGGAGTCAGTTGCCAGTGATCGCCAGAGCTGGCGGACAGCCATAAAGACGGGGCTAAAGAATGGCGAGTCAAAGAGACTTAGCTGTTGGCAGGAAAAAAGACAGAAGTGCAAGGAGAGAGCCAACTGTGTAACAGCCCCGACAACCAATTTTATCTGCAGTGCCTGTGGAAGAGTCTGTCACTCTAGAATTGGCCTTTATAACCACTCCAGGTGCTGTTCCACAAACCACTGACCACCTCCAGGCGCTTACCCATTGTCTCTTGAGACAAGGAGGCCAAAGAAGAAAGGTGACCTCGAGACATCCTAAAGTGCTTTACATCCAATGAAATATTTTTGAAGCACAGTCTCTGTTATAATATAGGAAATGTGGCAGCCAATTTGGGCACTGCAAGATCCTACAAACTGTGATGTGATAATGACCAGACAATCTGTTTTTGTAGGGAAAATATTGCCCAGGACACCTGGAAGATCTCTGCTGCTGTTCTTTGAAATCGTGCCATGGGATCTTTTACGTCCACCTTTAAAGTCTCATCCACAAGTCGTCTCACCCGAAAGACAGAACCTCTGTCAATGCAGTACTCAGTACTGCGCTGAAATGTTGGCCTACATTTTCTGGTCAAGTCACTCGAGTGAGACTTCATGACCTCTGACTCTGTGTTTATAGTGCTACCAATGAGCTACGCCTAATACACCTCTGTGACCTACTTCATAAATTTATAAATCAATGTCTGATTGATGTGGTAAATGTCATCACCAGTACTGGGAAAGGAACAGGTAGCCTAAAATACACTAATGACTTTCACCACAACATATAGAACTACTTTCTTCTAGGTCTTGGCCTGTAAATGGCACCTGTTTACTGGCATAAAATGGATGCAGAAGCATTGAATAATACTGGCAGCAAGTGCACATTTAGGCTTGGATTTTATGGGCCCTCCCCTAGGCGGGATTGGAGGCTGGGGGGGATGGGGAATCGCAGCAGGTGGCGGGGGAGATGGCAGGACGGAGGGCCATCACCTCCTCGTTGCCCAGCGATCTTCCCAGGGGTGGGATAGGCCAACGATGGCCTTCCCGCCCAGAGGCAAATTCAGGCCCGTAAGTAGCCTATTAAACATCAAATTAAGGGACTCTTCCCATCACCGCTGGTGGATGCCTTGTAAAATGAGGTGCCCTCCCTGTGGGCTTGGCGGAGGGGTCCTTCCTTTGTGGGCAATTTGTGGCCCACGGAGGACCCCCCACAAGGAACCAATTCACACCCCAGGACCCCCGCCCTTCCCCTGGACTGCAAGACCACCACCCCCCCTTGCCAATGCCTTCCGGACTGGTCCTGGCAACCCTGCCTCACCTACTTCTTGTCTAGGGTTCCCGTGCTGGGCCTCGGACTGAGGTCTCTGCAGTACCGGCAGTGGGTACTGCTCCCAATCTTGAGCTGCCAGCCCTATGATTGGCTGACAGCTCTTGGAGGCGGGATCCCTGTCCCTTTAAAGTCATTAAAGGGACAGGGATCTCGCCTCCTGAAACTTTACAAAAAAAGACCGTAGGATCGCTCCGGGGTGAGGTGGAGGGGAGGTTTGGAGGGGAGGGGGTGTGGGGGGAAGGTGGAGACAGGATTCCCCCCACCTTTTTGGCCAGCACAGGGAGCCCTGCCTCCAGCACAAAATCCAGCCCATAGTCTGAGCCGGAAGAGCACCATGTGCGACATAGGTATCAAAAGAGGAATTCAGGGCCCAAGCCTGAAACAGACTTTAGGCTTTTTGCACAGGCAAATAAGGGGCCTAACACCTAAAATAAAAGCAAAATACTGTGGATGCTGGAAATCCCAGTTTGGATAGAGTAACATTTTATTGCAAGATTAAGGTACTGTGTGTGCAAGTGTAGACTTATTCAATTCAAGGCAGCTGGATTTACCAGGGAGGTCCTCTGTTTATGACTGGACAAGTACTTTCTAATATAATATAAAATAAAAACAAGAAATGCTGGAACTACTCAGCAGGTCTGGCAGCATCTGTGAAAAGAGAAGCAGAATTAACGTTTCGGGTCAGTGACCCTTCATCGGAACTGACAAATATTAGAAAAGTCACAGGTTATAAGCAAGTGAGGTTATAAGCAAGGGGCCTAACACCTGTTTGATGCTCCATTTACCAAATTGATTTGTCCTGAATGCCGTTGGTGGTGGGCATCAAATCTGAGCTTAATCCTGTCCTTATACAATGTCCTCACGTGCACTATTTTCCAGCAGGTGTCATTAGATGGTGATTAGGAGTGGGAACTGTGGGTGGTTTTTCCACTCCCAGCTTGATGTTACATACGGCCATACGAATTAGGAGCAGGAGTAGGCCACTCAGCCCCTCATGCCTGTTCTGCCATTCAACAAGATCATGGCTGATTTGATTATAACCTCAACTCCACACTCCCGCCTACCCCAATAACCTTTCACCCCCATGCTTATCAAGAATCTATCTACCTCTGCCTTAAAAGTATTCAAAGACTCTGCTTCCACCGCCTTTTGAGGAAGAGAGTTGCAAAGACTCACGATACTCTGAGAGAAAAAATTTCGCCTCATCTCCATCTTAAATGGGCGACCCCTTATTTTTAAACAGTGACCCCTAGTTCTAGATTCTCCCTTAAGAGGAAACATCCTTTCCACATCCATCCTGTCAAGATCCTCCAGGATCTTATGTGTTTCAATCAAGTTGCCTTTTACTCTTCTAAACACCTGTGCATACAAGCCGAGCCTGTTCAACTTTTCCTCAAAAGACAACCCACCCATTCCAAATATTAGTCTAGGAAACCTTCTCTGAACTTCTTTCAACGCATTTACATCCTTCCTTAAATAAGGAGACCAAAACTGTACATGGTACTCCAGATGTGGTCTCACCAATGCCCTGTATAACTGAAGCATCACCTCCCTACTTTTGTATTTAATTCCCCTCGCAATAAACAATAACATTCTATTAGCTTTCCTAATTCCTTGCTGTACCTGCATTCTAACCTTTTGTGATACATGCACTAGGACACCCAGATCTTTCTGCATCTCAGAGCTCTGCAATCTCTCACCATTTAGATGTTGAGGCAATTTGTAATATTGCTACTGCCATCCTGGATGGGATCAGCAAACTGAACATAGACCATCTGAGACCTTCCTGGGTCAGTTCCACAATGGGTAGTGCATTTCTCAAAATTTATCAGGAAATGCCTCCCCTCATCGTTCCATTCAAAATAATGTATCCTTTGTGTTCTCCTCTATCGGTCTGCATTTATTGGATGCAATTCACAAATATTAGCACTGCAGTACTCCCATGGTATGAGTCTGCTCAGTAGTGTTAACAAATGGACTGGAAAAAGCTTTTACTTCTAACCACAGCAGAGACAAACAGGAACGGCTTTAAATATAAACACCCTGCTTCCTATCTGTCGAGAACCAAACAGACAATGCAGAACATCCTCTTTAAGTGGTCATGAACAGAATGCACAAAGCTAACTTTAGATGGAGAGATGATCACATGGATTTTGTGCAAGTGAATAAAACAGTTCTTACATAAATGAACCAACTAAATTCTCTAAATAATATGCAGAATTGCTTCGCCATGTGAATTTTCTATTCATCCTCTGACTATTAGAGGTGAAATTAGTGTTGTTTTCCTTGGAACAGAGGAGGCTGAGGGGTGACTTAATTGAAGTGTACAAAATTATGAGGGGCCCAGATAGAGTAGACAGGAAGGACCTGTTTCCCCTAACGGAGAGGTCAGTTACTAGGGGGCACAGATTTAAGGTGATTGGTAGAAGGATTAGAGGGGACATGAGGGAAAACTTTTCACCCAGACGGTGGTGGTTGTCTGGAATTCACTGCCAGGAACGCTGGTGAAGGCAGAAACACTCAATTCTTTTAAAAGGTACCGGGACATGCACCTGAAGTGCTGTAACCTGCAAGGCTATGGACCAGGTGCTGGAAGGTGACATTAGATTGGGAGGCTAGTTTTTGTTTCAGCCGGCACGGGCACGACGGGCTATATGGCCTCCTTCTGTGCCATAATTTTTCTATGGTTCGATGGAAATTACTCTTGAGCAGTAATACAAAATGGATGACGGTTTTACCTGACACTTGACTTTCTACTGCCCGGGACTAACTTCAGACCCTTTTTTTTCTGATGTAGGACAGAAAACATAAGTGCAACTAATATATATAACATTGCTATGGATAAGTAAAACACTTTTTAATGGTATTTTAACAGTATTTGGGGCCTTGTTATAGTCCCAAAAACTTGTACTACTTTTAGCAAAATGGAGCACAATGAGGATACACCTCAATTTTTAGGGATGGATTTTGGAGGCAAACTTGTTTCTACTGGGCTTCCACCATGTTCTGCACCTGCTGAAATTTCCATTCTGGCTGGTGGGAGGGAATGATTTCTCTGCCTAACCCTTCACCATTGCATATGCGTAAATTAGATGGAAATGTCATGATGGCATAAGATGTTAGAATTCTTATCATTTCTATCCTCATACGTTCATTATTAACTTGTGGTCAGAAAATCAGATGTAGTGGCTGGCCGGGATTAGCAGTTCCCAGTGGTAATTTCAGGATAACATTTGCCCATATGCTCGGTTTGACTGCACCTTTCAAGACATTTTTATTGCTTTGGGGAGCTACTGAGTTGGACTTTAAACTGACAATGTGAGGGACCTGACCATGCAAAGGTTTATGTCCCCCTTCCACAGGGGAGGATAGTACAGAGCAGCATGGATTTTCTGGTGGGATTCTTTTGAATGCAATCTTGGTTGAGGAGGAGGTAAAATGGGAGGGAGCAAAGCAGCGTGAGGCAACATTACAGAAAGATGAAACTTATTTCTCCCTACAAATGTATAAGCCTCAGAGAGGGGAGGGGAGGAGGGGAGGAGTGAGGAACACTACCTTCACAGACTTTGATTCACTCCGGAAACCTTGGAAAACGTATGACAGCTTCTGATTTGCAGGCTGGATGTGAAAGTTAGTATAGTCCTCAACTTCAATGCCACTGGCTCTTTACAAGCTGCAGTGGGAGCTTTCGCAACATAATTTAGTGCCAGACACTGAAGCAATCCTTCGAGTCTTGAAAAGTGCAGAACCTCTTGTAAGAAATCAATACAGTTTTATATTCTGACCAAAGCTGCAGGAGCAACAACCATTTTCCTGCTGTTCCTCCAGGAAGCAGTTGCCACTTTAAGGGCTGTATTTTGTACAGAAGGCGGGGTTCCCGGCGCTGGGCTGAAAAGTCGGGGGGAACCCCGCCTCTGCATTTTTTCAGACCCCCAGAACGATCTTTCAGTCTTTTGGGGTCAAAGTTTAAGGAGATGGGATCCCCGTCCCTTTAAAGACTTTTTTGCGACGGGAATCCCACCTCCAAGAGCTGCCGGCCAATCAGAGGGCCGGCATCTCAGCAGTATCGGCAGTGCCACTAGGAGCCATGGCCACTGCCGGTACTGCAGAAGCCTCAGACCCAGGTCCAGCAGTTGAACTCCGGAGCGAGGTCGCCAGGGACAGTCCGGAAGGCACCGGCGATCGGGTGGGGTTGGGGGTGGGTGTTCGTTCCAGGAGAAGGGGGTCTCAGGAGGTACAGTGGTTTCCGGTAGGGGTCCTCGGTGGGCCACAAATTGCCCACGAAGGAGGGATCCCCCTCTCAAGTCCATAAGGAGGGTGCCTTATTTTCCAAGGCGTCCTCCCCACGCAGCAGAGGCACCCACAGCTGCTGGTAAGATCCCAGTGGCGGCAGGAAGAGGCTCTATTTGGCATCTGGGTGGAAAGATGTTGTCGGCCTATCCCACCCCTGGGAGAATCGGAACCGGGATTCCCGGCGAAGGGTTCTGTGGTGGGTGATTCTGTCCCCATTCTCTGGCCCCTGCCACGAAACCCGCCATCGGGATGAGAACAAAATCTGGCCCTAAGAATGTAAGAACATAAGAAATTAAGAAATAGGAGCAGGAATAGACTGTATGGCCCCTGGAGTCTGCTGATCATGGCTGATCTTCTGCCTGAACTACACTTTCCTGCCTGCTCCCCATATCCCTTGATTCCCTGAGAGACCAAAAATCTGTCTATGTCAGTCTTAAATATTCTCAATGATGGAGCATCCACAATCCCTCCGCGGTAGGGAATTCCAAAGATTCACAATGCTTCTCATCTCAGCCCTAAATGAACAGCCCCTCATCCTGAGTCTGTGCATCTGTGTTCCAGATTCCCCAGCCAGGGAAAACAACCTCTCAGTGTCTACCCTGTCAAGCCACTCCAAAATCTTATATGTTTCAATGAGATCACCTCTCATTCTTCCAAACCCCAGAAAGTATAGGCCCAATTTACTCAGCCTCTCATCATAGGACAACCCTCTCGTCCCAGGAACCAATCTAGTGAACCTTTGCTATACCACCTTCAATGCAAGTATATCCTTACTCAACCAGCCCATACTTGCAAACCTCAGAACACAATGGGCTGAATTTTTCCAGCTCGCCAGGGGCGAGGTTTACTACGCAGAGCTGCTGCAATATTTAGCCCAACAGCACATTTAAATGGGCAGGGTGGACCACCTCCCCCCGATAATGTAGAGGGGGTGGGCAATCTGTCCATGGCAATAGCATCCTGTGCCATTGCGCTGGCGCTGGCGCCATTTTTAAAAGGCTTCAAGCCCTTCAACTTCATTTAAATTTTTAAAGTTGTATACATTTTAAAATTAAAGTTAAAAATTTACTAAAAGATTCAAGCCCCTGTCCCACCTCCCAATGACTAACCAATTTACTAATTGCCCTCTCCCCCCAAAAAATCTTACCTGGCATTCCCGACCTTCCCCCAGCCCCCGAACTTTATTAACTTTCGCCTTCAATCCCTTGCCACCATTCCCTCCACCAATTGCAATAGTTTTCCATGCTCCCCACCCTGCCCCCCCCCCCCCGAAAACTTAGCTGCTCTACCTCCCAACCAGTGTACCACTTCGGATCTCCGAACGGAGATCCAAAGGCACGGGAGTCCTGGCAACCGGCCAGAATATGGTAATAGGATGGCCGGAGCGATGAGGTAAGTATTAATTCTCAAATTTACATGCATGAACATACCTTAATCATGTTCTTGTTGCCAAGCTGCGGGGAGGGGTGCCCACCACGAGGCCTCGCCGCCACCAGTAATATGGGGTGGGGCCTTCCCGGCATCAAGGCCAGTGGCGGGCCTCTCCCAGAGGTACTTTCCAGGACCCCCACCATGACTCCTGACGTTGGGGGCCCGGTAAAATTCGCCCCAATGTCTAACATTAGATGTGATTTCACAATTGGACAGCACTTACTGAACGATCCCAAATGTGCTAAGAATTACTCTAACAACCAATTTAAGATTATCAGTCAGATTCGCAATGTAGCTCATTTATACTTGCTAGAAGCTACATATATTCTTATGCAGGGACCTGTCCTCTGCAGGCACAAGGAACATGTCCAGGCGTTGCAGCTTTTTTGTATTAAACAACATCATGGGGAACAATAGTTCCCTGGTGCATTCGCCATGCCAATGCCTTGCCCAATCAGAGTGGACTTGCCAGCCAATCAGCACCCTTTTCTAATGCAGTATAAATTGTTGCTCCTTTTGAAATTTGGCATTCTTGCATTTGTCCTGATGAGTGCAAGACAAAAAGCTGCAACAGCATGCTTCTTTTTCCAGCAATACTCAAGTTCTGTACTACCAAGCAACTAGTAGTATATCCTTCCTTAAATATGGAGAACAAAACTGCACACAGTACTCCAGACGTGGTCTCACCAAAGCCTTGTTCAATTGTAGCAATATTTCCTTATTCTTGTATCCAATCCCCTTGCAATGAAGGCCAACATGCCATCTGACTTCCTAATTGTAGCTGTACCTGCATGCTGACTTTCTGTGTTCCTTGTATGAGTATACCCAAGTCTCCACGAACATCAACACATACAAGTTTCCTGCCTTTTATCCTCCATTATCCTCCATCTGCCATCTTGTTGCCTAGTCAATTAATCTGTCTGGGTCGCGTAGCAGCCTCTTTGTGTCCTCCTTACAGCTTACATTCCCACCTAGCTTTGTGTCGTCAGAAACTTAGATACATTACTCTCAGTCTCTTCATCTAAGTCATGAATATAGATTGTAAATAGCTAAGGCCCCAGCACTGATCCTTGTGGCACTCCGCGAGTTACAGCCTGTCAACTTGAAAATGTCCTGTTTATCCCTAACCTCTGCTTCCTATCCATTAACCAATCCTGTATCCATGCTAATAATATATTACTCCTGACTCCATGCACCCTTATCTTGTATATTAACCTTTTGTGTAGCACCTTAACAAATGCCTTTGGAAATCCAAGTACACTACATCTCCTGGTTCCCCTTTTCTACCCTACTAGTTCAATCCTCAAAAAACTCTAATAAAGTTGTCACACACAATTTTCCTTTCATAAAACCATGTTGACTTTGTCTGATTATACTATGATTTTCTAAGTACTTTAAAACTTCCATAATCATAGATTCCAGCATTTTCCTGTGATTGATGTCAGATGAACTGACCTGTAGTTCCCTGTTTTCTCTCTCCCTCCTTTCTTGAATAGCAGTGTTACATCTGCTAACTTACAATCCACTGGCACCATTCTGGAATCTAAGGAAATTTGAAAAATTATAACCAGTGCATCCACGTTCTCTGCAGCTACCTCTTTTCGAACCCTAGGATGTAGGCCATCAGGTCCTGGGGATTTGTTGACTTTTAGTCCCTTAAGTTTCTCCAATACATTTTCTCTTTTGATATTAATTACCTTAAGTTCCTCACACTTATTAGCCCCTTGATTAGCCTCTATTTCTGGTATCTAATTTGTATCTTCTATTGTGAAGACACACACTAAATATTTGTACTACATCTCTGTCATTTTCTCATTCCTCATACGAATTTCTCCTGCCTGTATCTCTATGGGTCCAATGATAATTTTAGTTATTCTCCTTTTTATATACTTGTAAAAATTTTTACAATCTGTTTTTAAATTCCTGGCTAATTTATTCTCATTCTATTTTTCCCTTTTTATCAACTTTTTGGTTACCCTTTGCTGGTTTCTAAAACATTCCCAATCCTCATGCTTACGACTATTCTTTGCAAAATTATACGCCTCTTCTTTTAATCTAGTACTATCCTTAACTTTCCTAGTAAGGCAAAAATTGATCTTTCTAGCTGAGTTTTTGTTTTTATGAAATGTATTTTAGTTGAACCCTTTTCACTGTTTCTTTAAATATTTCCCTTGTTTATTTACTGCCATGCCTTTTAGTATATTTACCGAATCAACCTTAGCCAGCTCTCCCCTCATATCTGTGTAATTGGCTTTGTTTAAGTTCAAGATTCTTGTTTGGGACTGGAGTTTGTCACTTTCAAACTTAATATGGAATTCAATTGTATTATGATCACTTTTTCCCCAGAGGATCTTTTGCTATGAGATTACTAATTAAACCTGCCACATTGCACAATACTAGATCTAAAATAGCTTTATTCCCTAGTTGGTTCCACAAAATATTATTCCAAGAAACTAATTGTGAAAGCATTCTACAAATTCATTTTCCAGAAGACCTTTGCCTATTTGATTTGTCCATTCGATATGAAAATTAAAGGCCCCAGAATTACTGCATAGCCATTGTTACAAGCTCAAATTATTTCTTGCTTAATACTCTGTCCAATGCCATAACGACTGCTAATGAGCCTATAGACTACTCCTACCAGCATTTTCTGATCTTTTTATTCCTAATCTCCACCCATACTGATTATACTTCCTGATCTTCTGAACCAAGATCCTTTCTCACTGTTGTCTTTATGTCATCCTTTACTATGAGGACTACTCCTCCTCCTTTTCCACTCTGTCTGTCTTTTTGAGATGTTGTGTACCCTGGAATATTTATTTCCAAACCTTGGTCACCTTGTAACCATGTGTCTATAGTGGCGATTTAATCTAAACAATTTATTTCTATTTGTGCCAGTAGTTCATTGATCTTATTGTGAATGCTTTGCGCATGCAGATAAAGTGCCTTTTTTTTTACTCCTACTCTTTACGTGGACCTTTAGATTTTTTTAGTTTAGAGATACAGCACTGAAACAGGCCCTTCAGCCCATCGAGTCTGTGCCGACCATTAACCACCCATTTATACTAATCCTACACGAATCCCATATTCCTACCACATCCCCACGTGTCCCTATATTTCCCTACCACCTACCTATACAAGGGGCAATTTATAATGGCCAATTTACCTACCAACCTGCAAGTCTTTTGGCTTGTGGGAGGAAACCGGAGCACCCGGAGAAAACCCACGCAGACACAGGGAGAACTTGCAAACTCCACACAGGCAGTACCCAGAATTGAACCCAGGTCGCTGGAGCTGTGAGGCTGCGGTGCTAACCACTGCGCCACCGTGCCGCCCTTATTCACCGATGCACCATTACCGTTAAATTCTCTGTCCCTTCCTGCCCCACTTTGCTGGTCCTTACCTAAATCGCTAAGCTGCTCTATTGGCTCGACTTTTGTCTTTAGATTTCTAAATCTCCCTTCATTTATGCCCTTCTCCCAACCTTTTAGTTTAAAGCCCTATCCTCAATCCTAGTTATACGATTTGCTAGGACATTGAGCCCAGCCCAGTTTAAGTGTCGCCCATCCCTATGGAACTGCTCCCTGTTTCCTGAGCACTGGTGCTAGTGCCCCATGAATTGAAATCCTTCCTTCCCACACCACTCTTTGAGCCAATCGTTTATTTTTCTAATCTGCTTGATGCTATACCAATTGGCACGTGACTCAGGAAACAATCCATAGATTATTACCTTTGAGGTTCTCTCTCTTAATTTGGTCCCTAACTCCTCAACTCTCTCAGCAGAACATCACTCCTAGTTCTGCCTATGTTGTTGGGGTCCTACATGGACCACGACAACTGAAATCTCCCCCTCCCACTCCAAGTTCGTCTCCAGCTGCAAGGAGATGTCTTTAACCATGGCACCAGGGAGGCAACACAACCTTCAGAGCTCCCTGTCATGGCTGCAGAGAACAGTATCTGTGCCCCTGACTATACTGTCTCCTATCAGTACCACATTCCTTTTCACTTCCCCCACTTGAATAGCTTCCTGCATCATGGTTCTATGGTCAATTTGCCCATCCATCCTGCAGTCTTTGCTCTCATCCACACAGATAGCCAGTACTTCTAACGTGTTGGTCAGAGTGACAGGCCAAGCTCCTCCATCACTATATCCCGGATCCCCATAACTGCCTGACTCGTAGTCACACCTGTCTGTCCCTGACCAACTCTAAAGTTCCACTTAACCTAAGGGGTGTGACTTCTTCCTAGAACAAAGTGCCCAGGTAACTCTCCCCCTTCCTGATGCCCCACAATGTCTGCAGCTTGTATTCCAGCTCAACAACCCTGAGCTGAAGTTGCTGAAGCTGCAGACACTTACTGCAGATATGGTTATCTGTGATTGCAATGCTTTCCACAAACACCCACATGTTGCAGTTACTACCCACCCTGCCATGTCTGTCTAATCTGATTTATCATTTGATTAGTTAGCTATTTACTAATTCAGTGAAGTAATAGCAAGTTACAGTCTCCTAGGTTGGAGACAAAAGAAGAACACTCACTAGCTACTGGTAGTAAAAGAAAAAGAGTAAAAAGGACCATCTCCTTCCCCTTCTGCACCAAATTCCCACTTGCACAAAATTCCCAACTTTAGTACTCAATTAAATGAAGCACTCTGTTCCATGATCACTCTAAGTTGCTGCAGTCTTTTAAATCCTGCAACAATGTTTCCTCCCACCCCGAAAGTGCTTTATTCCTGTTTGCAAGGAAGTTATGCTCTCGGCTTGCCATTTAATGTGTAAATAAGTTGACTATACAAATTCCAGCTGGGTCTGTGGCACATGCCACTGGTGGGTGGAAAATCCCACCACCAGTGCTTCAGTGCCACTGCAATGTAAATGGCCCTGAGGAATTGCAGGACAAATATATTTAGATACTTTAGATACTGAGTTCTGAAGAAGGGTCACTGACCTGAAACATTAACTCTGCTTCTCTCTCCACAGATGTTGCCAGACCTGCTGAGCTGTTTCAGCATTTCTTGTTTTTATTTAGATACTTTGTTCCACTGAACACTATCTTGTATTATAATTCTGTATTTTCTGAGGAAATTTGGGAAGACTTTTTTGCAGCCTAAGAAAATTCTGTTGTAACTGATATATGATACCACTTTGTCATGGTAACAAAATTTTGTGTTACCCTCATGTGGTGGTTACCATGGACCAATAGCCATTGTTGTATAATTAACCAGCTGAATATTTCCCAACTTGGTTCCGTCTTTAAGGACTTTGAACAGAGTCTTGTCAACCAAATGCAAAGCAATTAGTTCAGATATAATTAGCTGCAGCCAAAAAGGTTGCAAAATGTGATAGAGCAATCATTGACCAATGAGGTTGCTTCAAAGTTCACTAAGTTGAAGGGCCATGTGATAATTATTGTCTTCAAATGTAACAATATAGTTGGGAACTGCTAGCCTAAGATTGCTCAAATGTGCATAAATCGATTTTTTTTTAAATTATGTATTGATCTACATATATCAATTACCAGAGAAGGCAGTTTCCAATTAAAAAGAACCAATGTGTTCGCTGTGGCATATTGGGTGAGTGCAATTGCAGTGTGACCTTGAATCAAATGGACCAGAAAGATTCCAAATTTGATCCTTTGACCTCAGTCTATGTTGAATTTGTCAATATCAGCAGGCCACAAGTGGAGAAACGATGGTCATTACTATCCCTAGGCCAGCGATGATAAAAATCAGCGAACTATTTGTGATTTGTGCTGAATATGTGTACACATATGTATGTGCAGGTGTGTGGATGTTGTGTACAGATAAAATTGGGCTTGGTAATAATGTTTACCCTGCTGATGCGTACAGTCTTAAGGTCACACATTTGGGGAAGCAGAAGAACAACCTCGTCTGTCAACATTTTTTAATGTTTAATGGCCTGAGGGAAGAATGCTTTTTTAACATAATTATTCCCCTATTTTCAGGACTGCAGTTCCAGAACAAGCAAAATCATCTTTAGAAACACCTCGTAGACCTGTCAATAAACTTCAACAATTTTCTCTGACATTGAAGATAAAAAAAGTAATTCTTCACATCAGATGAGTATCACTAAGGCTAAGAGAATACAGCAGAATATAGATAGATTGGAGAGTTGGGCAGAGAAATGGCAGATGGAGTTCAATCTGGGCAAATGCGAGGTGATGCATTTTGGAAGATCCAATTCAAGATTGAACTATACAGTAAATGGAAAAGTCCTGGGGAAAATTGATGTACAGAGAGATTTGGGTGTTCAGGTCCATTGTTCCCTGAAGGTGGCAACGCAGGTCAATAGAGTGGTCAAGAAGGCATACGGCATGCTTTCCTTCATCGGACGGGGTATTGAGTATAAGAGTTGGCAGGTCATGTTACAGTTGTATAAGACTTTGGTTCGGCCACATTTGGAATACTGCGTGCAGTTCTGGTCGCCACATTACCAAAAGGATGTAGATGCTTTGGAGAGGGTGCAGAGGAGGTTCACCAGGATGTTGCCTGGTATGGAGGGCACTAGCTATGAAGAGAGGTTGAGTAGATTAGGATTATTTTCATTAGAAAGACGGAGGTTGAGGGGGGACCTGATTGAGGTGTACAAAATCATGAGAGGTATAGACAGGGTGGATAGCAAGAAGCTTTTTCCCAGAGTGTGGGATTCAATTACTACGGGTCACGAGTTCAAAGTGAGAGGGGAAAAGTTTAGGGGGGATATGCGTGGAAAGTTCTTTACACAGAGGGTGGTGGGTGCCTGGAACGCGTTGCCAGCGGAGGTGGTAGACGCGGGCACGATAGCGTCTTTTAAGATGTATCTAGACAGATACATGAATGGGCAGGAAGCAAAGAGATACAGACCTTTAGAAAATAGGCGACAGGTTTAGATAGAGGATTTGGATCGGCGCAGGCTTGGAGGGCCGAAGTGCCTGTTCCTGTGCTGTAATTTTCTTTGTTCTTTGCTCTAAGAGAATAAGAAGTATGAAATTTGTTTGGGATTAACATTTCCATATGCCTGGTTTCATCTTTGTGTTTCTAATCCTGGCTAGAGTAGCACCTGCAACGGCTATTCTTCCCTCTCTCATACCGTTACCTCTGTTGTCTCCCAAGGATCCCAAGGACCCCTTCCTATTTCTCATCTACATACTGCCAGTTGGCGACATAATTTGAAAACAGTGTTAGTTTTCACATATATGCTAACAACACCGAGCTCTACCTCACTACCACCTGTCTCAACTGCTCCATTGTCTCTAAATTATCAGGCTACTTGTCTGGCATCTGATACTGGATGAAATTTCCTCTAATTAAATATTGGAGAGACCGAAGACATTGTCTTCAGACCCCGCTACAAACTCCATTCCCTAGCCACAGGCACCATCCCGCTGCCTGGCACCTGTCTGAGGCTGAACCAGACTGTTCACAACCCCAGTGTCATATTTGACCCCAAGATGAGCTTCAAAACACATAGCCACACCATCACTAAGAGCGCCTATTTCCACTGCTGTAATATCACCTGACTCTGTCCTGCCGCAGCTCATCTGCTGCTGAAACCCTCATCCGTGCCTTTATTACCTCTAAACTTGACTATTCTAATGCATCCCTGGCCGGCCTCACACATTGTACACCCACTGAACTTGAGGTTATCCAAAACTCTGTTGTCCACGTCCTAACTCGTACCAAGTTTCGTTCATCCATCACTCCTGCATTTGCAGACCTAAGTTGACTCCCAGTTAAGCAATGCCTAAATTTTAAAATTCTCATCCTTATTTTCAAATCCCTCGATGGCCTTGCCCCTCTTTACCTCTGTAACCTCCTCCAGCCCTGCAGTCTTCTGAGCTATCCAGGTTCATCTAATTCTGGCCTCTTGAACATCGGTGATTTTAATTGCTCCGCCGCTGGTGGGTTCGGCCTTCAGCTGCAAGGCCCTAAGCTCTGAATATCCCTCCATGAACCTCTCAGCCTCTCTATCTCTTTTCCCTCTTTTATTCCAGTTTCATTCTCCTGGTCAGGTAAATAGCCTTGTGAAACAAGAAGCAGCCAGCAGTGGCAATGGTCAGACAGTCAGTTGAAAGTAGGAAAGTAGTTCAATAGGTGCTAACTATTGTAGCAGAAAACTGAGGTAGTGAGTCATCAGAATCTCTATATAAAGCAGAATAGTTTCTGAGCCGAATGCAGTGAAAGGAGACATTTGCCTGAGTGAGAGACATTGCCAGAGTGAATTTGGAAATTTGGTGCATGTGAGAATTTGGTGCAGAGGGGAAAGAGGGGCTCCTTTTCCTTTCTTTTTAGCCTCCAGCAGCTGGTGAGTCTTCTTCCTTTGACTCCAAGGTAGGTGAGTGTAACTTTCCATTACTTCAGCCTTGAATTATTAATTAATTGACTAATTAAAATATAAGGTTGTACAGAGATGACAGGGCTGGTGGTGTGCTGCAACTGCATCATGTGGGATCCTGTGGAATGCAATGCAATCCCAGACAACCATGTCTGCAGTAAGTGTCTGCAGCTTGCATGACTTCAGCTCAGAATTGCTGAGCTGGAGACTGAGTTGCAGACATTGCAAAGCATCAGGGAGGGGGAGAGTTACCTTTGTTCCAGGAGGCAGACACACCCCTTAGAGCAGGGAGGCCATTAGAGATGGCCAATGGTCAGGGACAGGAGGGTGTGACTGAGTGAGGCAGGTAGGGGGACTCAGCATGTAGTGATGGAGGAGGCTCAGCCCCTGACCTCGTCCAACAGGTACAAAGTCTCTTCATCCGTGGATGAAGAGAAGGACTGCAAGGTAGATGAGCAAACTGACCATGGCACCATGGTGAAAGATGCCATTCCATTGGGAGGAGAGAAGAGGAATGTGGTAGCGATAGGAGACAGCATGGTCAGGGGGATAGATACTGTTTTCTGCAACCGCGACTGGGAGCTCCGACGGCCGTGTTGCCTGCCCAGTGCAGGGGGAGGATCCAGTGTTGTGGTCCATGTGGGAACCAATGACATAGGTAGAACCAGAAATGATGTTCTGCTTACAGAATTTGAGGAGTTAGGATCCAAACTAAAATGCAGAACATCAAAGGTAATCATCTCCAGATTGTTACCTGAGCCACGCGCAAATTGGCACCGGGTCAAGCAGATTAGTGAACTAAATGTGTGGTTCAAAGAGTGGTGTGGGAAGAAGGGTTTCAATTCTTGGGGCACTGGCATCAGTACTCAGGGAAGAGGAAGCTATTCCATTGGGATGGACTTCATTTGAACCGGGCTGGGTCTAGTGTCCTGGCCAATCACTTAACTAGGGCAGTGGACAGGGCTTTAACATAACAGAGGGGGGGGGAGCAGGCAGAGGAGAGTTTGGGTAAAGGGAAATTTAGAAACCAAAGAGAGAGGTCGGGGCTTCAGAGCAGGATAGTGATGTGGGTAACTCCCAACAGAATGCAACGGGAAGGGACAGAGAGTTTAACAAAAATTGTACATTGGCAAATAAGGTAATTGCAGGGAATAGATGCTACAAAATAAAATCAAAATTCCTTTATATGAATGCACGAAGCATCTGTAATAAGATATATGAACTAGTGGCACAAATAGAGGTAAATGATATAGATCTAATTGCCATTACCGAGACCTGGTTACAAGGAGATCAAGGTTGTGAAATGTCTTCGGAGAGACAGACAGAATGGCAAAGGAGGAGGAATGGCCCTGATAGTAAAGGATGACAGAAGGACATGAATAAGATGGGATCTGGCCTCAGAAGATCATGAAGTATAATCAGTTTGGGTGGAAATTCGGAACAGCAGGAGTTAGAAAACACTGGTCGGAGTAGTTTACAGGCGCCCTAATAGTACAAAGAACAAAGAACAGTACAGCACAGGAACAGGCCATTTGGCCCTCCAAGCCTGTGCCGATCTTGATGCCTGCCTAAACTATAACCTTCTGCACTTCCGGGGTCCATATCCCTCTATTCCCATCCTATTTATGTATTTGTCAAGATGCCTCTTAAATGTCTCTATGGTACCTGCTTCCACCACCTCCCCCGGCAGCAAGTTCCAGGCACTCACCACCCTCTGTGTAAAGAACTTGCCTCGCACATCCCCTCTAAACTTTGCCCCTCTCACCTTAAACCTATGTCCCCTAGTAACTGACTCTTCCACCCTGGGAAAAAGCTTCTGACTATCCACTCTGTCCATGCCGCTTATAACTTTGTAAACCTCTATCATGTCGCCCCTCCACCTCCGTCGTTCCAGTGAAAGCAATCCGAGTTTATCCAACCTCTCCTCATAGCTAATGCCCTCCAGACCAGGCAACATCCTGGTAAACCTCTTCTGTACCCTCTCCAGAAAGCCTTCTGGTAGTGTGGCGACCAGAATTGCACGCAATATTCTATGTGTGGCCTAACTAAAGTTCTGTACAACTGCAGCATGACTTGCCTATTTTTATACTCTATGCCCCGATCGATGAAGGCAAGCATGCCGTATGCCTTCTTGACTACCTTATCCACCTGCGTTGCCACTTTCAGTGACCTGTGGACCTGTACGTCCAGATCTCTCTGCCTGTCAATACTCCGAAGGGTTCTGCCATTTACTGTATACTTCCCACCTGCATTAGACCTTCCAAAATGCATTACCTCACATTTGTCCGGATTAAACTCCATCTGCCATTTCTCCGACCAAGTCTCCAACCGATCTATATCTGCTGTATCCTCTGACAATCCTCACCACTGTCCGCAACTCCAACAACCTTTGTGTCATCTGCAAACTTACTAATCAGACCAGCTACATTTTCCTCCAAATCATTTATATATACTACAAACAGCAAAGGTCCCAGCACTGATTCCTGCGGAACAGGGCTGCTCAATCGCGCAGTGGTTAGCACCGCAGCCTCACAGCTCCAGCGACCCGGGTTCAATTCTGGGTACTGCCTGTGTGGAGTTTGCAAATTCTCCCTGTGTCTGCGTGGGTTTTCTCCGGGTGCTCCGGTTTCCTCCCACAAGCCAAAAGACTTGCAGGTTGGTAGGTAAATTGGCCATTATAAATTGCCACTAGTATAGGTAGGTGGTAGGGAAATATAGGGATAGGTGGGGATGTGGTAGGAATATGGGATTAGTATTTTTAAAAAATGGGTGGTTGATGGTCGGCACAGACTTGGTGGGCCGAAGGGCCTGCTTCAGTGCTGTATCTCTAAAAAAAAACACCACTAGTCACATCCCTCCATTCAGAAAAGCACCCTTCCACTGCTACCCTCTGTCTTCTATGACCGAGCCAGTTCTTTGTCCATCTTGCCAGCTCCCCTCTGATCCCATGTGACTTCACCTTTTGTATCAGTCTGCCATGAGGGACCTCGTCTGTATGGACTTCAGTAAAGCCTTTGACAACATCCACTGCCCTTCCTTCATCAATCATCTTTGTCACTTCCTCAAAAAACTCAATCAAGTTAGTGAGACACAACCTCCCCTTCACAAATCCATGCTGCCTCTCACTAATAAGTCCATTTGTTTCCAAATGGGAGTAAATCCTGTCCCGAAGAATCCTCTCTAATAATTTCCCTACCACTGACGTAAGGCTCACCGGCCTATAATTTCCTGGATTATCCTTGCTACCCTTCTTAAACAAAGGAACAACATTGGCTATTCTCCAGTCCTCTGGGACCTCACCTGTGAGGATGCAAAGATTTCTGTCAAGGCCCCAGCAATTTCTTCCCTTGCCTCCCTCAGTATTCTGGGGTAGATCCCATCAGGCCCTGGGAACTTATCTACCTTAATGCTTTGCAAGACGCCCAACACCTCCTCCTTTTTGATGACGACATGACCGAGACTATCTACACTCCTTTCCCTAGACTCATCATCCACCAAGTCCTTCTCTTTGGTGAATACTGATACTGATTCTCCTTCCAAACTACATGATGGTGGGCACTGAATTTACTCTGTTAACAGTTTCCTGCCACGTTTGCACTATAAACATTGGATAGCCCTCCAGATCAAAAAGAGTAGCACACTTCTGAATTAATCAATAAAGATGTTCAGGTCCCAATCATAAAGCTTATTCTATGGAATCTTCATTCAGTTATTCCCTACAGGATTTGCACTGTCCAGTGCTGTATGAAAAATGCTGCACCGTTCATATCGAATAAATGATTCTTTACATGCTTATTAAATTTGGAAACTGTATTAGGTTCACTGCTGCTGACATTCACAGATTGGAGATGCAAGAAAAAAAATGCTTTGCAAGACGCCCAACACCTCCTCCTTTTTGATAATGAGATGACTGAGACTATCTACACTCCCTTTCCTGGGCTCATCATCCACCAAGTCCTTCTCCTTGGTGAATACTGATGCAAAGTACTCATTTAGTACCTTGCCCATTTCCTCTGGCTCCTCACATAGATTCCCTTCTCTGCCCTTGAGTGGGCCAACTCTTTCCCTGGTTACCCTCTTGCTCTTTATATACGTATAAAAAGCCTTGGGATTTTCCTTAATCCTGTTTGCCAATGACTTCTCATAACCCCTTTTAGCCCTCCTGACTCCTTGCTTAAGTTCCTTCCTACTGTCATTATATTCCTCAAGGGATTCGTCTGTTCCTAGCCTTCCAACCCTTACGAATGCTTTCTTTTTCTTTTTGACGAGGCTCACAATATCCCGCATTATCCAAGGTTCCCAAAACTTGCCAAACTTATCCTTCTTCCTCACAGGAACATGCTGGTCCTGGATTCTAATCAACTAACGTTTGAAAGACTCCCTCATGTCAGATGTTGATTTACCTCAAACAGCCGCCCCCAATCTAAATTCTTTGGTTCCTGCCTAATATTGTTATAATTGGCCTTCCCCAATTTAGCACCTTCACCCGAGGACTACTCTTATCCTTATCCACAAGTACCTTAAAACTTATGGAATTATGGTCACTGTTCCCGAAATGCTCCCCTACTGAAACTTCGACCAGCTGGCTGGGCTCATTCCCCAATACCAGGTCCAGTACGACCCCATCCCTAGTTGGACTATCTACGTATTGTTTCAAGAAGCCCTCCTGGATGCTCCTTACAAATTCTGCCCCATCCAAGCCCCTAGCACTAAGTGAGTCCCAGTCAATATAGGGGAAGTTAAAATCACCCACCACTGCAACCCTGTTACCTTTACATCTTTCCAAAATCTGTCTACATATCTGCTCCTCTATCTCTTGCTGGCTGTTGGGAGGCCTGTCATAAACCCCCAACATCGTGACTGCACCCTTCCTATTCCTGAGCTCCACCCATATTGCCTCGCTGCATGACCCCTCCAAGGTGTCCTCCCGTAGTACAGCTGTGATATTCTCCTTAACCAGTAATGCAACTCCCCCACCCCTTTTACATCCCCCTCTATCCCACCTGAAGCTTCTAAATCCTGGAACATTTAGCTGCCAATTCTGTCCTTCCCTCAACCAAGTCTCTGTAATTGCAACATCATAGTTCCAAGTACTAATCCAAGCTCTAAGTTCATCTGCCTTACCTGTTATACTTCTTGCATTGAAACAAATGCACTTCAGACCACCAGTTCCGCTGTTCTCCGCAACATCTCTCTGCCTGCTCTTCCTCTTAATCTTACTGGCCTTATTTACTAGTTCCCCTTCATTTATGGTCCAGATGGTCCCAATGGTCCAGATATCTGAAACCCTCCCTTCTACACCAGCTGTTCAGCCACATGTTTAGCCGCACTATCTTCCTATTTCTAGCCTCACTGGCATGTGGCACAGGGAGTAATCCCGAGATTACTTATTGTTATATTATTGAACAGAACATTAAATGGAAAATTATTGGTGCATGTAAAAAAGTAATGTATTAATTGTGGGGGACTTTAATCTGCATATAGACTGTGACAATCAAATTGGCAACAGTGGTCGAGAAGATAAGTTTGTAGAATGTTTTCGTGACAGTTTCTTGGAGAACCAACTGGGGATAAAGCTATCTTAGGTCTCATACTGTGTAATGAAGCAGGGTTAATAAGCAATGTAATCGTAAAAGATTCATTGGGAAACAGTGATCATAATACCATTGAATTTCATGTTTTGTTTGAAAATGACACATTTCAATCACAAACAAGAATCTCAAACTTCAACAAAGCTAAATACGAAGGTATGAGGGGAGAACTGGCGAAGGTTAATTGGGTAAATAGACTGGAAGGTATGGCGGTAAATAAACAGTGGGAAACATTTAAAGGAACAATTCAAAGGGTTCAACAAAACTACATTCCATTCAAAAGCAAAAACTCGTCAAGGAAGACCCATCCATGGCTCACTCGGAAGTTAAGGAGAGTATTAGACTAAAAGAAAAGGCTTACAATGTTGCAAAAAATAGTAGCAAGTCTGAGGATTGCGAGTGTTTTAGAAACCAGCAAAGGGCCACCAAAAAGTTGATAAAAAGGGACAAAATAGAATATGAGAGTAAACTAGCTTGCAATATAAAAACAGACTGTAAGAGCTTTTATAAGTACATAAAAAGGAAGAGAGTAGTTAAAGTAGACGTTAGTCCCTTAGAGGCAGAGACGGGAGAAATCATCATGGGAAATGAGGAAATGGCAGAAGCATTGAACAAATATTTTGTGTCTGTCTTCACAGTAGAAGACACTAGTTCCATACCAGAAATAGGTAGTAACCTAGGGGCTAAAAAGAATGAGGAAATTAAGGATATTGCTATGAGCTGAGTAAAAGTATTGGAGAAACTTGAAGGACTAAAATCTGACATTCCCTGGGACCAAATGGCCGACGTCCTAGGGTTCTAAAAGAGATAGCTAAAGAGATAGTGGATGTGCTGGCTATGATTTTCCAAAATTCCTTAGATTCAGGAATGGTCCCATCAGATTGGAAGTTGGCAAATATTTTTCAAGAAAGGAGGTAGAGAGAAAACAGTGAACTACAGGCCAGTTAGCCTAACATCAGTCATTGGGAAGATGCTGGAAACTATTATTAAAGAAGTCTTAACATTGCACTTGGAAAAGCATAGTATGATTCAAAGAAGTCAGCATAGTTTTACTAAAAGGAGATCCTGTTTGACAAATTTATGAGTTTTTTGAGGATGTAACTAGTCGGGTAGATGAAGGGGAACCAGTAGATGTAGTATACCTGGATTTCCAAAAGGCATTTGATGAGGTGCCACATAAAAGATTAATAGGCAAGATAAGGGCTCAAGGTGTTGGGGGTAATATATTAGCGTGGATAGAGGATTGGTTAGCAGACAGGAAACAGAGAATGGGCATAAATGGAGCATTTTCAAGTTGGCCGGCAGTGAATAGTGGGGTGCCGTAAGAATCAGTGCTGGGGCCTCTGCTATTTACACTCTATATTAATGACTTGGATGAAGAAACAGAGAGTAATGGATCTAAGTATGCTGATGAAACAAAGCTCAGTGGAAAGGTAAGCTGCGGGGAGGACATAGAGAGGCTGCAAAGAGACATAAGCAAGCTAAGTGAGTGGGCAATGAGATGGCAAATGGAGTATAATGTAGGGAAATGTGAAGTTGTTCACTTTGGGAATAAAAATAGAAAAGCAGAATATTTTTTAAAAGGTGTGAAACTGGTAAGTGTTGATGTTCAGAGATACTTGGGGGTACACATACAAGGAACGCACAAAGTTAACATGCAGGTGCAGCAGGCTATTAGGAAGGCAAATGGCATGTTGGCCTTTATTGCAAGGGGATTGGAGTACAGGAATAAAGAAGTCTTACTAAAATTGTACAGGGCTTTGGTGAGACCGCATCTGGAATACTGTGTGCAGTTTTGGTCTCCACATTTAAGAAAGGATATACTTGCACTGAAGGCAGTGCAGTGAAGATTTATTATATTGGTCCCTGGGATGAGGGGGTTGTCCTATGATGTGAGGCTGAGTAAATTGGGCCTATATTCTCTGGAGTTTAGAAGAATGAGAGGCGATCGAATTGAGACATACAAGATTCTGAAAGGGCTGAGAGATTGTTCCCACTGGTCAGGGAATCTAGAACACGGGAACACAGTCTCAGGATAAGGGGCTAATCATTTAGTACTGAGATGAGGTGAAATTATTACAGTCAAAGGATTGTGAATCTTTGGAATTCTCTACCCCAGAGGGTTGTGAATGTATCATCATTGAATACATTTAAGGCTGGGATAGATAGATTTTTGGTCTCACAGGGAATGAAGGGATCTGGGGAGCGGGCAAGAAAGTGGAATTGAAGCCCAAGATCAGCCATGATCGTATTGAATGGCAGAGCAGGCTCAATGGGCCATGTGGTCTACTTCTGCTCCTATTTCTTGTGTTCTTGTGTTTACAACACTCCTTAAAATCTACCTTTTTGACCAAGCTTTTTGATCATCTGACCTAATGGCCAGAATTTTACGTTGGGCGGGAGGCCCCGCCCACTGGCCAAAAAGTCAGTGGCAAGCCCGCCTCTGCCGGGCTTGGGGAGCCACGCTGTGATTTTTCACTCTGCAGGTCCTTTATTGGCCTTGGGCAGGACTTCCACCTCCTTGAGGCAGGAAATCCTGCCTAATAGAGCAGTGACCACTACTGGGACTACACCCAGCCATCAGAAGCAAGAGGAAGGACAGCCCCGGAACAACGGTAAGTTTTTGAGGCCTCACCGGGGACAATCAGCTGGGCTCTGGCGAGGCAGAGGGGGTGGAGTGTTGTGCGGTGGGGACAGTTGGGGCTTTGCCGTCTGTCGCTGCAAGTAAAATACCAGCAGTGGTGGGAAGAGGCCCTTAAGTGGCAGTTAATTGGCTTCTCGCTGCCGCCACCTTGTGTAAAATTGCAGAGGGGTGGGAAGGCATTGGGAACGGCCTCCCCCGCCTCCCACTCAATTTTACCCCCCTTGACCACCAGCCCGCTCATTGTGGGGCCGTAAATTTCTGGCCAATATCTCCTTATATGGTTCAGAGTTAAATTTTGATTCATAATGCTCTTGTGAGGCACCTTGGGACACTTTATTACATGAAAGGTGCTATAATAAATACAAGTTGTTGTTGTAGAAAACTGAAAATAGGCATTTGAAGAGGAAGTATATTTCACTGAATTATCACCTAATTGTAAATGTTATTCAGGGTATACCTGGGTACTTAGCCACTGGTAGCATTTCTGTATTATATAAAAGTTGTTGCTGCTGTTAATTAATTTGTTTATGTTGTGGGATGGATTTCAGGGCACCAGAGCCAATGGTAAAGCATGTATGTTGTTCAAAAAACTTACTTGAAATTTTAAAGCAAACATTCCGAGCTCTCTGAAAATGACATGAACAAACTTACATCAAGTTCAAAAGGATTAAGCAACTCACTTTTGACTGATGGATATGGGTGCTTAAGATAGAGTCCACCTATCAGAGAGGTGATCCTCTTTGAGGGATTCAAAAACTCGCTTCCCCTTTCCATAAAACCCACATAGAGAAATAAAAGGTTTCAAGGGCCGGGCAGGCAGCAACCCTGGCTGATGATTATGAGCTTTCCCACAATCCCTTTCCCCAAGGGAAACCCTTCCCTAGTCACCTCCAAAAACCTGAAAATGATAGAAGGTGGGAGGGTAATAGGGGAATGAAGAGTCATGAGCGACAAGTGAGAGCTGGAAACACAGGGGGTCCTCCTCAGGCTAAAAAGGAAGGTGCTGAGAACAGGAGTGATGCCTGAAAGCCTGTATATTTCTATTGCAACAAGGCAGGTCACCTTCAAGCTGACTGCTGGAAGTTATGGGGAAAACCCATACGGTTTGTCAGGGTACACCAGAGCAGTGCAGGAAAAGGGGTCCTGATGGGAAGCATAGCAGACAACGCTGTGGCTCTAACACGGCAGTAAGTCCCTGTAAACATACCATTGTGAGGGCGGGCGAACTTGACAAAATCCCTGAGAGTGACCAGGATTTTGTGTCGAAAGAAAAAGTGACCCAATACCCCTCGAGTGAGGCAAGTAAGCCCATAGTCATACTTAGGAATACAGGGGCTACCCGATCCCTTCGGCTGGGAAAAGACATGACCTTTCCCCCAGAGAGTGCATTGAATGCTGAAGTATTAGTGCACAGCATCGGGAAAAGGTATATGCCCATACCGTTATATCAGGTGCACCTGGAGTGCGACCTTATTTCAGAACTGGTGACCATGGGGATTGTCCCTAGTTTACCTGTGAATGGGGTCGACCTGCTCCTCAGTAATGACCTGGCAGGGGCAAAGGTGTTAGCATCCCAGTGGTCTGAGAGAGGCTGAACAAGGTCAGGGAGATCCAGCAGTTACAGGAGAAGGTCCCTGGCAATTTCCCTGACTGTGTGGTGACCTGGTCCATGGCCAAACAAGCTCGTCAGAGGAGGCTGAACTGGCACTGCAGACCGATAACCCGACTGTCTGGTCATCCGAAACCTTCGGGAATTTAGAGGAACCAAAGGAAGTGTTCAGCTGGTCTTCCTTGGTCGAGGCTCAGCAAGCCGATCCAGCGTTAAAAACATTAGTACAGACTGCCCAATCTGAAGCTGAAGCAGAGGGCATTCCAGAGTGCTACTATTTAAAGAATGAGGCGCTGATGAGGAATGGAGACCTCCTCACAGACCTGCAGACGAAGAGTGGACAGTGGTCCACCAGATAGTGGCGCCACTGAGAGAAATATTGAGGATAGCCGATGAAGTTAAAATGGCAGAACATGTCGGTATCCAAAAAAACCCAAGCCCCCATAAGACAGCATTTTTACTAGCCAAAACTCCACAAGGATATGTTGGAGCTCTGTAAAACTTGCCACACGTGCCAGGTTGTGGGGAAGCCTCAACCTGCAATAAAACCTGCACACCGAATTCCCATACCAGCTTTTGGGGAACCATTCAGCAGAGTACTGGTAGATAGTGTGTGTGGCCCCTGCCGAAAACAAAAGGATGTGGCTACCCGATTTCCAGAGGCCATTCTCCTAAGAACTATCTGTGCCAAGGTAGTGGTAGCTGGGCTAACTCAATTCGTCACCTGATATGGGCTGCCTGCTGAGTTCCAGTCGGATCAGGGCATGAATTTTATGTCCAGTATTTTTCAAAAGATCATGGGCATAGAAACATAGAAAATAGGAGCAGGAGTAGGCCATTCGGCCCTTCAAGCCTGCTCCACCATTCATTATGACCATGGCCGATCATCCAACTCAGTAACCTGTTCCCGCTTTCTCCCCATGTCCTTTGATCCTTTTCGCCCCAAGAGCTATATCTAACTCCTTCTTGAAAGCATACAATGTTTTGGCTTCAACTGCTTTCTGTGGTAGCGAATTCCACAGGCTCACCACTCTCTGGGTGAAGTAATTTCTCCTCATCACAGTCCTGAAAGGTTTACCCCGTATCCTTAGACTATGACCCCTGGTTCTGGACTCCCCCACCATCGGGAACATCCTTCCTGCATCTACCCTGTCAAGTCCTGTTAGAATTTTATAGGTTTCGATGAGATCCCCCCTCACTCTTCTGAACTCCAGCGAATATAATCCTAACCGACTCAATCTCTCCTCATGCGTCAGTCCCGCCATCCCGGGAATCAGTCTGGTAAACCTTCGCTGCACTCCCTCTATAGCAAGAACATCGTTTCTCAGGAAAGGAGACCAAAACTGCACACAATATTCCAGGTGTGGTCTCACCAAGGCCCTGTATAATTGCAGCAAGACATCCCTGCCCCTGTACTCGAATCCTCTTGCTATGAAGGCCAACATACCATTTGCCTTTTTTACCGCCTGTTGCACCTGCATGCTTACCTTCAGCGACTGGTGTATGAGAACACCCAGGTCTCATTGCATATTCCCCTCTCTCAGTCTATAGCCGTTCAGATAATAATCTGCCTTCCATTTCTTGCTCCCAAAATGGATAACCTCACATTTATCCACATTATGCTACATCTGCCATGCATTTGTCCACTCATTTAATTTGTCAAATCACACTGAAGCCTCTCTGCAGCAGCCAACTCACAACTCACCCTCCCACCCAGTTTTGTGTCATCTGTAAATTTGGAGATATTACATTTAGTTCCCTCATCTAAATCATTAATATATATTGTGAATAGCTGGGGTCCTAGCACAGATCCCTGTGGTACCCCACTAGTCTCTGCCTGCTATTCAGAAAAAGACCTGTTTATTCCTACTCTTCGTTTCCTGTCTTCCAACCAATTTTCGATCCATCACAACACTTTACCTCCAATCCCATGCGCTTTAATTTTACACGCTAATCTCTTATGTGGGACTTTGTCGAAAGCCTTCTGAAAGTCCAAATAAACCACATCCACTGGCTCCCCCTCATCAACTCTACTAGTTACATCCTCAAAGAATTCTAGTAGATTTGTCAAGCATGATTTCCCTTTCGTAAATCCATGCTGACTCTGTCCAATTCTACCACTGTTCTCCAAGTGCTCTGCTATAAAATTTTTTATAATGGACTCTAGAATTTTCCCCACTACCGACGTCAGGCTGACTGGTCTATCATTCCCTATTTTCTCTCTACCTCCCTTTTTAAATAGTGGGGTTACATTGGCTACCCTCCAATCTGTAGGAACTGTTCCAGAGTCTATAGAATCTTGGAAGATGACCACCAATGCATCCACTATTTCTAGGGCGGCTTCCTTAAGTACTCTGGGATGCATACCATCAGGCCCTGGGGATTTATTGGCCTTCAATCCCATCAATTTCCCCAATGCCATTTCTCTACTAATACTGATTTCCTTCAGTTCCTCCCCAACATTTCTGGTATGATATTTGTGCCCTCCTTTGTGAAGACAGAACCAAAGTATGCATTTAGTTGGTCACCCATTTCTTTGTTCCCCCTAATAAATTCCTCTGTTTCTGACTGTAAGGGACCTACATTTGTCTTCACCAATCTTTTTCTCGTCACATACCTATAGAAACGTTTACAGTCAGTTTTTATGTTCCCCGCAAGCTTGCTCTCATACTCTATTTTCCCCCTCTTAATCAATCCCTTGGTCCTCCTTTGCTGAATTCTAAACTGCTCCCAATCCTCAGGTTTGTTGTTTTTTCTGGTGAATTTATATGCCTCTTCCTTTGATTCTAATACTATCTCTAATTTCCCTTGTAAGCCATGGTTTGGCTCCCTTTCCCGTTTTACTTTTGTGCCAGCTAAACCAGCTAATGACCTCAGCCTATCATCCACAGTCACAAGGGACTTTGGAATGGTAACACCAGACCCTAAAGACAATGATCAGTGCATATTGCTATGAGTACCCCCATGACTGGGACAAAGGGCTGGTATTTCTTGTTTGCTACCAGGCACTCACCCAATGAGTCCATTGGCTTTAGTCCTTTTGAATTAGTTGATGGACACGAGGTGAGAAGTCCTCTGAAACTAATCAAGGAGAGGTTTTTTGGACCCAGGGATGAACCTTCCATGCTAGACTACATCTCTGTGTTGTGTGAGCAACTCACGAGAGCCTGCACAGTGGCTCAGAAACACCTAAAAATCTCCCAGACAGTTATGAAAAGGCAGGCAGGTAAACATGCCAAGGCCAGTACACTTCAGCCTGGACACCATGGGCCGGATTTTACGGGCACCCCCCACCCACCGAAGTGGGATTTGAGGCAGAGGGGCACGGAGCGACAGGTGGCTGGGGGCAGCTGGGCAGAGGGCCCTACGCCTCCCCGTTGCCCAGCGATCTTCCTGGGGGTGGGATAGGCCGACAACAGCTTTCCCACCCAGAAGCCAATTGAGGCCCTTAAGTAGTCTATTAACAGCCAATTAGGGGCCTCTTCCTGCCACCACTGGGATCTTATCAGTGGCGAGGGGGGCCTCCCGTGCGTGGGGAGGATGCCTTGGAAAACAAGGCGCCCTCCCTACAGGCTGAACAATTGGGTCCCTGCTCCATGGCAATTTGTGGTGCAATTCACACCTCTGGAGCCCCTGCCCTTGGACCACAGGTCCACCCCCAGCCCCCCGGCAACCCTGCCTCACCTACCTCTTGTCCGGGGTTCCATCGCTGGGCCTGGGTCCGAGGCCTCTACAGTACTGGCATTGGCCTCTACTCCAGGTGGCACAGTCGATACTGCTGAGCTGCTGGCCCTTTGATTGGCTGGCAGCTCATGGAGGCAGGATCCCCATCTTTAAAGGGACGGAGATCCCACCTCCTGAAACATAAATTCAAAAACACAGGAGGATCGCTCTGGGGGGCCCTGAAAATTCAGAGGCGTGGTTCCCCCCATCTTTTCGGCTCCGCGTCAGGGCACCGCCTCCTACACAAAATCCAATTCCATGTAGTAGTGCTACGACCAATAGAGGGTGAACCTTTGTGAGGTCCAAGAAAGCCGCATGTATAAAGATTGCTGCTGCTCCCTACAATTTTCTTGGAGTTGTCTAGCTGTGAGGATTATAGTAGCTTTGAGGGCAGATCAGGCATTGTGGTCATTCTGTGGTTCCTGTTCGTTGAGCGTTGCCAAGTTGCTTGAAAGACGCTGTCTGTGTATGTCTTTCTTTGAAGAGTCCTTAGTATCATCGACATTGATTTTCCAGCGGCAGTGCTTCTGCTGCCATTGCCGTTTTTGGACTGGGTTTGTGGAGATAGTAGCTTGGCTTAGTCAATGGTCGGTCCAGCAGTTATCGGCTCCTATCATGGCACAGGTGATGCGAACATCCTTGAGGTCCCTCGCTCGACGATATAGTCAAGCAAATGCCAATGCCTGGAGTGAGGGTACTGCCATAAGGCCTTGTATTTGTTTCTCTAACAAAATAGGGTGTTCGTTATGATCAGGCCATGTTCAAGGCATTTTGTCAGAAGAAGGACTCTGTTGGTGTTAGCCCTTCCAACACCTTCCTTGCTCCAGTCCAGAACCACAGTCACTCCAACCTCTGTCATCGAGCTGCAGTATACTGACGACGCTTGCGTGTGCGCACACTCAGAGACCGAGCTTCAAACCATCATCAATGCATTCATGGAGGCGTATGAAAGAATGGGCATCAAGCTAAACATCCAGAAGACAAGAATCCTTTACCAGCCTGCTCCCGCAGCACAACACTGCCGCCCAACTTATCAAGATCCACGGCGAATCACTGGACAATGTGGATCACTTCTCATACCCTGGGAGCCTCCTTTCAGCAATGCCAGACATCAACAATGAAACTCAGCATCACCTCCAGTGTGCCAGCGCAGCCTTCGATCATCTGAGGAAAAGAGTGTTTAAAGACAAAAGCCTCAAACCTGGCACCAAGCTCATGGTCTACACGGCCGCAGGGTTACCTGCCCTCCTGTATGCATCGGAAACATGGACGCTGTACAGCAGACATCTCAAAGCCCTGGAGAGATATCACCAGCGGTGCCTCTACAAGATCCTGCAAATTCAGTGGTAGGACAGGCACTCCAATATCAGTGTCCTCTCTCAGGTCAACATCCCCAGTATCGAGACATTGGTCATGGCGAGTCAGTTACGCTGGGCGGGCCATATCGTCCACACGCCTGACACAAGACTCCTAAAACAAGCTTTCTACTCCGAGTGCCGTCACGGCAAGAGGCAACCAGGAGGACAGAGGAAACGCTACAAGGATGTCCTTAAAGCCTCCCTGAAAAAACGTGACATCTGCACCGATTTGTGGGAGTCTCTTGACCGAGACCACCCAAAATAGAGAAGAAGTATCCGTGAAGGTGCCAGCCAGTTCGAACAATGTCAACATGCCCAGGCAGCGACCAAGTGCAAACAGCAGAAGGAACATTCGGAAATTCAAGCATCCCATTCACTCGCTTCTTCAAACTCTACCTGTCTCACTTGTGGCAGAATGTGCAGATCCAAAATTGGACTATTCAATCACCTAAGGACCCACAACCCTGGAGTGGAAGAAAGTTATCCTCATTCCCGAGGGACTGCCTAAGAAGGAGAGGGTGAACCACTGAAAGTCCAGTTCAGTGGTCCATACAGAGTATTAATGAGGATTACTGAGGTGAATTATTTAATTAGCAGCCCAGACCATAGGAAAAAGCAAAGGCTGTGCCATGTCGGTATGTTAAAGCAGTATCACAACAGGGAAGGGGAGAAACAAGCACAGGTCTGTCAGGCAGTCAGGAAAGAGAAGAGTGAAAGGGACAGCGAGGATGAGTTAGAGGGAGGCCTGGAGGATTCCCAAATTGAACCCCTTACCGTCTGGTTAGCTAACACCAAAAGGTTAGGGAGATTAGACACTGACCTCCTATTTAAATGGAGCACAAAGAGGAGACCTAACAAGGCTGCTCACAACATTTAAAGAGATCTGCAGGGACAAAACAGGGTGCACAACCCAAATCCGACATAATGTGGATGTAGAAGAGACCCCTCCCATAAACCAAAATCCCTATAGCCTAGATCTCAGGAACTGACCCGGGTTCGGGAGGAAATTCAGTATATGCTGGAGCACAAGTTGAGCCCAGTTAGAGCAGCTAGAGTTCCGCAGTTTTGCTTGTGCCCAAGCCCAGTGGTTCAACAAGGCTCTGCATTAATTACAGAAAGGTTAAAGCAGTGACCAGAGCTGACTCCTACTCGATTCCCCTCCTGGAAGACTATATCAATAGAGTAGGAAACACCACCTACATAATCAAAATAGATTTGTTAAAAGAATACTGGCAGTTTCCCTTAACCACCTGAGCAAAAGAGATCTCAGCTTTTGTCAACCAGACAGTTTATTTCAGTGCCCTGTGATGCCATTCAGATTAAGAAATGCCCCACCACCTTCAAAAGGCTGATGAACTAGGTAGTAGCTGGCCTACCCAACTGTGTAGTGTACCTGGATGATTTGTTAGTGTACAGTGACACCTGCAGGTGACCATCTATACCAGTTAGAAGCCCTCTTCCAAAGGTTAGTCGGCTGACCTGGTGGTAAATCTCGCAAAGAGCAAGTTTGCTAAAGTTCAGGTAGTCTACCTAGGGCAGGTTGTGGGTCAAAGGCGAGTGCTGCCCAGAGCAGCGAAGGTACAGGCACTGATGGATTTTCCCGTCCTCACGACTAAACGGGAAATAATACGATTTTTGGGGATGTGTGGTTTCTACCGCAACTACTTCAGTTCTATAGCTGCCCCACTGACAGGCTTGTTACAGAAAAGAATGAAGATGGTGTGGTCACGGAGCTGCCAAATAGCTTTCAAGAGACTGAAAGCCATCTTAACCAACCAGCTGTTTTGGCAGCTCCAAACTTTAACAAACCATTTAAAGTTGCTGTTGATGTTAGTGACCTAGGGGTAGGTGCCATCCTGCTCCAAGATGATGACGTAGGCATCAAGAGACCTGTTGGGTATTTCTCCAAGAAATTAAACAGACATCAAAAAAGATACTCTACTGTGGAGAAGAAAACTCTGGGACTGTCACTGGCTCTCAAGCACTTTGCAGTATATGTCCAAAATGGATATAGTGAGACCATAGCTGATACTGACCACAATCCCTTGACGTTTGTGGAGAAATTCAAAACCCAGAATGTAAGAATATTTCTACGGAGCCTGCTTTTTCAACCTTATGACCTAAAGATTGCCCACAATGCAGGGAAAAACAATGTGATAGCTGATGCTTTATCCTGAGTCTAACTCAAAACAGAATTATCCCAGATGAAAACTTAACAGAGCATAGCCGTGGCAGTGTAAGATTGATAAGTATATGTTTGAGGATGAATGTGTGTGTGCAGTTCCTTTTTTTTATTTACAATCTTATAATGAAATGCTCCTGTCTTCACATTTCATTTCACGTGGTGTGGAGGTGTCACAAAAATGTGCTTTATGTTGACTGATGATTTTTAATCCACCAACTGGTAACTTGAATTGAATTTAAAAATAAAAGATTAAAGAGGAGTCGATGTTGGCAGCTAAAGATGCCTACCCTAATTTGCATCACTGCACTTTCCACATTCCAATGCATTGAGATGGCAACAGCATGTCTGCACAGATCCATCAAGGACAATGTCCTGGGGAATCTCAGTGAACGGCCTATTCTGTTTCCATTAGCAAGGCATCAAGGCCATTACCTGAAGTATTCAACTGGTAGAGATGAACCACTCAAACCTAATCACTTGAATAATGGGACCCTAGCTGTGAGAAGAGCCTTCCTAGACATAGACTAATTAAGTTGCAAGAGGGAATTCACGAGTTACCACCATGTTTGAATCGCTTGGCAGGCTCCCACCTGCCAAGAATGAGGCACATTAATTTCACCACATGGACATTAAATTTCAAATTGTTGCTGGGAAGAAGAGAAGGTCTGTGACAAGGAGTTACCAGGCCCCTAGCTGGAAAGACATTTTTGCATATTAACAGTCAGTGTTTGGGAACAAAGGAACTATCCCCTGCTCCAATACAATCCACAAACAGACGTGCTCAGACCAGTTAGTTAAATGACAAACTTACTTGGCAGTCTGTTTTTTTTTCTGAATTGTAGAGTTTTGAACTGAGAGCCTGGAAAAAGCAGATGGTCCTGGACTGAAGCAGACCTCCTCTCTCTCCTGTCTGTTCCCATCTCTTTCTCACGGAACTCCAAAACCCACTGAAGACACATGAACCCCAAGAAAAAAGTCTCCTACAAAGAACAATGTTTAAGAAGAAGACTGGGCCCCAATGAAAAGCAAGATCTACCTACAATCAAGGACTCTACAGTGAGCTCGAAGAACTGTAAAAACAACTCTTCAGATATTACCTCAAACTTTTCCACTTTATTTTTCTTCTGCTCTTTTCTGTCTCTATTTGCATGTGTGTATCATGTATGCATGCTAGTGTGTGCATGCCATGTATCTGTAGGCATTAACTGAATTAGAGTTTAAGTTTAATAAAATTTCACTTTTCTTCTTTAAACCTGAGAAAACCTGTCATGCTGGTTTCTTTGCCTCATAATTGGAAAGCAGTGAACAAGGATTCACCAAGGGGGAGCTAAAAACACAATGTGTTTAAAATTAAACCCTGTTACAGTAAGACCAGGTGAAGGCTGAAAGGAACCCTAGACCTCTTTCTCACCTTGTTGTAACACTGGGTAACAGTCATGTGACAGGCCACCCTTTGTGTGCTTAAGCTGGTTTTTTCTCTGTAGTAAAGAAACAAGCAGCTAGACACTGATGTGAGAAGACCCGAGTGAGTATCCTCCTTCTTTTCTCTCTCTTCAATCCACTTTGCAAGCTTTGAACCCTGTTTGCTGACCACGACCACCCAGGGATGCATCTGCTGCAGACACAGACTCCTTGAAGGAAATCAGCACCGCACTACTGTCTCCAGGAGAACAGCCAAATCAGCCAGCTACCTCTTTAAATCAGAAGCCTCAAGACCACCAAAGGAAAGTTGCATGACAACCGAATTCAGCCTGAAGCCACCCGAGTCACCAACCTCCACAGATTGTATACCCCTTTTATTTCTCTGGACTCTAATTTGACCAATTTATCCTTTCCCACTCTGTAACCTATTTGTGTGTGTGTGTGTGTGTGTGAAAGTCATAGCATATTATTTTTTTACTTAGATCAGTTTTAAGTACAATAAAGTTAATCTCTTTCTTTGTTAAACTCAAGAAAATCTTTCTGATTGTTTCTTTCTATGATCACAGCGTATAAACAGTTAAACACTCACTGAATTGGCAAGTATATCTTTTCAAAAAAGATGTAAATCTGTTGTGGTGAAACAAGGAAAGGGAAAAAAGGGAACCATTCGACCCCTCCTCACCTGATCGTAACATGACGAAGAGAAGGGGGCCAAGGATAGAGTTTTGGCAAGTTCCACAGATAATGGTTATGGGCAGGTTGAAAAGTCATTGCAGGAAATGCTCCGACTATGACTGGCTAGAAAAGAGTGGAACCAAGCAAGGGCAATCTCATTGAACTGGACAATGGCAGAGGATAATGTGATCCATTATGTCAAATGCTGGAGACAGACGGAAGAGAACAAGAAAAGATAATGCATCCTGATCATAGTCATAGAGGATGTCATATATGATTTTTCTTATGGCCAATTCCATGCTGTGGTAGGGGCAGAAATCTGTTTATAGATATACAAGCAAGGAATTTCAGGAAAGATGGGACACATTTGTGAGGGAACAATTTTTTCAAGGAATAAAAACAGAAAGTGCTGGAAATACTCAGCAGGTCTGGCAGCATCAGCGGAGAGAAAAACAATGTTTCAGGTCGATGACCTTTCATCAGAGCTGTTGAGTATTTCCAGCATTTTCTGTTTTTATTTCAGATTTCCAGCATTGGCAGTATTTTGCTTGTAATATGTTCAAGGAATTTGGAGAGAAAAGGAACATTTGAGATAGGGCAATAGTTTACAAGGAGAAAGGAGTCAAAGGTGGTTTTTTTAGAAGAGTGTTGTTACGGCCATGTGGTGAGGGGTTTGGGTGGTTCCCACAGTTCAACTCCCACCTGATCACATCAAGTGTTTTTTGTTTTTGGGGTTTAACCCCTTTGTGGTTTATTTGCCAAATAGACAGCAACAGCTTTTCTTGTAGGTTTAAAACAGAAAATCAATTTATTGATCAATATGCCTTAACCCAGAATTATCACAATCACATCCACTCACGCATTCACTTGTGCGCACGTGCGCGCGCACACACACACACACACAAAGAGACAGATAGAGAGGAAAAGGGGTAAGTGATTGTAAGTGGGGGTAAGTTTCGGGGAAGTCATGGAAGTCAAGTTCTCATTGGATGCAGGCTTGAGGTGTTTGTAGGTTTCTCTCTTGGTTGAAAGTTCAGACAATGGATCACTTCTATTTCATTGCAGGGTGAATTCTACAGCAGAGTGCTTCCTTCCTGGCTTGCTGGATTTCTCCCAGTCCCTCAGCTGGAAAAGCTGTTTAGTGATTCTTCTTTCTGGGTTTCTCTTTCTCTCTTCAAGGGCTGCTACCTTTAAGGTCAAAAATTGTTTCATGCCTTTGTCACTGATGGGAGACATGGATCTTCCTCCCTGTGGTGACCAACAATGGCCTAGAATGTGGCTACTTCACACCTTTTTTTCAGAAGAAACCATTTAATTCAAAAGTGTCTCTTGATGGGTTCAGGGTGAGAATAATCCAGTTATAATGTTTCTACTTTATGCCTTCTTTGTTTCAGAAGAACCCATTCAATTCAAAAGTGTCTCTTGATAGGTTCAATTGACACCTCTCAACCTCGTTTGGTATCCATTTTTCTAAACAGTGTGGCCATGTTTGAATACACATGCAGGCACCTTTTACAGCATTGCCCATTTTTAAAAGGTAAAGTCAGTTTGAGTCTTTTTTTTTGTTATCGTCGCGCTTCTCATAAGTGTGACAGCAGTTTTAAAGGCACAGTACCAAAGGAGAGGGGACTATTTACAATAAAAATGGAAAATGCTGGAAATTGCCAGCAGCTCAGGCAGCAGCTGTGGAGAGAGAAACAGAGATAATGGCCATAATTTTACCATATAAAATGGGAGACCTCCAAGGCGGCCGAGGTGTAAAATGGTGGGCAATGACATCATGATGCCCAAACACCATTTTACATTGGTCAGACAGTGGGTGAGATTGAGGTGCCGCTCCCCGTCAGCTAAGAGTCAATTAAGGGCCATTTGAGGTCGTTAATAAAGCACTTGACAGCCATTTTACGCTGGCTGTCAAATATTACGGCAGTAAAACGAGTCAAAGGAGGTGTCGGGAACCCGGCAGCTTTAAAAGAGTGGCAGTGTCTCTATGAAGGAGTTGGAGGTACTATTTTTTGGTTGATTGTTCATTGATATTTCTTTGCGTGACTTTTAAGTTTGGGGTTGTTTCTGCTTTTTCAGCAGGGGTCATCTGAGTCTTAGTCACTCCTGGTCAGGCCCCAGCACTATTGATTTATTGGGTGAAGGGGAGGGAGTTGTGTGTGCCTGTCCTTACAGCAGGCTGGTAATACCTTGAACTAATTGCATCTCTAGAACACAGCATCAATGGGAATTGTCCACTCTGGAGGCGGCTCATCTAATGAGGAGGACTACGCCTCAAGGAGGGACAGGAGGACAACTGGCCAGGGGAACCAGCAACCTGCTGGCACAGTGCAGCCTCATAATGGGGGAGGGGGAGAAGGTGACAGAATGCCCCGGCTGCAACCACCTGTCAGGAGACGAACCTACCCAGCAGGCAGGGTCAACGGCCCGCATTTGAGCTTTCTATAAATGTCAGAGCGCCAGTGCCGAAGAAGACTGCGCCTGTCACGGGAGACTGTCACATCTCTATGTGAGATGCTGGCAGTGGAGGTCATTTCCAAGTGCATGGGTGGACATCCGATGCCGGTTGCACTGAAGCTAACAGTCACTCGGAATTTCTACACACCAGGCTCCTTCCAGGCTTCATCAGGAGACATGTGCGGAGTCTCACAGTCAACAGTACATCACTGCATAAAGGTGGTAACTGATGCCATATTCAGGCCTGCCAACCAGTTCATCAAGTTCCAGACGGACTTCGCCAGTCAGACTGAGAGAGCCAGAGGCTTTAGCGCCATCGCCGGGTTCCCCATGACTGTACGCATGTGACCATTACAGCACCTACAGGTCAGTCAGGGGCCTTCATTAATCGAAAGGGGTTTCACTCAATGAATGTGCAAATCGTCTGTGACTGCCGTAAGGGTAAATTGCAGGTGTGTGCTTGTTATCCTGGAAACAGTCACGACGCATTCATTCTCTGGAACTCCCAAGCGCCAGCACTATTCCTTCCTGCTGCATGCCTGCAAGGATGGATACTTGGTGACAGAGGTTACCCGCTGAAGACATGGCTGATGACACCAGTGAGGAACCCATGGAATGAAGCAGAGGAACGATACAATGCGAGCCATGCGATCACCAGAGTCACCATGGGGCAGACCATAGGTCTTCTGAAAATGAGATTTAGGTGTCTGGATCGCTCAGGTGGTGCTCTACAGTCCTCCCCAGCAAGCAACAATGCCTCTTCCTCCACACTGATCAGAAATGCTAGATTTGGCACACTGCCACCAGTCCGTGCCCTCTCATGGGCATTCTGGGCCCTCTTCTCCTGTGCAGGCACATGACAATCATTTAAGTTACTTGGCTTGAAGGAGCACCTGCTCATCCCTTGTGCTACATGCTGCATCTGGGACCATTGCCATTAAAGTGTACGGTTGGCACACTTCTGCTCCATTGTGTTGCTCAGATGTGCCCCTTCCTCTGGCAGACTGGAGAAGGCCATTGACTCACTTGCAGCATTGTATCCATGCCCTCCTGACTACAACCCGGCTGCTGACCTCCTCAGCAACCTCCATCCAGGTCCCCTTGGTGATCTGGGAAGGCCTCCTCCTTCTGTTCGGTGGGAAGTGGACCTCCCACCTTGCCTCAGCCGCCTGGAGGAGGAGATGCAGGGAATCATCGGTGAACCTTGGGGCCATGCAGTTGGCTCTCTCTGCCATTGCTGCAAGCAGGTTCTGGTCCTCCAACGTCTCAGGTGGCTTTATGGAAAATGATGTTGGGTCGCCCCTTTAAGTGACAGGACAGGACAGCTCTTGTTCCCCTCAGCCTGGTATCTAAGTGACAGGACAGCTCCTGTTCCCCTCAGCCTGGTATCTAAGTGACAGGACAGCTCCTGTTCCCCTCAGCCTGGTATCTAAGTGACAGGATAGCTTCTGTTCCCCTCAGCCTGGTATCTAAGTGACAGGACAGCTCCTGTTCCCCTCAGCCTGGTATCTAAGTGACAGGACAGCTCCTGTTCCCCTCAGCCTGGTATCTAAGTGACAGGACAGCTCCTGTTCCCCTCAGCCTGGTATCTAAGTGACAGGACAGCTCCTGTTCCCCTCAGCCTGGTATCTAAGTGACAGGACAGCTCCTGTTCCCCTCAGCCTGGTATCTAAGTGACAGGACAGCTCCTGTTCCCCTCAGCCTGGTATCTAAGTGACAGGACAGCTCCCGTTCCCGTCAGCCTGGTATCTAAGTGACAGGATAGCTTCTGTTCCCCTCAGCCTGGTATCTAAGTGACAGGACAGCTCCTGTTCCCCTCAGCCTGGTATCTAAGTGACAGGACAGCTCCTGTTCCCCTCAGCCTGGTATCTAAGTGACAGGACAGCTCCCGTTCCCGTCAGCCTGGTATCTGTCTGCTATTACACTCTTGCTCCTCCCACCATTCTCTGAGAAGCGAGCAGCCTTCTCAGAGCCACTAAAGGTGCTGACATCCCTTTTAAATGGCTGTCAGCACCTTGTTTCGGCTTTTGCCCTGCCCCACCGAAGCTGACCTTCCCACCTGCGGCGCCTTTTCTATTTAAAATCCGGCGGCGAGACGCAAATTGGTCACTTAGTGCTCGATCGCGGCTGCAGCTGAGCACAGAGCAGGAGCGACTTCAGCACTTGCTTCCACCTCCGGCACCGCGGACCTGCTGGCACAGGTAAAAGTCCGGTCAATGATTCAGGTTGATCACCTTCCATCAGAACTGCATTTCTGAAACAAAAACGCTGGAAATGCACATCAGGTCAGTCAGTATTAGAAAACGAGATGAATGTTTCACAATAATGAAGAAGTGTCACACTCAAATTGTTAATTATCTTTCTATTTCAGATGCTGACAGACACATAGGGGTGTAAAACAAGCAGCTAATCCAATCCTGTCAGTTTCCCACTGGGTGGATAAGGTTAAAATTATCCCCACTACATTTGTACTATTTTCCGTTTTTAGTTCTGAAGTCCAGCGTTCACCACACGTATCCTGACATAAAATGAATTTGGGATAATCTTAACTGACTTCCTATTGGTCATTGGCCTGCAATACAAAACTGCCCCCAAACTTTTTTTTTTTGCAATTAGGATCAAGGCATTCTGTAACTAGCTGTACTTCACAGGGTGCAGTCACGATGTTGGGGGTTTACTACAGGCCTCCCAACAGCCAGCAGGAGATAGAGGAGCAGATATGTAGACAGATTTTGGAAAAATGTAAAGGTAACAGGGTCGTAGTGGTGGGTGATTTTAACTTCCCCTATATTGACTGGGACTCACTTAGTGCTAGGGGCTTGGATGGGGCAGAATTTGTAAGGAGCATCCAGGAGGGCTTCTTGAAACAATATGTAGATAGTCCAACTAGGGATGGGGCCGTACTGGACCTGGTATTGGGGAATGAGTCCGGCCAGGTGGTCAAAGTTTCAGTAGGGGAGCATTTCGGGAACAGTGACCATAATTCCATAAGTTTTAAGGTACTTGTGGATAAGGATAAGAGTAATCCTCGGGTGAAGGTGCTAAATTGGAGGAAGGCTAATTATAACAATATTAGGCAGGAACTGAAGAATTTAGATTGGGGGTGGCTGATTGAGGGTAAATCTACATCTGACATGTGGGAGTCATTCAAACGTCAGTTGATTAGAATCCAGGACCAGCATGTTTCTGTGAGGAAGAAGGATAAGTTTGGCAAGTTTCGGGAATGTTGGATAACGCGGGATATTGTGAGCCGAGTCAAAAAGAAAAAGGAAGCATTCATAAGGGCTGGAAGGCTGGGAACTGACAAAGCCCTTGAGGAATATAAAGACAGTAGGAAGGAACTTAAGCAAGGAGTCAGGAGGGCTAAAAGGGGTCATGAAAAGTCATTGGCAAACAGGATTAAGGAAAATCCCAAGGCTTTTTATACGTATATAAAGAGCAAGCGGGTAACCAGAGAAAGGGTTGGCCCACTCAAGGGCAGAGGAGGGAATCTATGTGTGGAGCCAGAGGAAATGGGCAAGGTACTAAATGGGCAAGGTACTTTGCATCAGTATTCACCAAAGAGAAGGACTTGATGGATGATGAGTCTAGGGAAGGGAGTGTAGATAGTCTCAGTCATGTCGTTATCAAAAAGGAGGAGGTGTTGGGCGTCTTGCAAAGCATTAAGGTAGATCCCCAGGGCCTGATGGGATCTACCCCAGAATACTGAGGGAGGCAAGGGAAGAAATTGCTGGGGCCTTGACAGAAATCTTTGTATCCTCATTGGCTACAGTTGAGGTCCCAGAGGACTGGAGAATAGCCAATGTTGTTCCTTTGTTTAAGAAGGGGAGCAAGGATAATCCAGGAAATTAGAGGCCGGTGAGCCTTACGTCAGTGGTAGGGAAATTATTAGAGAGGATTCTTCGGGACAGGATTTACTCCCATTTGGAAACAAACAAACTTATTAGGGAGAGGCAGCATGGTTTTGTGAACGGGAGGTCGTGTCTCACTAACTTGATTGAGTTTTTTGAGGAAGTGACGAAGATGATTGATGAAGGAAGGGCAGTGGATGTTATGTATATGGACTTCAGTAAAGCCTTTGACAAGGTCCCTCATGGCAGACTGGTACAAAAGGTGAAGTCATACGGGATCAGAGGTGAGCTGGCAAGATGAATACAGAACTGGCTCGGTCATAGAAGACAGAGGGTAGCAGTGGAGGGGTGCTTTTCTGAATGGAGGGTTGTGACTAGTGGTGTTCCGCAGGGATCAGTGCTGGGACCTTTGCTGTTTGTAGTATATATAAATGATTTGGAGGAAAACGTAGCTGGTCTGATTAGTAAGCTTGCAGACGACACAAAGGTTGGTGGAGCTGCGGATAGTGATGAGGGTTGTCAGAGGATACAGCAGGATATAGATTGGTTGGAGACTTGGGTGGAGAAATGGCAGATGGAGTTTAATCCGGACAAATGTGAGGTAATGCATTTTGGAAGGTCTAATGCAAGTGGGAGGTATACAGTAAATGGCAGAACCCTTAGGAGTATTGACTATTGACAGGCAGAGAGATCTGGGCTTATAGGTCCACAGGTCACTGAAAGTGGCAACGCAGGTCGATAAGGTAGTCAAGAAGGCATACGGCATGCTTGCCTTCATCGATCGGGGCATAGAGTATAAAAATTGGCAAGTCATGCTGCAGCTGTACAGAACTTTAGTTTAGCCACACTTAGAATATTGCATGCAATTCTGGTCGCCACACTACCAGAAGGATGTGGAGGCTTTGGAGAGGGTACAGAAGAGGTCTACTAGGATGTTGCCTGGTCTGGAGGACATTAGCTATGAGGAGAGGTTAGATAAACTTGGATTCTTTTCACTGGAACGACGTAGGTGGAGGGGCGACATGATAGAGGTTTACAAAGTTATGAGCGGCATGGACAGAGTGGTAGGTCAGAAGCTTTTTCCCAGGGTGGTAGAGTCAGTTACTAGGGGACATAGGTTTAAGCTACGAGGGGCAAAGTTTAGAGGGGATGTGCGAGGCAAGTTCTTTACACAGAGGGTGGTGAGTGCCTGGAACTTGCTGCCGGGGGAGGTGGTGGAAGCAGGTACGATAGCGACGTTTAAGAGGCATCTTGACAAATACATGAATCGGATGGGAATAGAGAGATATGATCCCTGGAAGTGCAGAAGGTTTCAGTTTAGGCAGGCATCAAGATCGGCGCAGGCTTGGAGGGCCAAATGGCCTGTTCCTGAGCTGTACTGTTCTTTGTTCTTTGACCTGGCAGTATTTGATACTGACATCAGCTGTCTGAAATGGGAAAGTTTTCAATCACTCAAGGCTGACATTCTTACCTTTGTAAGTACAAAAACACCCCCAAAAGAGTTCTTAAACCTGATGCTTATAAAATTTGCTATGGCTTATGAAAAAAAGACACAATTGCATTTATATAATTTCTCAAAGCAATTACTCATAAGACTTATTTTTATATAAATTTATCAAAATGTCACATTGGTTGAGGGATAAATATTGGTCAGGACACTGCTGTTCTTTGATTAATACCATGGGATCTTTTACGTCTACTTGACAGGGCAGATGGGACCTCGGTTTAATGTCTCATTCAAAAGACTCATTTTCTGTTCTTAAGTATTGTATCAAGTAGAAGATTTAATTTGTTTGAATTGGTGTTTATGGAAAATCTCATTCTTGCTACAGAGAGGATCCAGAATATGGCAGCTGGCTTCATCAACCATGGACGTAAAGCAAGGGTACAACCTGCAACTCCAGTAGCAGCACCATTTAAACTACCTAAGTGGAGCACAGAGGTGAACCAGAAAATGGCTTTTGTTCACTTTTGCTTACAAACAGTTTTTCCTTAAAGTCGTTCAAAGCTGTTGCAGACACTGGAGGGTAACATTGCTTGTAGAATGTCTAGTACTATTCCTCAAAACTATTTCTATGCTAGGTGGAAGATTTACATCTAAGAGCCATTTTACCTATGGCAAAACATCATACCAAAAGATAGACGTAGTTATAATAGAAAATGTGTTACATTTTTATCCCAGCATAGTGTATGTACCAAGATACTTGTGCAACAGACAAGAGAGAGATGCTTGGGATGGCTCCCTCTTTTTACCTCTCGACTGACCAAAGACAGTGTGTTTTACCTCCTGAGTGCTTTAATTGTCAAGAACAGACAAACGTCAGGTTTTCTCCGAAGTTTTAAAAGATAGATGTTTATTGCGCAACACCCGGATATACGCAACTACACCTACTTTCATACTCATACAGATACACACAAACTTAAGAAAAGATTGCGATTATAAAAAATAGCATGCATTTATGTCTTATGATTTCAAGCATTCTCTGTTACACTTGTTTTTTCCCGGGCTGAAGACATGAAACAATGCAGGCCTGTAATCCCTTTTTGTCTGCTGAAGAAAAGCTCTGGAGGTTTTGGAGGACAGATTTGTTGTTGTTTTATGTTCACAGTAACAGATTTGTCATGTTATACTTCAGTCAAGGTTCAATGGCAAAGCCCTGGTACGGTTCCACAGGTGGAGAGTTCAGGGCCAACTTCAGTCTCTGTCTACATGTGGCTTAAAGCATCTTAGGTCTTAGGCAGCATCTTTTATCTTTGTTGAGATAGATGTTTTTTGACTCTCTGTCTGCCCAGAATGTGCCTCATTAAAATCCTTGTCAGAAACCTAGTTTTTTGTCATGTGACCAGAGCATTTCTTTACATTGTCCTCAAATAGTTTCTGGTGGTTAGGTCATTGTCAGACAATGGAATCGGGGTATCATTCATCCACATACCATCTTGATAAAATAGAGCATTTCACACGCATTTTCTGGATTTCAAGTCTGGAGTCAAAGAACCTGCAACAGTATTGTGAACCCAGTTTCTGTTAATTAGTTGGAGAAATGCAGCCATTATCACAGGAGGGTCATTTGCATTTTAATGACTTCACCAAGACTTGTCCAGAAATGAAAATTAGCTCGCGGTTCTTGCAATTCCATATGCATTGGCAGGGAAGAAAAGGTCACCTGACCTCTCAACGTTATCTTCTTTTACAGGGAAGTGTCCGTTTCAGATTTATACTTCATACGTTCATATTTATAGTTCATAAGTTCATATTGTGTGAGTGTGGCACTTGGAGTCAGCAAGGTAGTCAAAATAAGCATGAAGAAAAATATCCTCCTCTTTTGGGGAGCAAAAGAAAAAGGCTGCAATAGTAGAAATAAAATGAAAAATTCAAATTCTGGAAATCAAATAAAAACAAAAGATGCTGGAAATATAAAGCAGGGGAGAAATTCGCAATATGGGTGACACAATTTGAATGCATAATCTAAGATGTTGGGCCAAGGCTTGATTGAAATTGGGTCTTGTGCCTCCTCTGCATGAAACCAGCAAGCTGCAGAAATTGGGGAATTAGAAATTATGTCTTGCGCTGACTCCAATTCGGTCCACAGATAGGTTTTTGGTTGGGTGGCGGGGAGGTAGACCGCCTCCAGATCCACCTGGCTCCACAGTAGCTAAACTGTAAAAATGTTTATGTATCTTTTTGTTGCTGGCTTCAGCATTCTCTTTATGGGTCCAAGAGGAAACTCTTGCCCGACTAACTTTTTCCCCCCAATATAAAGAGCACAATGTCCAATTTCTGCCCTCGCCAAGTCAAATCAATGTCAGAAAGGGGGACATCTTTAGTCAAGAATAGGGACTCACAAAAATTAACGTAAGCAAACTAACTTTAGTGAAGAAAATAATGGTACTGAAGACTGGACCAGATGGTTTTCATCCCAGCGATGAAAGGAAGTAGGTGAGAACATTGCTGATGCTCTAACTATAATCTTCCAAAGTTCTCTTGATTCGGGAACTGTTCCTTTAGATTGGAAAATTGTGCATGTCACTCCACTATTTAAGAAAGGTGAGAGTGGAAATCCAGGGAATTACAGGCCAGTTAGCCTAACGTCTGTTGTCAGGAAATTGTCAGAATCTATGATTACTGATAGGGTGACTGAACACCTTGAAAATTTTCAACTGATCAGAGAGAGGCAGCATGAATTTGTAAAGTGTCGATAATGCCTGGCGAACCTGATTGAATATTTTTGAAGAGGTGAATGAAGTAGCAGACAGAGGAATGTCTATAGATATTATTTGTATGGACTTCCAGAAGGAATTTGATTAGGTCTCTCATAAGAGACTATTAGCTAAAGTTAAAGCCTTCAAAATTGACATCAAATTATTTACCTGGTTAGGAAATTAGCTGAGCTGCAGGAGACAAAGCAGGGATAAAGGGCAGGTACTCCAATTGGCAGGATGTGACTAGTGGTGTCCCGCAAGAATCTGTGTTGGCATCTCAACTATTCATTGTATTTATTAACAACTTAGATGATGGGATGGAAAGCCACAGATCCAAATTTGACAATGATACAAAGATAGGAGGCATTATAAGACGTATAAATGGGACATAAAATTATGAAGAGATATTGATTGATTAAGTGAATGGGCAAAATTGGCAAATGGATTTCAAGATAGGCAAATGTGAGGTCATCCACTTTGGACCTAAAAAGGATAAAACAGGGTACCCTCAATATGGTGAAAAGCTAGAAACAGTGGAGGTCCAAAGAGACATGGGGGTCCAAGTTCATGTATTATTGAACAGATACCGAAAATAATCAAAAAGGCTAATGGAATGCTGGCCTTTATATCTGGAGGACTAGAATACAAGGGGGTAGAAGTCTATACACAGCTATACAAAGCCCTAGTTTGACCACACCTGAAGTACCGTGAGCAGTTCATTTACCAGGATGTTACCTGGACTCCAAGAGAGATTAAATAAACTAGGGTTGTATTCCGTGGAATTTAGAAGCTTAAGGGGTGATTTGATCAAAGTTTTCAAGATATTAAAGGGAACTGATAGGGTAGATAGAGAGAAACTATTTCCCCTGGTTGGGGGTTCTAGGACAAGGGCAAATTGTCTAAAAATTAGAGCCAAACCTATTAGGAATGAGGTTAGGAAACACTTCTACACACAAAGGGTGGTAGAAGTTTGGAATCAATTTTAATTTAAAATCTAATATTGATAGACTTTTGTTAGCCAAAGATATTAAGGGATTATGGGGAAAAGGTGGATATATGGAATTAGGTTGCAGATCAGCCATGATCTCATTGAACAGGTTCAAGAGGCTAAATGGTCTACTCCTGTTCCTATGTTCTGAAGACAGGTTAACACTTTGAGGGAGATGGTGTCAGACAGAGGAAGGGTACCAGCCGTAATGACAACATGTGAACAAAAAAAAACAAGTTGACAAACCAACTACGTATTCCACGAATTTTCTGTTTTGCGAGCAAATTAATGAGTTCTATCATTTTTTGAAAAGATTAACTGTTTCCTCATAAAAAGGTGCATGTCTGGGGAAAAGAGCAAAAGAGGCATGCTTCAATCACCAGGATGATGCCAGGGTTCGGAAACTATAGTCATGTTGAAAGGCTTGAAATACTGGCACTGTTTTCATTGGAGAAAAGACAGCTAAGAGGAGATTTCATTGAAGTTTTTTAAACTTATGGAAAGCTTTCTCAGAGTGAATAGAAAATAAAACTATTTCCTCTGTTTGGGAAGTCATTGATGACAGGCTATCAGTTTAAAATTATCTCTGAAAGAGTGAGGAAAGAGATTAGGAGAAATTTCTTTACATACATAGTTATTGGAGCATGAAATCTGTTGCCACAGGCAGCTATTAAGATAATGGGGATTATTTTGGCCACAGGATGAAAGCAGATGCTAAATGGGTGCTGTGCTAATAAGAACATGCAATTTTCAGGCTAATCGATGATTATCATGACTTAAACATGCCTGCAGGTGCTGAAACCAACAACTGCAGATTAGCACTAAAGCGCTGATTTCTAACTGTACTCACATCCCACACTATGCATCCTTCACAGGTACTACTCACACTTCAGACACCTCTCACAGCTCTTCAACCATGTGAGGCCTCACATACAAACACACCTGTGCAGGGTTACAGGGAGAAGGCGGGGAATAGAACTGACTGAATTGCTCTTTCAGAGAGCTGGTGTGGACATGATGAGCCGAATGGCCTCCTTCTGCACAGTAACAATTCTGTGATTCTGTGATACACTCATTCACAATCACTACATTTTCTCTTCCAGAACAAGATAGCATGTAATAGGTCCAGCCAGACCTGACTGGAGGAGGTCAAGCACATCTGCATGACTCACTCACCCTGAGGAGACAATGCTGGCCATAATCAGCAGGGGAGTGGGAACTGTACTTACAGAGTTTCAATACCTTCTGGAGCTGTTATGAAAGTACTTCCTTTTTTAAAAAAATATTTTATTTTTTGAGGACTTGTGTTAAAACTGAAAAAAAATCCATGGATGTGTTTTTTTTACCAAGTTCACTGACAGGACAAGATGTTGTTTGAAAGCCACCTGTGCTAGAGGCCACCAGTGATTTGGGCTCAGAGAACAGTAGAACCTTTGGTAACATGGGGGGAAATGGTTACAGAGAAGCCACATGCCAAGGTTTATGGAGGTCAGAAGGTCGACTCTCTGGGGTTTGGACATTGTTTTGAGTTAGTTGTGGCATGAGCTGTTTGAAGACAGTTGGTGTTTTCCTGCTAAGGAAAAAGCAACCACCCAGCTCACCTCCTTCTCTACCTTTTTGAAGAAATCCTGCCAAGATCCAGTGTGGGAGAAAATTCCTTGGGTGGTGCATAGCTCCTGAGGAGCTGGAAAAAGTATCCTGTGATTCAAGTGTGTGCTGACGGATAAACCTTGATGCCACATTTCTCCTAGAAAGCTTACTAGAATAATTCTTGACATCTCCAGAATGGACTCCTTCTGAAACGACCCCAATGACCCATCTCCGTACACCCGGATGCCAGACCAATAAAGGGACAACTGACTGCCTTCCATAGCTTCTTTCTTTTTGTCTCAAGAATTAGCAAGTATTTAGCCAAAGTAGTTTTTTTTTGTCTTTCTTTTGTTGTAACAGACCGCTGCAGAGTTAATTTCTATATTTTTTCCAGTTGGGTGTGAGTGTAGTTGGGGAAATTAAAAAAAGGGAACTTTCATATTTTAATTGATGTGTTAATGCTTTGCTTCATTACTGGTTAAGTCTTGTTTTATAATAAACTGATAATTTTGTTGTTTATTAAGGAAACTGGTTGGTGTATTTTGTTCTGGGATAAAAAAAAGAGTATATGATTGGCTGTATCGGTAACCAGGCCAACATTTAAATAGATGTTGTGACCAGTGGAGAAGTGGAACTAGAAAAGACAGTGCACTTCTCCCGCCTTGGTCGTAACAGGGTCCTGTCTGTACCCTGGCTCGTTGCACTGTTGTGGGGTCTCTTTGCTACCTGCTCTCCTGCTGGATCTTCAGCCATTCGGGTAAGTAAGCTCCTTTTTTTGCTCTCTCACTTGATGTGTTCTTCAGGAACAATCAAACATTGCCACAATGTGATACTTGGTGGTCTTCAGAAAAAAATAAATCCCAGACACTGCTACCATATAATATTACTTGTCCCTTTGGTGTGTGATCTGTTGCAAGACTCACAAGTAATATCTCAATAAAACGTGTGTTTTATTATAACTGAACTGGAACATATACATACAAACAGTTACAACTGCCTGGTCTTGTGTGACATGTCATCATTTCCTCTGGTATTTTCACTTGCAGCTCTTCAGGGGGTTCATTCTTCTGGTAATCCCTTCTTAAGGTCATCCCACAATAAAGGCTAGGGGGAGAGTGCAGGCCAGTGGAATTAGTTCCTATCCAGTTCAATTACACAATTTGCATATTTGAGGACTATTGAAAGATTATGTCTAGACCACTCCTATTTCCCCTCTGACTTCTTTCAGCAGCCTAGGATTCATGCTGTCATGTCCTGGTGATTTATCCACCTTGAATTCAGTTTGTTTGTTTCAGAACCAATTAATCTTCTACGCTTAGCATTATCAATTGCCACATAAACTGCAAGTTCTCACTTCCAGCATTATTTGTAAAAAAATGCTAAATATTTATTTAATGTCTTTGTCATAACTTTCTCCTCTTTTAAGACTTCTTCCTTCACCATTGAGTAAGTCTATCCTCTCTTTAATTACACAATTTTTATAGTTATTATTTCCTCCCATATTTCCATTTATATTGTCTCCCAGTTTTTTAATATTCCTTTTCAGCTCTTCTAATTTTTCTGTCACACCTTTTCTTTATTCTCATGGTTATCTTTAGTACTGTTACTCCTGATTTTTTAACATATGTCTCTGACATGCAGGCCCCCACCTGCCAAGCATGAGACATATTAATTTCACCACATGGACATTAACTTTCAAACTGTTGCTGAAGTTGTTCCTGTGTTTAAGAAGGGTAGCAAGGATAATCCAGGAAATTATAGGCCGATGAGCTTTACGTCAGTGGTAGGGAAATTATTACAGAGGATTCTTCGGGACAGGATTTACTCCCATTTGGAAACAAACAAACTTATTAGCGAGAGGCAGCATGGTTTTGTGAAGGGGAGGTCGTGTCTCACTAATTTGATTGAGTTTTTTGAGGAAGTGACGAAGATGATTGATGAAGGAAGGGCAGTAGATCTTATCTATATGGACTTCAGTAAAGCCTTTGACAAGGTCCCTCATGGCAGACTGGGACAAAAGGTGAAGTCACACGGGATCAGAGGTGAGCTGGCAAGATGGATACAGAACTGCTCAGTCATAGAAGACAGAGGGTAGCAGTGGAAGGGTGCTTTTCTGAATGGAGGGATGTGACTAGTGGTGTTCCGCAGGGATCAGTGCTGGGACCTTTGCTGTTTGTAGTATATATAAATGATTTGGAGGAAAATGTAGCTGGTCTGATTAGTAAGTTTGCGGACGACACAAAGGTTGGTGGAGTTGCGGATAGTGATGAGGATTGTCAGAGGATACAACAGGATATCGATCGGTTGGAGACTTGGGCGGAGAAATGGCAGATGGAGTTTCATCCGGACAAATGTGAGGTAATGCATTTTGGAAGGTCTAATGCAGGTGGGAAGTATACAGTAAATGGAAGAACCCTTAGGAGTATTGACAGGCAGAGAGATCTGGGCGTATAAGTCCACAGGTCACTGAAAGTGGCAACGCAGGTGGATAAGGTAGTCAAGAAGGCATACGGCATGCTTGCCTTCATCAGTCGGGGCATAGAGTATAAAAATTGGCAAGTCATGCTGCAGCTGTACAGAACTTTAGTTAGGCCACACTTAGAATATTGCGTGCAATTCTGGTCACCGCACTACCAGAAGGACGTAGAGGCTTTGGAGAGGGTACAGAAGAGGTTTACCAGGATGTTGCCTGGTCTGGAGGGCATTAGCTATGAGGAGAGGTTGGATAATCTCGGATTGTTTTCACTGGAACGACGGAGGTGGAGGGGCGACATGATAGAGGTTTACAAAGTTAAGAGCGGCATGGACAGAGTGGATAGTCAGAAGCTTTTTCCCAGGGTGGAAGAGTCAGTTACCAGGGGACATAGGTTTAAGGTGCGAGGCGCAAAGTTTAGAGGGGATGTGTGAGGCAAGTTCTTTACACAGAGGGTGGTGAGTGCCTGGAGCTTGCTGCCGGGGGAGGTGGTGGAAGCAGGTACAATAGCGACGTTTAAGAGGCATCTTGACAAATACATGAATAGGATGTGAATTGAGGGATACGGTCCCCGGAAGTGCAGATGGTTTTAGTTTAGGCAGGCATCAAGATCGGCGCAGGCTTGGAGGGCCGAATGGCCTGTTCCTGGGCTGTACTGTTCTTTGTACTTTGTTCTTTGAAGAAAGGACTTGCTTTAAACAAATGCCAGATCTTGGCTGGAAAGACATTTGCACCTTAACAGACAGTGTTTGGAAGAACAAAGCAGCCATTCCCTGACACATTCAACCCACAATGGACTCTTCGTGGGAAAGACATTTGCATATTAACAGACAGTGCTTGGAAAGGACAAAGGACCATTCCCTGACACATTCAACCCACAATGGACTTTAGATCACCAGATGTTGAAGGAGGGGGAGCTTGCATTCCAGGTTGACTGTTAAGATGGCTGAATACACAAATGGACATGCTCAAACCAACTAGTCACATGACTAACCTGCTGGGTAACCTGAGTTTTTAAAATTTGTACAAACAGTTTGGGCAGAAAGCAGAATGCTCCTGTACTGAGAAGATCTCTCCTGGCTGGTTCGCCACAGCCTCTCCTGTCTGCCTGCTCCCATCTCTTTCTCACAAGCCTATGAATCCACGGAAGACACATGAATACTAAGAGAGAAAAGTCTCCTGCAGTGAACATGGTTTAAGAAGAATGCTGGGCCCCAGTGAAAATCAAGGACATTATGGTGAGCTCGAAGAACCATAACACAAAAAACTTCCTCAGATATTGCCTCAAACGTTTCCACTTTATTTCTTCTGTTTTCTTTCAGTCTCTATCTGCATGTGTGTATCGCATATGCATGCTAGAGTGGGCACGTCGTGTATCCGTAGGCGTTAACAGAATTAGAGTTTAAGTTTAAGTTGAATAAATTTCAACTTTTCTTCTTTAAACCTAAGAAAGCCTGTTTGTGATGGTTTCTTTGCCTTATAATTGGAAAGCAGTGAACAAGGATTCACCAAGGGGGAGCTAAAACGTGCTGTGTTTAAAATTAAACCCCATTACAATAAGACCAGGTGAAGGCTGAAAGGGAACCCTAGACCTCTTTCTCACCTGGTTGTAACAGTCTCCTTTTTAAGTTTCTGTTTCATTTCAAGCTATTTATTTTTTTTTTATTCATTCATGGGCTGTGGGCGTCGCTGGCCAAGCCAGCATTTATTGCCCATCCCTAATTGCCCTTGAGAAGGTGGTGGTGAGCTGCCTTCTTGAACCGCTGCAGTCCATGTGGGGTAGGTACACCCACTGTGCTGTTAGGAAGGGAGTTCCAGGATTTTGACCCAGTGACAGTGAAGGAACGGCGATATAGTTCCAAGTCACGATGGTGTGTGACTTGGAGGGGATCTTGCAGGTGGTGGTGTTCCCATGTATTTGCTGCCCTTGTCCTTCTAATTGGTAGAGGTCGCGGGTTTGGAAGGTGCTGTCTGAGGAGCCTTGGTGCATTGCTGCAGTGCATCTTGTAAATGGTAGACACTGCTGCCACTGTGCGTCGGTGGTGGAGGGAGTAAATGTTTGTAGATGGGGTGCCAATCAAGCGGGCTGCTTTGTCCTGGATGTTGTCGAGCTTCTTGAGTGTTGTTGGAGCTGCACCCATCCAGGCAAGTGGAGAGTATTCCATCACACTCCTGACTTGTGCCTTGTAAATGGTGGACAGGCTTTGGGGAGTCAGGAGGTGAATTACTCACCTCAGGATTCCCAGCCTCTGACCTGCTCTTGTAGCCATGGTATTTATATGGCTACTCCAGTTCAGTTTCTGGTCAATGGTAGCCCCTAGGATGTTGATAGTGGGGGATTCAGCAATGGTAATGCCGTTGAATGTCAAGGGGTGATAGTTAGATTCTCTCTTATTGGAGATGGTCATTGCCTGGCACTTGTGTGGCGCGAATGTTACTTGCCACTTATCAGCCCAAGCCTGGATATTGTCCAGGTTTTTCTGCATTTCTACACAGACTGCTTCAGTATCTGAGGAGTCACGAATGGTGCTGAACATTGTGCAATCATCAGCGAACATCCCCACTTCTGACCTTATGATTGAAGGAAGGTCATTGATGAAGCAGCTGAAGATGGTTGGGCCTAGGACACTACCCTGAGGAACTCCTGCAGTAATGTCCTGGAACTCAGATGATTGACCTCCAACAACCACAACCATCTTCCTTTGTGCTAGGTATGACTCCAGCCAGCGGAGGGTTTTCCCCGATTCCCATTAACCTCAGTTTTTTTGTGAGGGCTCCTTGATGCCATACTCGGTCAAATGCTGCCTTGATGTCAAGGGCAGTCACTCTCACCTCACCTCTTGAGTTCAGCTCTTTTGTCCATGTTTGAACTAAGGCTGTAATGAGGTCAGGAGCTGAGTGGCCCTGGCAGAACCCAAACTGAGCGTCACTGAGCAGGTTGTTGTTAAGCAAGTGCCACTTGATGGCACTGTTGATGATACCTTCCATCACTTTAGTGATGATTGAGAGTAGGCTAATGGGGCGGTAGTTGGCCGGGTTGGATTTATCCTGCTTTTTGTGTACAGGACATACCTGGGCAATTTTCCACATTGCAGGGTAGAGGCCAGTGTCGTAGCTGTACTGGAACAGCTTGGTTAGGGGCGCGGCAAGCTCTGGAGCACAGGTCTTCAGTACTGTTGCCGGAATATTGTCTATTTATCTAGAGAACTCTATTAGTTTTCATCTTAAGGAATGCATTCATTTAATTCTCTGTGCATCTTAAATTTAAACGTTTCTCATTACTGATCTGTCAACCTCTTTATTAGCTTATCAGTTTAGTTAATTTGGGTCAGATCATCTTTTATCTCACTGAACTTTGCCTTTTTTTCTAGTCCAACACCCTCATCTTTGACTTTTCATTATCCTTTTCCAGTCTTACATTGATCCTCACAATGTTGTGGTCATCGTTTCCCAATTATTCTTCTACTTTCACATGTTATTTGTCCCACTTAATTTTCCAGAACTAAATCAAGCAATGCTCCTTTTCTTGTTAAACTGGAAACATTTAATATTCTAAAATATGTTTTTCTACTTCGACCACATGCATTACCTTTATTCCAATCTCTCCTGGGATAGCTAAAATTGCACAATGTTCTTAGCCTGTTGTACTTGCATATCTCTCTGAACTATCTTCAGCTCTCTCTTAACTTCACAGCTTGGTGGCCTATAATGAATGCTAAGAATTATACAATTTCCCTCTTACTTCTTATCTCTATCTACATGGGGTAGCTTTTCCCCGAATTGTATCTGGAAGGCTGGCTGGAAGAACGCAGCTGCTCAGTATTTCTGCTTGGAAACCCGGTCCGTATTGAGCACCGGGCGTTACTTCTATCCAGCCAGCAGACTGCAGTCAGTAATGAGCATTCTGGGACAGCCCTCAGGCTCTGAACCACCTATTATTGCAGGGCACAGTTAGGTTGTTGGGCCTTCTGCAGAAACAGTATAAAGTGCATTACGTTTATCATAAAATAATTTCAGCTATTTTCAGAGTTGCTTGTCCTTCATATTGATTTTTAACAGAGTAATTATTTACTGCAAGCATAATATAGCACAAACATTATTTAGTGCCATCTGTAATATAGTAAAATAGTACTTGATTGTAGCTCTGGTCAGCTATTATGCAGGTAGGTACTGAAAATGTCCCCACGCACTTCAATTATAATTCACAAGGTGTAGTATAAGGGTCTGAAAGGGTTAATGTTTGGGACAGTGTGAGTAACACCTCCCACTGTGATGATGTCAGAGATCCAAGAAGAAGAAACAGCATCATGTCAGCAGTGAGTTAGATCTGCTTAAGAGAAAGTTTAAATAGTTCCTGAAATGTAATAAATGAGTTATTGTTTTAATCCTTACAAAGACTCAGTGATCTCTACAAGCTAGAGGAATCAAACCTATCTCCTAGTAACAACAATATATTCTGAATTGGTTCTCAATTAAACAGCAAGTCAGAATGCATTACTATATTCCATAGGAGCAATAGCAGACAATGTTATTGCTAGACAAAGCATTAATTAAACATCCAACAAATTTGATGAAGTTTTAAAAGACTTTGACAAGTATTTTAAAACTGAAGAGCAATAAGATTTTAGAGAGGGCCAGATTTAACAGAAGAGTCCATAATGAAGTGAATCGGCAGATGCTTTTATTAATGACCTTTACAGGCTAGTTGAAGGATGCAAATATGGAGACCGAAAGTGAGAATTGATAAGAGACCGCACTGTAGTGGTTATTACTGATGATTCCTTATCAGATTTGTTGCAGTATAATGAAGACCTAACCCTAGAACTAGTAATACAGCTGGTGAGACAAGCAAAGGTCAGTAAACAGAACAGAACGGTCCTCAGAGGTGAAGAAAAACCTTGGGTCAGGAAACCTCTAATGGCCATACAGCTCCTGAAGCTCAGGACTATAAAAGAAGCACCAGAAAAGAAAGTGCAAGACGCCATTAAACTCTGCCAGTGCTGTGGTGCTAAAAAGACCACAGGCATGAGTGTCCTGCAAACAAAGCAGAATGCTTTCACTGCGAGAAAGTTGGCCATTTTGGGAAGATGTGCCGAACTAAAACCTCTACTTTAAAAAGTTCCAAAGAAAAGGTCTTTACACATGGGGGTATTAATGAAATGGAACAATCTCCTTTGGAAGATAAATCAGAAGACTTCCTTGGTGAGATCAATGACCCTAATCATGCATTCTGGACTGCAGATATTTATGTCAACAGACATATCACCAACTTTAAACTGAAAACTGGAGCTAGTGTGACCGTTCTATCAGACAATGAACAGTGGTTATTAACACATTGCCTACAACCAACAGATGCTCAGTAACATGGTCCAGGAGGGATTGAACTGAAAGTTAAGGGAAAGCTACAGGCAACTTTGCAGTACAAGGGAAAGCAGATATTGGAAACACTGTATGTCTTACAGAATGAAGAATTTTCTCTTTTAAGTAGAAGAGCTTGTATAGACCTTCATCTAATCATGAAAGTGGAAGAAATTAAGCATCAAGAATCTGGGAGCCACTTTCAAAAAGACTTTCCAAAATTATTTACTGGTATAGGAGACTTAAGACTGAATACAACATTATGTTGAGAAAAGGTGCTAAATTGCCTAGAAAGACACCACACCCACTAATGAAGCAAGTCCAACTTCATCTTGAAGAAATGATCAGGATGGGAGTCATTTCTCCTGTCACCAAGCCAACAGAGTGGTGCTCCGGAATGGTTCCAGTTCCTAATAGGACGATACTCTTCACATTTGTGTAGACTTAACTTAATAAGGCTGTCGCAAGAGAAACCCATCCAATGTCTTCGGTAGATGAAAGTTTGGTGAAATTAGCCAAAAGTATCATGTTCACAAAGCTGGACGCGAATAGTGGCTTTTGGTAAGAACCATTTGAACAGAAGTCAAGATTACTGACGACCTTCATCACTCTGTTCGGAAGGCTTTGTTTTAATCGTTTACTATTCAGTATAACATCTGCACCTGAAATATTCCAAAGAACTATGTTGAACATTCTACATGGTCTTAAATGAGTAATATGCTAAATGGTTGACATCTTAGTCCATGGTGAATCTGTCGAAGAACATGACCTGAGGATTCGAATGGCTCTTAATCGCCTACAAGAAGAAGGCGTGATACTTAATGAAAAGTGTGAATTCTGAAAAACGTCTATTTGTTTCCTAGGGCACGTTGTTAGTAGTAAGGGCATAATGGCAGACCCACAAAAGATGAGAGCCATTAGTGAATTCCCAATTCCTACTTCTGTCTAAGATCTTTAACGATTTCTTGCAATAGTCAATCAACTGACAAAATTTCTACCCAAACTAGTGCAAGTTACTGAACCCTTAAGACAACTGTTAAGGAAAGCTCAAACATGGTGTTGGAATGCACATCAGGAGCAGGCATCGCAAAGGATCAAGGAAATGCTCATTTCACGAGATATCTTAATGCAGTATAACCCTTCACTACTGACCACAATTTTTTTTAAAATTCATTCTTGGGATGTGGGCGTCGCTGGCCAGGTCAGCATTTATTGCCCATCCCTAATTGCCCTTGAGAAGGTGGCAGTGAGCTGCCAACTGAGTGGCTTGCTAGGCCATTTCAGAGGGCATGTAAGAGTCAACTACATTGCTGTGGGTCTGGAGTCACATGTAGGCCAGACCAGGTAAGGACAGCAGATTTCCTTCCCTAAAGGACATTAGTGAACCAGATGGGTTTTTACAACAATCGACAATGGTTTCATGGCCATCATTAGACTAGCTTTTTTTTAAATTCCAGATTTTATTAATTGAATTCAAATTCCACCTCTGCTGTGGTGGGATTCGAACCCATGTCCCCAGAGCAATACCCCGTGTCTCTGGGTTACTAGTCCAGTGACAATCCCACTACGCCACCGCCTCCCCTTTGCAGCAGACGCCTCATCTACGGGGTTAGCGGCAGTCCTTTTTCAAGAACAGCCAGATGAATGTCGCAGGTCAGTTTATTATGTGTCTTGAGCATTGTGTGAGACTGAGACGAGGTATGCTGTCATAGAGAAAGAAATTCTCGCAGTCACTTGGGCTTGTGGAAAATTCTCAGATTATATCATCAGCCTAAAGGTTTTCATAGCGACAGACTACAAACCCCTAGTTTCCTAACTTGATGAAAAGGAACTTGCTAGAATGCATCTGAGAATCCAGAGATTCCGGTTGAGACTAATGAGATACACCTATGAAATGGTACTTGTACAGGGAAAACTGCAAATGTCTGCAGATGCATTGACCAGAGCTACTGTTTACCATCCTACACAACAGGATGTTAACATCATTAATGAAACTGAGTCATATTCTCAGTTCACTGCATCACAATGGCCTAAAAGTTCAAAAAAGCTCCAAGAAATTCGTCATGCTCAGATGCAGGATGAGGAATGCATCTGTATCTGCCAATATTGCATGCAAGGTTGACCACAGCAATGTCCCAGTGTTACGGTGATGATTTGCTGTTATATGACAAAAGGCTGGTGATTCCAGTCTCACTCAGGGCTGATATATTGGAGAAAATACATCAGGGCCACATGGGTATCACAAAATGCAGAGCACGGGCTCAATCATCCGTCTGGTGGCCAGGAATATCGAAAGATATAGAAGAAATGGTTTCAAATTGCCAGGTATGTGCAGTGCACAGACCAGAGGGAACCTCATATCGACCCAATTTCCAACCAGACCATGAGAAAGTCTGGGGTTGGATCTATTTATGTTTAATGGAAAGTCCTACCAGATTGTTATCAATTACTTTTCAAGATGGATTAAGGTCAAACGTCTGTACACAACGACAACTGAGACAGTCATTCAAGTGTTATAGGAGATGATTGCAACACATGGCATTCCTGACAAGATTGCATCAGATAACTGTCCTCAATTTGCAAACAACTACTTCACATACTTTGCTGAAACATGTGGATTTGTACATCTTACAAGTTCACCTAGATATCCTCAATCTAACAGTGAAGCTGAGAGAGGAGTCAGAACTATCAAAGCACTGTTAAAGAAGAATGAAGATTTTCACCAGCACTCCTGAACTATAAATCTACTCCATTGTTATGTGGACTAGCAATGTCAGAACTGTTGATGGGCAGAAAACTTAAAACACAACTTCCTATCCTACCTAAAAAGTTACTTCCAGGGTTAGAAGTCCAAGATGATCAGAGAATTTAAGACAGAGAGAAGTCTTACCGGAAACAACAAGCTTCTAATTATAATAGAAGATATCGTACCAGAAACCTACCCAAGTTGACGGATGGAGACAAGGTTTGGGTACGAGACCAAGGTAGAGAAGGAGCAATTGTCCAGAGAGATGGAAATCAACAGAGAACTTATTTAGTACATATTTCAGAAGGTACAATAAAAAGAAACAGGAGAAATCTTTATTCATCAAAGATGTCAATCAGTCATATATTTCAATTATCCAGATGTTGATCCTGAAAATCTGAAAACACTGGATGCTACAGACCTCAATGAAGGTCATCCAAGTCAAGAAACAAGAGTTCAGAGAAAGTCTGTTAATGTAAAGAGTCTGACAAGAACATGATCAGGGAGAGTCGTGAAGCCTCCTGACAGATTGAATCTGTGATGTTAAAGACTTGGGGGGTGGGGGAGGGGGGTTGTGGGAGGAGATGGGGCAGTATGTAAAGTAAACTTGAATGTGTATTGAAAAAATATATATGGACAAAGACTTGGGGGGAGATGTATAAGGGTCTGAAAGGGTTAATGTTTGGGACCGTGTGAGTAACACCTCCCACTGTGAAGATGTTAGAGATCACATGTGGTGGATACCCAAGAAGGAGAAGCAGCGTCATGTCAGCAGTGAGTTAGACCTGCTTAAGAGAAAATGTAAATAGTTCCTGAAATATAACAAATGAGTTAAATCTCTACAAGCTAGAGAAATCAAACCTATCTCCTAATAGCAACAATGTACAACACTTTTTAGGCTGTCTCTTGGCATTTCTTCGCGGACAAAGATTTTGGGAAGGTTGTACTCATCAGTTGCAGGCCCGCTGGTGGCTATTCAGGCCTATCCATGACCGGCAGATTCTCCCACAGCGGGTACAAGTGAAGGTGTAGTCGCTGCTGCGGGCAAGTGGATCTACCCTTCTCCTCCTTTTCTCTTTCATGCTAGTTCTTCACTCAGTCTCAAAGGTTTCTGTAGCACTCCTGATGTAGCATCTCCAGGCATCACGATCTATGGCCTGCACTTTCCACTGGTGATGGTTGATGTGGCACAGAGAGGGATTTCTTTCAAACATTGACCAGTGGTCAGCTCTCCCTACAACACGATCAAGGGCAGGCGACTGCCATTCATCCGAGCAACGTGACCCACCTAATGCAGCTGGCTTTGCTGGAGAAAGGCCTCGATACTGGTGATGTTGGCTGTTTCCAGGACTTAAATGTTTGTGATGCGGTCCTGCCAGCGGATCTTGAGGATGCTGCAGAGGCAGCGCTGATGGAAGTGCTCTAGAAGATATCCATGACGGTGGTATTGGACCCATGACTCGGCACCATACTGAAGTTTGTAAACTTCAAGTTTGGTCTGTGCTCTGAGGCTGTGGTTGCTCCACACTCGTTTGTAGAGTCTGCCGAATATACTGTTTGCTTTTGAGAGCCTATTGTCCACTCTCTTGTCTACGGTGGCATCAAACGAGATGAAGCTCCTCAAATAAATAAATTGCTTGATGGCATTCAGCTCAGTTCCCTCAATGACCATGCTTGGTGGTCTATATTATTCTTGGGGTAGGACTCCAGTTTTCTTGAAACTGATTTTTAGTCTGAAGAGTTGTGCCACCTCGGAAAAATGTGTTGTTATACGTTGCAGGTTTGACTGACTATGGGCCAGGAGAGCACAGCCATCCACTGTATGGCAGACGTAAATATCCAGAGAAATATTTGTGTAATTAATACCTAGCAGCCTTACATGGCAAAATGAAGCATTAATAAATATTATGAATTTGACAGTAAGTCATGGAGCCGCAGCATTTCCTGTTGTGACACAAACATTATGCCAAAAGTTGAGCTGTTAATCTTTACACTTCTCAGATTGAATTAGCTGAAAAAACAACTTTTGAAACCAGTTTTGTTTATAATGTTTGGTTTTTGTATTCCACTATGGCTGTATTATTATTTGAAATTTAAAAAATGTAAAATTGCCCAGGTAACTTAGAATTTCCTAGAGTTGTTATCACATAATTTAAAATTGTTCATGTATATTTTGAATCATGATGTCATTAATTTTTTTTCCATTTCAACTTATAGCTATGTTAGTTATATACAATATTTGCAAAAGCAGCAAACATGAGTGAATTATGTGATATCCATTCTTTTTGCAGGTTGAGACAGTTCCCCGTCTGCAGATACTGCTACGTGACAATCAGGCCATTTCTGGTTCTTCCCGTATCTATAATGACAAATCACATTGGTACCCTATTTCAGGAACAAACAGCCCAAGAGAACAAACACCTATCAGTGCCTTCACTAGTAAGTGAAAACTGGGGCTGGCAACAGCTCAGTTTTCAGTTGTGGGCTTTATTACATATAGACATAAGCCCATTTTACATCACACGGATGTAGCCAAACGCATGGCTAATCAGCTAGTTCGGGAGGAGGTAAAATCAATGCATGCGTAGCAATTTAACTCATGCTGTTATTCTTCTTTGTTTATCAAATGTGGTCAAGCATAATACAGCAAGAATAACAAAATACAGAAACTGCATGAAATCTTTCCACTATGCCCCCAATAATGGGGAAGATTTCCCCCCACACAATGGGCTGAATTTTACCAGCTCCCTGACGTCGGAAGTCGTGGTGGGGGGGGCCTAGAAAATACTTCTGGGAGAGGCCCGCCACAGGCCTCAATGCCGGGAAGAACTGCCCCATTTTACAGGTGGCGGCAAGGCTTCGGGGTGGCCCCCCTACCTCTTGGCAGTGGAGCCTTAATCTAAATATTTAAATAAATTAAATGAATGCATAAACATTTAACTTGTCCTGCCAGCCAGCCCAGCCGATATTCTGGCCGATGGCGGGGTGGGGGGGGGGGGGGGGGGTGGGGGGGTCCATGGCGGGAGTGGGGAAAACTCTTCCTATTGGTTGAGGGGATGGTGGGAAGGGGTTGAGGGTCAAAGGATATACAGTTCAGGCGAGAAAGTTTGGGATCTGAAGAAACTTTTTTTTGAAGGGAAGGGGCATGTCTATATGGATTACTCACTGAGGGGGTGGGAGAGGGGATTCAAAGTTGCATTAAATTTTATTTTTATTTCCCGGAGACAAGGACCTTTAAAATGTTAAATGTCACTGAAGGGCTTGAAGCCTTTTAAACATGGTGGCACAGTGGCGCAATGGTTAGCACCGCAGCCTCACAGCTCCAGCGACCCGGATTCAATTCTGGGTACTGCCTGTGTGGAGTTTGCAAGTTCTCCCTGTGTCTGCGTGGGTTTCCTCCGGGTGCTCCGGTTTCCTCCCACATGCCAAAGACTTGCTGGTTGATAGGTTAATTGGCCATTATAAATTGACCCTAGTATAGGTAGGTGGTAGGGAAATATAGGGACAGGTGGGGATGTGGTAGGAATATGGAATTAGTGTAGGATTAGTATAATATGGGTGGTTGATGGTCGGCACAGACTCGGTGGGCCGAAGGGCCTGTTTCAGTGCTGTCTCTCTAAAACTAAAACTAAACTAAAAAGCATGACTGCGTGGTGGCGCTGGATGCTGTTGTCAGGGACGAAGTGCCCGCCGCCTCTACATCATCGGGGGCGGGCACGCCTCCCGCCCCATGTAAATGAGCCACCGCACCAAATATCGCGGCGGCTCCGTGGCGCACATCTTGCGAACGGCAGCGAGCTATAAACATTCAGCCAAAAAGGTAACAAAACCATAAACTTCTTGTTTATGAACAGGGTCATGATTTTGTTCCACATCGTGCATCCTTCACCAATACATCTGAACCTTGACCTAAAAACAAACCATTTAAAAAACCCTTTGCATGAAATTCACGGATTATTTCCATTTATGATTTTTTTGAGTGTGATATTTTAACACTTGACATTTTGTAAAGAATACAAAGCCACCAGCATCTCAAGAATCATTCAGAGACACCCACCAGCCGCCACAACCAAAATATAACATGGCATGTCTCCACAGGTTTATAAATATGATAGGTAGGCTGAAACGAAGATCCCACAACCAGGATAAGTCTAATTGTATGCAAAATGATAGTATTATGCTGTGTACTTCACAATTATGCTATCATGGCAGGACTCCCCATGTAACAAGTGAAAGGGGAGGGCCAGCAAGAGTTGATGGAGTAAGTTCAAGGCTGAGCTGTTTCCAGTTCCAATGGAACTGCAGCAAGGAAGACCATTCCGATAGCATTCAATGGCAAACCAATTTCACTGAAATTCTGACATTCCCCCATACAAACATTCTAGGATCATGTTCCCATTGGAATGTTCTACCAAATCCACATGGTATCGACACTGCACCAAACCTCACCTTCCAGGCACGCACATCATTCCTACTGAAAATGAACTCCCTGCAGAGTCCAAATCCAAGTCCGAAGATTTATTAGCACAAGACCACGCTGTCAGCATCTTTTATTCTGGTGTTTCACCTTTGTCATTGTGTATGGAGAGTGTATCCTATTATCTAATTTACTGCTGCTTCTCAGTGTTGCCCTTTGTGGGAAGAAGAAGGTGAAGTGGCTGGCTGGTGAATGACTGAATGATTCCTAGAATGGTGATGCCTCTTTTATTCCCACTACTGGGTTATAAAATAACTCTGTGACCTCTGATGTCAAATTTGCTGCTGTGGGCTGTCAGGGTCTGTTAAAGAATTACATTAGATTCACAATCAATCAGGCACAATCAGCTCTATCAATAATGCCCAGGCTTATTTCTTACCCTAACCTCAGAAGAATATCAATATTTTTTCCATTTCACACACTAGTCATCCGTATGGCTTACACGAGAGAAAATGGTAATAAAATGCCAACTTTTAGGGTTTCTTTTTGCAATTGAATTAGTTTCACATAGGGCCAGTAGAGAATAGACTTTTGTCTAAACATTTTGATTATAATCTTGGATTTCAGCTCAGGTCCCAGAGGCATAAGGACAAATGTGTGTTCACCCAATTGTCCCAACCAGTCCCAGTTGAGTATAAAATAGTTCATTCCCTTATCTTCAGGGCAATAAGGAAATGTGAGCTTACTTATATTCCATGAGGCTAAGTAAAATACTTAATTGAGCATGTAGAAAAGAGTATAAATTTGTGGCTTTGCTCTGTTTCGTAGGTCATCTCAATGGTTCAATGTACTGTATTCATGGTGGAGTTGGAAAGCTAGTCGCACAACAGCTACAACAGCAAACTAAAATCCGGGTTGGGAGAAATGGCCATCAAAACATTGACCATCTACAATCAGAAAGTGGACAGTAAATATTTTCACTGCGGCTTAAATTCAACATTTCATTGATCTGTACCGTTCCGGTATTTCTATTTGACCATTTATGACTTTTTTGTGTGATTTTTGTACTCAACAAAATGTGGGATGTTGATCCTAGAATACATGCTATTTCAGGCACCAGTGTTAGAATGATGCACTTCCATTTCAGTTGAATTATGGTACAGGTTTGATGTAAGCTCTAATTTTATGAATGCCTGGCCAACATGTGCCAGCACTACAAACTCATTTCTGTTTACAGAGGAAATGCGTGTCCTGCATAGAATTATTATCACCATCATCAGCAATCCCTCATGTCGAGAATGATTCTTCCTTGCGGATGGCTGGGTGTAAGTGAGATGTCAGTGTTGGCTATGGGTTTGCAGATGGCTTATGAGCCCTATTCTTGAGTTGCAGACATCAATTGTCGACCAGTAGAGGCGACAGTGAATTGTTGGCTGGAGCAGCTGCCCTCCCGTTCCATCTCTCTCGCTGTTCTCTCTCAGTAGCTGCTCTTGTTGATTGGAAGGTCTTGTCACCATTTTTGATGATGGGTTGCCATTTTGGTGATGATTGGGCATCTGCTTCCTATGTGTTGATGTTAATAGAGCAGATCTTCATGGAGGCTTTGAGATTGTCTTTGAAAGGTTTCCTTTGGCTCCACTGTGAATGGGCTCCCTAGCATAGCTCTGAGTAGAGCACCTGTTTGGGCGGTCTTGAGTAGGGAGTTCTGATGACCTGTCCTTTCCATCTCAGCTGTTATGAGATTATTATGGCCTCTGTACTTCGCATGTCTGTGTCTTGGAGGATCATCATGTTTGTTCTTTTGTCCTTCCACTTGATTCACCAAATCCTTCTAAGAGTGTTGATGATGTTGTTCTAGGGTATGGTGTCTATAAGTTGTCCAAGCTTCAACACCATAGAGAAGCATGGATAGAACCGCTGCCTAATAGGCTTTGAGTTTAGTGTCGGGTCTGATGTCACGATTCTCGAAAACTTGAGTATGTAACTTATCATAGGTTGAGCTAGCACATTGCATTCAGTGGTGCACCTCTTCATCAATGTCAGCTTGGGATAGATAGCTTCCAAAATATGGGATGTGAGGGACATTTTCAACACTTCACAATGAAACTCAATTAAAGGAGTTGGCTTTGATACATTTGGTGTGGCGTGGTAGAGGATTTCAGTCTTCCTGGTGTTTAGGGCAAGACCCATGCTCTCGTAAGCTTCAGTGAATACATCAACTATCTGTTGTAGTTCTTCTTCAGAGTGAGCACTAACTTGTGCATCATCAGTATACTGTAGATCAATTACAGAAGTAGTTGTTGTCTTGGTTTTGGCCTTCAGCCAGTTGAGATTGAAGAGTTTGCCATCAGTGCGAAAAGCTGTTATCACATCTGGGGGGAACATGCCTGTAGTAAACTGCAACATTGCTGCAAGAAAGATTGAAAATAGTGTCAGTGAACGACTCACCTCTGCAGATGCCTGTTTTGAACAGGGAAAGGGTCTGTAGTGGAAAATCATAAAATGGTTACAGCACAAAGGGAGACCATTCAGGCCGTCGTGTCCATGCCGACACCCTGCAACAGCAACTCAGCTAGTCCTGCAAATTTCTTCTCCAGATAATTATCCAATTCCCTTTTGAAAGCCATTATTGAATCTGCCACCACCACACTCTCAGGCAATGCATTCCAGATCCTAACCACTCGCTGCATAAAAAGGTTTCTCCTCATGTCGCCCCTAGTTCTTTTGCCATTCACCTTAAATCAGTAAGTCTTCTGCCAATGGGAACAATTTCTCCTAAATACTTTGTCCAGACCCTTCATGATTTTGAACACCACTTTCAACCCTACCTTCTGTAAGGAGAACAGCCACAGCATCACTAATTTATCCATGTAAGCAAAGACTCTGAGATTAGAAAGTGTAGATGTACAAAGGGACCTGGGTGTTCTTGTCAATAAGTCACTGAAAGCTAACATGCAGATGCAGCAGGCAATTAAGAAGGCAAATGGTATGTTGGCCTTCATTGTAAGAGGATTTGAGTAAAGGAGTAGTGAAGTCTTGCTTCAATTGCATAGAACCTTGGTTAGACTGCACCTGGAGTACTGTGTGCAGTTTTGGTCCCCTTACCTTTAGGAAGGATATTATTGCCAAAGAGGGAGTGCAACGAAGGTTCACCAGACTTGTTTCTGGGATAGCAGGATTGTCCTATGAAGAGATATTGGGGAAACTGGGCTTGTATTCTCTAGAGTTTCGAAGAATGAGAGGTGATCTCATTGAAACCTCCAAATACTTACAGGGACAGACAGGGTTGATGCAGCTAAGATGTTTCCCCTGGTTAGGGAATCTAGAACCAGCGGACACAATTTCAAAATAAGGAGGAAGCCACTTAGGACAAAGATGAGGGGAAATTTCTTTACTCAGAGGGTTGTGAATCTTGGGAATTCTCTACCCCAGAGGGCTGTGGAAGTTCAGTCATTGAGTATGTTTAAAGCAGAGATTGACAGATTTCTAAATACCAATGATATAAAGGGATATGAGGATAGTGTGGGAAAAAGACATTGAAGTGGATGATCAGCCATGATTGTATTGAATGGCAGGGCAGGCTCGATAGTCTGAATGGCCTATTCCTGCCCTATGTTCCTGTCATCCCAGGAACCATTCCAGTAAATCTTTTCTGCACCCTCTCCAATGCCTTCACATCCTTCCTAAAGTGTGGTGCCCAGGACTGGACACAATACTTACTCCTGTTGAGGCCTGTTTCAGTCAGGTGAGAAAGGTGTCTAGGGGTCCCTTTCAGCCTTCACCTGGTCTTACCATAACAGGATTTAATTTTAAACAGTGTGTTTTTAGCTCCCCCTTGGTGAATCCTTGTTCACTGCTTTCCAATTATAAGGCAAAGAAACCAGCACAAACAGGCTTTCTGAGGTTTAAAAAAGAAAATTTGAAATTTATTAAACTTAAACTCTAATTCTGTTAACGCCTATGGATACACGAGGCGCCCACACTAGCATGCATACATGATACACACATGCAAATAGAGACATAAAAGGGCAGAAGAAAAGTAAAGTGGAAAAGTCTGAGGCAATATCTGAAGGGTTTGTTGTTACGGTTCTTCAAGTTCACTATAGAGTCCTTGATTGTAGGTAGATCTTGCTTTTTGTTGGGGCCTAGTATTCTTCTTTAACCTTGTTCACTGTAGGAGACTTTTCTCTCTTGGGGTTCATGTGTCTTCAGTGGATTCAGAGAAAGAGATGGGAGCAGACAGACAGGAGAGGCTGTGGCGAGCCAGCCAGGACAGATCTTCTCAGTACAGGAGCCTTCTGCTTCTACCCAAACTGTTTGTACAAACACAGGTTGCCTAACAGGTTAGTCATGGTTTGACCATGTCCGTTTGTATATTCGGCCATGCGAGCTTCCCCACCTTCAACGCCTGGTAATCTAAAGTCCATTGTGGGTTGAATGTGTCAGAAAATGGTCCTTTGTCCTTTCCAAGCACTGTCTGTTAATATGCAAATGTCTTTCCCGTCAAGGGTCCATTGTGGGTTGAATGTGTCAGGGAATGATCCTTTGTCCTTCCAAACACTGTCTGTTAATATGCAAATGTCTTTCCAGCCAAGATCTGGCAATTTTTTATAGCAAGTCCTTTCTTCACTTCAGCAACAGTTTGAAATTTAGGGCTGAATTTTACGCCGCCCCAGCGGGTCAGATGGTGGTATGGGGGCAGCATAAAATTGAGTGGGAGGCTCTGGGAGGCCTACCCGCCGCGCTTCCACCTCCGGCCAAGTTTACGGCATTGGGCAGGAGATGGGAAATGGCACGCCTGCCCAAGACCAATCAAGGCCCTTAAGAGGCCACTTAACGGCCACTTAAGGGCCGTCGCCCGCCTCCCCAAGCGGGCGTGCTGGGGATGTGAAAGGCTGCCCAGTGATAGTTGCTGGCCTTTCTGCGCACCGGGGTGGAGGGAGCTTGGCAATCAGGCACAGGGTGCCCGATTGAGGGACCCAATACACCCTCTCCCCCCAAACGACCACTCCGGCCTCACCAGGGAAGGACCAATCCCCCTAGTGAGGCAACCCCTACTTACCTTCTCTCCTGGATCCATGGCGTCGGCTGGGCTGCAGTCCCAGCAATGGCCACCACTCCCGGTAGCGCTGCTGGGACTAAGAGCTGCCAGCCCGCTGATTGGTCGGCAGCTCACTGAGGCGGGACCTCCTCCCGCAAGTGGGTTGAAGTCCCGCCTCGGGATGATTCAAGCCCGGGGACCTGTAAAATGCAGGATGGATCCCCGGGCTAGACGGAAGCAGGCTCACCACCGACTTTTACATCGGTGGCGAATTCCCATCTGCCTAAGGTAAACTCCAGCCCTTAATGTCCATGTGGCAAAATTAATATGCCTCATGCTTGGCAGGTGGGGGCCTGCATGACACCTCCACACCCCTTAGAATGAAAAGCGATTTGAGAAAAGCACATTTCATTAAAAGGGTCAAGAGAAAAATGTAAGATACAGAAAAAACCATGCATTTTTCTCACTTATTTACAAATCCTAAAACTTATTAAAATCACCCCTTTTTTGGCATCCCAATATACATGTGGTTCTTTTTTGGGGAAGTTTCTCTTCCATTTGCCCATTTCCATGGCTGCCTAGGGTCTTTGTTCCTGCTGAGGTAAATTTTTTTCCCAGGAGAGTCAGCAGTGGGTTGGTCTATCCTGAACTCTCCTTCAGTGCTTTGCTGAGTCATGCAAAAGCTTTTGACTTTCGGGGAATGGGTGGTTTTCTTTTTTCTGACTGTGGGGGAGGATATTTTGCTAATCTTCCCTTTGTCCTCTGGGACACTCCTGCCTGCAGGTATTTGTGCAGACTCTACTGCACTCACCTGTGGCACTTTGACTAGATGAGGCTTCACCCTCACAGTTTCTCTGCCCCTAAAGGTCTTTCCTTGTCTCTCCAGGTTCCTGTTAGTGCTCTTAGCAACTCTGGTGGGGTGCTTCTAATGTATGCATTTACATAGGAGGATGTGGGGTCTAACTTTTCAAATTTTCCAGGTTTGGTTGACCAGAGAGTAGGGGATTTCATCCGGGATTCTTCCTAGACTTCCTTTAACCTGCCCTCTTGGTCATTTTTTCTTCTTTCCTTTCTAAACTTTTGTCAGCCTTGAGCCGGCCTGACCCCTTTCGTTCTCTGGGGGGTCCCTTACAGTTCATCAGTTCTCTGTTGGAGGGTCCTCCTAACACAGGTACATGACTTAGGGGTGCAGATTTCACTGTAGGTTGGGGTTTCCCCTCAACCTGGCACATGTGGAAACTGTTGCAGTATTCCACCACATCTTTTTGGAGCTTTGGCCAGTCAAACTGCTGTCTTATGCAGGATTTGGTCTTGTATATCATCGTGTACAGCCACTGTAGTCTCGTGGGCCCTTCTTAATATTTCACTCCGGTACCTCTGCAGCACCACTAACTGGTGAACTACTGCCCACTCATTGCTCTCAGGTCTGTGAGGAGAACTCCATTTCCTCATCAGTACCTCATTCTTTAAATAGTAGCAATCAGGGACTCCCTCTGCTTCACTTTCAGACTGGGTAGCCTGTGCTAACTCTCGCAATACTGGGTACACTCACTGAGCCTCAGCTAGGGAAAATCCATTTAACTCATTCCCTGGGTCGCCTAACGTTCCAAAGAAAGTCTCTGAAAGACAGACCTGGTCATCTGCCTCCAGTGCCAATTCAGTCTCCTCTGGGGAAGCTGGTTTGATCATGGCCTGATTTACGACACATTCAGGGAAACTTCAAGGGTCCATCTCCTGCCACTGCCCTGTCTCTCTGACCTCCTGTGGTCTTTCTTTCACTACTGAGGGGGCTACCACCTTCACCCCGCCAGATCATTACCTAGGAGCAGGTCAACCCGTCCACAGGCAAACTAGGGACAATCCCTATGGTCACCGGTCCCAAAACTGGTCACACTCCAGGTGCACCCAGTGTACAGGTATAGGCATACACTGTCCTCCAATACCATTCACCACCATTTTAGTGTCCACTGCACTCTCTGGGGGAAAGATCAGGCCATTTCCCAGTAAAAGGGATCGAGTGGCCCCTTTGTCCCTGAGAATCACTATGGGCTTGCTTGCCCCACTCGAGGGGTATGGGGTTACTTTACCTTCAGACACAAAACACTGATAACCTTCAGGAATCTTATTAAATTTTCCTGCACTTGCAACCGTAAACTTCGTGGGTCTCTCTTACTGCAGTTAAAGCCACAGCTGTGCTTTCCATCACGTTGCCTTCTTCACTGAGCAGGTGTGCCCTGATTAACCCTACCTGTTTTCCCTTTAGTTTCCAGCAGTCAGCTTTTAAATGCTCTGCCTTATGGAAGCACACAGGTCTCCAGGTCTCACTCCTGCTCACAGCACCTTCCTTTTTGGCCAGAGGAGGGCCCCCTGTGTCTCCTGCTTTTCTTTCTCTCCCAGGACTGCCTAGGCTCCTATCACCTTCCCACCCTTTGTCCTTTTCGGATTTGTGGGGGTGATTCGGAAAGGTTCTCCCCTAGGAAACCGACTTATAAATTAAAGCAAACTCATCGGCCGGAAAGGCTGCTTGTTGGCCTCTCTGGACCCGCTGCTCCTCTACATGGGTCTTATGGAGAGTAGGAGAGAGTGTTCAAATTCGTCTAACAGAATTACTTCTCTGAGATTCTCATAGCTGAGCTGTACTTTGAGAGCCCTCAGCTACTGGTCAAAAGCCAGCTGCCGACTTCTTTCAAACTCCAGATAAGTTTGTTTAGATTGCTTCTTGAGGGTTCTAAACTTTTGGCGATAAGCTTCGGGTACTAATTCATATGCCCTGGGGATAGCATTTTTTGTCAGTTCATAATTTGATGAACTCTCATCTGGCAACAGGGAATAAACCTCATGGGCTTTTCCGGTTAGCTTGCTTTGTAATAAAAGAGGCCAAGTCTCAGCTGGCTATTTTAGCTGCTTTGCCAGTTTCTTAAAGGACACAAAAAATTCTTTTACATCCTCCTCATTGAATTTTGCAATTAGTGGAGCTAGTTTTAACAATTTTGTACCCAGCCCTGAATTATACTCCTTCATATTGGCCATGCTTTCACTGGGGTTACTCTGTCACCTGCTAGTTAACTCAAGCTGCTTCAGCTCTCTTGCTTCACATTCCTTCCAGAATATTCTTTCTCTCTCCCTCTCCTGCCTTTCATTTTCTTCACGTTCCTTCTGGAAGGCTCTCTCTTACTCCCTCTCCTGCCTCTCTCTTTCCCTTTCTCTTTCTTCTAATTCAAGTTTCCTTTGTCCCAATTGTATCTTTGCCAGAATATTACTATTCAAGCACACACAACCACAAGAAAACCTGTATTTAAATCTTGCTCTTTTCGTTTGGGAACAATTTGTCTTCCCACTTCTAATTTCTCTCATTTGTCTGTGGATAAAGTCCAGGACGCTAGCACTAAAATTTCTGTTACAACCAGGTGAGAAAGAGGTCTAGGGTTCTCTTTCAGCCTTCACCTGGTCTTACCATACACGGTTTATTTTTATACACAACGTGTTTTTAGCTCCCTCTTGGTGAATCCTTGTTCACCACTTTGCCATTATAAGGCAAAGAAACCAGCACAAACAGGCTTTCTTAGGTTTAAAGAAGAAAAGCTGAAATTTATTTCATTATTGACAGGAGTTATAGGGAGGCAGTCACACCTCAGGTAAAAGAAGTCGGTAGATGGGTTACCGTCAGGGGAAGGAAAGGGAACCAGCAGGCAGTGCAGGGATCCCCTGTGGCCGTTTCCCTCAACAACAGGTATACCGTTTTGGATACTGTTGGGGGGGACGACTTACCAGGGGTAAGCAATGGGGTGCAGGTCTCTGGCACAGAGTCTGTCCCTGTTGCTCAGAAGGGAAAGGGGAAGAGGAGCAGAGCATTAGTCATTGGGGACTCCATAGTTAGGGGAACAGATAGGAGGTTCTGTGGGAACGAGAGAGACTCACGGTTGGTATGTTGCCTCCCAGGTGCCAGGGTTCGTGATGTCTCGGATCGTGTTTTTGGGATCCTTAAGGGGGAGGGGGAGCACCCCCAAGTCGTGGTCCACATAGGCACCAACGACATAGGTAGGAAGAGAGATGGGGATTTAAGGCAAAATTCAGGGAGCTAGGGTGGAAGCTTAGAGCGAGAACAACCAGAGTTGTTATCTCTGGGTTGTTGCCCGTGCCGCGTGCTAGCGAAGAGAGGAACAGGGAGAGAGAGGAGTTGAACACGTGGCTGCAGGGATGGTGTAGGAGGGAGGGTTTTGGTTTCCTGGATAATTGGGGCTCTTTCTGGGGTAGGTGGGACCTCTACAAACAGGATGGTCTTCACCTGAACCAGAGGGGTACCAATATCCTGGGGGGGAGATTTGTTAGTGCTCTTCGGGGGGGTTTAAACTAAATCAGCAGGGGAATGGGAACCTAAATTGTAGTTCCAGTGTACAGGCTGTTGAGAGTAGTGAGGTAGGGGATAAGGTTACAGGGACGCAAGAGGGCACTGGCAAGCAAGAACTTGGTTTAAAGTGTGTCTACTTCAACGCCAGGAGCATCCGGAATAAGGTGGGTGAGCTTGCAGCATGGGTTGGTACCTGGGATCCTGATGTTGTGGCCATTTCAGAGACATGGGTAGAGCAGGGGCAGGAATGGATGTTGCAGGTTCCGGGATTTAGATGTTTCAGTAAGAACAGAGAAGAGGGTAAAAGAGGGGGGGGGGTGTGGCATTGTTAATCAAGGAAAGTATTACAGCGGCAGAAAGGACGTTTGAGGACTCGTCTACTGAGGTAGTATGGGCCGAGGTTAGAAACAGAAGAGGAGAGGTCACCCTGTTGGGAGTTTTCTATAGACCTCCGAATAGTTCCAGAGATGTAGAGGAAAGGATAGCGAAGATGATTCTCGACAGGAGCGAGAGTAACAGGGTAGTGGTTATGGGGGACTTTAACTTTAACTTTCCAAATAATGACTGGAAATACAATAGTTCGAGTACTTTAGATGGGTCTGTTTTTGTCCAGTGTGTGCAGGAGGGTTTTCTGACACAGTATGTGGACAGGCCAACCAGGGGCGATGCCACATTGGATTTGGTACTGGGTAATGAACCCGGCCAGGTGTTCGATTTAGATGTAGGTGAGCACTTTGGCGATAGTGATCACAATTCGGTTAGGTTTACCTTAGCGATGGGCAGGGACAGGTATATACCGCAGGGCAAGAATTATAGCTGGGGGAAAGGAAATTATGATGCGATTAGGCAAGATTTAGGATGTGTAGGATGGGGAAGGAAACTGCAGGGGATGGGCACAAACGAAATGTGGAGCTTATTCAAGGAGCAGCTAATGCGTGTCCTTGATAAGTATATACCTGTCAGGCAGGGAGGAAGTTGTCGAGCGAGGGAGCCATGGTTTACTCAAGAAGTTGAAGCGCTTGTCAAGAGGAAGAGGGCGGCTTATGTTAGGATGAGACGTGAAGGCTCAGTTAGGGCGCTTGAGAGTTACAAGCTAGCCAGGAAGGATCTAAAGGGAGGGCTAAGAAGAGCAAGGAGAGGACACGAGAAGTCATTGGCGGATAGGATCAAAGAAAACCCTAAGGCTTTCTATAGGTATATCAGGAATAAAAGAATGATAAGAGTTAGAACGGGGCCAATCAAGGATAGTAGTGGGAAGTTGTGTGCGGAATCAGAGGAGATAGGGGAAGCGTTAAATGAATATTTTTCGTCAGTATTTACAGTAGAGAAAGAAAATGTTGCCGAGGAGATTACTGAGATACAGACTACTAGGCTAGATGGAATTGAGATTCACAAGGAGGAGGTGTTAGCAATTTTGGAAAGAGTAAAAATAGGTAAGTCCCCTGGGCCAGATGGGATTTATCCTAGGATTCTCTGGGAAGCCAGGGAGGAGATTGCAGAGCCGTTGTTGTTGATCTTTATGTCGTCATTGTCGACAGGAGTAGTGCCGGAGGACTGGAGGATAGCAAATGTTGTCCCCTTGTTCAAGAAGGGGAGTAGAGACAGCCCTGGTAATTATAGACCTGTGAGCCTTACTTTGGTTGTGGGTAAAATGTTGGAAAGGGTTATAAGAGATAGGATTTATAATCATCTTGAAAAGAATAAGTTCATTTGCGATAGTCAGCACGGTTTTGTGAAAGGTAGGTCGTGCCTCACAAACCTTATTGAGTTTTTCGAGAAGGTGACCAAACAGGTGGATGAGGGTAAAGCCGTGGATGTGGTGTATATGGATTTCAGTAAGGCGTTTGATAAGGTTCCCCACGGTAGGCTATTGCAGAAAATACGGAAGTATGGGGTTGAAGGTGATTTAGAGCTTTGGATCAGAAATTGGCTAGCTGAAAGAAGACAGAGGGTGGTGGTTGATGGCAAATGTTCATCCTGGAGTTTAGTTACTAGTGGTGTACCGCAAGGTTCTGTTTTGGGGCCACTGCTGTTTGTCATTTTTATAAATGACCTGGATGAGGGTGTAGAAGGGTGGGTTAGTAAATTTGCAGATGACACGAAGGTCGGTGGAGTTGTGGATAGTGTCGAAGGGTGTTGTAGGGTACAGAGGGACATAGATAGGCTGCAGAGCTGGGCTGTGAGATGGCAAATGGAGTTTAATGCGGAGAAGTGTGAGGTGATTCACTTTGGAAGGAGTAACAGCAATGCAGAGTACTGGGCTAATGGGAAGATTCTTGGTAGTGTAGATGAGCAGAGAGATCTTGGTGTCCAGGTACATAAATCCCTGAAAGTTGCTACCCAGGTTAATAGGGCTGTTAAGAAGGCATATGGTGTGTTAGCTTTTATTAGTAGGGGGATCGAGTTTCGGAGCCACGAGGTCATGATGCAGCTGTACAAAACTCTGGTGAGGCCGCACCTTGAGTATTGCGTGCAGTTCTGGTCACCGCATTATAGGAAGGATGTGGAAGCTTTGGAAAGGGTGCAGAGGAGATTTACGAGGATGTTGCCTGGTATGGAAGGAAGGTCTTACGAGGAAAGGCTGAGGGACTTGGGGTTGTTTTCGTTAGAGAGAAGGAGGAGGAGAGGTGACTTAATAGAGACATACAAGATAATCAGAGGGTTAGATAGGGTGGATAGTGAGAGTCTTTTTCCTCGGATGATGATGGCAAACATGAGGGGACATAGCTTTAAGTTGAGGGGTGAAAGATATAGGACAGATGTCAGAGGTAGTTTCTTTACGCAGAGAGTAGTAGGGGCGTGGAACGCCCTGCCTGCAACAGTAGTAGACTCGCCAACTTTAAGGGCATTTAAGTGGTCATTGGATAGACATATGGATGAAAATGGAATAGTGTAGGTCAGATGGTCAGCGCAACATCGAGGGCCGAAGGGCCTGTACTGCGCTGTAATGTTCTAATGTTCTAATGTTCTAATTAAGTTTAAACTCTAATTTGGTTAATGCCTACGGATATACAACACGCTCACGCTATCATGTATATGCGATTCACTCATGCAGATAGAGACAGAAAGAAAACAGAAGAAATAAGGTGGAAAGGTTTGAGGCAATATCTGAGGAGGTTTTTTGTGTTACGGTTCTTCAAGCTCACTGTAGTGTCCTCGACTGTAGGTAATCTTGATTTTCACTGGGTCCCAGTATTCTTCTTTAACCTTGTTCGCTGTAGGAGACTTTTCTCTCTTGAGGTTCGTGTGGCTTCAATGGATTCAGAGGCTTGTGAGAAAGAGATGGGAGCAGACAGACAGGAGAGGCTGTGGCGAGCCAGCCAGGGGAGATCTTCTCAGTACAGGAGCATTCTGCTTTCTACCAAAACTGTTCGTACAAATTCAAAAAACTCAGGTTGCCCAGCAGGTTAGTCATGTGACTAGGTTTGACCATATCCATTTGTGTATTTGGCCATCTTAGCAGTCAACCTGGAATGTGAGCTCCTCCACCTTCAACATCTGGTGATCAAATGTCCATTGTGGGTTGAATGTGTCAGGGAATGGTCCTTTGTTCTTTCCAAGTACTGTCTGTTAATATGCAAATGTATTTCCAGCCAAGGGTCCATTGTGGGTTGAATGTGTCAGGGAATGGCTGCTTTGTCCTGCCAAACACTATCTGTTAATATGCAAATGTCTTTCCAGCCAAGATCTGGCAATTTTTTAAAGCAAATCCTTTCTTCACTTCAACAACGGTTTGAAATGTAATGTCCATGTGGAAAAATTAATATGCCTCATTCTTGGTAGGTGGGGGCCTGCATGACAAGGCCAAACAATTGTTTTACAAAGGATCACCATAACTTCCTTGCTTTTGTACTCTATGCCTGCATTTCTAAAGCCCAGAATCCTGTATGCCTTATTAACCACTTTCTCAACCTGCCCTGCCACCTTCAATGATTTGTGCACATATATCCCTAGGTCCCTCTGCCCCTGAACAGCCTTTAGAAGTGTATTCTTTATTTTGTATTGCCTTTCCTCGTTCTTCCTACCAAAAGTATCACTTCACGTTTCTCTGCATTAAATTTCTGCATGTAAGGGGAAGCTAGATAAACACATGAGGGAGAAAGAAATAGTAGGATATGCTGATAGGGTTAGATGAGGATGGGTGGGAGGAAGCTTGTGTAGCGTACAAACACCAGCATGGACCAGTCGTTAAGTAAAAATAGCTTTGGGTCCAAATTGTATCATAGATTTAGCAGCCCTGTTAAAACATGGGCAGCTTGTAGGGACAAGAGCAAGGGTTGTAGTGTGGATGAGCGGACTGACCATGGCACCATTGTACAGGAAGCCATTCAAGTGGGGGGAGTTAAAAGGAATGTAGTGGTGGTAGGGGACCGTACAGTCAGGGCGATAGACACTGTTCTCTGCAGCCGTGAACAAGAGTCCAGAAGGCTGTGTTGCCTGCCTAGTGCCAGGGTTCAGGACATCTGCTCAGTGCTGCAGAGGAACTTGCAGTGGGAGTGGTCGTGGTCCACATAGGTACCAATGACGTAGATAGGACTAGGAAAGAGATTTTGCATAGGGAGTATGAGCAGTTAGGCACTAAATTAAAAAGCAGAACCTCAAAAGTAATAATCTCTAGATTATTACCTGAACCATGTGCAAATTAGCATAGGGTAAATAAGATTGGAGAAATGAATGTGTGGCACAAAGACTGGCGTGGGAGAAGTGGGTTCCAGTTTGTGGGGCACTGGCACCAGTACTGGGGAAATTGGAGGCTGGAGCATTGGGACAGACTTCACCTGAATCGTGCTGGGACCAGTGTTCTAGTGAGTCATATAACTAGGGAAGTAGAGAGGGCTTTAAACTAAGTAGAGGGGTAGGAAGGGATTATTTAGAGGAAGATGGAGTATATTAAAGGGAAATGACAAGGCAATAGATCAAGCTAGCAATAAAGGTAATGATGTTCAGAGTATGGCAGAAAGGGTCAGTGATAGCAAACTTAAGAGTGTGCCAGCAAATAGGGCCAGAGTTTACAAAAACAGTAAAAAAAAGAATTAAGGGCGCTGTATCTGAATTTCTGCAGCATTCACAATAAAACAGATGAATTGTCAGCTCAAATAGAAATTTATATATATGACCTGAAAGCCATTACAGAGACTTGGCCACAAGGAAACCAAAGCTGGGACCTGAATATCCTAGGGTACATGGTATTCAGGAAGGACAAGAAGCTGGGAAAAGGTGGTGGGATAGCTCTGTTAATACGAACGTACAAAGTAAGAGAAGAACTAGGCCACTTGGACCCTTGAGCCTGCTCCGCCATTCAATAAGATCATGGTTGATCTGATTGTAACCTCAACTCCACATTCCCACCTACCCCAAATAACCTTTCATCCCCTTGATTATCAAGAATCTATCTACCTCTGCCTTAAAAATATTCAAAGATTCTGCTTTCACTGCCTTTTCAGGAAGAGAGTTTCAAAGACTCACGACCCGCTGAGAGAAAAAAATTCTCCTCATTTCTGTCTTAAATGGGCGACCCCTTATTGTTAAACAGTGACCACTAGTTCTACATTCTACCACATGAGGAAACATCCTTTCCACATCCACCCGGTCAAGACCCCTCAGAATCTTATATGTTTCAATCAAGTCGCCTCTTACTCTTCTAAACTCCAGCAGATACAAGCCTAGCCTGTCCAACCTTTCCTCATAAGACAACCTGCCCTTCCCAGGTATTAGTCTAGTAAACCTTCTCTGAACCGTATCCAACGCATTTACATCCTTCCTGAAATAAGGAGACCAATACTGTACACAGTACCCCAGATGAAGAAACATAGAAAATAGGAGCAGGAGTAGGCCATTCAGGCCTGCTCCACCATTAAAAAAAGATCATGGCTGATCATCTAATTCAGTACCCTGTTCCCACTTTTTCCCCATATCCCTTGATTGCTTCGGCATTAAGAAATATATCTATCTCCTTCTTGAATATATTTAATGATTTGGCCTCCATTGCCTTCTGCGATAGAGAATTCCACGTGTTCACCACCCTCTGAGTGAAGAAATTTCTCCTCATCTCAGTTCTAAATGGCATACCCCGTATCCTGAGACTGTAACCCCTGGTTCTTGTCTTCCCAGCCATCGGGAACATCCTCCCTGCATCTATCCTGTCTAGTCCTGTTAGAATTTTATAGGTTTCTATCTGACCCCCTCTCATTCTTCGAAACCCTAGTGAATATAGGCCTAGTTGACCCAATCTCTCCTCATACGTCAATCCTGCCATCCCAGGAATCAGCCTAGTAAATCTTCTTTGCACTCCCTCCATGGCAAAAACATCCTTCCTCCGATAAGGAGACCAAAACTGCACAAAGTACTCCAGATGTGGTCTCACCAAGACCCTGTATAACTCCGGTAAGACATCCTTGCTCCTGCACTCAAATCCTCTTGTAATGAAGGCCAACATACCCATTTGCCTTCCTAATTGCTTGCTGCACCTGGATGCTTGCTTTCAGTGACTGGTGTACAAGAACACTCAGGTCTTGTTGCACCTCCCCCTTTCCCAATCTATCACCATTCAGATAATCTGCCTTTCTGTTTTTACAACCAAAGTGGATAACTTCACATTTATCCACGTTATACTGCATCTGCTATGCATTTGACCACTCACCCAACTTTTCCAAATCACGTTGGAGCCTCTTTGCATCCTCCTCACAGCTCACCTGCCCACCCCGCACCCCCACCCCCAGCTTTGTCTCATCTGCAAACTTGGAAATGTTACATTTAGTTTATTTTTTTTTTATTTTTTTATTTTATTTAGAGATACAGCACTGAAATAGGCCCTTCGGCCCACCGAGTCTGTGCCGACCAACAACCACCCATTTATACTAATCCTACATTAACCCCATATTCCCTACCACATCCGCACCATTCTCCTACCTACACTAGGGTCAACTTACAATGGCCAATTTACCTATCAACCTGTAAGTCTTTGGCTGTGGGAGGAAACCAGAGCACCCGGCGGAAACCCACGCAGTTACAGGGAGAACTTGCAAACTCCACACAGGCAGTACCCAGAACTGAACCTGGGTCGCTAGAGCTGTGAGGCTGCGGTGCTAACCACTGTGCCACTGTGCCGCCCAGATGCAAAGAGGCTCCAACGTGATTTGGACAAGTTGGGTGTGTGGGCAAATGCATGGCAGATGCAGTATAACGTTCCCTCACCCAAGTCATTAATATATATATTGTGACTAGCTGGGGCCCAAGCACTGATCCCTGCGGTACCCCACTAGTCACTGCCTGCCGCCCGGAAAAAGACCCATTTATTCCTACTCTCTGTTTTCTGTCTATCAACCAATTCTCAATCCATGCTAATATATTACCCCCAATCCCATGTGCTTTAATTTTGCACACTAACCTCTTATGTGGGACTTATCAAAAGCTTTCTGAAAATCCAAATACACCACACCACTGTTTCTCCCTTATCTATTCTACTAGTTACATCCTCAAAAAACTTCAGTCGATTTGTAAAGCATGATTTCCCTTTTGTAAACCCATGCTGACTTTGCCCAATCCTGTTTATGCTTTCCATGTGTTCTGCTATTACATCCTTTATAATGTACTCTAGCATTTTCCCCACTATTGATGTGAGGCTCACTGGTCTGTAGTTCCCTGTTTTTTCTTTCCTTCCTTTTTGAAATACTGGTGTTACATCATCCACCCTCCAATCTGTAGGAACTGCTCCAGAGTCTATAGAATTTTGGAAGATGACCACCAATGCATCCATTATTTCTAGGGCCACTTCCTTTAGTACTCTGGGATGTAGATTATCAGGCCCTGGGGATTTGTCAGCCTTTAACCCCATTAATTTCCCTAGCACTATTTTTTTACTAATATTGCTTTCCTTCAGTTCCTCCCTCTCACTAGACCCTTGGTTCCCTAACATTTCTGGGAGGTTATTTGTGTCCTCGTTTGTGAATACAGAACCATTGTATGTGTTTAATTGTTCAGCCATTTCTTTGTTCCCATTATAATTTCCCCCGTTTCTGACTGTAAGGAACCTACATTTGTCTTCACTAGTCTTTTTCTCTTCACATATTTATAGAAACTTTTACAGTCAGTTTTTATGCTCCCTGCAAGTTTACTCTCATACGTTATTTTCCCCTGCTTAATCAACCTCTTTGTCCTCCTTTGCTGAATTCTATACTGCTCCCAATCCTCAGACTTGCTGCTTTTTCTGGCAATTTTATATGCCTCCTCTTTGGATCTAATACTATCCCTAATTTCTTTTGTAAGCCACAGTTTTTATATTGGTTAATTCATCTACCTTATTGTGCATCCATGGTGCATTAAGACACAATGCCTTTAGATTTGTCTTTTTAACATTGTTAGTCATCTTAGCTTTAAATGCACTACGGCCCCATTTGTTTCTCGCCCTTGTTTTCTCTGCCTTCCACTTTTGCTGCTTACCTTTCTGTCTTCATTTTTATTCTTGTTTTCCTTTCCTCTGGCTCCCTGCTCAGGTTCCCATCCCCCTACCATTCTAGTTTAAACCCTCCCCAACAGCACTGGCAAAAACGTCCCCCCCCACCGCCCCCCCCCAAGGAAATTGGTCCCAGTCCTGCCCAGTTGCAACTCGTCCTGCTTGTACTGGTCCCACCTTCCCCAGAACTAGTCCCAATGTCCCAGGAATCTGAATCCCTCCCCTCTACACCATTTCTCTAGCCAGTAATCCTGAGATTACTACCTTTGCGGTCCTACTTTTTCATTTTTGTCTTAACTCCTTATATTCAGCTTGTAGGACCTCATCCCTTTGTTTCCTATGTCGTTGGTGCCGTTATTTACCACGACAACTGGCTGCTCGCCCTCCCCCCTCAGAATGCCCTGCAGCCGCTCAGAGACATCCTTGACCCTTACACCAGGGAGGCAACATATCATCCTGGAGTCTCTTTTGCGGCTGCAAAAATGCCTGTCTGTTCCCATTACAATTGAATCCCCTATCACTATAGCACGGCCACTCTTCTTCCTCCCCTCCTGTGCAGCAGAGCCACCCATGGTGCCATGAACTTGGCTCTTGCTGCTTTCCCCTGAGCCATCTTGCCCAACAATATCCAAAGTGGTATATCTGTTAGAGAGGGGGATGGCCACAGGTGACTCTTGCACTACCTGCCTTCCTCTACTCTGACTGGTGGGCCCCCATTCGTTTCCTGCTTTTGCAGCATTTGCCTGCGGTGTGACCACCTCGGTAAATGTGCTATCCATGATGATCTCAGCATCACGGATGCTCCACAGTGAATCCACCCGCAGCTTCAACTCCATAATGTGGGTAGCCAGTAGCTGCAGATGGATACACTTCCTGCACTTCCTGTCTCATCAATGCCCTGTATAACTGAAGCATAACATCCCGACTGTTGTATTCAATTCCCCTTGCAATAAACAATAACATTCTATTAGCTTTCCTAATTACTTGCTGTACGTGCATACTAACCGTTAGCGATTCATGCACTCAGACACCCAGATCCATCTGCAGCTCAGAGCTCTGAAAGCTCTCACCATTTAGATAATATGCTTCTTTTTTATTCTTTCTGCCAAAATGGAAAATTTCACATTTTCCCACATTATACTCCATTTGCCAGATCTTTGCCCACTCACTTAACCTATCTACATCCCTTTGTAGGAGGGCATTAGTACTATGGTGAACATAGAACATAGAACATTACAGCGCAGTACAGGCCCTTCGGCCCTCGATGTTGCGCCGACCTGTGAAACCATCTGACCTACACTATTCCATTTTCATCCATATGTCTATCCAATGACCACTTAAATGCCCTGAAAGTTGGCGAGTCTACTACTGTTGCAGGCAGGGCGTTCCACGCCCCTACTACTCTCTGAGTAAAGAAACTACCTCTGACATCTGTCCTATATCTATCACCCCTCAATTTAAAGCTATGTCCCCTCGTGTTTGCCATCACCATCTGAGGAAAAAGACTCTCACTATCCACCCTATCTAACCCTCTGATTATCTTATATGTCTCTATTAAGTCACCTCTCCTCCCCCTTCTCTCTAACGAAAACAACCTCAAGTCCCTCAGCCTTTCCTCGTAAGACCTTCCCTCCATACCAGGCAACATCCTAGTAAATCTCCTCTGCACCCTTTCCAAAGCTTCCACATCCTTCCTTTAATGCGGTGACCAGAACTGCACGCAATACTCCAGGTGCGGCCGCACCAGAGTTTTGTACAGCTGCAGCATGACCTCGTGGCTCCGAAACTCGATCCCCCTACTAATAAAAGCTAACACACCATATGCCTTCTTAACAGCCCTATTAACCTGGGTGGCAACTTTCAGGGATTTATGTACCTGGACACCAAGATCTCTCTGCTCATCTACACTACCAAGAATCTTCCCATTAGCCCAGTACTCTGCATTCCTGTTACTCCTTCCAAAGTGAATCACCTCACACTTTTCCGCATTAAACTCCATTTGCCATCTCTCAGCCCAGCTGTGCAGCCTATCTATGTCCCTCTGTACCCTACAACATCCTTCGGCACTATCCACAACTCCACTGACCTTCGTGTCATCCATAAGTTTACTAACCCACCCTTCTACACCCTCATCCAGGTCATTTATAAAAATGACAAACAGCAGTGGCCCCAAAACAGATCCTTGCGGTACACCACTAGTAACTGAACTCCAGGATGAACATTTGCCATCAACCACCACCCTTTGTCTTCTTTCAGCTAGCCAATTTCTGATCCAAAGCACTAAATCACCTTCAATCCCATACTTCCATATTTTCTGCAATAGCCTACCGTGGGGAACCTTATCAAACGCCTTACTGAAATCCATATACACCATATGCAACATTTTACCCACAACCGAAGTAAGGCTCACAGGTCTATAATTACCAGGGCTGCCTCTACTCCCCTTCTTGAACAAGGGGACAACATTTGCTATCCTCCAGTCTTTCGGCACTATTCCTGTCGACAATGACGACATAAAGATCAAGGACAAAAGCTCTGCAATCTCCTCCCTGGCTTCCCAGAGAATCCTAGGATAAATCCCATCTGGCCCAGGGGACTTATCTATTTTCACACTTTCCAAAATTGCTAACACCTCCTCCTTGTGAACCTCAATCCCATCTAGCCTAGTAGTCTGTATCTCAGTATTCTCCTCGACAACATTTTCTTTCTCTACTGTAAATACTGACGAAAAATATTCATTTAACGCTTCCCCTATCTCCTCTGATCCCACACACAACTTCCCACTACTATCCTTGATTGGCCCTAATCTAACTCTAGTCATTTTTTTATTCCTGATATACCTATAGAAAGCCTTGGGGTTTTCCTTGATCCTATCCGCCAATGACTTCTCGTGTCCTCTCCTTGCTCTTCTTAACTCTCCCTTTAGATCCTTCCTGGCTAGCTTGTAACTCTCAAGCGCCCTAACTGAGCCTTCACGTCTCATCCTAACATAAGCCTTCTTCTTCCTCTTGACAAGCGCTTCAACTTCTTTAGTAAACCACGGCTCCCTCGCTCGACAACTTCCTCCCTGCCTGACAGGTACATACTTATCAAGGACACGCAGTAGCTGCTCCCTGAATAAGCTCCACATTTCGATTGTGCCCATCCCCTGCAGTTTCCTTCCCCATCCTACGCATCCTAAATCTTGCCAAATCGCATCATAATTTCCTTTCCCCCAGCTATAATTCTTGCCCTGCGGTATATACATGTCCCTGCCCATCGCTAAGGTAAACTAACCGAATTGTGATCACTATCACCAAAGTGCTCACCTACATCTAAATCTAACACCTGGCCGGGTTCATTACCCAGTACCAAATCCAATGTGGCATCGCCCCTGGTTGGCCTGTCTACATACTGTGTCAGAAAACCCTCCTGCACACACTGGACAAAAACTGACCCATCTAAAGTACTTGAACTACCGTATTTCCAGTCAATATTTGGAAAGTTAAAGTTCCCCATAACAACTACCCTGTGAGAGATGACCTTCGTTCTAAAGATCAAGATATAGAATCAGGTTGTGTGGAACTAAGGAACAGCAAGGGGCAGAAAACAATGGTCGGAGTTGTTTATAGGCCACCAAACAGCAGTGGCAATGTAAGTCAGAATATAAATCAGGAAATTAGAGTTGCATGTAACAAAGGTAATACAGTAATCATTGGGGATTTCAATCCGTATATAGACTGGCTAAACATTATTAGTACTAATGTTGAAGAGGACGAATTCTTGGAATGTATGCGAGATGGTTTTCTAGAGCAGTACTGTGAGGTACTAACTAGGGAATGGGCTCTTTTAGATCTAGTATTGTGCTATCAAAAAGAGTAATTAATAATCTTGTTGTAAAAGAGCCTTTAGGAAAGAGTGACCCTAATATGATAGAATTTTACATTAAGTTTGAAAGTGATGTAGTTTAATCAGAAACTAGGGTCTCAAATCGAAGCAATGGAAGCTATGTATGAGGGGCAAATTGGCCATTGTGGATTGGGAAACTACATTAAAAGATATGACAGTAGGCAGGCAATGACTAAAATTTAAAGAATTAATACATAGTTTACAACAAAAATACATTCCTTTAATACACAAAAATACAACAAAGAAAGTGTTCCAACCATGGCTAACAAAAGAAATTAAGAGATTAAGAAATGGAAAATAAAATATGAGTAAACTAGTGTGAAATATAAAAATGGACTATAAAATCTTCTATATGTCTGTAAAAAGGAAAAGATTAGCAAAGACAAATGTGGGTCCATTACAAGCGGAGTCAGGAGAATTTATAGTGGGGAATAGAGAAATGGCAGAGAAGCTAAACAAATACCTCGTGTCTGTCTTCACGGAAGAAAATACTAAAAACCCAGAAATAAATGAGAATCAAGGGACTAGTATAAACAAGGAACTGTAAAATATTAATATTAGTAATAAAAAGTACTAGAGAAATTAATGGGACTTAAAGTGGATAAATCCACTGGACCTGATGATCTACATCCCAGAGTGTTGAAAGAGGTGGCTGTAGAGACAATAGATGCATTGGTGGTCATCTTTCAAAATTCTATAGACTCTGGAATGGTTCCTGCAGATTGGAAGGTGGCACATGTAACCCCACTATTTAAGACAGGAGGGAGAGAGAAAACAGGGAACTACAGATCTGTTAGCCTAACATCAGTCACAGGGAAAATGCTAGAATCTATAGTAAAGGATGTGATAACAGGACACTTAGAAAATAATAAGACTGGGCAGAGTCAACATGGATTTATGAAAGGCAAATCATGTTTAACAAACCTGTGGGAGTTTTTTGAGGATGTAACGAGCAGAATAGATAAGGGAGAACTGGTGGATGTGGTATATTTAGATTTTCAGAAAGCTTTTGATAAGGTCCCACACAAGGAGTTAGTAAACAAAATTAGAGCACATGGGATTGGGGAAATGAACTGGCATGGATTGAGAATTGGTTAACGGACAGAAAAAAAGACAGTTGGAATAAATGGGTCATTTTTAAGTTGGCAGGCTGTGACTAGTGGGGTACCGCAAGGTTCAGTGCTTGGGCCCCAGCTATTCACAATCTATATCAATGATTTTGATGTGGGAATTAAATGTAATATTTCCAAGTTTGTAGATGACACAAAGCTAGGTGGAATGTGAGTTGTGAGGAGCATGTAAAGATGCTTCAAGGGGATTTGGAGAGGCTAAATGAGTGGGCAAAAATTTGGCAGATGGAATACAATGTGGAGAAATGTGAGGTTATCCACTTAGGTAGGAAAAAGAGAAATACAGAGTATTTCTTAAATTGTGAAAAGCTGGGAAGTGCTGGATTTCAAAGGGACTTGAGTGTCCTTGTTTATGAGTGTCTGAAAGTTAACATGCAGGTACAGCAAGCAATTAAGAAGGCAAATGGTATGTTGGCCTTCATTACAAGAGGATTTGAGTATAGCAGTCTTACTGCAATTATATAGAGCCTTGCTAAGACTGCACCTGGAGTATTGTGTGCAGTCTTGGTCTCCTTACCTAAGGAAAGATATATTTGCCATAAAGGGACTGCAACAAAGGTTCACCAAACTAATTCCTGGGATGGAGGGATTGTCCTATAAGGAAAGATTAAATAGACTGGCACTTTGTTCTCTAGAGTTTAGAAGAATGAGAGGTGATCTCATTCAAACATATAAAATTCTTACAGGGCTCGATAGGGTTGATGCAGGAAGGATGTTTCCCCTGACTGACAAGTCCAGAAGCAGGTGGCGCAGTCTCAGAATAACGGGCAGACCATTTAGTACTGAGGTGAGGAGGAATTTCTTCACTCAGAGGGTAGTGAATCTTGGAATTCTCTGCCCCAGAGGGCTGTGGAGGCTCAGTCGTTGAGGATGTTCAAGACTGAGATCAATAGATTTCTACATATTAAAAACATCAAGGGTTATGGGGATAGTGCAGGAAAATGGTATTGAAGTAGATCAGCCATGATCTCATTGAATGGCGGAGTGAGTTCGAAGGGCTGAATGGCCTACTCCTGCTCCTATTTCTAGTGTTCTTGTGCACGTCTCTGCATTTGGAAATTGGTGAACAGTTACCAGAGTACTGTGCATTCTCCCTCAGTGATCTGCACCAAACTTAGTGATGCACTATTGTAAAACCATTGCTATTGTAAAATTAAGCAGCGTGTCAAAACACTTGGCTTGACAACATTTTGGAGACCAACAAATTTCCTCTCTATCAGCTTCCAGGATCTGTCTTTTGTTTACCTCCATCTAGGCTGCTCTCATTCTACTCTGCCAAGGGAGATACAAGTAATAACCATTCTTTTCAGCACTGTTATGGCCAAACATACACTCAAATTGTTGACCAGCTATTGTTATTTACAGACCCTCCAGAATATTTCATCAGAGAATAACAAAAGCAATACAAGGGAGACCTTGGTATGTAAGTGATAAAATGTGCTTAATGCCATCAGGGAGGCTAGCTAGTGTTCAGTTAACAATATGCAAGTACCATCCATATCAAACCAAAGCTGCACTCTGGGCAAGATGGCAGCAGTGCGGGGTGGTCAAAATCCAACAATCCTTCCTCTGTGAATGTTACCTCAAAAAGACAAAATGGGAAGATTTCCTTTGTTTGATATTTCACTCCTGGGAAAGAGTGACGAGAAAACCAGCCAAGATTCCTACTCCTGATTATTATCCAGTGATGCCTGCTGAAAAGTGCTTGTGTGGATGTCTGGTAAGAAGACATCAGGCTTATCTGTAGTACCCTTATGATTGAATAGTCTGCTGATGTTCTGGTCTGAATTTCCCTCTAGGTTTCTGCCCATTATTGGGCAGTCTTAGGATGCCAAACTGTGCATCCCATCCCTGAAAACAGCCAACTGGGGGAGGACCACACCACCTGCTACGTTCCAGGTTCACCGCCAACAAATGGTAATGGGAAGACAGAGTTAAACTGAACACCCTGTTCTCCTTTCCTTTTCCTGACCATGCCTCTGAAACAAAGGTTTACAAACTGGCTGAATTCCCTCAAACTCAGGCTGCCATCGAAGGGAATTGCCTCATTCTACAGTTCCCTTGAGCTGGATTTTCGTTCTAGGGTCCCAATTCCAACACCATGCTGAATTCCGGGTCGGGAACGCAGAACTGCCAGCAGCGGGACCCTGGAAGCAATCCAGGAGCCCCATCCAATTGAGGATGACAAGCGGGCTCTTGAGACTGGAGGGCCAATAGCAGGCCTTCCAGCCCTGAGAGATCAGCAGCCCTACCGTCAGAGGTGGGATCTGCTGATAGGTAGAAAGAGAGGGCGCCTCCATCTTGAGGCACCCTCTGAAGACTTTATAATATAAAAATATTAATTTTAAAATATAAAATGGCCACAGCGGCCACAGCAAGCACGGCCACAGGGTTGGGTGGGGATGGTGTGGGTTAAAAGTGGTAGATGGAGCCCCCCACTCCCGGTCTGCCGCCGGGAGGCCGGGATTCAGCCTCAGCATGGGGCCTGACTGCTGACTAGTGAATTCCAGTCAGTGTCTGCACAGTGGCCTTTAATAAGCCCTTTAAGGAGCATTATTGTCTATCTGCCATTTGCAGATGGGTAGCCGTCATCTCCCCAACTAAGCTCTTCGAAAATGGCCCCGAGGCGGGAACATGCCAGCAAAATGATACCCCGGCCAGCAGCAAGAAATTGCAGGTCTGCCCACCTCTGTGTCAGCCTCTGCAGCCCTTCCAAAATCCAGCCCCTTATGTACACACACTAGAGTTTAACAACAGGAAAGGGTTTAATTCCCTGGATATTTTGCTAGTTTGTGATTCCTATCAAAGCAGAATGCATGCTGTCCCAGGAACTCCCACAATCTATTTGTATTAATATAATCAATAATCCCACCACTCTTCTCTGAGCAAAGGTGTGCATCCAGGTGATTGGTTGGGGACAAAAGATACCCTCTATAGGTGTGGTTGATGACCCTGCTTCCAAATTCAACAATAGCAGAAGAACACTGTTAACAATAAAGCTTGTGGGACAACAAGAATATTGATCAAGCAGATCACTGAGAATAAAAAGACACACCAGAGATGTCTGGACAGCTCTGGATGGGCACTCTACCACAGTGCAGTCAGGGTCTCCAACATCGTTGTAGTCTGCTGAATGCTGCATAACTTTTCCATCTGTAAGGACTGATCATGAATGCTTCACACAATGAAAAGGAAGGTGACCAGGGTGATTCAGCTTGGCTGGCACTCAAATGTTTGACTGAGGAATAGATTACTGAGGAGATCCCTTTGCCAGTTACTAGACAATTGAAAGTAGAGCTTGTAAGAGACAGTTTCTGCTACATCATTACTATAACCTATGCATTTGTGGCATCGTCCTGGAATATCCAACCATCCACTTATATTGAGTCCTTTCTGTATACTACACAACCATCACAGAGGGCATCTCACATGCATTCTACTATTATGCTTCCCAAAAATTCATATATGTTGACAAAATTCAAATGCCAATATCACTTCACTAAAAGCACTCTATTCCTTACTAAATATCTCTGCTCCTACTATTGTTTGCAACTGTGGCTATCCTCAGTGCATAATTGTGTTCCCTTGAACCTAGCCTCCTACTTTTCATTGGTACTCCCTCTGTGACAGAAGGTTGTGAAATAGATGGCTTGTGCTATCTAGCAGGAGCCTGCCAGGACCACCATCTTGAGTGCTGCTGTTAGGTCAGCATAGCTCTGGCAAGTTTATCCCTCATATACCGGTATCAGTGGGGTCTGGAAGGAGGGTATACTATGTCACTGTCCTGAGAGACAGTCTCTTCATGCTTGCACACTACTGCTAGCCGCTGGTACTGGGCATTGGCTCGGCTTGACCATTGGTAAGCAGGAAAGTAGAACAGTACCAATCACATTTTTAAAGCCTGGAAGATTGCTGTCTCCAACTGTGTGCCCAAGGTGCAAATGGATCAGTTGTAGTTGCCATACTAGAATCTACAGCTATCCTTCGGTCCTTTGTTTGCAGGGGGGGTGGCATCTTCTTCAAATCTATCCAGAGCTACCATGCAGTCATGAAGGATATTCTTACTTGTAAGATATTACTCAAAATAATAGGGTTCGCAATATTGCAGGTGTAATTTATTAAACAAATAACCACTATTTACAATAATTAATCATACACATAACAACAGCACTTGAATGTTTTTAACCTGGAGAATCCATGCACCAACAGTAAAATGGTCAACTGATCAGACCTGAATGAATTGTTTTATATCATTTTTCCTGATCCTGTTATTGTTTTGTTTTACCTATTATCCCTTTCATGGATTTCCTGTCCCCTGTCAATGACTAACACATTTTGATTGATCTGCCAATCAAATCCTTAGGATGATGTCAGTTACAGAATGAATCAAAGGCATTCTAACATTCCTGTACACGTGTTATCTTTCCAGCATGCTAGATCATATTCCTCTTGACAGACGTCACCTTCCAGATGGCTTTAGTATAGAGCCATCGTTTTTACAGGCAACTAACCACCATGACATTGTGATAACTCTGTTTGTGTCAATGGGAAGTCGAAAAATGAATAATTTGTAAGGTGATGTTCTGTCCACGTACCAATTCACAAAATACAGCTACTCCAGGCCTTGTTGCAGGGTCTGTCCACATCAAAGGGATAATCAAACTGCTAGTGAGGTCAGTTTTGATTAAAAAGTTACTGGACACAGTTAACTTAATATAAATAGAAATCAATAATAATCCTATTTGATTTATCTTTGGTTGACAGCATGGTTGTACATACATTCATCATGGTGGTGCAGATGCAGTTGCTAAGCAACTGCAAATCAGCCACCATCTGCATTGTATTCTGGGACACGGGGCTGAATTTTAACTGAAGAAAAAAGCGGGTTTAGGTCTGCTCTGGGTGTGGGGGGTGCAGTTTAAATGGCAGAAATATGTTTCCCAACCCAAACTCACCTCCAACCCACCCATTTCTCGCTTTAAACTGAAGCCGGAAGTTGGGCAGGCGACCAACCCACTCCAAGCAGCACAGTGGCGCAGTGGTTAGCACTGCAGCCTCACAGCTCCAGGGACCCGGGTCCAATTCTGGGTACTGCCTGTGCAGAGTTTGCAAGTTCTCCCTGTGACTGCGTGGGTTTTTGCCGGGTGCTCCGGTTTCCTCCCACAGCCAAAGACTTGCAGGTGATAGGTAAATTGGCCATTGTAAATTGCCCCAAGTGTAGGTAGGGAATATGGGATTACTGTAGGATTAGTATAAACGGGTGGTTGTTGGTCAGCACAGACTTGGTGGGCTGGAGGGCCTGTTTCAGTGCTGTATCTCAAAATAAAAATTTAAAAAAGATGTTAAGTTAGAACTTTGAATATGATAATGAGGCTGTAAGCCTCATTGTCATTCTATTTTTGAACAGTAACTGCTGTCGGTCAGGTTTCTGGAGCTTCGAGGAAACCAGCGGCTTGCTGGAGGCAAAAACTTGGTGGATCCAGGAGGTAAGTACCTCCTGGATCCAGATGCCTGCCTGAGGAGCCTCTGTGATCGGAAGCACCCCCCAATGACCTTCCCCCCACTCTGAGACCCTCTTACCTTCCTCCTCACCAACCAGGACTCTATCCCCCCACCACCACCTGGTCCCAATTCCGCCACTCCCTCACCACCAGCCCCAGACTACTGACACCAGGCCCTGATCTCCATATCACCATTAGACCCTGTTTCCCCACCTGGACAAAGCCTCCAATCCCCCCTACCATGAGACCGCCGAGCTCCTCCTTCCTCAGGGCATATCTCTTCCTGCTGGGATTGCCCCTCCCCCATTGGCCCCCTCCAATTACCCTTCCCTCCAGATGATCCCCTTCTGATTGCTCTTCCCACTCCTGTTGAACCCCCCCCCCCCCCCATCCTCCTGATCTACCTACCAGCTCACAGTAGAGACTTACCAGCGGCTGCCGTAGTCAGTGACTGGCTCCCCACTCAACTGGAGGCCCAGTTGTCAATCAGGTTGGGCTTCCAGGAAGTGAACCGATCACTGATATCAGAGACATGCAGTGGAGTAAAAGCTCCTGCAGGGCAGCTCAGTAAAACTCCTGCACATCATCTCTACTACCTGTCCACTTAACTGCTTCTGAAGAAGTATCTTTTTTAATACAGGCTCCCTGAGATCCTGAACTAATGACTATCATTGCTGGATCCTTCAGTCAAAATGTGTCTCCTCAATTTCAACCCCAACTCTTAGTACTGGTGCTTTGTGTGTCATCCTGTGACCTTCCTCTAAGCTTAGTCAATACCCCAGTAAGGTTACTCTGAGATGCTGATTATGAAAGTTAGTTTCCAGAAGATATTGGTGAGGATGGTGTGGACGAGACTGAAACAGAAGGGACTTTTACTGCTTTTCGTCTGTTTGTTTCTGCTGATAAACTGCTGAATGTTTTCTGTTACTTCACTATAAGTTATGATGTAAAGAATTCCTACCTTAATCATAAATTTTAGTGTTATGCCAGAGCTTAAAGGACAAGGAGGTGAGATCTTGTGATCAACTTACAGTTAGCACCTCCATTCTAACTTAGGCTCCAACTGCTACTTTTGTCTACCTGCCTATAAGTTCTATGGATTTCTCCATATCGAGGACCAGAGGTCACAGATTTAAGGTGATTGGCAAAAATACCAAAGGCGACATGAGGAAAAACTGTTTTACATAGCAAGTGGTTATAATCTGGAATACACTGCCTGACAGGTTGGTGGATGCAGACCCTACGGTGGCTTTCAAAAGGAAATTGGATAAGACACTGAAGGGAAAAAAAAGTTGCCAGGTTAAGGGAAAGGGCCGGGGAATAGGACTAGCTAAACTGCTTTTGCAGAGTATTGACACAGGCTTGATTGGCTAAATGGCTTCCTTCTGTGCTGTAAGCACTCTATGATTCTATATTTGGTGTAAGCAGACAGAGGCGGGAAGCCCACCCCTGTCCCAGTGCTTGGTTTCTGTTACTGGCAACGGTCACATTCACTTTCATGAAAAAAGTACATTGTGTGAAATGTCTCTTGTATGGAATCTCACCCAGGTATTATTAGACATTCTTTAATGGAGCTGATAACAAGTGTTATGTTTTGTACCCCAAGCATGAAGAAACTAGACTTGTGATTTCTGTGTATGTAGGCTTTTATTCAGATAGTTTCATTTTTGGAACCATGCCCCCTCAGGGTTGACTGACAGCTTAGTGAGCAATCTGACAAACACAGCAGAGCAATCAATCACCGAGCAATCAAACACAAGTGCAAGAAAGGAGCAGTTACCTTTCTTGTGAAACTTCTATTACTAACCTTCAGTTTAGTATGGGAGTGAACACACGATGGAGGGGAAAATGGGGTGTGAGGACGTTTGTGATACCTTGTGCACATGTGTATTATATTGATTACAGTGATTAACACAGTGAGAGCAAGATGGCTATTGTTGTGAAACATGCTTCTTAAATTTCATTTTTACAGGGTGTGATTGTCTTCTCTTACCTTAGCTGTCCTAGTAAGGTCAATGAACTTCTTTCAGCGGTGGTTCACCGTGCAGGGGGTTATGGAGGTGGCACAAATTGCCATGTCCACCTCCTTCCATTGTGCCCCACTCAATTGTTATGCTTGACCTCCTTGCCTCACTGCCAATCTGCACCCTTCTTGCCCTTTTTTCCCAGTCAGAATTTCTGTGGAAGAACCATTGAACTTGGGGAATCTAAGCCCTGCTGTTTCACCCTCAGAATTGCTTGCTGTGTCTCTGCTACTTTAATGCTACTGATTCCAAAGTTGGTGCCCTTCTTCCCTCCCACATAGAGGCAGACTCCCATGAATATCAAATTGATCCAAACCCAGAAAAATGGGATGGGAGTCAGAGGAGAGTTGCCCAGGTCAAAGGAAAGTTGCTAGGGTTGGAAGTGGCGGTGGGGGGGCAGAGGGGTTGGAGGTCGTGTTGGGTGGGTGGGGTGGAATTCCCAATCTCACCCCACTTCTAATGAGATCCTCTCTGATGCAGTAAATGCAATAAATCCAAGCCTCACTGCTTAGACCCACATATGAAGAATGACTATTTGAGTAAATTACAGATGGTGGCCTTATGGAAATTTACCCAGCATGACAAAGCACCATTGAGATAGATGGGCAGGAAAAGGAGAGAAAATTGGAAAAATTAAGGTTCATCTGTTTGACCTGTTGCTTGCTATTTTACAGAGAGAGATCGATTGGCATTAGCAAAAAAGTCAAAAGGTACACAGAATATATGGAACAGCTAGAAATGGGAAAAATAGACAAGGATTCAAACCTCATACCTCTTAGCATTGAGCAGCAAATGGAGAAATGTAATGTAAAGATCATTGACCTATCTCCACAACAAGAAAAGATCCCATCACAAGTAAGTGCTGCAAGAACCGAGTTCAGTGCTCAGTGCCAATTGCTAAGCAGTGGAGGAACTGGAGATTAGAACAAAGCCTTTAGCACTTCATACAATTTATTAACAATAATAGAGGGTTAAGTGTATAGATTGGCTTTGGGCTTGTTGTATAGGCACAGAAGATTCGCATTTTATAAAATCATAAAGAACTCGTAGATATCCCATGACAGTGTTCAATGGTAATTGGCACTAGGGAGAGCCAGAACAGGTGGCAAGGGGAAAAAGAAGTCAGGCCAGAGGTTGTTATTCAGGGAGATATAGTAATTGAAGTCCATTGAAATTTGGAAAGCTCTGAACAATGGCTCTCTCAATCCAATCCCTGGTATGGTCATAGAGGCATAATGGTATGGAAGGAGGCAATTCTGCCCATCGAGTCCATGCCAGCTCTCTACAGAGCAATCCAATCAGTGCCATTCCCCAGGTCTAACCCCATAGCCCTGTAAGTTTATTTCCCTCAAATGCCCATCCAATTTCCACCATCTTTATAGGCAACGAATTCCAGGGCATTACCACCCGCTGTGTAAAAACATTCTTCCTCAGGTCCCTACTGTATTTCTTGCCCAAAACCTTAAATCTTTGTCCCGAAGTCCTTGTGCCATCAGCTAATGGGAACAGCTATTCTTTGTCTACCTTATCCAAAACTGTTATAATCTTGTACACCTCTATTAAAACTCACCTCAATTTCCTTTGGGCCTAGGAGAACAGCCCCAGCTTCTGCAATCTAACCTTGTAGCTAAAATCCCTCATTGCTGGAACCATTCTGGTAAATATCTTCTGCGCCCTTTCAAGGACTGTCACATCCTTCCGAAAGTGTGGTGGCCAGAACTGGATGCAATACTCTTGTTATGGCTGAACCACAGCTTCATAAAGGTTTGGCATAACCTCCCTGTTCTTTTACTCAATGCCTCTATTTATGAAACGCAAGATCCCATATGCTTTGTTAACCACTCCCTCAATATGTCCTTCTACCTTTAAAGATCTATGCACATGAACCTCCATGTCCTTCTGTCCCTGTACACTCTTTAGAACTGTACCATTTAGTTCATGTTACCTCTCCCTATCCCTTTTGTCAAAACGCATCAGCTCACATGTCTCTATTAAATTCCACCTGCCACTTGCCTGCCCATTCTGATAGCCTATCTATGTCCTGTTGCAATCGATTGGTATCATTCTCACTGTCTGCCACACCTCCAAGTTTGGTATCATCGGAAAATTTTGAAATTATACTCTGTACTACAATATCCAAGTCATTTATGTATAACAAAAAAGCATTGGGAAACACTACTGTCTACCATCCTCCATTCTGAAAAACAACCGTTTACCACGATTTGCTGTTTTACACCCTTAAGCCAATTTTTATCCAAGCTGACCCTCCTATTCCACGAGCCTCAATTTTGGTAACCAGCTTTTATGTTGTACTTTGTCAAAGGCTTTCTTAAAATCCATATAGACAACATCCATTGCTTTCCCTTTATCAACCTTCCCTGTTACTTCATCAAAAAAATCAACTAGATTAGTCAAGCATGATCTCCCTAATTAATTCAAACCTCTCCAAGTGCCTGTTGATTTTTTCCCTGATTATTGTTTCTAAAAAGTTACTAGGAATGCCCTTACACCCTTTCTTGAATGCCAATCTCCAATCGTCTGGCACTTCCCCTGTATCTAGGGAAGATTGGAAGATTACAGCAACTCCTTTTGCTATCTCCACTTTCATTTCGTTTAGCAACCTTTGATGCAAACCATCCGGACCAGGCAATATATCCACTCTAAGCATAACCAACCTTTCCAGTACACACTGCCTATCAATTTTCATCTCATCCAAAACCTCTACCATCTCCACTTCTACTGACATTTGTCAGGAAAACATGGCACCTCCAATAGTGCAGCACTGCCTCAGTAATACTAGCCTTGATTTATTTTGCTTAAGGCCTGGAACAAGGCTGGAACCCAGCACATTGTGACAGAGAGGTGGGAGTGCTATCTACTGAGCCACAGCCAATCAGGATGGATAGATCAACTACATTGGAACCCAAGGTTTCAGTAAACTCAATCAGAGAAATTGTGACTGATCTTAGAACCCCTTATGAAATCTTGCTGTGGAAAGTTTGAGTTGCAATGCATTCCATTGTGTACAGCCATTTGTTCTAGCGTAGTGCATAATGCGGACTCATTCACAGTTACCACCCATCTTGAAGGATGCTTTGCACATACTCAGATGATTGCATTATTGCTCAAACCAGCATTCTTTTGCATACAGGTATCTGTCTCTGAGCTTAACAGCTGAGGAAGAGCTTAAGCTGGACCTCCAACCAGTGGGTTCTGTTCCTTCCATGTCACTTCCACTGGCACCTACTCACTCATGCTCAGTGCTCACTCCTCGGTCTGAATAACCCTGAGGTATATGTAGCTGTGTTGATACTTGCTTTTTTTATTCATTCATGGGATGAGGGCGTTGCTGGCTCAGCCAGCATTTATTTCCCATCCCTAATTGCCTGTGAGAAGGTGGTGGTGAGCTGCTTTCTTGAACCGCTGCAGTCCATGTGAGGTAGGTACACCCACTGTGCTGTTAGGAAGGGAGTTCCAGGATTTTGACCCAGCGAAGTGAAAGAATGGCGATTTAGTTCCAAGTTAGGATGGTGTGTGACTTGGAGGGGAACTTGCAGGTGGTGGTGTTCCCATGCATTTGCTGCCCTTGTCTTTCTAGTTGGGAGAGGTCGGGGGTTTGTAAGGTGCTGTCTAACGAGCCTTGGTGCATTGCTGCTGTGCATCTCGTAGATGGTACACACTGCTGCCACTGTGCGTCAATGGTAGAGGGAGTGAATGTTTGTGATGGGGTGCCAATCAAGCGGGCTGCTTTGTCCTGGATGGTGTCGAGCTTCTTGAGTGTTGTTGGAGCTGCACCCATCCAGGCAAGTGGAAAGTATTCAATCACACTCCTGACTTGTGCCTTGTAGATGGTGGACAGGCTTTGAGGAGTCAGAAGGTGAGTTACTTGCCGCAGGATTCCTAGCCTCTGACCTGCTCTTGTAGCCACGGTATTTATATGGCTACTCCAGTTCAGTTTCTGGTCAATGGTAGCCTCTGGGATGTTGATAGTGGGGGATTCAGCGATGGTAATGCCATTGAATGTCAAGGGGAGATGGTTAAATTCTGTCTTGTTGGAGATGGTCATTGCCTGGCACTTGTGTGGCACGAATGTTACTTGCCACTTATCAGCCCAAGCCTGGATATTGCCCAGGTCTTGCTGCATTTCTACACGGACTGCTTCAGTATCTGAGGAGTCACGAATGGTGCTGAACATTGTGCAATCATGAGCAAACATCCCCACTTCTGACCTTATAATTGAAGGAAGGTCATTGATGAAGCAGCTGAAGATGGTTTGGCCTAGCATACTATCCTGAGGAACTCCTACAGTGATGTCCTGGAGCTGAAATGATTGACCTCCAACAACCACAACCATCTTCCTTTGCATTAGGTATGACGCCAGCCAGCAGAGAGTTTTCCCCCTGATTCCAATTGATTTTAATTTTGCTAGGGCTCTTTGATGTCATAGTCGGGCAAATGCTGCCTTGATGTCAAGGGCAGTCACTCTCACCTCACCTCTTGAGTTCAGCTCTTTTGCCAATGTTTGAACCAAGTCTGTAATGAGGTCAGGAGCTGAGTGGCCCTAGCAGAACCCAAACTGAGCGTCACTGAGCAGGTTATTGCTAAGCAAGTGCCACTTGATGGCACTGTTGATGACATCTTCCATCACTTTACTGATGATTAAGAGTAGACTGATGGAGCAGTAATTGGCCGGGTTGGACTTGTCCCGCTTTTTGTATACAAGACATACCTGGGCAATTTTCCACATTGCAGGGTAGATGCCAGTGTTGTAGCTGTACTGGAACAGCTTGGCTAGGGGCGCGGCAAATTCTGGAGCACAGGTCTTCGGTACTATTGCCGGAATATTGTCAGGGCCCATAGCCTTTGCAGTATCCAGTGCCTTCAGTCATTTCTTATATCACATGGAGTGAATCGAATTGGTTGAAGTCTGGCATCTGTAACGCTGGGGACATCAGGAGGAGGCCGAGATGGATCATCAACTCGAGCACTTCTGGCTGAAGATTGTTGCAAATGCTTCAGCTTTATCTTTTAGCACTGATGTGCTGGGCTCCCACATCATTGAGGGTGGGGATATTTGTGGAACCACCTCCTCCAGTTAGTTGTTTAATTGTCCACCACCATTCACGGCTGGATGTGGCAGGCCTGTAGAGCTTAAAACTTGTCTGTTGGTTATGGGATCACTTAACTCTGTCTATCGCATGCTGCTTACAGAGTTTGGCACGCAAGTAGTCCTGTGTTGTAGCTTCACCAGGTTGACACCTCATTTTGAGGTATGCCTGGTACTGCTCCTGGCATGCCCTCCTGCATGCTTCATTGAACCAGGGTTGGTCTCCTGGCTTGATGGTAACAGTAGAGTGGGGAATATGCTGGGCCATGATGTAACAGATTGTGGTTGAGTACAATTCTGCTGCTGATGATGGCCCATAGCGCCTCATGGATGCCCAGTTTTGCATTGCTAGATCTGTTCGAAATCTGTCCCATTTAGCATGGTGGTAGTGCCACACAACACGATGGAGGGTATCCTCAATATGAAGACGGGATTTCATTTCCACAAAAATTGTGCAGTGGTCACTCCTACCAATACTGTCATGGACTGATGCATCTGCGGCAGGCAGATTGGTGAGGACAAGGTCAAGTGTGTTTTTCCCTCTTGTTGATTCCCTCACCACCTGCTGCATACCTAGTCTAGCATCTATGTCCTTTGGGACTCGGCCAGTAGTGGTGCTACTGAGCCACTCTTGGTGATGGACATTGAAGTCACCCACCCCGAGTACATGCTGCACCTTTGCCACCCTCAGTGCTTCCTCCAAGTGGTGATCAACAGGAGGAGTACTGATTCATCAGCTGAGGGAGGGCGGTAGGTGGTAATCAGCAGGAGGTTTCCTTGCCCCTGTTTGACCTGGTACCATGAGACTTCATGGGGTCTGGAGTCGATGTTGCGGACTCCCAGGGCAACTCCCTCCTGACTGTATACCACTGGGCCGCCACCTCTGCTAGGACTGTCCTACTGGTGGGACAGGACATACCTAGGGATGGTGATGGCAGTATCTGTAAGGTATGATTCCGTAAGTATGGCTCTGTCAGGCTATTGCTTGACTAGCCTGTGGGACAGCTGTCCCAACTTTGGCACAAGCCCCAAGATGTTAGTAAGGATCTACAGGGCTGGGTTTGCCGTGTCTAGGTTGTTGTCGGGTGGTCCGTCCAGTTTCATTCTGTTTTATTGACTTGTTTCCAGAAGGCTGTAGAGTGTCTAGTTATAAGATGAGGTGCTGTTCCTCCTGTTGACTCCAGAAGGCTGTAGTGTGCTTTTCAGAACACCTCTGCTCAGTCCACAAGTAGGGCCTCGAGCTTTCGGTTGCTTGCCATTTTAAGTCACCACACTGCTCCCAAGTCAACATCTCTGACCTTGGCCTGCTGCTGTATTCCAATGAACCTCAATGCAAGTTTGAGGAACAGCACCTCATCTTCCAATTAGGCATTCTACAGCCTTCTGGACTCAACATTGAGTGCAACAATATCAGAGTATGACTGCCTTTTTATTTTTTAACTATGGGCCTGTCTTAAACTTGTTTTTCAGGGTTTTGTTTTTGGACAGAGCGGTTCATTATTCTGCCATTCACACTCTCTCTGAACTAATGCTGTGTCTTTTAGCACTCCTTTTGCCTTTGTTCTGTGACATCTTTGTCATATAATCTCTCTTGCCCTCTGCCCTATCACACACCTGCTCTTTGTTATCTTCCCCCCTCCCCCTTTTCACTTGCTCAAAGCCTAATACATTTCGAACCATTCCCAGTTCTGGTGAAAGGTCACAGACCTGAAACAGTAATTCTGTTTCTCTCACAGATGCTGCCAGACCTGCTGAGTATTTCCAGCACTTTCTGTTTTTACCAGAGATTTCTTTCCTTCACTAAAGGACATTAGTGAACCAGATGGGTTTTTACGACAGTCAATGATAATTTCATGGTATCATTCCTGAGACTAGCTTGCAAATCTGGATTTTTATTAATTAATTTAATAATCCATTTGAACCTGAGCCCCAGGGTATTAACATGGGCCTTTGGATCACTTGCATAATGACATTATCATTAAGCCACCGTCTCCCCCTTTCTGCAATTTGTTACATGAACACCGAAATTCCTCTGAATACTAACAATTATCAATCTCTCCTTTTTAAAAAGTATTCTGATTTTCCATTCTTCCTACCAAAGTGGATAATTTCATATTTCCTCACATTATACTCCATCTTTTTGACCAATCACTGAATTGATCTATGTCCCTTTGCAAAGATGCATCCCTTTTTGCATCATCTTCACAGCTTACTTCCCTCTTAGCGTATCATCAGCAAACTTCAATATATTACACTTGGTCCTTTCATCTAACTCATTGACATTGATTATAAATAGCTGAAGACCAAGCACTTGTGGCACTCTGTTAGTTATACCCTAATGTCACTGCACTATGAATCCAAAGGCCCAGGCTAATGTCCTGGGGGCTCAGGTTCAAATCTGACCACGGCAGCTAGTGGAATTTAAATTCAATTATTAAATAAATTCCACTAATTAATAAAAATCTGGATTTGAAAGTTGGTCTTAGTAACACTGCCATCCCAAAAATGACCTGTTATTCCTACTCTGTTTTCTGTCAGCTAACCAATCTTCAATCCATGCTAATATAATACCCCCAATCTCTTGAGTCCTAATCTTGTGTAACATCCTGTTGTGTGCCACTATATCGAATACCTTCTGAAAATCCAAATATACTATACTTGGTTCCCTTTATTTACCCTGTTGGCTGCTGGCTCAAAAAAATCTGATAGAATTGTCAAACACAATTTCACTTTCATAAAACTGTGTTGACTCTACCTCATCGTATTGTGATTTTCCAAGTGTCCTCTCACCATCACGACTTAAGAATAGATTCTAGCATTTTCCCTAAAACTGGTATTAGGTTGAGGCCTAAAGTTCCCCATTTTCTCTCTCTCTCCATTCTTTGAAAGGTGAGGGGGGTGGGGGGTGGTGTTTACATTAGCAACTTTCCAATCCACAGGGTCCATTCTAGAACCTAGGAAATTCTGTAAGATCAAAACCAATGCATCCACTATCTCTGCAGCTGCCTCTTTTAAATTAATTCCTCACTCTCATTAGACGATTGGTTTCCCATAATTTCCAACATGTTCTTTGAGCCTTCTTCTGTGCAGACAGATACAAAATATTTGTTTAGCTTTTCTGCCATTTCCTTAGAACAAAGAAAGAACAAAGAAAATTACAGCACAGGAACAGGCCCTTCGGCCCTCCAAGCCTGCGCCGATCCAGATCCTCTATCTAAACATGAATCCTATTTTCTAAGGGTCTGTATCTCTTTACTTCCTGCCCATTCATGTATCTGTCTAGATACATCTTAAAAGACGCTATCGTGCCCGCGTCTACCACCTCCGCTGGCAACGCGTTCCAGGCACCCACCACCCTCTGCGTAAAGAACTGTCCACGCATATCCCCCCTAAACTTTTCCCCTCTCACTTTGAGCTCGTGACCCCTAGTAATTGAATCCCCCACTCTGGGAAAAAGCTTCTTGCTATCCACCCTGTCTATACCTCTCATGATTTTGTACACCTCAATCAGGTCCCCCCTCAACCTCCGTCTTTCTAATGAAAATAATCCTAATCTACTTAACCTCTCTTCATAGCTAGCGCCCTCCATACCAGGCAACATCCTGGTGAACCTCCTCTGCACCCTCTCCAAAGCATCCACATCCTTTTCGTAATGTGGCGACCAGAATTGCACGCAGTATTCCAAATGTGGCCGAACCAAAGTCCTATACAACTGTAACATGACCTGCCAACCCTTGTACTCAATACCCCGTCCGATGAAGGAAAGCATGCCGTATGCCTTCTTGACCACTCTATTGACCTGCGTTGCCACCTTCAGGGAACAATGGACCTGAACACCCAAATCTCTCTGTACATCAATTTTCCCCAGGACTTTTCCATTTACTGTATAGTTCACTCTTGAATTGGATCTTCCAAAATGCATCACCTCGCATTTGCCCTGATTGAACTCCATCTGCCATTTCTCTGCCCAACTCTCCAGTCTATCTATATTCTGCTGTATTCTCTGACAGTCCCCTTCACTATCTGCTACTCCACCAATCTTAGTGTCGTCTGCAAACTTGCTAATCAGACCACCTATACTTTCCTCCAAATCATTTATGTATATCACAAACAACAGTGGTCACAGCACGGATCCCTGTGGAACACCACTGGTCACACGTCTCCATTTTGAGAAACTCCCTTCCACTGCTACTCTGTCTCCTGTTGCCCAGCCAGTTCTTTATCCATCTAGCTAGTACACCTTGGACCCCATACGCCTTCACTTTCTCCATCAGCCTACCATGGGGAACCTTATCAAACGCCTTTCTGAAGTCCATGTATATGACATCTACAGCCCTTCCCTCATCAATCAACTTTGTCACTTCCTCAAAGAATTCTATTAAGTTGGTAAGACATGACCTTCCCTGCACAAAACCATGTTGCCTATCACTGATAAGCCCATTTTCTTCCAGATGGGAACAGATCCTATCCCTCAGTAACTTCTCCAGCAGCTTCCCTACCACTGACGTCAGGCTCACCGGTCTATAATTACCTGGATTATCCCTGCTACCCTTCTTAAACAAGGGGACAACATTAGCAATTCTCCAGTCCTCCGGGACCTCACCCATATTTAAGGATGCTGCAAAGATATCTGTTAAGGCCCCAGCTATTTCCTCTCTCGCTTCCCACAGTAACCTGGGATAGATCCCATCCGGACCTGGGGACTTGTCCACCTTAATGCCTTTTAGAATACCCAACACTTCCTCCCTCCTTATGCCGACTTGACCTAGAGTAATCAAACATCTGTTCCTAACCTCAACATCCTTCATGTCCCTCTCCTCAGTGAATACCGATGCAAAGTACTCATTTAGAATCTCACCCATTTTCTCTGACTCCACGCATAACTTTCCTCCTTCGTCCTTGAGTGGGCCAATCCTTTCTCTGGTTACCCTCTTGCTCCTTATATATGAATAAAAGGCTTTGGGATTTTCCTTAACCCTGTTTGCTTAAGATATTTCATGACCCCTTTTAGCCCTCTTAATTCCTCGTTTCAGATTGGTCCTACATTCCCGATATTAGTTTAGTTTAGAGATACAGCACTTAAACAGGCCCTTCGGCCCACCGAGTCTGTGCCGACCAACAACCACCCATTTATACTAATCCTACACTAATCCCGTATTCCAATCACATCCCCACCTATCCCTATATATTTCCCTACCTCCTACCTTTATTAGGGGCAATTTATGATGGCCAATTAACCGATCAACCTGCAAGTCTTTGGCATGTGGAAGGAAACCGGAGCACCCGGAGGAAACCCACGCAGACACAGGGAGAACTTGCAAACTCCGCACAGGAAGTACCCAGAATCGAACCCGGGTCCCTGGAGCTGTGAGGCTGCGGTGCTAACCACTGCGCCAATGTGCCCCCCCTTTTTAGCTTCTTCTTTCTTCAGCCACCTAGACCTTATGTATGCTTCCTTTTTCCTCTTAGCTAGTCTCACAATTTCACCTGTCATCCATGGTTCCCTAATCTTGCCATTTCTATCCCCCATTTTCACAGGAACATATCTCTCCTGCACGCTAATCAACCTCTCTTTAAAAGCCTCCCACATATCACATGTGGATTTACCTTCAAACAGCTGCTCCCAATCTACATTCCCCAGCTCCTGCCGAATTTTGGTATAGTTGGCCTTCCCCCAATTTAGCACTCTTCCTTTAGGACCACTCTCGTCTTTGTCCATGAGTATTTTAAAGCTTACGGAATTGTGATCACTATTCCCAAAGTAGTCCCCTACTGAAACTTCAACCACCTGGCCGGGCTCATTCCCCAACACCAGGTCCAGTATGGCCTCTTCCCGAGTTGGACTATTTACATACTGCTCTAGAAAACCCTCCTGGATGCTCCTGACAAATTCTGCTCCATCTAGACCTCTAACACTAAGTGAATCCCAGTCAATGTTGGGAAAATTAAAATCTCCTATCACCACCACCCTGTTGCTCCTACATCTTTCCATAATCTGTTTACATATTTGTACCTCTATCTCACGCTCGCTGTTGGGAGGCCTGTAGTACAGCCCCAACATTGTTACCGCACCCTTCCTATTTCTGAGTTCTGCCCATATTGCCTCACAGCTCGAGTCCTCCATAGTGCCCTCCTTCAGCACAGCTGTGATATCCTCTTTGATCAGTAATGCAACTCCTCCACCCCTTTTACCTCCCTATCCCGCCTGAAGCATCGATATCCTGGGATATTTAGTTGCCAATCATGCCCTTCCCTCAACCAAGTCTCAGTAATAGCAATAACATCATACTCCCAGGTACTAATCCAAGCCCTAAATTCATCTGCCTTACCTACTACACTTCTTGCATTAAAACAAATGCACCTCAGACCACCAGTCCCTTTGCGTTCATCATCTGCTCCCTGCCTACTCTTCCCCTTAGTCACGCTGACTTCATTATCTAGTTCCTTACAGGCTTTAGTTACCACCTCCTTACTGTCCACTGACCTCCTCATTTGGTTCCCATCCCCCTGCCACATTAGTTTAAACCCTCCCCAACAGCGTTAGAAAAAGCACTCCCAAGGACATTGGTTCCAGTCCGGCCCAGGTGTAGACCGTCCAATTTGTAATAGTCCCACCTCCCACAGAACCGGTCCCAATGTCCCAAAAATCTGAACCCTTCCTTCCTGCACCATCTCTCAAGCCACGCATTCATCCTGACTATTCTTTCATTTCTACTCTGACTATCACGTGGCACTGGTAGCAATCCTGAGATTACTACCGCTGAGGTCCTACTTTTTAACTTGGCTCCTAACTCCCTAAATTCTGCTTGTAGGACCTCATCCCGTTTTTTACCTATATCATTGGTGCCTATGTGCACAATGACCCTATGACCCTCTCCCTTCAGAATGTTCTGCAGCCGATCTGAGATCCGATCTTAGTCTCCATTATAATTTCTCCAATCCCTGACTCTAAGAATCCATGTTTGCTTTTGCAAACCCTTTCTTTTTTGCCTATTTGCAAAAGCTTTTACAAACTTTTTATATTTCTTGCTGGTTTACTCTCATAATCTATTTCTCCTTCTTTATCAATTTCTTGGTCATCCTTTTCTGATTTTTAAAAGTCTCCCAATCCTCAGGCTTACTACTCCTTTTGTCTATGTTGTAAGCTTCATCTTTTCATCTAACACCATCCGGAACTTCTCTAGTTAGCGATGGGTGTATCACTTTTCCAGTGGAGTTTTTATTCCTCAAGGGAATGCATAATTGCTGAGAATTATGAATTATTTCTTCAAATGTTTTCCATTGCTTATCTACCATCATAGCTTTTAATCTAAATCCCAATCTACCTCAGCCAATTTGCCCCTCATACCTATATAATTTTTTTTGTTTAACATAAGACCCTAGTTTTGTACTTAACCACGGACTGAATTTTTAATCCCCTCCAGGGGTGAACCGGGAGGTGGGCAGCTGCTAAAAATAGCAACACTAGCTGGTGTGCTTGTTCCCCTGCTCCATCCAGCCCCTGGATCATTTTTCTGCAAGCAGCTGGTATCCGTTAACCTGGATAAGGGCCTATTAAGGCCTGTTGCCAGAGGCCTACTGGGATTTTCCAGGCACAAGGGACAGTGCAGCTGCCTGGAGGTGGTTGTCCAAGGGGTTAGTACTCCAGGTAGGCTTAGAGGCCCTCCCTGTCTGCTTGTGTTTAGCTGCAACCACAGGCTGCCATGTGGATTTGTTCCCTCCCCAAAATGGTGGCCCAGCTGCAGAGCCTTTTTTATTTTAAATTTCAAAAAGTTAGAGAGAGGGCACCTTCTCCTCACTTACATACCATGGTATCCTGCTACTTCAATTGGCCCTTCAGCTTCGAGAGCCCACCCTCCATCCTTAATTGAACAGGGAGCCCACCCTCTGCCCATTAATTGGCTAATTCGGGGAAAATCACATTGAGTGACTGTTTCTCACACAGTGGGGGCTTTTGACCCCCATTTGAGCCTGACATGGGGTCTTGAAGTCCACAGGGAAATCCTGCTCCACATCATTCTCAAACTTAATATCATATTCTATCACATTATTAAGCCTCTTCAGAGGATCCTTCCCTATAAGATTACTTATTAATGCTGTCTCATTACACAATACTATATCTAAAATAACCTGTTCCCTTGTTTTTTCTCAGCATTTTGTTATAGAAAACTGTCTCGAATGCATTCCATGAACTTGTCCTCCAAGCTGCTTTTGCCAATTTGTTTTTCTCAATTTATATGAAGATTAAAGTCCCCCAGGATTATTGCATTACCCTTGTTATATGCTGCTTTGCTGCTTTAATGTCCTGGTTTCTACTCTGTCCAACACTGTGATTACTGTCATGAGGCCTATAAAGTGCTTTGTTCCCCTTATGTATTAGCTCCACCAATACTGATTCTACATCCTGACTTTCTAGACTAAGATCCTTTCTCACTGCTGCCTTTATCTCATCCTTTATTATCAAGACTACCCCACCTCCTTTTCCATTTTCCCTATCTTTCCTTAAAGTCAACTGCCCTGGAATATTTAGTTCCCAAACTTGGTCACCCTAAACTACATCTCAGTAAAGGATCAAACCCATTTATCTGCATTTGTGTCAATAATTCATCTATCTTGTAACAAATGTTTTGTGCACCTTTAATTTTATCTTTTTACTAGTTTTCCCTGATGTAGCCTTAGTTGCTTATGCCCATTGTTAAACTCTCTATCCTTTTCCGAGACAATCTGCTTGATTTTACCCAAATCACTGCTCTGTTTTACAACCTTGACTTTTCAGACTTCTAAATCTACCCTTATCTGAACACACCCTCCCCCTTATTACCACCTATCTACCCCCATCGTTGTTTGATTCACCAGGACACTTGGCCTACTCCCGTTTAAGTGGCGTTCCCTCCCTTTTCCCAGTACTGGTGTCAGTGCACCATGAATTGAATCCCCTGTCTACCAAACCACTCCTGCAGCCATGCATCAAGATAAATAATAAAGGTAAATACTTTATTTATGCCAAACATATCAGGCCACAAGCAGGCAATGTGCCCTTATTTGCATATGCACAGAGCCTAACACCTGTTTCAGGCCCTGCATACCTATTTTATTGCCTATACCAACATGGCAGGTGGGACACTTCCATCTCATAATGAACGTGCACTTCCTCCCTGACAAATTGGAGGTTTAGATGCTTGTTTACTCTCTAAAAAATGGGAATGACACCATCATTTCTAGGCCATTTGGATTAGCTCTGCTTCACTGACAGGACTTGAGAGCAAGTGAAATAAATGCATGCGAAACAAAAATAGATTTTTTTATTAACAGCTAAAAAAAGTCACCATTCTTTCTCACAGGTTGAAAGTGAACCATGCCCTTTCGATCCTGAAATTTGGAATCAAGAAGTCGAAGAAATTAAAGATATAGGCGGTCTTCATTCATTTAGCTCTTTAAATAAATTTTTGGACCTACATTCCAGTTCAAAATCATCCGAAGAACCAAAGTCTTCTGTTAAGCCTTTGAAACTGCCAGCAAGAACAAGGAGAAAAACCACAAGACCACAGAATCAACAAATATATTTTTTGTCAGACGATGGGACAACCAAACCCTTTACACATTCCATCAAAAGTCAAACAACAAAGCATTTAACTGGGCAGACAAATGGAAGGAAAGAAGTTATTTGCCCTAAAAGGCCTTTTACCACTGCCCAAAAAATTTCACCTCGCCACGGAAATATGAAAGAATCTTTACTCTACAAGAAACTGGCTCAAGAACAAGAACTGAAGTGCAAATCTGCAAGTATCACCAAACTACCCAAAACTAAAATGTGTCTTAATACCTTGTTACATTTGACCGGTAAGGCATTGCTGTGTTCAGAAGATAATATTGTCAGTGAGAAAGGTGCTGCATCCAGACAAAATCTTGAGCCTTCCATTTCAGGTCCAAAGTTAGCTTTTTCCTTGTCTTGCACGAAAGGGCCTACTATAAATCCCATTTTCTCCATGCACCATGAATCCAAACCAGGAGTTAAAGGTTCCCCAATAATAAGTTCAGAGGAACAGCCAGATGTCAATGTTCTGAAACCCTCTCTTTTAGATCTTATGGTCCAAGAAACATCTATAGGTGTATCTTCCTTTGAACCAATACATGAACCTACACCTACTCCCGAAAATTCTTTGCCTTCTTCAAACTTCAGAACATCTCCTTCTCATTCATTCAACATTAAAAGGGAGGAAGATGCAGACATTAGTCATTCAATAGAAGACAAACATAGGGAAGAACCTGTGGAGCCCGGGCCTATCGTATCAGCTGATACCACCCAATACCCTTTTATTAGTATACCATCCATGCAGAATGATAACTTCAATATTTCTGGAGAAGAGAATCTAGTGTTAGATGAACAATTGTCACCAGACACATTAGTACCTCTTGAAAGAACTAGATCTGAACCCTCCAACGTATCAAAGGTTGATAATGATAATGAAGGTAACAAGAAGTATTTCTGAGATATTAAATGCTATTTCAGTTAGTTGAAAGTAAAGTATGCTTCAAAAATAACTAATTACTATTACTAAGTATTAGCTATTACTAAACTTTTTTTCTCTGTTATTTGAGTACAGTTGAAAAGTAAAGAATCTATCTAGCATTACTTACAACCTCAGGACTTCTCAAAGTGTTTTACAACCAATGAAATAGTTTTGCAGCGTAGCCACTGACATAATGTAGGAAATGCAGCAGCCATTTTTTGCATAGCAAGATCCCACTAGCGGAAATGTGATAATGGCCAGATAATCTCTTTTACTGGTGTTGGTTGAGATATAGATATTGGCCAGGGCACTGGGAAGAACTCCACTGCTCTTCTTCAAAATAGAGCCATGGAACTTTCACATCCACCTGAAAGGGCAGACGGGGCCTATGTTTAACACATGGTGTAGTTATGAACCATACAGACCAGAAAGGTCCCAGATTCTGTGTGGAATTAGCTTATGACCACTTATGACAGTGGTAAAGAACTATAATTTGCATGAAGGCCCTGAGCCAAGGCAAATAAATATCAGCCATGATTCCTGTTCATGAACGTCATTTAGTGACACCTGCATGAAAGCAGTGTTAGCGAATGTTAAATTGACAGGATCAAGCTTGGATGTGATTTCCCCTCTCCATTCAAATAGCCTGTTGATACTCAAATGATTTTTGCTCATATCTCAGAATTTCCTGAGTATTTTGGGATTTTTGTTTTGCTTTGGGGAAATACTGTGCTGTCTTGGACAACGTATGTCAGCCAAGAGCGACGTCTCAATTCATTCCATCTTCGCTGCCTCCGGAGAATACTTGGCATCAGGTGGCAGGATCGTATCTCCAACACAGAAGTCCTCGAGGCGGCCAACATTCCCAGCTTGTACACACTACTGAGTCAGCGGCGCTTGAGATGGCTTGGCCATGTGAGCTGCATGGAAGATGGGACAGGACGTCAGAAATGCCCCATCTATCAATATCGGCGATTACACTCTGGAAGTGGTTCAAGAGTTTACCTACCTAGGCTCAACTATCACCAGTAACCTGTTTCTCGATGCAGAATTAAACAAGCGCATGGGAAAGGCTTCCTCTGCTATGTCCAGACTGGCCAAGAGAGTGTGGGAAAATGGCGCACTGACACAGAACACAAAAGTCCAAGTGTATCAAGCCTGTGTCCTCAGTACCTTGCTCTACGGCAGCGAGGCCTGGACAACATACGTCAGCCAAGAGCGACGTCTCAATTCATTCCATCTTCGCTGCCTCCGGAGAATCCTTGGCATCAGGTGGCGGGACCGTATCTCCAACACAGAAGTCCTCGAGGCAGCCAACATCCCCAGCATATACACCCAACTAAGCCAGCGGCGCCTGAGATGGCTTGGCCATGTGAGCCGCATGGAAGGTGGCAGGATCCCCAAGGGCACATTGAACAGCGAGCTCGTCACTGGTACCAGACCCACCGGCCGTCCATGGCTCCACTTTAAAGACGTCTGCAAACGCGACATGAAGTTCTGTGACATTGATTACAAGTCGTGGGAGGCAGTTGCCAGCGTTCGCCAGAGCTGGCGGGCAACCGTAAAGGCGGGGCTAAAGTGTGGCGAGTCGAAGAGACTTAGTAGTTGGCAGGAAAAAAGACAGAAGCGCAAGGCGAGAGCCAACTGTGTAACAGCCCCGACAAACAAATTTCTCCACAGCACCTGTGGAAGAGCCTGTCATTCTAGAATTGGCCTTTATAGCCACTCCAGGCGTTGCTTCACAAACCACTGACCACCTCCAGACGCTTATCCATTGTCTCGTGAGATAAGGAGGCCAAAGAAAGACTTCATTCTGTCATTTTGGCCACATTTTAAATCCAACCCATCCATCGGGAATGGTCTTGGTGAGCAATTAAAATTATGAAAATTGGCTTACTGACCTGCTCCCACTAGAAACCCAATAACTGCCATTTTTGCTGTGCAGGTATTTTATCTGGGTGTCCGAAAAAAGCAATGCCAAGAACCCTGCATCGCCTCTTCTGTGGGAGGCCCACCGAATCTAGTGCAATTAAGTGGACAGTGGTGGGCCTTCCATGGCATAAAGGACCCCGGTGATGGAAGTCCTGCCCTCTGGGAGCTGCCAGCCAATTAGAGGCCAGCAGCTCTTTCACTGAGCAGCGCCACTGTGGAGGCGGTGGCTGTTGCTGGTAGAGCACCTACCCAAGGCCCAGAAGTGGCACAGGACCCAGGCCACAGGTAGGCCAGGGTGGGAGGTGTCTAATGGGATGGGGAGCATGGGAGAGAAGGGTGTAGGGAGTTCGTAGAAAGGGCGGGGGTGGCTCTCAACAGGGCCCCCCTTCCCGATACTAGGTCCTTCATTCAGGCACTGTGCCTTTTAACAAGGGACCCTCCATGCACGCAACCCCCGACCCCACCCAAAGCCAGCAAGCAGCCTGAAAGGTTTTTTGTGCTGTGCTAACCGTGCAGCAACAGGGCCACCCGCCACATGGCTAATTGTGACAGTGGTAGGATGAGGCCCTTAATTGGGCATTAATTGCCCAGTTAAGGGCCTCAATTGGTGTTGGGGCGGGAAGGCCAGTCATAGGCCTTCCTGCCCTGGACTTAATTTTGGCAGAGGTGCAAAGGTGGCAGGGTACCCCCTTTCCCCCACCCACCACCCACCACCCCCCCCCCCACCATTATCCCACCCGATTATGTTCTCTCCCCGCCTCCAAGCCTGCGCAGGGGAGAGCATAAAATTCTCCCCATGCCTTTTTACTTGTGACTCAGGTTGCAAATGCACCTGCCAGAAAGAGGCAACACTTTGAAAGCCCCTATCCATTTAGTCCACCAGTCTCTCCAAGGCAGACATCTGTCTGCACGGTGGATGTCTGAATCTCCAGGCACCTGGAGATAGATTTGAGTAGAGTCTACATGGCAAAGGCTGGTGACACCACCTCTCTTGCGCAGGCTCAGCTGAAGTGTCCCTGGAGATGGCCACACACTCCAAGGTAGACTACAGAGTGTTGATGCCGTGTGCGATGACATCACATACATTGAAAATGGACTTCTCCATACTTTCAGCCATAGTACTGAAACATCTTTCAGTAACTGCTATAACTACAAGTATGAAGTCTCTGTTCTCTACAGCAGAGCTGGGAGAGGGCTTTGCCCTCAAACATACTGTCTCCTATGCTGACCTTGCCACAAGTACAAACTGCTGCTCATCTGTGCTGGGTGTTGCACCACATACATCCTCTGGCTCACTATCTAACCCATGTGGAATGTTAATGTCCGCGCTGGTGTTTGGGAGGACTAGAGTGTTTCATGGTGCATTTGCAGAAGGATTTTCCTCCTCCAAGTTGTGCTATTCTGAAGCGTCCAGGTGCAAAGAAGGGCCTAATGGATAGCAAAAAAGGATAAGTTATGTTGACACTGAGTGGACAATAGCATGTGATAGTTTTCAGATGCAGCTTGAAGTTATGAAGCTTACTGAATATCTTCTGAGATGAATGAATGGTTATAAGTAATATACAGAGATAAGCTGCAACCTCATCTTCCTTGACGATCATTTAAAATTCTTTCCTGATATTTTCGAGGAGATTATTTTGGAATCCTCACAACATACAACTTATTCAGCCATTTTCTCCAGCAAGACTGCAGGTGCATTTTACTAGCAGTACCAGGTGTGTAGGGAAGTCTACTGGCATTATGTATTCTTCTTCTTCTCTTCTTTGGCCTCCTTGTCTCGAGAGACAATGGGTAAGTGCCTGGAGGTGGTCAGTGGTTTGTGGAGCAGCGCCTGGAGTGGCTATAAAGGCCAATTCGAGAGTGACAGGCTCTTCCACAGGTGCTGCAGATAAAATTGGTTGTCAGGGCTGTTACACAGTTGGCTCTCTCCTTGCGCTTCTGTCTTTTTTCCTGCTAACTGCTAAGTCTCTTTGACTTGCCTCGCTTTAGCCCCGCCTTTATGGTTGCCTGCCAGCTCTGGCGATCGCTGGCAACTGACTCCCACCACTTGTGATCAATGTCACAGAACTTCATGTCGCGTTTGCAGACGTCTTTAAAGTGGAGCCATGGACAGCCGGTGGGTCTGGTACCAGTGACGAGCTCGCTGTACAATGTGCCCTTGGGGATCCTGCCACCTTCCATGCGGCTCACATGGCCAAGCCATCTCAGGCGCCGCTGGCTTAGTTGGGTATATATGCTGGGGATGTTGGCTGCCTCGAGGACTTCTGTGTTGGAGATACGGTCCCGCCACCTGATGCCAAGGATTCTCCGGAGGCAGTGAAGATGGAATGAATTGAGACGTCGCTCTTGGCTGACGTATGTTGTCCAGGCCTTGCTGCCGTAGAGCAAGGTACTGAGGACACAGGCTTGATACACTTGGACTTTTGTGTTCTGTGTCAGTGCGCCATTTTCCCACACTCTCTTGGCCAGTCTGGACATAGCAGAGGAAGCCCTTCCCATGCGCTTGTTTAATTCTGCATCGAGAAACAGGTTACTGGTGATAGTTGAGCCTAGGTAGGTGAACTTTTGAACCACTTCCAGAGTGTGATCGCCGATATTGATAGATGGGGCATTTCTGACGTCCTGTCCCATGATGTTCGTTTTCTTGAGGCTGATGGTTAGGCCAAATTCATTGCAGGCAGCAGCAGTTGATGAGTCTCTGCAGACACTCTTCAGTGTGAGATGTTAATGCAGCATCATCAGCAAAGAGGAGTTCCCTGATCAGGACTTTTCGTACTTTGGTCTTTGCTTTTAGACGGGCAAGGTTGAACAACCTGCCACCTGATCTTGAGTGGAGGAAAATTCCTTCTTCTGAGGACTTGAATGCATGTGAGAGCAGCAGGGAGAAGAAGATCCCAAACAGTGTAGGTGCGAGACCACAGCCCTGTTTCACGCCACTCAGGATTGGAAAGGATTGAAAATTGGCATTATGTATTAGAGCACAGATATGGCAAGCAATGGAGTCAGATCATTATTAGTTTGATCCCAAGTCAATTAGTTCCTGAAATGAGGTGAATCAAACCAAGGCCACATTCCGGGCAAAGAGGGATTCTCCCTGAAAGAGGGAGGAGAAAATTGGAGAGGATAGTAACTACTAAGCTGTACCTGCTGTCTCTTGGCAACCAGCTACAGGAGGCAATAGTTCTAGTCTGTATACAGTCCATGTGCCTGTGGTCCCAGCAGCAGCCAGATGGACTTAAGGAATTATCCGAATAAAATTGCATAAAATATTTAAGTGCAAATAGTATTAGGCGTGTGATAAGATCTTTGCCAAATGTTTAATGTGCTGCTCCTTCACTCTGTTACAGGTACAAATGCCATTGACTCGTAGACTCATATGCTGCCCTCCTGTGCCCTGATTGCTCTTATTTCTCATCAGAAAATGACCTGCTCATCGCACTCGCCAAATACTTTGATTGTTGTTGTATCATCCACTGTTGATCCATGCAGTATGCTTAATTGTGCTTTATTTTCATTGTGGCAATAAAGACTTCACAACAAAACAACTTTCATTTCTAAGTACATGGGTATAAGTGTATATGACATACTTTTGTTTGTAATATCATGCTTAATTTGATATTTTAAAAATCCACCATGCAATTTTTTGGTTTGCTTCGCCTTCCTCCCTCCTATTCTGTATATTCTGGCCTGTCCTGAACATTAAAATCTGAAGGAATGAGACTCCACATTTGTAAAAGTAAATTTTCAGTGCCAAAGTTGTTTGGCAGTAATTAAAACTTATCACACCCTTAAAAATTTGGTTGCTCTTGAATGGACAAGCCTTAACTCTTTCTGGACTATTTAATGGGTATCTAGTGGATAAGTACCACAACCCTTCAAGTGTCTGAAACCTGAATACTGTTATAGTGAAGCTTGTGCCAGAGAAGGGCAACTCGGACTGCAACTTCCTGATTTCCACATTTTAATGTACATGTACAACTGCTTGAAGTTGCGGTCTGATTGACTTCTTAATAATGGTGAGCACTGATAACCTTACCATTATTCCTACTGCAAAATCCCGACCATTAGGTCAGCTGGCTATGTACATCTACATACTGTTATGGCCAGATGGGTGATGGTGTGGCTTGTTCCCACTGTTTACCTCCAAATGATCACAGCAAGTGTTTTTGTTACTAGGATTTTTATCCCTTGTGTTTTGTTTGTCAAATAAACAGGCAGTGACAGGTTTTCTTGTAGGTTTAAAACAGAAGATTAATGATTTATTGAACAATATTCATTCCCGAAATGGTTGTAACCGCACCCATGCATGCATTCACTCTCTCACACACACACAAGAATAGATACAGTGGAAAAGGGTAAGTAGTTTGAAATGAGGTAGGGGTTTGGGATTCATGGTAAACCTGTTGAATCTTCTTGGAGGACAGTTTCCCTTTCAAAGTTGCAGGCCTGGGTATTGGAAGTTTTCTGGTGGTAAAGACTTCAAAATGGAGGTGGTGGTCATTTTCAGTTCTCTGCTGCACCAGGTTGAAGTGTAGAATTTGCAGCAGGGTTCCATCTTGTTTTGATTGGCCTTTCCACAGCCACTGGCTGGACTGCCTTTCTGTGATGCTCTTGTGATCTTTCTCTCTTTAGAGAGCTACCTTTTAAGGGAAAAATCTCTCACATTAGCATCTGTTAGGAGATGCATGGCCCTCTCCCTGTGGTGACCCTTCACACCTTATTTGTTTCAGAAGAACCCATTCAATTCAGGAATGTCTCTTGATGGTTTCAGGATGACACCTCTTAGCTTGGAATGTATCCTTCTGTTCTAAACAGACAGTGAGAACAGTTTGAATAAACAGGGCCAGGTCATCTGACCTTCAGCAGCCATTTTGCAGCACATTGTCCATTTTTTAAAGGAAAAGTAATTTTTTATAACTCTTCAGTTTGGTTCTGTATTTTCATTGCTGCACTTCTCATGAGTGTGACAATGTTAATGTCATGATGTTGTGCCATAATGCTACTACAAGAGAATTGCTCTGCAGTCATGCATGATCTTTATTTTTAACTGAAACTTGCAGGCTGTCACTGATCTAGTAGAGTCCCTGAAATTCCGAGGGGATTTTCCCAGTTCTCCATATGTAATGTCTAGTTACGCAGAAAGGGAAACCTTTGTAATGGTGAAAATGAGTGGTAGTAATTAGAAGAGTTGTGCATCAGATAAATAAAGCTTCATGAATAATAAGTGGGGTAGTAAATTTCTGTAGGGATCTTCTGATTGTCAGTTTTAAAGCTTACAAAATTTTTCTGGGGTTTCCTCAGATCTTCCACCCATGTTCTGGTGGATTGATTGGGAGAACTCTGCAGAATTAATTAGGTTCAAAATTTGCACAGATAAACTTGCAGGAGGGCAAAGGACTTGAGTTTAAAATATCTTCTATGGTAAGTTCCTCAAATTCTGGGACACACATCAATCTATTCCAGTGGAATGTAGAAGGAATTATTGGCTGCTCCAGCATGAAGAGCTGATGTGACAAATAGTTTGCATTGCTAGGAAATCTAGTATTATGCTTTTAAACTGAGCACTGGACTGTTGCACTCCAGTGACCAGGCCTATGAGGTTCAGGTTCTTTCCAAATGTGCTTGCTTGACTGCAGTGACTTGCAGGCCAATTCTGATAGACAAAACATGGCCACATGGGCTATATGGGATTGGAGAAGTTATATGTTGAAGGAATGAGACTGGGTTTGTTGAGGAAAGGCAAGAAAATAACAAGTGAAAAAGAAAGAGGAAAGAGAAAGTAAAGAGAAGACAAAAATAAACCTGCAGTAGATGTTGAGAGAGAAAATAACAAGGAACTGAAAAAAGGTTAACTATTATTCAGTTTCATGATGGTTCCCAAGCACTCTACTCCAAAAGAAGGTGGAAGTTTATTACTCATTCTCTTATGTGAACACAAGCAACAAATCAAACATTGAGCCTTTCTGGACCAGAGTAGGATTTCATTTGAGGTATGAACTGTGATCCTCATTCTCACTATTCTCACACTATGGAGACAAAGGGCTGAATTTTACTGGCCCTTCGATGCCATGGGTCGTGACGTGGGGGCCGTTAAAATACAATGGGGAGAGGCGCGCCACGACCTGTGATGTCGAGAAGGGCCCGCTACATTTTACTGGCGGTGGGGGGATCTCGGTGCGGCCCCCCCCCCCCCCCCCCCACCACCCTTGCCGCCAGGTGGCTTCCCCTTCACCTTAATATTCAAATTGACAATAAAGAGATATAAATGAACTTACCTGCAGGCGGCGGCCATCCCAAACCGATTTTACAGCCACCATTCGTACTCCGTGCGCTTTCGGAACTCTGTATGGAGTTCCAAGGCAAGAACCTGGTGGGGAGGGGTGGAAGAGCAGGGTAAACAATTTTTACTGGCTAATGGGATGTTGGGAAGGGGTTGAGGGTCAAACGGAACAAATTTTGAGGGGGAAGTTCGGAATACTGTTAAAGGTTTGTTATGGGGGAAGAGTGCGATTAATGTATAATCTACCCATTGTGGAGGGAGGGGGTGCAGGGGGGAGAAGTGATTTATGTCTGAAATGACATTTTATTGTTATATCCCAGAGGTCAGGACCTTTAAATTTTAAAAGGCTACTGAAGGGCCTACAGCCCTTTAAAAATGGCGGCAGCACGTGTGCAGTGGCGCCATTGCCGGGGACGCAGCGGCCGCCCCGTGACATCATCGGGGGGCAGCCGCTCCATCCCCTCTATTTAAATGAGCCCCTGTGCGTAATATCGTGGGGGCTCAGGGACGGCGCATCTGCATAGGATGCGCGCCGCTTTTACAGTGCACTGCCATAAAATGCGGCACACTCGTAAAATTCAGCCCAATAGCTGAGGTAACAGTGAGATAGTAACTGACTTTCACTACTAAGGAAAAATAGAAAAAAAGTATTGTAAGTAACTGCCTCTTCCCCAGCATATATTCTCACAGTTTTTTTTACAGAAGCCTGGAAACAAGTTAGAAGGGAAAAAAACTTAATAAAGGAAAGAAAATTAAATATTGATGGAATTAGTTTGCTGAGATTGGTTCCTGTATTATGATTGGCAGATGCAAGGCTTTACTGCCCCTACTGCTATCGACTGGAAATACTATAGTTCGAGTACTTTAGATGGGTCAGTTTTTGTCCAGTGTGTGCAGGAGGGTTTTCTGACACAGTATGTAGACAGGCCAACCAGGGGCGATGCCACATTGGATTTGGTACTGGGAAATGAACCCGGCCAGGTGTTAGATTTAGATGTAGGTGAGCACTTTGGTGACAGTGATCACAATTCGGTTAGGTTTACCTTAGCGATGGGCAGGGACAGGTATATACCGCAGGGCAAGAATTATAACTGGGGGAAAGGAAATTATGATGCGATTAGGCAAGATTTAGGATGCGTAGGATGGGGAAGGAAACTGCAGGGGATGGGAACAATCGAAATGTGGAGCTTATTCAAGGAGCAGCTACTGCGTGTCCTTGATAAGTATGTACCTGTGAGGCAGGGAGGAAGTTGTCGTGCGAGGGAGCCGTGGTTTACTAAAGAAGTTGAAGCGCTTGTCAAGAGGAAGAAGAAGGCTTATGTTAGGATGAGACGTGAAGGCTCAGTTAGGGCGCTTGAGAGCTACAAGCTAGCCAGGAAGGATCTAAAGGGAGAGCTAAGAAGAGCAAGGAGAGGACATGAGAAGTCATTGGTGGATCGGATCAGGGAAAACCCTAAGGCTTTCTATAGGTATATCAGGAATAAAAGAATGACTAGAGTTAGATTAGGGCCAATCAAGGATAGTAGTGGGAAGTTGTGTGTGGAATCAGAGGAGATAGGGGAAGTGTTAAATGAATATTTTGCGTCAGTATTTACAGTAGAGAAAGAAAATGTTGTTGAGAATACTGAGATTCAGGCTACGAGGCTAGATGGGATTGAGGTTCACAAGGAGGAGGTGTTAGCAATTTTGCTAAGTGTGAAAATAGATAAGTCCCCTGGGCCAGATGGGATTTATCCTAGGATTCTCTGGGAAGCTAGGGAGGAGATTGCAGAGCCTTTGTCCTTGATCTTTATGTCGTCATTGTAGACAGGAATAGTGCCGGAAGACTGGAGGATTGCAAATGTTGTCCCCTTGTTCAAGAAGGGGAGTAGAGACAGCCCTGGTAATTATAGACCTGTGAGCCTCACTTCGGTTGTGGGTAAAATGTTGGAAAAGGTTATAAGAGACAGGATTTATAATCATCTTGAAAAGAATAAGTACATTAGAGATAGTCAGCACGGTTTTGTGACGGGTAGGTCGTGCCTCACAAACCTTATTGAGTTTTTCGAGAAGGTGACCAAACAGGTGGATGAGGGTAAAGCAGTGGATGTGGTGTATATGGATTTCAGTAAGGCGTTTGATAAGGTTCCCCACGGTAGGCTATTGCAGAAAATACGGAAGTATGGGGTTGAAGGTGATTTAGAGCTTTGGATCAGAAATTGGCTAGCTGAAAGAAGACAGAGGGTGGTGGTTGATGGCAAATGTTCATCCTGGAGTTTAGTTACTAGTGGTGTACCGCAAGGTACAAAGAATGCTCGACATATCCCACAAAAAGACAGGCATAACTAGGACCCATGCGGGTACCCATAGCGACACCTTTTACTTGAAGGAAGTGCGTGGAGTTGAAGGAGAAGTTGTTCAATGTGAGAACAAGTTCAGCCAGGCGGAGGAGGGTGGTGGTGGATGGGGACTGGTATGGGGAATATGGAGTTTAATGCGGAAAAGTGTGAGGTGATTCACTTTGGAAGGAGTAACAGGAATGCAGAGTACTGGGCTAATGGGAAGATTCTTGTTAGTGTAGATGAGCAGAGAGATCTTGGTGTCCAGGTGCATAAATCCCTGAAGGTTGCTAACCAGGTTAATAGGGCTGTCAAGAAGGCATATGGTGTGTTAGCTTTTATTAGTAGGGGGGTCGAGTTTCGGAGCCACGAGGTCATGCTGCAGCTGTACAAGACTCTGGTGAGACCGCACTTGGAGTATTGCGTGCAGTTCTGGTCACCGCATTATAGAAAGGATGTGGAAGCTATGGAAAGGGTGCAGAGGAGATTTACTAGGATGTTGCCTGGTATGGAGGGAAGGTCTTACGAGGAAAGGCTGAGGGACTTGAGGTTGTTTTCGTTGGAGAGAAGGAGGAGGAGAGGTCACTTAATAGAGACATATAAGATAATCAGAGGGTTAGATAGGGTGGATAGTGAGCGTCTTTTTCCTCGGATGGTGATGGCAAACACGAGGGGACATAGCTTCAAGTTGAGGGGTGATAGATATAGGACAGATGTGAGAGGTAGTTTCTTTACTCAGAGAGTAGTAAGGGCGTGGAATGCCCTGCCTGCAGCAGTAGTAGATTCGCCAACTTTAAGGGCATTTAAGTGGACATTGGATAGACACATGGATGAAAATGGAATAGTGTAGGTCAGATGGTTTCACAGCTCGGCGCAACATCGAGGGCCGAAGGGCCTGTACTGCGCTGTAATATTCTAAAAAAAAAGAATAATCTTGAATTCTGCTCAGCTGTTTAGTGCTGGGGATGAGATAGTTCCAAATCATTTCTTTTAAATATTCAAACTATACCACTTGAGAGAACCGCATCCAGGGTGAAACAATTGGGTTGGAATGCTTATGATGTTTTTGGTTTGTTTAAGAATAAAACTTGTTCTTTGATTATGTGGTAAATGAATGCTGGAGCCCAGTCACATTTGAAACAAAACTCCAGCCATCATTTTTTGCAACATGGAGCTGTCGTATAGTATGGTCCGTGTATTTACAATGAGGTGGTTTGGGAGCAGGATAGTGCTGGGGTCATAGTGGGCTGGAAACCTGGAAATGCGTGTACCAGGAATCGGCAGGACCTCAGAGAGTTTAAGAGCTTGCGGATTATAGGGAAGTCGTGAGTTGGGGAAGATCAGGGATCGGCAATGTGTCCGTAGACAGACACCAGTGTCCGTGGTAAAAATTTTGAGGTCGGTGGTAATTTTAAATGTCGTGCTCCAAGCCTTTTATTTTTTTTATTTATTTAGAGATACAGCACTGAAACAGGCCCTTCGGCCCACCGAGTCTGTGCCGACCATCAACTACCCATTTTATACTAATCCTACACTACTAATTCCATATTTCTACCACATCCCCACCTGTTCCTATATTTCCCTACCACCTACCTATACTAGGGGCAATTTATAATGGCCAATTTACCTATCAACCTGCAAGTCTTTGGCTTGTGGGAGGAAACCGGAGCACCCGGAAGAAACCCACGCAGACACAGGGAGAACTTGCAAACTCCACACAGGCAGTACCCAGAATTGAACCCGGGTCGCTGGAGCTGCGAGGCTGCGGTGCTAACCACTGCGCCACTGTGCCACCCTTTTAAACTTAGATTGCTGAAAAGACTTTTGCCATCAATCAGGGGCTGCTGACCAATGAGAGCAGAGCACTGGGCGGTGCAATCATTCAGCTGCTCCCTGCCCATGTCCGACCTGCAGAATCAGTCCTGGAGTGTGTTGGTGTGAGTAGAACAGATAGGATAGCGCACAGGAAAGCAATGATAGAAATGGAAAGGCAAGAATTTTTTGAGCCAGAGCAAGCTTTTTTTTTTAGGCAGACAGTCCACGAAGGGTCACTGACCCGAAACGTTAACTCTGCTTCTCTTTCCACAGATGCTGCCAGACCTGCTGAGTGGTTCCAGCATTAATTGTTTTTATTCTCAGCTCTCCAAATGCTCTGATTTTGCTCAGAGTGCAGGGCCGGCGCCGAGCGACAACATGTTTGCGCTCCTGGTGCATTGGGGGTGTGGTGGGGAGCGAGAGAGGGGGAGAGTGGAGAGGGAAAGAGAGGAGTAGATGGGGAGGGAGAGAGGGGGGCAGGGGACAGAAAGGAGGAGAGTGGGGGGAGGCGGATAGAAGGGGGGAGAGGGATAGAAAGGAGGAGAGTGGAGGGAGGTGGATAGAAGGGGGAGAGTGGGGGGAGGGGGATAGAAAGGAAGAGAGTGGGGGGAGGGGGATAGAAAGGAGGTGAGTGGGGGGAGGTGGATAGAAAGGAGGTGAGTGGGGGGAGGTGGATAGAAGGGGGAGAGTGGGGGGAGGGGGAGAGTGGGGGAGGGGGATAGAAAGGAAGAGAGTGGGGGGAGGGGGATAGAAAGGAGGAGTGGGGGGAGGGAGATAGAAAGGAGGAGAGAGGGGGGAGGGAAAGAGTGAGGGGGAAAGTGGGGAGAGAGAGTGGGGGAAATTGAGGAGAAGGGGAGAGTGAGGGGATGGGTAGGGAGGGGAGGGCAAGAGGGGAGATGGTGGGGAGGGAGAGAGGGGGGAAAGAGATGGACACAGAGAGGGAGAGGGGAGAGGCATGGAGATAAAGAAAGAGATCAAGATCACTGTTGACAGATGGAGGTCTATCTGAATTCTCTGCGTCGCTAATCAAGTGTACAGCAGAGGCACAATTTGTGCAAGGAAAAACAATGGGCTAAATTTTACAGACACCCCTTGACGTCTGGGGTTGTTGTGGGTGGGTGGGGTGGGGGACGGAAAATGCCTCCGGGACAGGATCACCATGCACCCCCGATGCTGGGAGGGCCCAGCCTGATATTGTCGGTGGCAGCAAGGCCTTGTGGCAGCACCCCCCCTCTGCTGCTCGGTGACGGGACCATCATTAACATATGTAAATAATTTTAAATTAATTAATTAATAATACTTATGTTCCTGCCGTCTGTCCCGATGCGATCTTCATGCCGCTGGCCGGCACTCCCACACCTTTGGATCCCCCTCCAGGGACCCGAGGCGTAATACTGATCGGGAGAGGGGGGAGGAGGTAAGTTTCTCAGTGCGGGGCAGTTGGGGGGAGCAGTGTAGGGGATGGTGGGAAGGGTTATAGTTGAAAGTTTGTCACTTTGCGGGGCGGGGCGGGGGGGGGAAGGTCAGGTGGACAAGTTAAGTGGGTGGGGGTGAAGAGGGCAAGTAATTAATTCTATGGATATGGGGTGGGGCAAAGTAAATGTACTAAAAAAAATTTATAACATGCTTCTTAAAATATTTAAATTGGAACAGTAGGTCTCAATAGTAGGACACAATTGTGTCTGCGCACAGGCAGCTGATGCCATTGCCAGAGACATACAGCCTGCCCTCTCCATGTCATCAGGGAGACAGCCTGCCCTGGCTATTTAAATGAACCTGCGTGCTTAATATCGTGGTGGCTCCTCAACATGCGGCCCACTAAGGGCGGGCTGCCATTGTTTTCACCTGCCGCTGAAGTAACTTTCAGCCCAATGCCAGGTATCTCACTAAATTAGGAGAAATGTGTTTTAAATTGGACTATGTTTTGATGGCATTAGATTGGCTATACACTTTATATGCAGATTAATTGCACCCATGTCCATGGCTGAGTCAATAATTTTGTCAAATGTCTATGGTGCAACATGTTGGTGCTTATTCCAGGGGAAGATCGAGGTGGGTGGGGTTGAAGAGATCATGGATCGGGGAGATTGCTGGGGGAGGGGCTTTTCCATTGTGGGCAGGCAAAATGCAGCATGGAAGCAAGTTGGCTTGAGGGGCCGATGGAAGCACTTTTGCTCATCGTGTCCCACAAGCCATGTTTGAAAGGCACTTAATTGCTGGATCCGGTGACTGTTACCTCCCTTCAGTTGCCAGTTTTTCAGAGCTCGACCCAGCTGTTAAAACTAAATGTCTGTTAAAATGAGAGGATTGTTGCCTCATTAGCATAATTAAATAACTGACCCGCCCTTATTTTTGTTGGAAGTTATTTTGTAACTGAATGGCAAGGGTTGGGCTGGGTAGGTGTTGAGGAGATTAATAGTTTAGGGACGGTTCATAGTGATTTTGGTGGGGTGGCTTTACTTTATTCTAGTGGGGGGTGAATGTTAGTGTTGGGAGGGTGGGTTTTACTTTTGACATTGTTTGTGGTTTTAGAGTTAGTTCGTGGATTATCTTGGGGGACTTTGCGTGTAGTTTAAGATAGGGTGATTAGAGTGGCTAGGGTTAATGTTAGGAAAAGAAGTGTAAGATAGGTTTTAATTAGGCCTTGTTGGGGTTTGGTTGATAGTTTAATTATAGGTGCTTGTTGGATTAAGGTATTTTTTGGGCCGATTTTTTCATTTCAGGTTTGGTCGATGAGGTGTGTGGAGATGTATTGGGCTCAAATTAGGTTTATTTTTGGTAGGGTGCGGTGGATGATTTGTGGGAAGTAGCCTAATATGTTTGAAAAATGGTGTGTGCGTAAGGCTGGGGTAATTTTGAGCTGGGTGGAGGTTAGGCTTGCTAGTTCTAGTGCTAAGAGTAGACCAATGATTGTTACTAGGAAGGCGGATAATTTGAGTAGAGGGGTTATAGTTATGATTTGGGTTTTTGTAGGTGGTAGATTAGAGGCAATGATTAGGCCGGCAATAATACTTCCGTAGGCGAGCCGTTTAATTGGGTTAATTACTAAGGGATGGTTTTCGTTAATAGGAAGCAGTGTGTTAAATCATGGGTATTTTATTAAAGTGAAGAAGATGAGACGGAGGCTATAAATGGCATTTGATATGGGTTTGGGGTCTGGTTTCAGATTTTTGAAATTTTAATCTAACTCCCATTCCTCTCCTGCCCATCACCCTAATCATTCAGTGGCCAAAGGCTACTCTGCTTCTGATTTGCCATCAAAGAGGAAAATATACAGTAAGTTATCAGTGTTAAGATTTGTGAGCTAGATGGCAACGTTTCTGGTCCAGTTCACCCATCTCACCGTTGCAGGAAATCTGGGCCACTACAACAACAAATTTCATTTATAATACTGGCTTTAATGTAGAAAAACATCCCAAGACCCTCACAGGAGCATAATCAGACAAATATTGACATTGAGCCAAAGAAGGGAATGTTAGAATGGGTGACTGAGTCCATGGTTAAAAAGCTGGATTTTAGAGAAGGTCTTAAAGGAGAAGAGCAAGGTGGAGAGGCAGAGACATTTAGAGAGGGAATTCCATAGCTTAAGACCTAGACAGCTGAAGGCACGGCCACCAATGGTGGGGTGAAGTGAGAGAGTTGCAGGTCTTGGTGCAGGAGGCAGCACAACACAGTGATGCTTCCTATGTGTTGCTTCTCAAAGTATGTTGTCCTGAGCCTATAATCTCTGTTTGGTGGATAAGGATTCCTGTGAGCTCATCATCTTCTATTTGCTCTCACTGCAGCTGCAGCTGATTGCTCCTTTCTATCCTGCTGGAAAAAAGGCGCTTTGCCAGCAGCTCCGTGAGAATTCAGGATGTTCTACAGCCAACGGAAGCACTGAAATTTTCTAAATATAAAAACCCTACAATGGAATACAAGCAAAATGACAAGAAACAGAACAGATGACACAGGAAACCTCTACACACAGAGCATTATGAGGCAGTGGAATTCACTTCCAGGATTCGTGGTTGAGGAGAAACTATGCCAACATTCAAGATTAGATTGTGTAGATGAAAGAAGGGGCTGAAGGGATATAAGAACAGGGTGTCATTAGGACTATTTGCTTGCATGGGGAATAAATGCTGGCAAGGATTGGTTGGGCTGAATGGCCTGTTTCCATGTTGTAAATTCTATGTACTGTATTTCTATGCAGTGCCAAGGGAGATTGACTAGTATATTACTAAAAGTCTTGTATCTACATGCACACCCTATCTACAAACATTGAAATACACCAGTCAACATTTTTAATGGAAATCCATAAACTGACAATCTGCATGCATGCAGGTGTCTGTCACAATGTAGTTACAGATTCCAGTCACAAGGTGGCACTATCCTGTCACACCATGTGATAATAGTGTGCCATAATAACTTAGAGCCAAGGACAAGTCTGCCAGCAAGCAAACACCAGAAACATTTAAAGGTACACACCTTGATGTTAGTTCCAAATTTGCAGAGATTGATTTTTCTCCATTTGGCTTTTTTTTCCTGGTGATAGCTTAATACATTTATCTACTTCTGCTTTATTTGGATTAGGGAATCGATCTTGATTTTTCTCCTTTTTAGAAAATGTTAAATGATCCAGCCACCTTGTTTAGCATTCATCAGTTTTGCTCAGACCAGACCAGATCATGGGGAACCAAGGAAGATGAAGGGGAATTTTTCCAGCAGGAGCAGAGGAGTTGTGGCTGTCTCACAGAACAGTGCAGTCAACACAACCCTAACCCAGGGTACAAAAGCATAATACAGCAGCTGCTGGAAATCTGAAATTAAAACAGAAAAAGCTGGAAATACTCAGCAGATCATTTACTAAGACACATTCCTATGAATGTCTAATGAGCTGTGTCTCAGGAGGTTATTGTTCACCAGGATGTTAGTAGCAGATCTGTCTTGCATCCTGAAAAAAGACCACCAAGCCATCTTCAGGCTTTCCCTTGTCCTACAAATAAACGATGTTAATATTAATTGCAATACTTTATCATGTTTGAATTTTTTGTGGCAAAGCTGTCTTTAAATATTCAGAAAGAGTTGATATTGCTTTTTAATGAAATATTCCAGGGCAACACAACTAACACACAATTTACTACCCACAATACAATTTTAAAGAACCCTCTCCCTAGCCAAATCCAATCACATGATGTCAACCAAACTGTTTCATCTGACATGAATTGCACAAGTTGCCCAATGCTACCACCTGCTGATCGATTTTATGGTGGCTTGTGCTCAATATCACATGACATTGATTCCAGTCAAACACAAACATATACACACACAACATTTAATGCAATGAATTTTATTTGCCTCCAATTTTCTGCTCTTCTCTCTTGAAGGCCTGAACTCATGTTGGAGGACAGCCCAATCAATGTAATCTGATACTTAACTCTCTATTTCTCTAGTGCAGGGTTGTCCAACATACAGTGCTCAGGCCAGGATCCGGCCTGCCACAGGTTTCCATCCAGCCGGTGGGTGTAAACCGTACCCTGGCTGTTCCTCATCCTCGCCGGGGCTCCGTGACTGGAGATGGGAAATTTCTCATTGTCGTCTTCTTGCAGACTGGCCTTTTTAAAAACATTGCGCTGTTAGTTTCACAGCTGACAGCGGCTGAAGCAGGAATGCGGTTCCCAGCTTAGATAGATTCAGGGTTTTCTGATCTTTATTAAAAGCCTCCCAGAAAACCCCGAATCTGTACAATGTTGGGAAGCATGTTCCTACTTCAGAAGCTGTCAGCTGTGAAACTCAGCACTATGTTTTTAAACAAACTGACCAACCACAAAGTTGCTGTGCTGAGCACTCCAGAGGGAGAGAGGGGGGACAAAGAGAAAGAGGCGGGACACAGAGATAGAGAGGGGGAAAACAGAGAGAGAGAGAGGGGGGAACAGAGTGGAAGGAAGAGAGAGAGGGGGAGAACAGAGAGGGGGACAGAGAGAGGGAGGAACGGGGGGAACACAGAGTGACGACAACACGGGGGGGGGGGAACACAGGGAGAGTCAGAGACAGAGACAGACAGAGAGATCAAGATCACTCCTGACAGATGGATCTCTATCCAGAATACTCTATATCGCTACATCAAGTGTGCGGGCAGACTACTTGACTACTTATGCAACCAAAAACAATGCCAGGTATGTCACTAAATCAGTTTTCAATATAGTGACAAGAAAGTAAGTCCATAAATTAGTCTTCTCATTTAAAGCTTCTTCACAAAAATGCAGATTTTTAAAAAAGCTGCTGTGCTGAGCGCTCCCGCTCAGTGCAACTGTCAGAGAGAGGGGGGACACAAAGAGAGAGAGAGAGAGAGAGGGGGGGGGAACAGAGAGAGAGAGAGAGAGAGGGGGGACACAAAGAGAGAGAGAGAGAGAGAGGGGGGACACAAAGAGAGAGAGAGAGAGAGAGAGAGGGGGGAACAGAGAGAGAGAGAGGAAAACAGAGAGGGGAGGAACAGAGAAAGAGAGGAAAACAGAGAGAGAGGAGAAACAGAAAAAGGGGGAGAGAGAGAGAGAGAGAGAGAAAGGGGGGAAATAGAGAGAGAGAGAGGACAGCAGTTTTTATTAGTAAGATAAACTTTTAATGCCTTTCTCTTTCGAAATTTGCTCACTGACCCCCTGGGCCGAGCAAAAATTGTAATGCAGTCCTCTGCCCCAAAAGATTGGACAACCCTCTTCTAGTGTATGTCAAAATAGTGAGGGCCTGGACTTTCATTTAGAAAACTGCCCATTATAAAGATAATTATGAAATAGTAAAATGACAAGAATGGAGTGATGTGGTTTACTGCCACAATTCTGTCTCCAAAAATGATCACCAAAATTTTGCTTAAGAAAACCTTCTAGCAACCATTACCATCTGCTGTGAGTCCATGTCACCAGTTGGAAATAGGAGGGGGTGGGAATGGTCAAGCTTACAATTTTCTCCAATTACTGTTCCCTCGTTAGCATCTTTCAGCAACTCCTGCAACCGAATAGGCTCCAGACGTATAGGCTTTCGCCTTTCCTCTGGACACCAGCCTACGAGGTCGAGAGGAGGGTGCAGATGCTAGGCAACCTGCACCTCCTAAAACCACGCCTAGGCTATGCAGCAAACAAAGAAAGGTAGCCTTTCGGCTTGGATGCTGGAACCACCCACACTCCACAGCTAGTGTACGCAAGACAGCCCTGATTGACTGTGAGCTACACAAGCTTGGTGTTGACATTGCCACTCTACAAGAAACCAGATTAGCTGACACAGGCTCTATTCGAAAGGCTAATTACACCTTCCACACCACTGGAGTGCTGAAGATCACAGTGAGCATGGTTTAGGCTTCGCAGTGAGCAATTGGCTGACACAGTCAATTGAGCCACCAGGAGCAAACATGGAGCACGGTTATCATCCGATGGAGGCACGGTCAACAACATATGCGTCTACTAACCAACTCTCAATGCCAGCATCTCAGATAAAGAGCATTTCTATGACTCCCTGAAGAACATCCCAAATGACAAGAGGCTATTCATCCTGGGTGACGTCATCGCATGTGTTGGGGCAGACAGTGATTCATGGCCAACGTGCCTCGGTTGTCATGGGGTGGGCAAGATCAACAATAACGGAGAATGCCTTCTTGAACTTTGTGCCCTGAATGAACTCTGCAACACCAACACATTCTTCCAGGGCAGACATCGCCACAAGGTACCATGGAGTCACTCAAGGTCTGGTCATTAGCACCAACTAGACCTAATTATCACGAGGAAGTGTGAACTGCCCGGTATTCTTCACACCCACACCTACCATAGCGCAGATTGCAACACCATCCATTCTCTTAGCAGCAGAGTGAAGGTGCACCCTCAAACGTTCCACAGCTCTAAACGCAATGGCCCGCCATACATCAACATCCCTTGCACAAGCAATGATGCCAAATAACAGCACTTCGTACTGTCGCTAGAGTGCTTGCTACCCACGTAAGCCTTAACAGGAAGCACCAACGTTATCATCGATGCAGCTTGTAAGTCACAAAGCTCTACCATCTATGAAGCAGCAGAAGCATCACTTGGTAAAGGTGGAATCCACAACAAGGGCTGGTTTGAGACCTACTCAGCTGAGATGCTATCTGTCATTGATGCAAAAAACAAAGCCTACATGATGCACAACATAAACCCAACAGCTAAAACACTGCATGTCCTGAAAGTAGCCAAGAGAGCTGTGCAAAGGAGAGGGAGATACTGCTCAAACAAACACTGGATCAGCTTATGTCAAGAAATCCAAACTGCATGTGACAAAGGAAATCTATGAGCAATGTATGAAGGGATCAAGAGGGGCTTGGCCCTGCCATCATCAAAGTTACTCCCCTGAAGTCAGCAGATGGTGAAGTACTCAATGACAGAAGTAAACAGATGTCCCGCTGGGCTGAATACTACTGTGAGCTGTACTCTTGTGAGTCGGACATCTCCCAGTCTGCGCTCGATGCTTTTTTTTTAATTCATTCATGGGATGTGGGCGTCACTGTCAAGGCCAGCATTTATTGCCCATCCATAATTGCCCTTGAGAAGGTGGTGGTGAGCTGCCTTCTTGAACCACTGTAGTCCATGTAGGGTAGGTACACCTACAGTGCTGTTAGGAAAGGAATTCCAGGATTTTGACCCAGCGACAGCGAAGGAACGGCGATATAGTTCCAAGTCAGGATGGTATTAGATTAGAGATACAGCACTGAAACAGGCCCTTCGGCCCACCGAGACTGTGCCGAACATCAACCACCCATTTTATACTAATCCTACACTAATCCCATATTCCCAACAAACATCCCCACCTGTCCCTATATTTCCCTACCACCTACCTATACTAGTGACAATTTATAATGGCCAATTTACCTATCAACCTGCAAGTCTTTTGGCTTGTGGGAGGAAACCGGAGCACCCGGAGAAAACCCACGCAGACACAGGGAGAACTTGCAAACTCCACACAGGCAGTACCCGGAATCGAACCCGGGTCCCTGGAGCTGTGAGGCTGCGGTGCTAACCACTGCGCCACTGTGCCGCCCTCAAGTATATGGCTTGGAGGGGAACTTGCAGATGGTGGTGTTCCCATGCATGTGCTACCCCTGTCCTTCTAGTTGGTAGAGGTCGTGGGTTTGGAAGGCGCTGTCCAAGGAGCCTTGGTGAGTTGCTGCAGTGCATCTTGTAGATGGTACACACTGCTGCCAGTGTGTGTCGGTGGTGGAGAGAGTGAATGTTTGTAGATGGGGTGCCAACCAAGCAGGCTGCTTTGCCCTGGATGGTGTCAAGCTTCTTGAGTGTTGTTGGAGCTGCACTCATCCAGGCAAGTGGAGAGTATTCCATCACACTCCTGACTTGTGCCTTGTAGATAGTGGACAGGCTCCCGCAACTTCCTGTCATGGATGAGTTAGGTGAAGAATCCTCATCACTGGAGCTCGAGAAGGCCAAAATGCCTAGCAAAAAGGGCACCCGGCAAGGATGGAATCTCAGCTGAACTGCTCAAGCACGGAATGTCCTACCTATTGCCACATCTTTATGACCTTCTCCTTCTCTGCTGGAAAGGAGGCTCTATTCCACAGGAGATGCGTGATGCCAAAATCATCACACTATATAAAAACAAAGGTGACAGAGGAGACTGTAACAAGCACAGGGGTATCTCACTCCTTAGCATCACAGGGAAGGCCTTTGCTAGGGTCATACTTAAGTCAAGAATACATGCTATATCAAATGAGGAGTTTTAATTCATCAGTTGGAAACCTACATTAAACTTTTAAAAGGAGCTGGGATCCTACAGTTAACTTTTAAAAAGCTGGCAGCCAAGATGGCCACCACAATTTGCACTGAAATACCTCACATTCCAAACATCGAATTGGAGACACATGTCTGACAAGATTGCATCCCAGGACAATACCTCATGAATTTGGAAACAGCTAACATATTCACTTCGAATGTCAAAACATTTAAAGCCATCTTGGAACATTAACAGCGGAGTCATACCTCCAGACAGTGAACATTGGAACAATGAGACTCAAGAGAGATTTAAAATACCTAGACATGAATCTAATTAAATTGCAAATGAGGATACTGGACAATCATGTCACCCCCTCCCTGCCCCTCCCCAAAGTGTGGAAAAACTAGCAGTCTTTTGCAAAAAGGACAAGCTCTTGATACTTTGAAGCAGACAAGCTTCGACTGCTAACCAGAAAAGACCCCAGTGGGGCTGTGTGTGTCTCTCTCTCTCCAGAAAACATTGCATGTTTGAAACCTGTCTGCAACTGTGGAACCCCCAAGTTTACCATTGCTACAGGCAGAGACCTCCAGGGAGGAAATCCACCTATAACTCTGTCTCCAAGGAAAACCTAAAACAGGTGGGCCAGCCACAAACTGCACTTCCACCAGCCAAAGACTTCAAGATCACAACTTCATCTGGAAGACAATGGAATTACCCCAACCCACAGACTGTATTTTTTTTAACTTGTTCGGGACTCTAATTCAAACCAAATTATTTCTTATCACTCTGTACTCTATTTGTGTGTGTGATTCTCGTGTGCGTGTGTGAGTGCAAGTGTAGCGTAGTTTTATTATTTTATTTCGATCAGGTTTAGTTTTTTTAAGTAAAATAAACTCACCGCTTTCTTACTTAAACTTAAGAAAACTTGTCCGATTGGTTCTTTTATGATCACAACAAAGGTACAAGATAAAACACTCAGTGAATTGGTAAGCACATCTACTGTTTTATAAAGGAATAAACCCTGTTGCAGTCAAACAAGGAGAAGGACAAGAGGGAAGCCTTGTGACCCCTCCTCAACTGATCGTAGCACTTAAAAGATTCAATTTTCTTGCAGACAGAGTGTACCCGGAAGCATAGTCTGTTACCGTGCTGGCAGATCGACTGTGGATATGATCTTCTCCATATGCCAGCTATAAGAAAAGTGTAGGGAACAGAGTATACCCCTTCACCTTTGACATTCAACACCATTAGCAGAGCAGGGCTGTACAAGATTTTGGGACAAACATGCTGGCCACCGAAGCTCCTCAGTCTCATCCGCTCCTTCCATGACAACATGCACTGCACTGTACAGTTTGATGGCTCCACTTCCGACAATTCCTGAGTGAAACTGGGTTGTGTTCTAGCCCCCACTCTGTTCGGCATTTTCTTCTCCATGCTCCTGATCTTGGCCTTCCCTATAGATACTTGCACACTAGGTCAGATGGCAAGTTCTACAATTTATCAAGACTGAAAGCGAAGACAAAAACACATCACGTCCTGATCAGAGAACTCCTCTTTGCTGATGATGCTGCACTAGTCACTCACATGGAAACTCAGTTATAAAGACTCATGGACTGTCTCTCTCGTGCCTCTAACTTGTTCACCTTGTCTATAACGTCAAGAAAACCATGGTCATGGGACAAGGTGTTGCATCTCCACCCCTGATCACACTAAATAACACCCAATTTGGAAGTGGTTAGCAAATTCTGCTACTTTGGTTCCATAGTGACAGACAATCTGTCCCTTGATGCAGAGCTCGATACACGTATAGGGAAAGCAGCTACCACCTTTAGCCAACTTGTGAAACGTGTATGGGAATACACCAAGCTGACCCTTAGGACCAAGCTGATAGTTTATAAGGCCTGTTTTCTCAGCATCTTGCTGTATGGTTGTGAAAGATGGGAGACTTACAGTGCCAGGAGAAGACGCTCAATAATTTCCATCTTCTCAGTTTGCGGCACATTATAGCCATATCCTGGCAGGACAAAATCACAAATGTGGCAGTCCTCTCAAAGGCAGAGCTCCCATGTGTGATGGCACGAATTAAACAGAGGCGGCTTCAGTGGATCAGACACGTTCGCAGGATGGAATACGGTCGCATACCAAGGACCTTCTGTTTGTAAGGTAGCCCAGGCTGGACGACCAGTGGGGCACCCAATGCTCCACTTCAAGAATGCTTGCAAGCGTCTCATGAAGGCCCTAAATGTTGACTACTGCACCTGGGAGTCACTAACTGGTGAAAGAGGGAAATGGCGACGCATCCTGTGGACTGACATGCACTACCATAACGAGCAGTTGCTACAACAGCTTTGCAACAGGCGCCAATGTCAAAAACAACAACTCACAGTGTCACTTGGCAGCTTCATGTGCAGCACTTGTGGCAGAATCTGCCTCTCAAGGATTGGCCTTCACAGCCATCAGCAAAGGTGCACCAAGAGAAGACACCCCACCTGAATGGATTGTTTGCTGTATGTTCATCATCTTTTGTAGATGGAAGGATGCCAACCAGCAACTCAGTCCAGACTCCTCATGATTTTGAACACCTCTATCAAATCTTCTCTCAACCTTCTCTTCTCTAAGGAGAACAACCCCAGCTTCTGTAATCTATCCTCATGATTGTAGTCCCTCATCTTAGGAACCATTCTTGTAAATCTTTTCTGTACTTCCTCTAATGTCTTCACATCCTTCTTAAATTGAGGTGCCCAAAATTGGACACAATACTCCAGTTGAGGCTGAATCAGTGTTTTATAAAGGTTCGCTATAACCTCCTTCATTTTGTACTTCATGCTTCTATTTATAAAGCCCAGGATCCTGTTTGCCTCATCAATCGCTTTCTCAACCTGCTTCTGCCACCTTCAACGATTTGTGCACATGTACCCCCAAGTCCTTATTGCTCCTATCCTTTCTGCAGAATTGTATCCGTTAGTTTATATTGCCTTTCCTGGATTTTCCTCGCAAAATGTATCACTTCCCGCTGCTCTGCAATAAATTTCAGCTGTCATGTGTCTGCCCATTCTACCAGCCTGTTTATGTCCTCTCGAAGTCTATCACTACCCTCCTCACAGTTCACAATACTCCCAAGTCATCCACAAATTTTGAAATTATGCCCAGCACACCCAAATCAAGGTCATTAATATCAAGCAAGAAAAGCAGTGGTCCTAATACTGACCGCTGGGGAACCCCACTATATACCTTCCTCCGAAAAACAACTGTTCACCACTAATGAAAGGTCACAGACCTGAAACGTTATCTCTGTTTCCCTCTTCACAGATGCTGCCTGACCTGCTGTGTATTTCCAGCACTTTCTGTTTTTATTTGTGCATCACTACTGTCTGTTTCCCGTCACTCAGCCAATTTTGTATCCACGCTACTGCTGTTCCTTTCATTCATTGGGCTCTTTCTGACAAATCTGTAACTTGGCACTTTATAAAACGCCTGATTCCGAAGCTTGGTCTCATCTAATTACTACTACTTGATCTGTCTTCTCTTCTACTAATTTCGAATCTTACTGACACCTCGCTTAGATATGTCAATGACAAAAATCTAATGTATGCAATTACCTGGAACTTGTCTTTGCCAACAATAAACACAGCGCCCTATCTGTCACATGTCCCTTTTGACAGGGTTCGGATGCTGGGCACGTATGGCGCATGGCACGGCGTGTGCGTGACGTCAGCACGCCGGGGGCTCGGCGCTGGAGTTGACGGTGAAGACATGTTGGAGGTCCGTCAACGTCACGATGTTGTGGTTAAAGCAGGCCAGCAAAGGAGCGAGGCGGCTGGAGATGCAGCCCGGCTTGGCGCTCCAGCTGGAGACAGAGAGATGTCGACCGAGACGTTGACTGTTTTCGTGAAGTTGTGCGCGGCGGCTTTTTACGGAGTCAGCTCCTTTGTTATTGTGGTGGTGAACAAGAGTGTCCTGACGAGCTACAGGTGAAAGTGGAGCGGCAACGGTGCGGGCGGGCGAGCGAGCGAGCAGAGAGGCGAGCTCGAGGGACGGTACCCCTCTCTTCCCCCCCCCCCCCCCCACAAAGCCCGGTGCCCCCCCCTCTTTTTCCCCCCCCCCCCCCCTCCAGCCCGGTGCCCCCCTCTCTTCTCCCCCCCCCCCCCCCTCTAGCCCGGTGTCTCCCTCTCTTCCCCCCAGCCCGGTGCCCCCCTCTCCTCCTCCCCCCTCTCCTCCTCCCCCCCCCTCTCCTCCTCCCCCCCTCTCCTCCTCCCCCCCCCCTCTCCTCCTCCCCCCCCCCTCTCCTCCTCCCCCCCCCCTCTCCTCCTCCCCCCCCCCTCTCCTCCTCCCCCCCCCCTCTCCTCCTCCCCCCCCCCTCTCCTCCTCCCCCCCCTCTCCTCCTCCCCCCTCTCCTCCTCCCTCCTCCTCCCTCCCCCCAAGCCCGGTGCCCCCCTCTCTTCTCCCCCCCCCCCTTCCAAGCCCGGTGCCCACCTCTTTCCCCCCCCCAAAAAAAAGCCGAGCCCGGTGCCTTGCCCCCACTTCCCCTAAAAGCCGAGCCTGGTCGCACGCTTCCCTCACTGAGAGTGTTTGCAGCAAAGATGCAGATAGCAACAGAAACTGCATCTTATTTAATCGTCATATCTCTACACTAAATTTGAAGCTGTACCGATGCCTGTTTTTCTGATTTGGATTGTTGATTTGCGTTCGAAAATTTGCTTTAAAGAAAGTGCATCTATATGTTGTGCGAAACGAGCTGTTTTATTTTCATGTAGGCGATGCAAGATTTTATAAAAATCTTATTTTGTGGAAGATGCAGTTATTCAGTCTAATTTTGAAGTTTATTTTGATATTTTATGCAAGTTTATTTTTCATTGAATTTTGATGAGAAACGTAGAATAAAGTTGTTGTGACGTTTTGATGAGAAAGCTTTCTGCATTCGAGCATTGTTGAGTTTTTTTTTGGTGGGGTGGTGGTGGTGTGGGGGGGGGGGGGGGGGGTGGGGGAGAGAAAGCGTTATGGGTGTGAGGCGATCCGGTAGGTGTTTACGCTTTCTCGTGTGGCTTACACGTTTTGGAAACAGTAAAAATAAACGATGGCTTTTTTTTCTCGTTCTCGTTCTCTCGCAACACTTCGATTCCAGTCTCGACTTGTATAATGTATAAGGTGTTGGAGATTGTAGTTGTCTGCAACACTCATTAATATCTTTCTAATTACATCTGCAGATTCCTTCAATACTATTTGTGGGCCTTGGTCAGGTACAATTACTTTCACAATTATGCATGTTGAAGCCGACTTGTAGTAAATTTTTATTTTAAGTAAACGTATAAAAAGCAACATGTGGCCCACTTTTTGAAACCATTTTTCACTTGCAGATGTTGGCAACGGTGACCCTGCTGTGGGTGGGTAAGGCATGCAAGGTGGTGACGTTTCCTGACCTAGACTACAATATGCCTCGAAAGGCAAGTCCTATGTGTTTTTTTTTAATATGCATTAACTGGTCCTTTTTTGCTCTTAGAAATCATTATAAAATAAGCTATTAGTTTACGTGGTTTGAACAGGTACTGACTACACTGCCATGAAGTGTTTTTTGACAGTTTATATTATAAAAATCAAATTACAGAATATTTCTAATAAGACCTTTTTAATTGTTAATCTTTGTTAAGCAGGCAATAAAGTTGAGTTTTTCCCCTACCTGTTGTGGATTTTCAGAAAATGCTTCATAACTAACAGCTGCTTTAATAATTATTGTAGAATCAGACAGTGGTTGCAGCACAGAAGGAGGCCATTTGGCCTGTGGTGTTGTTGCCAGCTCTCTAAGAGCTGCTCAGCTAGTCCCACTCTTCTGCCTTTTCCCCGTAGCCTTGCAAATTTTTTCTCTTGAGAATATTATTAGTTCTCCTTTTGAAAGCCACAATTGAATCTGCCTCCACCACGCTTTCAGGCAGTTAATTCCAGATCCTAACCACACGCTGTGTTAAGGTTTTTCCTCATGTCGCTGTTGGTTCTTTTGCCATTCACCTTAAATCGGTGTCCTCTGGTTCTTGACCCTTCCTCCAACGGCAGCAGTTTAAAAAAAATATTTCACAGGATGTGAGCGTCACTGGCAAGACCAGCATTTGTTGCCTGTCTTTGATTGCCCTTGAGAAGGTGTTGATGAGCTGCCTTCTTGAACCGCTGCAGTCCATCTGGTGTAGATACATCTGCAGTGCTGTTAGGGCGTTCTAGGTTTTTGACCCACTGACCGTGAAGGAGTGGCGATATAGTTCCAAGTCAGTATGATGTGTGTAGGAACATAGGAGCAGGAGTAAGCCATTCAGCCCATCGAGCTGACCCCGCCATTCAATATGATCGTAGCTGATCATCCGCTTCATTGCCTTTTCCCCACACTATCCTCTTATGTCATTTTGTATTTAGAAATCTGTCGTACATACTGTAAACATACTCAATGACTGAGGTTCCACAGCCCTCTGCAGTAGAGAATTCCAAAGATTCACAACCCTCTCAGTAAAGAAATCTCTCATCTCTGTTCTAAGTGGCTTTCCCTTTATTTTGAAATTGTGCCCCCTGGTTCTGGACTCCCCAACCAGAGGAAACATCTTAGCTGCATCAACCGTGTCCATCCCTTTAAGTATTTTGTAAGCTTTGTAGTTTCTTCCTATCTGCTCTGTCCAGATCCCTCATGATTTTGAACACCTCTGTTGAATCTCCCCTCGTCTTTGGAGAAGCTGGGGCTGTTCTGCTTAATCTGTCCACATAACTGAAGTCCTTCAACCCTAGAACCATTCTCATAAATAGTTTCTGCACCTGCTGTAATGCTTTCACGTTGTTCCTAAAGTGTAATGTCCACAATTGGATACTGACCTCCAATTGAGGCCAAACCAACATTTTATAAAGGTTCCACATAACGTCTGGGCTTTTCTACTCAATGCCTGTGTTTATAAAGCTCAGTATCCCATATACTTTCACAGCTTTTTCAACCTGCCCTGCCACCTTCAGTGATTTGAGCGCATCCACCCCCAGGTCCCTCAGCTGCTGCACCCCCTTTAAAATTAGGTCCTTTTTATTTCATATTGCCTCTCTTTGATCTTCCTGTCAAAATGTACCCCTGCACACTAAAAATAAAAGAGATACAGCACTGAAAAAGGCCCTTCGGCCCACCGAGTCTGTGCCGACCATTAACCACCCATTTATACTAATCTTACATTAATCCCATATTCCTACCACATCCCCACAATTCCCCTACCACCTACCTATACTAGGGGCAATTTATAATGGCCAATTTATCTATCAACCTGAAAGTCTTTGGCTGTGGGAGGAAACCAGAGCACACGGCGAAAACCCACGTGGTCACAGGGAGAACTTGCAAACTCTGCACAGGCAGTACCCAGAATCGAACCCGGGTTGCTGGAGCTGTGAGGCTGCGGTGCTAGCCACTGCGCCGCCCAAACTTCCATGCATTAAATTTCATCTGCCTTGTGTCCACCCATTCCAGCAACCTCTCTACGTCCTCTTGATGTTTATCACTATCCTCATAATTCACAATACTTCGAGGTTTTCTCATCTGCAAATTTTGAACTTGTATGCTGTGTGCCCAAGTCAAGATCATTAATATAGATTAAGAAAAGCAGCGGTTCTAATACCGATCTCTGGGGACTCTCACCGTTTACCTTCCTCCAGTCCCAAAAAACAACCATTCACCGCTACTCTGTTTCCTGTCACTCAGCCAATTTGTATCCATGTTACCCCTGTCCCTTTTATTCCATGGCCATTAACTTTGCTGACAAGCCTGTTAAGTGGCACTTTATCAAATACATTTTGGAAATCCCATGTATACCACATCAACCGCACTACCCTCAACACACTGTTACCTTATCAAAAAACTTAATCAAGTTAGTTAAACATGATTTGCACTGAACAGTTCCATGCTGGCTTTCCTTAATTAAATCCATAGTTGTCCGAGCAACTCTTACTTTTGTCCTGTATTATAGTTTCTAAAAGCTTTCCCATCACCAAGATTATACTGACTTACCTGTAGTTGCTAGAATTGTATATGATTTGAGGTTTTCAGCAGTGCTAGTCACTAATGTTTTGTAGTTATTTCCTGATTTTTTTTTTTCCCTATTAGCTGACAGATTGGACAAACAAAACAAATCTACGTTCTTGTATCAAATATTTACCATTTTGCCTTTTTTAAAAAAAAAATCTAGGCAAGATGTTAGAAGCACAACAGTCAACTTTCTGTACTACTTGTGGGCTGGGTGGAAGTAGCCTTGTGTCTTCTATTACGCCTCACCCCTCCAGTTGGTGTCTTTTTATGGCAGACTTGAGATTTAAAATTCGCATAGATCAAACCTATATCATGCCATCATACCATTGGATTAATTCAGCCTTTATAATTATTGTGAAATTGGTTCTTGTCATACTAACACTTCAAAAAGCACATACTTTTTAATATAAATATAAAGACTCCTTTAGATTCAGTGAGTGATGCACTTGCTGAATGGTATGCTGCTGAACCTGTGTAAATCAGGAATGCCCAGTTTTGATTGCTGGTTTCTGATCTCAGCAAAGGGTGACAAAGCATGTTATTCAATAACACTTTTGTCATTTAAAGCAAAGGGAGTGGTAATGCTTTGTCTTTTACTACAACTATTACCACTCCCTTTATGTTTTGTCCCATGACATATTTGTCCTTTAAAGCAAAGGGAGTGGTAACACTTTGTCTTTTACAACAACTATTACCACTCCCTTTGCCTTTTGTTCCATGACATCTTTGTCATTTAATCTCTTCCGCGCTCCACCCTATCACAGACCTTCCCATTTGTTCTTCTGTCCCCCTCCCCCCTTTCACTTATTCAAAAAAAAATTTCTCTTCCATCCATCGTCCAGGGGAGCTCAGGTCATTTGTAGTATCCTCATTGTCACCCTTTACTGAGATCAGAAACCAGGGATCAAAACTGGGCATTCCTCATTTACATTTGTAACCTTTGCCAGTTCTGGTGAAAGGTAACTGACCTGAATTATTAACTCTGTTTTTCTCTCCGCAGATGCTGCCAGACCTGCTGAGTATTTCCAGCACTTCCTGTTTTTATTTCAGATTTCCAGCATTTGCCGTATTTTGCTTTTATTAACAGCATTTAGTTCAGTGCACAGAATAGTGAAGATAACACAAAAAAAATTCAAAAAGAAACGCACGCACCCAAACTGGGGAAAAAAGTATTTAATTAATTTGCAAATTATGAAGCTTCTTCACACACTGCAACCGCTCTTCCCCTCTCGGAGCACCTCAGCTTTCACTGTGGGCCCTTTTAACTTTCCTTTCCTGACTTTTTCCCTCCTGTGCAATCTTAAGCATTTTCTGAGTTTTTATTCCACTTTTTTTGAACTGGAAACATATTCTGCAGACTAGCAAGTCCTCCTGTAACTTTTCCTGATCTATCCCTCCCTGGATAAACGTAAACGCAACTACTTCGTCGAAGGAAGCTCTTTTTCCCCTGTTAGGCATTCCGTCAAACCCTGTAACAAAAACAAGAAATGCTGGATTCACTCAGCAGGTCTGGCAGCATCTGTGGAAAGAGAAGCAGAGTTAACGTTTCGGGTCAGTGACCCTTCTTCGGAACTGACAAATATTAGAAAAGTCACAGATTATAAACAAGTGAGGTGGGGGTTGGGCAAGAGATAACAAAGGAGAAGGTGCAGATTGGACCAGGCCACATAGCTGACCAAAAGGTCACGGAGCAAAGGCAAACAATATGTTAATGGTGTGTTGAAAGACAAAGCATTAGTACAGATTAGGTGTGAATATACTGAATATTGAACATCAGCAAGTGCAAACCTGAAGAAAAACAACCTGAAAAAAACAGTGGGTAAGCAAACTGAACAAACTAAGATGAAATGAAATAAATGCAAAAAAAGAGTGTAAAAAATGTAAAAAGGAATGCAAAAAAAAGGGAAGAAAAAATAACTAAAAATGAAAGTAAAGTGGGGGGGGGGGGGCCTGAGTAGGACTGGAACAAAGAATGCTCGACATATCCCACAAAAAGGCAGGCATAACTAGGACCCATGCGGGTACCCATAGCGACACCTTTTACTTGAAGGAAATGCATGGAGTTGAAGGAGAAGTTGTTCAATGTGAGAACAAGTTCAGCCAGGCGGAGGAGGGTGTTGGTGGATGGGGACTGGTTGGGCCTCTGTTCCAGGAAGAAGCGGAGAGCCCTCAAACCATCCTGGTGGGGGATGGAGGTGTAGAGCGATTGGACGTCCATAGTGAAGAGGAGGCGGTTGGGACCAGGAAACTGGAAATTGTCAAAATGACGTAGGGCGTCAGAAGAGTCACGGATGTAGGTGGGAAGAGACTGGACCAGCGGAGAAAAGATAGAGTCTAGATAGGAAGAAATAAGTTCAGTTGGGCAGGAGCAGGCTGACACAATGGGTCTGCCGGGACAGTCCCGTTTGTGGATTTTGGGAAGGAGGTAGAAGCGGGCTGTCCGGGGTTGCGGGACTATGAGGTTGGAAGCTGTAGAGGGAAGATCTCCAGAGGAGATGAGGTCAGTGACAGTCCTTTGGACGGTGGCTTGATGTTTGGTGGTGGGGTCATGGTCCAGAGGGAGGTAGGAAGAGGTGTCTGTGAGTTGGCGTTGAGCTTCTGCAAGGTAGAGGTCGGTACGCCATACAACAACAGCACCACCCTTGTCTGCAGGTTTGATGACCATGTCGGGGTTAGACCTGAGAGAACGGAGTGCCTCAAGTTCAGAGGGGGACAGGTTAGAGTGAGTGAGGGGGGCAGAGAAATTGAGACGACCAATGTCTCGCCGACAGTTTTCAATGAAGAGATCAAGAGCGGGTAAGAGGCCAGGGTGAGGGGTCCAGGTAGAGGGAGAATGCTGGAGGCGGGTGAATGGGTCTGCTGGTCGGGGGGAGGAGTCCTGGTCGAAGAAGTGAGCCCGGAGGCGGAGGCTCCTACTACTTTAGTACCGACCATTTTTTCCTTATATAAACTCATTATTGTTTTGCCAGCCATCTTCCTGATTTTTAAAAGTGTCTAATCCGCTGGTGTGTGCGGATCACTCCACTCCCCCTGTGGGTTTCCCTCCCCGGCATGGATTTTTAAAATTCATTCCTGGGATGTGGGTGTCGCTGGCTAGGCCAGCATTTATTGCCCATCCCTAATTGCCCTTGAGAAAGTGGTGCTGAGCTGCCTTCTTGAACCACTGCAGTCCATGTGAGGTAGAGACACCCACTGTGCTGTTAGGAAGGGAGTTCCAGGATTTTGACCCAGTGACAGTGAAGGAACGGCAATATAGTACCAAGACAGGGTGGTGTGTGATTTGGAGGGGAACTTGCAGGTGGTGGTGTTCCCATGCATTTGCTGCCCATAACCTTCTAGTTGGAGGTCGTGGGTTTGGAAGGTGCTGTCTAAGGAGCCTCAGTGTGTTGCTGCAGTGCATCTTGTAGATGGTACACACTGCTGCCATTGTGTATCAGTGGTGGAGGGAGTGAATGTTTGTGGATGGGGTGCCAATCAAGTGGGCTGCTTTGTCATAGTCATAGAGTTATAGAGCACATTGTGACTGTGCTGGCCATCAAGCACCCAACTATTCTAATCCCATTTTCAAGCACTTGGCCCGTAGCCTTATATGCTATGGCATTTTCAAGTGCTCATCTAAATACTTCTTGAATGTTGTGAGGGTTCCTGTCTCAACCACCTCTTCAGGCAGTGCATTCCAGATTCCAACCACCCTCTGGTCCTGGATCGTGTCGAGCTTCTCGAGTGTTGTTGGAGCTGCACCCATCCTGGCAAGTGGGGAGTATTCCATCACGCTCTTGACTTGCACCTTGTAGATGGTGGACAAGCTTTCGGGAGTCAGAAAGTGAGTTACTCGCTGCAGGATTCCTAGCCTCTGACCTGCTCTTGTAGCCACGGTATTTATATGGCTACTGCAGTTCAGTTTCTGGTCAATGGTAACCCCTAGGATGTTGATGGTGGGGGATTCAGCGATAGTAATGCCATTGAATGTCAAGGAGAGATGGTTAGATTCTCTCTTGTTGGAGATGGTCATTGCCTGGCACTTGTGTGGCATGAATGTTACTTGCCACTTATCAGCCCAAGCCTGGATATTGTCCAGGCCTTGCTGCATTTCTATACAGACTGTTTCAGTATCTGAGTCGCCGCGAATGGTGCTGAACATTGCACAATCATCAGCGAACATCCCCACTTCTGACCTTATGATTGAAGGAAGGTCATTGATGAAGCAGCTGAAGATGGTTAGGCTTAGGACACTACCCTGAGGAACTCCTGCAGTGATGTCCTGGACCTGAGATGATTGAGCTCCAACAACCATCTTCCTTTGTGCTAGGTATGACTCCAACAAGCAGAGAGTTTTGCCCCGATTCCCATTGACTTCAGCTTTGCTAAGGCTCCTTGATGTCATACTCGGTCAAATGCTGCCTTGATGTCACGGGCAGTCACTCTTGCCTCACCTCTTGAGTTCAGCTCTTTTGTCCACATTTGAACTGAGGTTGTAATGAGGTCAGGAGCTTAGTGGCCCTGGCAGAACCCAAACTGACCATCACTGAGCAGGTTGTTGCTGAGCAAGTGCTGCTTGATAGCACTGTCAACGACATCTTCATCACTTTACTGATGATTGAGAGTAGGCTGATTGGGTGGTAATTGGCCGGGTTGGACTTGTCCTGCTTTTTGTGTACAGGACATACCTGGGCAACTTTCCACATTGCAGTATAGATGCCAATGTTGTAGCTGTACTGGAACAGCTTGGCTAGGGGCGCGGCAAGTTCTGGAGCACAGGTTTTTATTACTATTGCTGGAATATTCAGGGCCCATAGCCTTTGCAGTATTCAGTGCCTTCAGTCGTTTCTTGAAATATCACGGAGTGAATCGAATTGGCTGAAGTCTGGCATCTGTGATGCTGGGGACTGTGGGAGGAGGCCGTGCTGGATCATCAATTTGGAACTCTGGCTGATCTTCAGCCTTGTCTTTTGCACTGATGTGCTGGGCTCCCCTGTCATTGAGGATGGGGATATTTGTGGAACCACCACCTCCAGTTAGTTGTTTAATTGTCCTCCACCATTCACGACTGGATGTGGCAGAACTGTAGAGCTTAGATCTGATCCATTGGTTATGGGATCGCTTAGCTCTGTCCATCATGTGCTGCTTACGCAGTTTGGCACGCAAGTAATCCTGTGTTGTAGCTTCACCAGCTTGACACCTCATTTTGAGGTATGGCTGGTGCTGCTCCTGGCATGCCCTTCTGCACTCTTCATTGAACCACGGTTGGTCCCCCTGGCATGATGGTAATGGTCGAGTGGCGGATATGCCGGGCCATGAGGTTTCAGATTTTGGTTGAGTACAATTCTGCTGCTGCTGATGGCCTGCAACACCTCATGGATATGCAGTTTTGTATTGCTAGATCTGTTCGAAATCTATCCCATTTGGCATGGTGGTAGTGTCCACACAACATGGAGAGTATCCTCAATGTGAAGGCAGGACGTTGTCTCCACAAGGACTGTATGGTGGTCACTCCTGCCAATGCTGTCATGGACAGAAGCATCTGAGGCAGGCAGATTGGTGAGGACGAGGTCAAGTATGTTTTTCCCTCTTGTTGGTTCTCTCAGCACCTGCCGCAGACCCAGTTTTGCAGCTATGTCCTTTAAGATTCGGCCAGCTCAGTCAATACTGGTGCTATGTTGATCAGGCAGTCGTAGCCAAGGTCCTGATCTGTCTGTAACTTATTGTCTGTCTCTGTCTGGTCCCATTTGGGTCGCCACCTGTCAGTTTTGAACTAATTTTTTTTTTGGACTGGACAAAAGTCAACAGACGACAAAGCCATTCCAAACAGATAGGAGATTTATTAAGTAAAGGTTACACTTAACAATCAGGCAGCAGTTGACTGACTACACACAATCTTTACTCGCCGATGCAGCCTGGGCACAGTTCAACGTGTACTGGCTTCTTTTCTCTTCCCTTGAATTCTGCTTCTGGTTTTTCTCTATGAAATTGTGTATGGAACTCCCTCAGAGGACCCTTCTTATCCTCTAATTCTCATCTCCAAGATCTCCCTGACCATATTTGGTAAAGGTAACCACCCCCTCCATTCATATGATTAATACAGTCATAGGATATTTACAATATGTCAGCAGACCATTACACACAATCGTGGCCATCTCCTGGATTACAATAGACAAAGTTATCATCCAGACATTTCAGTAGTCTTGCGTTGTTCTTCACAGTTAGAATCTTTTAACAGTACAGTCAAATATGCGGCCAGTGTAACCATTCACCTGTCGTCTTCCTGTCTCTTATTGTTAAGCTGTACATTCTGCAGTTCGACGCAATCATTTTAAACTATTCTCATTTCCATTCAATCTTCTTGAATTGTGCTAACATCCCACCCTTTGTTTCTATAAGTGTCTAGTTTCATCCAACATGCTATCCCTAATTACGTGACATTCTTTACTTATGCCTAACCTAATCTGTAATATCCATTAGAAACCAACCCAGCAGTTATCTCTTTGCTTACTAAAAGTTAATACAAAACATGCATAAAAGGTACATAGCATAACATTCATGATACAAAAAGATATAAAAGGTCTACATATCCTATACCAAGCTCTGGAATACCTTCCCTATACCACCCTGCTTCTCCATCTCACTTACCTCATTTAAGACACTCCATAAAAGCTACTTCTTTGACCATACTTTTGATCGTCTGACCTAATATCGCCTTTTGTAGCTCGGTGTCATACTTGTTTTACAATGCTCCTGTAAAGTCCCTTGGTAACTTTTATTACGTTAAAAGTGCTATATAAATATAAGTTGTTGCTATATGCACAGGCTGTATCTTTTACTGATGCGTTTTACTTTTAGCTTGATGCCATCATTGTTTCAGTAAATTTCCACATGCTGCCCATTACAGCAGTTTTAGATAGAATTTGCAATACAGAAACTGACCTTTCAGCTCAACAGTCCACTTCATTTCAGCGTGTCAATGTGTCCTTCGATTCCTTTCTCCCTCGCTCATGCACTTATCTAGACTCCCCTCAAATTTGCATCAACCACTTCATGTGGTACCGAGTTTCAACAAGAAGTTTATTCTGAATTCCTTATGGGATTTAATAGTGATTCTACCTTTATATTTATGGCTGAAAATACTCAGCAGATCAGGCAGCACCTGTGAGAGAAAGTTAACATTTTGGATCGATGACCTTTTGTCAGAACTTGACTAAAAATGTTAAGACTTGTTCGATAGGAGTAACTGAGTTTTTAATGACACATTAAGTCATAATTACGGCTGGACAACCTCTCTGTTTTTGGAAAACTAATTTTACAGTGTGTTTCATTACCTGAAAATAACGTTTAAAAATTGCATAATTTTTATAATTGTTCATTTTTTTAGGCGTTAAGTCAAATTCAAAGTATTGGGAGATGCCATAATATTCACCCATCATTGGTTCTGCTAACTCTTATTAAGTTAGGTAGGAATTGATGACCAGGAATTTGATCAATACTGTATTTGGAGGGAGGGGGGAGCTTTAAGGCCAGATTTTGCTGTCATTACTCAAACTGACAGCAGTTTTTGGCATAAAAGCAAAGTGCTGGAAATACTCAGCAGGTCGGGCAGCATCTGTAGAGAGAGAAGCAGAGTTTACATTGCAGGTCTGTGACCTTTCTTCAGAACTGGCAATTTCTGGCATCTGGACATGCATATTTAAATGTGGAAATCCAGAATTTGCTGTCGGAGCTTTCCTGCTCCTTCACAGGGTGTGCTGTTGAAGTCCCTGCAGACAGCAGTCTTGAGAAACTGAAGTGAGGAGAATTTCCCCTTTATTCTGTAATATTGCAGCTAACCCCCCCCCCCCCCCCCACCAAAAAAAAGTTGCCCTTTGTATTGCTGATTTATAAATTGTGGCAGTCAGCAAATGTTTCCAGTAGCCGAATGATTAATCTTGCTGAAATGTGGTAATGCAAGTGCAATACCACGGAACTGATCTAGAGTCCTGTGTGGAAGCTGTAGCCAAAGGGTACAGGTACGAATTTCACTGAGTGGATTGTACAATGAAAATCCTAAATTGCACTCCTTTTAATGTTGCATGTAATGTAAAATTTATCTTTTTTAATTTGTCTTTATAAATCAGGTATGCCGTGGTAATAGAATTTATAGTATTTGTCTAAATACAAGTCGACGCAGTTCTTTGCCCACCTTTCCCAAAATATCCCCATTGAATCTTTACAGTTTGACTTTTATTTCAGTCCTGCTCAGAGGATTGAGAATGTTAGTCAAAATCACTGATGGTATTCTGTGACTGTGGTCATTGTGCATGTTACAAGTATTGATTTGGCCTTAGGTAATCTCTCAGGTACAGCAGTGCTGGTGACTCCTGTAAGCAATCTGAGAAACTTGTACAGTATCTAATTCTGTAACAGAACCCAGCTGTGTAACAGTAGGGAACCCCTCCTCACCCCACCCCACCCTGAACTGAACTACAAAGTGTGTTCATTCACTTGTATCCATCTCTAATCTTTCTGAAGGTGGACTGTGAAAGACTTAGTGTGACAAGGTCAGATGCGTTAATCTGCTTTATTTGCAAATAGCAAATGAATGCACACAGTAACAGTCAAGGTAAATTATACTTGGCTTCATTCAACCTTGCTTCTCTCCTCAAGAAATGGAGAAAACGTGCCTCTTCCATAATTTTGCTGATCTGATTTTGCCATTGCTTTTTTTCCTGGACAGATTGTACCTGGTCCCTTTGCATTTTACAATTTACTTTCCAACTCCAGGCCCCCAGACTGGAAATTGCAGTCTCTAATTTTCATAGAAAAAAAATTCTGACTTTCTGGTGGGTTTTATGTTTAGGTTATTTCTGACCCTGTGCATGGACATGCCATTAAGCCTGCTAACCAAATTGACTATCCCCTTTCCCAGCAATATATTCTTAGGGCATGATGTGCCTACATGATTGGAATTATCTGTGCCATAATGAGTGCGAATATATAAATAAATAAATAAAATGTTTGCCATCTGAGGCAAGGTCATGAATTGCTGAATGTCCTGGTCATTGTGGAGGCCTCTTAATACTTTGAATAAAATCCTGATTGTTTACCACTCCCCAGCCCCACCCTGAATTTCACACTCCTACGTCGTCCCTCCTTTCTTCCTTTTGGTCTCTGATCTGAGCGATGATCATCTTTTCAATCCTCATCACTGCTCCCCGTCCCCCCTCAGCTCCTCCTTTTTCAGATAAGCTCTCAAACCAATATTCATGATCATCTCTCAATCTTGTCACCTCCTGTGGCCTCTACTACCATGGTCTCAATCACGAGTATATCCTTGACCACTCACATATCCCTGACCAACCAAATCTCCCTGCTCCTTCCAGCCCTACTTCCTTCTGTGTCCATCCCTAGGTAAATTCTTCACCCCACCCCCTCACTTATCTCACCTGAGGTTGAGAGCCAGCATAGGTTAGAAAGGACAGGGCAAAAGGCAAGCAGTCACCTGCACCATTTAAACCATAACGGCCTCGCGTTTGGACCTCTGTTTGTCATAATCCTTGTGTTTAGCCACTCCCTAACATTTTTTTAATACCCTGGTCTGCAGCAAAGCCTTCACTCTCCCATTCTGGTTGCTTCCCCAGGTATGGCCCTCACCTTTGCTCCGTTATGCCCAAAGGGTGCAGACGTGGGAGTATCTGCCGCATAATTGGTTTAGCCATCCACCACCAGATCTGGCTGGACTGCACCAAGTGCCTGTCAAGCCCCCCTCTCCTCTGCCAAAATGCCCACTCTTCCAAGATCTTCCTGGAGAGCAAAAAGAACATCGAAACAGAGAAAATAGGAGCAGGAGTAGACCATTCGGCCCTTGGAGCCTGCACTGCCATTCAGTACGATCATGGCTGATAATCCAAACTCAGTACCCTGTTCCTGCTTTCTCCCCATATCCCTTGATCCCTTTGGCCCTAAGAACTATATCTAACTCTTTCTTGAATATATTTAATGATTTGGCCTCGACTGCTTTCTGTGGTAGAGAATTCCATAGGTTCACCACTCTGGGTGAAGAAATCCCTCCTCATCTCAGTCCTAAATGGCTTACCCCTTATCCTTAGACTGTGACCCCTGGTCCTGGACTCCCCCACCATCGGGAACATCCTTACTGCATCAGCTTCTTTTCTCCACTATCAACTGTTCCCTTAAATCTCTGTTGCCTACCCACTCCTCCATTACCTCCAACAAATGTGAAGAGATCAATGAACCTCTTTGTCACGAAGATTGAGATTAGTTACCTCTGCTGCTGCTCCCCCTCTCTCCTTGTCTGTTAGCCCCAGGTCCCCTTCTGCCATAACTCTGATTATACATCTTTGTCACATTTCCCTCCGATCTTCCCCCGTGGCCTCTCTGAGCTCATCTTGTCTGTAAGACCCCCTTCTCCCATTTAACTGCTGACCAGTTAGCTTCCCTTTCTGGTCCCCATGCTGGTTGACATTCTGAATGGTTCCCTCCCCTCAGATTCTTTGTGCCTTCCTTCAGAAAAATTGTCAACACTCACCCTCGATCTCTTTGTCTTTGCACTCTACCACTCTATCTCCAATCAGCTTTCCATCCCTGGTACAGCACCAAAACTGCCCTAACCAAAACCACAAACAAATCTTCTGTGACAGATCATGATGCACTATCCTTCCTCAGCCATTTTGCAGCCTTTGACATAGTTGACATTCCATGCTCCTGCAACGAATTTGCTACGTTGTCCAGCGATTACCCTTGTTTAATTTCATTTTTGCCTATCTGATTGTAGTCAGTGCATCTCCAGCAGTGACTTTTCTTCCCACCCTTGCAGTTTCCTTCAGCCCCTCCAAGGATCTATCCTTGGTCCCCTCCTCTGTGTTTCCTCATGACTAGATCATCCATAGATATATGGTTACCTCTTACATATATGCCATTGATACTCAATTCCACCCCTCTACCACTGCTGCACTGCCTCTGTGTTGTCAGATGGCCTGGCCTGGCTGATATCCAGTTGTGGATAAGTTGCCATTTTCATCAGTTAAACATTAGTTAGCATGTCTAAAGCCATCATCCTTGTGTGCCCCCTTTCCCCCTCTCCCCCCCCACCCCCAAACTTCATACCCTTGTCACTGATTCCATCCCCTTTACCAGCCATTGTCTGTTTGAACTGGACTGTTTGCAAAATCAGTATTCTGTTGACCCCGAGCTGGGAATCGACCAGCAGACTTTCCAGCACAATGACTGCTACTGACATCTCTAACATTGCCTGCTGCAGCCCTTCCTGCCACTAAAACCCTCAAGCATGCTTTTGGCAGCTCCAGACTTGTCTGTTTTAATGTTATCCTGGACAACCTCCCATGCTTCACTCTTTGTAAATTTCAGTTTTTCTAAATCTTTACTCCCGGTATACTATTCCAAACCAGATTCTGCTTGCCTTTTACCCTCTCCTGTCTACCCTATGTTGGCTCTCAACCTCCCAGTGCATAGTTTTATACATTACATGGTATAACCTGCTCCTCCATCTTTAGGCACTATTCAAAGGGCAGGCGTTCTCCCCGGTGTCCAGATCGACATTTGTCCCTCAACCAACATCAGTAAAACAAGTTATCTGGTCATTATCTCATTGCTGTTTGTGGGACTTCGCTGTGTGCAAATTAGCTGCTGCATTTCTTAAATTCCAATTGTGATTATATTTCAAAATTACTTCATTGGCAGTAAAGCGCTTCAGAACTGTCTTTTTCTGTCATCCTTCAACTTCGAAGAATGTCATTGGAGATCCAAGTTTAGGTGAAAATGCGTATATATTAGGTTTGTAGCTAGATCAAGTTTTGTAAACTTTTTTAATGTATAAATGAAGTCTCAGTCCCTAACCATTTGATTTATTGCATTCAGTAGTAATAACTGCACTAAGTAGTATTCATGTCCTGAATTATGAATAATTTTAAGTGCATTTTCGGGTAGGTTATACTATTGCATTATGATAGTTTTACATACATTTGAGTCGGCAATAATCTGTGACTTCTCTGGGTCTCTTTTATGTCTGTGAAATGTCTCCTATAGCACATGTCGTGTTATGTTAATATTCAAAGTTATTTACTCTTTTAGGTGTTTCCACTACCCCTCTTATACCTGGGGAACCAACTTACAGGACTGCTCAGCACTAAGAAACTGAAGTACGTTTGAATCCATTCTTTTGGGAGAAATGTTTTCATTTGAACAATGTTTTTTTCTAAAATAAAAACAAAGTGCTGGAAGTACTCACCAGCACCAGCAGCATCTGTGGAGAGAGAAGCAGAGTTAACGTTTTCAGGTCCCTGACCTTTTCATCAGAACTGGCAAAGGTTAGAAGTGTGCTAGGTTTTAAGCAACTGAAGGGTGGGAAGGGCAGAGGACAGGAACAATTAAATGACAAAGATGTCAGGGGACAAAGGCAAAGAGAGTGCTAATAGTTGTGAAAGGCAAAGAATTAGTCCAGCGAGAGTGTTGATGGCAGAATAATGAATAGCTCTGTCCAAAAGCACAAACATGAAAAACCAAGTTTTAAGGCAGGTGCATGGTTTAAAAACTAATATAAAATAATAAAAAGACCAGTCGTGCTCTGAAATTGTTGAACTCAATGTTGAGTCCAGAAGGCTGTAGAGTGTCTAATCGGAAGGTGTTCCTCGAGCTTGCATTGATGTTCACTGGAACACTGCAGCAGACCAAGGATAGAAATATGGGCATGAGAGCACGGTGGTGAATTGAAATGGCAAGCAACCGGAAGCTCGGGGTCATGCTTGCGGACTGAGTGGAGGTATTCCGCAAAGCGGTCACCCAATCTGCATTTGATCTCCCCAGTGTGGAGGTGACTGCATCGTGAACAATGGTGGGCCCTCCGGATCGCAGATAAATCGATGTAAATTAATTTTTTATTCATTTGAATATTTAGATTGTCCCATCGCCACGGATTTTTGCCGCTGCCGGGAGGATTGGGCTGGGCCCTCCCAGCCTCGAGGTCTGTGGCCTGCCTCGTCCGGAGCCATTTTCAGGCACCCCCCTCCCTCCCACCCCACCCCCGCCATGGAGCCCGATGCCTTGGGGAGAACACAATCCAGCCTGTTAACTCTGCTTCTGTCTCTGCACAGATGCTGCCAGACCTGCTAAGAATTTCCAGTACTTTGTGTTTATTTCAGATTTCTAGCATCCGCAGTATTTTACTTTTATTTATGGCTTTTTCTAACTCGGTTTAACTTCCTTTTTCCAGTCTCCCAATGTTTACAGTCCTAAGGCGGTTTTCCATTCTGTTTACAATGATAGCGGAAGGGTTATTACTCAAGTAAGTAACAGCAAAGTCTGAATTGCTTATTTGCTTAATATTTATTTCTATATTTCAAAATGTTTGGGACATCCATAAAGTAAATTTATAATTAAAGCAAAACTGGGAAACATTTTGTGAAATCACTGAGCAGTTGCATCCAGAGTCAGGTTTCCCGGAAGTCAGGTCCAGCCAGGGCTGTGTGCCTCCTCTATATTACAGCTGGTCACACTTTGCAAATCCGCTTAGTCAATTGATGAGAGCAAGCAGCCAGTTTAACTCCACCGCGAAGAGAAACTTTATCAAAAGAATATATCCCCCACTTCGCCCTAACTCTCATACTGGTTTCCACTGCAATCTTCTATTTGATTTTCAAAAATCGCACATTACAAAAAAAAAAAGGTGCAAAACATAGAATCTGTTGTGCCAGATCATTATCTTATAACTTCGTGGATTTTTTAAAAAGTTCTTTCATGGAATGTGGGCGTCACTGGCAAGGCCAGCATTTGTTTCCCATCCCTAATTGCCTTTTACAACTGAGTGGCTTGCGAGGGCATTTAAGAGTCAACCACATTGCTATGGGTCTGGAGTCACATGTAGGCTAGACCAGGTAAGGATGGCAGATTTCGTTCCCTAAAGGGCATTAGTGAACCAGATGGGTTTTTACAACAATTGGCAATGGTCACCATAGACTAGTTTGTTTAATTCGATAGTTTCATGGCACCATTACTAGCTTTCAATTCCAGATTAAACATTTGCATTGTTGAGAGAGTACTGTGTTCCCTCTGTGTGTGCATGTACAGCTGGAGCAAATGCATTACAGGATCGTTAATGGTGTAATATTCTGTAATCTTTTGGTAAGCATTATATTGGTCATTTTTCAGAACCCGCTTCCACCGTAAGTACAAATTGAAATGCTGGAAATATGTAGGGCTTCAGACCTCCCCCTTTATCAGAGATCAGACCTTTTTCATCTGCAGTGTGAATGATTGTCTTGTTGTCTTTCTACAGTGCTGACTTGTTGGCCTTGTCATATGTAATGCGTATGCAGGAATAAAATTCTGTCTATGTTAAACATGATTTGTGTAATTGTAGCCAAAAAGCAAATTAAGTTCCATATAAAGTGATTAAAATTACTGTAGTCGTCATAGTTCTATATCCATTTCAAGGCTGGGGTGCTTGAGGTGTGCTGTGATCCATTATTTCCTTTTCAGTGCATTTGTGTGCTTTCTGCTAGCTAGTAACATTGGGAGCTTGTTAAGGATGTGGAGTGGTTTATTATCCTTTTCATGTTCTTTTACATTGATTTATTAGTCTAGAAGCTGTAACAGTTCATTCTGAGCACTGTATTTCGCTTCACTTAATCTGTCGAAATACTGTTGAGTTCTGCCACTTGCTATATGCCGACAAACATTGCAGTATTGCAGATATATCAGGGTGGATCCTGCCCCTGGTGCTCTTAGAGCAGTGATAATGATGGATTAGTCCTTGTCATGTGTAGGTACTTCTGGAGTCTTAGAAGCCTTTCTTCCACTCATGTTCATAGATGTATGCAAATATGTTCAGCATTAATGCATGTGAGACATTATGTTGCCTTTATTGTTGCATTCTAAATGTTTTGTAGCCTCAGTCTGGTTGACTCGCTGTGTACTGGATTAGAGGGCCGTGTTCCAGGATTGACAGATGTAGATTTCGTACAGTCAAAAGAAAGTTCTGGGGCTGACCCAGATGACTCTCATTGGCAAACTGTGAGCACGCCCAGTCCTTTGGTGTTGCAATGCCACTAATGTAATGAGACACGAGTGGGCTGAGAACCAAGCTCTGGGGAAATTTTGCCAATGGGCAAAACATGGTACAAATGACCAATGTTGACATTGATTTTGTGTTCTAAGAAATTCAATATCCATCGAATCAGCTCACATGGGCCAGGGCGCAGTATATTGTAGCCCACTGTGTCCCACCTTGTCAAAAGCCTTTTCCGCACTCATGAACACCACCAGTTTGCAGTATTTCCTGTTGATAGCTTGGAGAATGTGTTGTGACAGTTGATGCAATTTGTCACTGGCACTTCTTCTGTATAACATCTGCTTGCTTGAGTTGAAGAAGGCAGTGCTCTCGGTGCTTTGGAAGCAGTAGGTCATGACTATCGTTAGCTTTCCTAGGCAGCTCAACAGGTTGATTGGCTGGTAGTTCCTGGGTCACTATTCTTTGCCTGGTTTGTGGACCATTGTGATTATAGTTGATTTCTGGCATCTCAGGAAGTAGCCCAGCACAATAACCAGTGTTACTGCAGTAGTCTTGTCAAGTGTCTTACTAAGCCTCCATTCGATGACGTCATCCTCCCTTGGACCCTTATTTCTCATGCTCCTTTGCTGCAACCAGAATTCAGTGGCAGTGATTGGCTGAGCCAAGGTAATCTCTTTATTTTTGGTGTTATTATCTTCTCCAGCAATTACAGGGGCTGCAGGCAGTTTTGGATCAGTTTTTGTAGCTGTAATGGTCTACTTTTTTTTCCCAGCCACTGTCGAATTCCTGATGAATTTGATCTTTAAATGCTGATCTCGATTGCAGCCTTGGTATACATTTGCCCAGGTGCTGCCCTCGAGATTTGATGCCAGAATCACTTGACTTCTTGCTGTCATTCAGCTTTCCACTGCTTCTTGTCTGCCTTGGGATGTGTCACATTTTAGTGTGCAGATGGTTGATTAATCTTTTGGTTTCCCTGAGTTGTGCTTTAATATAGGCTGCCCAGTATGTTTACCTTTTGTAAAAAAGGCAGATTTGTCTAGTCGTGTGTTCGGATATCAAAATATTCCCATCACCAGAATCCTACATCAGTATTGGGTAGCTAGGGTAGAGTAGGTCCCCTTAAGGATCAGTGTGGCAATCTATGTGTGGAGCCACGGGAAATGGGCGAGGTCTTAAATGAATATTTCTCGTCACTATTTACCGTGGAGAAGGTCATGGAAGCTAGTGAGTTCAAGGGACGGAACAGTGATATTCTGCAGCATATCAACATTACAAAGGAGGAGGTTTTGAAGCGCATTAAGGTGGATAAATCCCCAGGGCCTGACGAGGTGTATCCTAGGATGCTATGGGAAGCAAGGGAGGAGATTGCTGGGGCCCTGGCAGAGATTTTTGTATCATTGTTAGCTACGGGTGAGGTACCGGAAGACTGGAGGATAGCTAATGTTGTGCCTTTATTTAAGAAGGGCAGCAGGGATAAGCCAGGGAACTACAGGCCGGTGAGCCTTGCATCAGTGGTGGGAAAGTTATTGGAAGGGATTCTGAGAGACAGGATTTATATGCATTTGGAAAGGCATGGTCTGATTAGGGATAGTCAGCATGGCTTTGTGCGTGGGAAATCATATCTCACGAATTTGAGTTTGTCGAGGAGGTGACCAAGAGGATTGATGAGGGCAGGGCGATGGACGTTGTCTACATGGACTTTAGCAAGGCCTTTAACAAGGTCCTGCATGGTAGGCTGGTCCAGAAGGTTCGAACACATGGGATCCAGAGTGAGCTAGCCAATTGGATACCAAATTGGCTTGGTGATAGGAGGCAGAAGGTGGTAGTGGAGGGTTGTTTTTCAGAATGGAGGCCGGTGACAGGTGGTGTGCCGCAGGGATTGGTGCTGGGCCCTCTGTTGTTTTTCATATATATTAATGACTTGGATGTGAATGTAGGGGGCATGATTGTTAAGTTTGCAGATGACACCAAAATTGGTGGTGTAGTGGACAGTGAAAAAGGTTGTCTAAGGTTACAACAGGATATAGATCGACTGGGAAAGTGGGCAAGGGATTGGCAAATGGAATTTAACGCATACAAGTGTGAAGTGATACATTTTGGGAAGTTTAAACCGGGGCAGGACATGTACAGTGAGTGGCAGGGCCCTGGAGAGTGTTGTTGAGCAGGGAGACCTTGGGGTGCAAGTACATAGTTCCCTGAAAGTGGCAACACAGGTAGACAGGATGGTGAAGAAGGCATAATGGCATGTTTGCCTTCATCGGCTGAGGCTTTGAATACAAGAGTTGGGACATCATGTTACAGTTGCACATAACGTTGGTTAGGCCGCATTTGGAGTATTGTTTGCAGTTCTGGTCGCCGCATTACAGGAAAGATGTGATTAAGTTAAAGAGGGTGCAGAAAAGATTCACAAGGGTGTTGCCTGGTTTGGAGGGTTTGATTTATAAAGAGAGATTGGCTAGGCTGGGTCTGTTTTCCCTGGAGCGAAGGAGGCTGAGGGGACATGATCGAGGTACAGATGGGACCTGTACAAGAAGGACGTGTTGCATCTAAACTGGAGGGGCACAAATATCCTGGCTGCGAGGTTTGCTAGTGTCACTCAGGAGGGTTTAAACTATTGTGGCAGGGGGGTGAGAACCAGAGCAGTAGGACAGCAAGTGAAATAAATGAGGGGGAACTAGTAAATAAGGCCAGTAAGCGGAAGAGCAGGCAGGGAAATGTTGTGGAGCACAGCGGGACTGGTGGTCTGAAGTGCATTTGTTTCAATGCGAGAAGTATAACCAGTAAGGCAGATGAACTTAGAGCTTGGATTAGTACTTGGAACTATGATGTTGTTGCTATTACAGAGACTTAGTTGAGGGAAGGACAGGATTGGCAGCTAAATGTTCCAGGATTTAGAAGCTTCAGGCGGGATAGAGGGCGATGTAAAAGGGGTGGGGGAGTTGCATTACTGGTTAAGGAGAATATCACAGCTGTACTACGGGAGGACACCTCGGAGGGGTCATGCAGTGAGGCAATATGGGTGGAGCTCAGGAATAGGAAGGGTGCAGTCACGATGTTGGGGGTTTTCTACAGGCCTCCCAACAGCCAGCGGGAGGTAGAGGAGCAGATCTGTAGACAGATTTTGGAAAGATGTAAAGGTTGTAGTGGTGGGTGATTTTAACTTCCCCTATATTGACTGGGACTCACTTAGTGCTAGGGGCTTGGATGGGGCAGAATTTGTAAGGAGCATCCAGGAGGGCTTCTTGAAACAATATGTAGATAGTCCAACTAGGGATGGGGCCATACTGGACCTGGTATTGGGGAATGAGCCTGGCCAGGTGGTCGAAGTTTCAGTAGGGGAGCATTTCGGGAACAGTGACCATAATTCCATAAGTTTTAAGGTACTTGTGGATAAGAGTAATCCTCGGGTGGTGCTAAATTGGGGGTAGGCTAATTATAACAATATTAGGCAGGAATTCAAGAATTTAGATTGGGGGTGGCTGTTTGAGGGTAAATCAACATCTGACATGTGGGAGTCTTTCAAACGTCAGTTGATTAGAATCCAGGACCGGCATGTTTCTGTGAGGAAGAAGGATCAGTTTGGCAAGTTTCGGGAACCTTGGATAACGCGGGATTTGGTGAGCCTAGTCAAAAAGAAAAAGGAAGCATTCGTAAGGGCTGGAAGGCTGGGAACAGACGAATCCCTTGAGGAATATAAAGACAGTAGGAAGGGACTTAAGCAAGGAGTCAGGAGGGCTAAAAGGGATCATGAAATGTCATTGGCAGACAGGATTAAGGAAAATCCCAAGGCTTTTTATACGTATATAAAGAGCAAGAGGGTAACCAGGGAAAGGGTTGGCCCACTCAAGGACAGAGAAGGGAATCTATGTGTGGAGCCAGAGGAAATGGGCGAGGTACTAAATGATTACTTTGCATCAGTATTCACCAAAGAGAAGGACTTGGTAGATGATGAGCCTAGGGAAGGGAGTGTAGATAGTCTCAGTCATCTCATTATCAAAAAGGAGGAGGTGTTGGGTGTCTTGCAAAGCATTAAGGTAGATAAGTCCCCAGGGCCTGATGGGATCTACTCCAGAATACTGAGGGAGGCAAGGGAAGAAATTGCTGGGGCCTTGACAGAAATCTTTGCATCCTCATTGGCTACAGGTGAGGTCCCAGAGGACTGGAGAATAGCCAACGTTGTTCCTTTGTTTCAGAAGGGTAGCAAGGATAATCCAGGAAATTATAGGCCGGTGAGCCTTACGTCAGTGGTAGGGAAATTATTAGAGAGGATTCTTCGGGACAGGATTTACTCCCATTTGGAAACAAACGAACTTATTAGCGAGAGGCAGCATGGTTTTGTGAAGGGGAGGTCGTGTCTCACTAACCTGATTGAGTTTTTTGAGGAAGTGACGAAGATGATTGATGAAGGAAGGGGCAGTGGATGTTGTCTGTATGGACTTCAGTAAAGCCTTTGACAAGGTCCCTCATGGCAGACTGGTACAAAAGGTGAAGTCACACGGGATCAGAGGTGATCTGGCAAGATGGATACAGAACTGGCTCTGTCATAGAAGACAGAGGGTACCAGTGGAAGGCTGCTTTTCTGAATGGAGGGGTGTGACTAGTATTCCGCAGGGATCTGTGTTGGGACCTTTGCTGTTTGTAATATATATAAATGATTAGGAGGAAAATGTAGCTGGTCTGATTAGTAAGTTTGCGGACGACACAAAGGTTGGTGGAGTTATGGACAGTGATGAGGATTGTCAGAGGATACAGCAGGATATAGATCGGTTGGAGACTTGGGTGGAGAAATGGCAGATGGAGTTTAATCCAGACAAATGTGAGGCAATGCATTTTGGAAGGTCTAATGCAGGTGGGAAGTGTACAGTAAACGGCAGACCCTTAGGAGTATTGACAGGCAGAGATATCTGGGCGTACAGGTCCACAGGTCACAAAGTGGCAGCGCAGGTGGATAAGGTAGTCAAGAAGGCATACGGCATGCTTGCCTTCATCGGTCGGGGCATAGAGTATAAAAATTGGCAAGTCATGCTGCAGCTGTACAGAACTTTAGTTAGGCCACACTTCGAATATTGCTTGCAATTCTGGACACCACACTACCAGAAGGACGTGGAGGCTTTGAAGAGGGTACAGAAGAGGTTTACCAGGATGTTGCCTGGTCTGGAGGGCATTAGCTGTGAGGAGAGATTGGATAAACTCTGATTGTTTTCACTGGAACGATGGAGGTGGAGGGGCGACATGATAGAGGTTTACAAAGTTATGAGTGACATGGACAGAGTGGATAGTCAGAGCTTTTTCCTAGGGTGGAAGAGTCAGCTACTAGGGGACATAGGTTTAAGGTGAGAGGGGCAAAGTTTAGAGGGGGTGTGCGAGGCAAGTTCTTTACACAGAGGGTGGTGAGTGCCTGGAACTTGCTGCCAGGGGAGGTGGTGGAAGCAGGTACGATAGCGACGTTTAAGAGGCATCTTGGCAAATCCATGAATAGGATGGGAATAGAGTGATACGGTCCCCGGAAGTGCAGAAGGTTTTAGTTTAGGCAGGCATCAAGATCGGCGCAGGCTTTGAGGGCCGAATGGCCTGTTCCTGTGCTGTACTGTTCTTTGTTCTTTGTATATAAAATTGAGAGGCATAGATAGGGTAGATAGCCAGAGTCTGTTTCCCATGGTAGGGGTGACTAAAACTAGAGGGCATAGATTTAAGGTGAGAGGGAGGAGGTTCAAAGGGGTACATTTTTCACACAAAGAATAGTGGGTATCTGGAATGAGCTGCCTGAAGAGGTGGTGGAGACAGGAACAGTAGCAACATTTAAGAGGCATCTGGATAGGTACTTGAATGAGCAACGCATAGAGGGATGTGGAATTAATGCAGGCAGGTGGGATTAGTATAGATAGGCATTATGGTTGGCATGGATGCGGTGGGCCGAAGGGCCTGTTTCTATGCTGTATGACTCTGTTGCTGCTTCCTTTAGGATGTCAGTCAGCTGCTTAGTGGTCATCTGTAGATCATGAGAGGGTTGGGTTTTGTGGAGGAGGCGGGGCTCCCAACGCCATACTGAAACAGTGACGGGAACGCCGCCTCAGCCTTTTTGTACCCCCCCAAAACCACAGAAAGGGTGCCTCGTTTTACAAAGTGCCCTCCCTGCATGGTGGAGGGACAACCTGCTGCTGGTTAGATCTCAGCTGCTGTGGGAAGAGGCCCTTAAGTGGCCATTAATACGCCACTTAAGTGTCTTAATTGGCCTCTGGGCGGGAAGACCGTCAGCGGCTGATCTCGCTCCCAGCAAGATCGTTTGGCGACAGGCCCTTCGTCCCCATCAAAGTCACAACACAATGACGGCTTCCCCAAACCCCCCCCCCGCCACCGACCTCGCCTCGGGCTGATAAAATCCAGCCCAGTTCAATGTAGAAATCAAGAAGTTGCTGTCCAAGATGCCCTGCTCCTCCCGAATACTGCATTAAACTGATAGCTTGTCGTGAAACTCGCCATTGAAATACATGGAAAGATGTGTAGTTGCTCTAATTGTGTGATATATACCCACTAAACTCACCAAAAGAAGTTGGGGATTGCCCATTCTAGTGTAAGTAAAGTTTTAACAGCGTGATATAAGTCTTAATTACTGCTAAGCAACCTCTCTGGCTTTGTAAATTTCAGTTACACTTGTAAAAGTTAATAAAGAATAGCTCCGTGCAGAGCTGGCATGGATCCGATGGGTCGAATGGCCTCCTTCTGTGCCATAAATTATTCTATGAATGGCTAGTGCTATTTGTTCACTGCTAGGAGCAAAATCCAGTCCAATGTTTTTGAAGATTAATTTTAATCTTTCATGGGATGCAGGCATTGCTGGCAAGGCAAGCATTTGTAACCAATCCCTAATTGCCTTTGATAATTGAGTGGCTTTCTAGACCATTTTAGAGGGAAGTTAGAACCAGCCACATTGCTGTGGGTCTGCAGTCACATATAAGGACACACACAACTGGTTTGACAAAAATGTACTGGTTGTCACTTGACTTAAGTATAAAAATAGAACAGAAACCCTGGTAACGAGGGAAGATGTGGGCAGCAAAGTGACAGACGCCCCTTGATTGGACAAGCCAGGAGCAGCAAAGTGCACCTGAGAGGGCAGCAAATTCACAAGGTTTTGGTTGTAGTGTCAGTGTGCTTTACCTTCTGGAAGGAGATAAAGTTAGCTCCTGCTACTGAAGTAGTGTCAAGGAAGGAGAAAAGACCACAACCCAGCTCGCTTTCCAGCAGCTCTCTAAAAGACCCTGAAATGTCCACTGTCAATTCCTCTCGTCTCCTGTCTTTGAGGAAAAGCCTGCTAGACTGGTTCTCAACACCACCTAAAAAGAACTGTTCTCAAAGATCGTTCACGTGTACTCTGAAGTTAGACTGTATGCCAGTTTTGGAACAACATATCTGTTTTCTTCAAAAATGAGCAAGTTGTCATGGACTTGTATTATTTTTCTCCTCAGATTAAAACAGTGTGCCTTTGAGACAGAAGTTTTGGATTTCTGGGGGCACAGTGTGCCACAGCTGCATTTTGTTACCTAGGCAACAGCAGGAGAGAGAGGTCACATCGTATAATGTTTAGATTTGACTGTGTAAAACTGGCAAAAAACTGGTCTGAACCAGACTCGCTGGTGAAGCATACTGAAGAGAAAGCTGTCCATTCTTTCTCAGCAGAAAGTCTACAAGGAGCTACAGGCCAAATTAATTGCCTAAATAAGAAATAACCCTTTTAAGAGACCATTTGGTATTGCTAAAGGAACTGTTGATGCCTGCTGCAGCAGAAGAGTTTGAATGTCTATCAAACCCAGACTGCTTCATCAAATCCAAGTGAAGATTTCGAGTGGCCTTTGATTATTTTCACATTTAGAATACTTCATCCATCAGGAATGTAACCCACAAAGACTGACTTATTTTTTAAGAAACAGCTAATTTTCAAAACACCACTTTTAAAACCGGTTAACCACTGTTGTTTTTGAATGTATGTGCGTGAATGGGGAAGTTAGGTTAAAATAAGTTGTAAGGCCTTTTGATATAGCTTTATCTTAATAGTGTTTAAGATTTAGTTTTAATAATTTGTTTTTGTCTAAAGATAACTGGTTTGGTCTGTTTTATTCTGAGGTTTACTAGAGTGTTTAATTTGGCTGTTTTCCGGTTGGGTGGGCAAAACTTTAATAATATACTGCGACCTGTGGAGTGACAGAACTGAATTGACAGTACATCGCTCCTGCTGCGGTCGAAACAAAGTAATCAGCCCGGTTGTGGGTTTTTTTTGATCTGTAACAGAGCTCTGAATTTTAAAAATTCTTTTTTATTTTTCTGGTTAACTGGTGTATGTGAGTGTGAGGGGCTAAGGTAAAAAGGGGATTTTAAAATTTAAAAGTGTGTTTATGCTTTACTTCATTACTAGTTTAGAATTGTTTTATAATAAACTGATAATTTTGAATATTAAAGAAACCTGGTTAGTGTTTTCTATTCTGAGAAAAATTGAGTATATGATTAACTGTATTGATAAGTGGGAAAATTTAAAGTATATGTTGTGACCTGTAGAGAAGTGGGACTAGAATAAACCGTGTACTTCTCCCGTCTCGGTCACAACATGACCAATTAAAAAAATGTTGATATTCGTTTCTTCCTTGTACCTATTTGTGAAGTGCCTGGTGACCTGTCTTTCTTTAAAGGTACTATAAATGAAAATCATTCATTTTCAAATCCAAAGTTAATCTTTTATTTCCTGATCTAATTGCAGTAAGACCTTCTCTCGATCTGTTCAGATGACTGTATTTGCAATGATACTTGGTGCATTTGTTGCTGCCAGGTAAGATTACGACTTAGACTCAGAATGTTACAGCACAGAAACAGGCTATTTGACCCAACAAGTTTGCATTAGTGTTTTTCTCTGCATAATCTATTGAGTATAATCCCAATCTCCCTAATCCCATTCTCCTGTTCACGTAATACTTAGTTGTTTGAAAATGAATATTGCAATCACATTCCCTTTTAAAAGATGGAAGAATCTATGAAATCTACATAAACTAATGATTTGTGGAAGCAAAATTGACATTATAACCACCTGCCCTAAGTAATTATTTTCTAAAGTTCACTGTTAATTCTTTTTATGATCAATTTTTCCCCTCGTGCCCAATCGCTATATCAAGTATCAGGCTGCACGATTGTTCCTCTAGTCTCACTACAGTCAAAGGATTGGAGAGGAGCAGTTAACGGTCCTGCTGTTAAGTTTCTTCTCTTCCTTTCTGGCTATTGGGCCAGAATCGTTTCAGATCCTTGTGGCTGCTGTTTTTAGATAATAGCCAGTAGGTTCCAACTATGGTAGTCATTGCTACCGCTGTGGGACTCTTAACTGTAGTCAACTTTCCTCTACTACTTTCTCGGGAAGAGTTATGTACCCTGGGTACAACCAAGGCATGTAAATGACCTGTCCCACCAATTTCAGTTGTACTGAGGCCAGCAGCGACACTGTGCACTTTCAATACATTTTCTGTTAAGTATTCTAATTCTCAGGTTCATCTTACTAAAGACTACTGAATGATGTAGAAATTACTTTGAATTAAGGTTTCACCACATGGAACAACAGGCTTAATATTGGATTGTGTGAAGATTGTGACGATATCCTTGATTATAATAAAACTGTGTGTGTGCACTTGCATGCATACTTAATCTTTTGTGCTGAGAGAATATTGGGTTGAGTAGCTAATATTCTTAATATTGTAATAGTGGTTTGCATGATTCCCTGTTTTAATATGCAAAAAAATACACCACTTTCTTTCAGTTCTGACATGGCATTTGACTCTTTTGGATATGGATACATTCTTACAAATGATGTACTAACAGCTGCCAATGGAGCTTATGTAAAACAAAAATTGGAGTCAAAAGTGAGTAGTCTTTTTGTTAATTTGTTTCAAAACCTAGTGTTGAAGGTTTATTCTGGAATATTTCAAAATTTGTTTGAAATCTTTAATATTCACTCCTTCCATTCCTGCAAAACTTTTCCAATTACAATTCTATGATTATGGGATCTACACTGAAAGTACTTGTCCTGAGGTAGCTGTAATTAGGTACATTTTCCTTCTTGGCTTTTGCACTCCCAAAAAATAAACAGCAGAGTTTGAAAGAGCACACAGGACACACATAAAATTCTACTACTGATTATGGACAGTGAAGTGACGTTTTCTTCCCTTGCCTCTAAGGAAGCTGAAGTGCTGTCACGGATGTTACATCTTCCGTACAATACCTCACCCATGTAGCCATTTGTGTGAACCTAGATGATGAGCATTGTTAGGCTATTCGGCAGGGGTGTGTTGGAATTAAATCTGTTTCCCAAATGACGAGCATATTTTCCGACAGGAATTACTGGATTGTGTCGAAGAGTAGCTACTCAACCCAATATTCTTTTTCAGTATCACATTGTCCTTGTCACGCTGCATCCCAGAATTGTGCGTGGATATAGAACCGGGGTCGCCGACATGTTGATCGCAAGCTACTGGTAGCTCGCGTCAGCCTTTGAGTAGTACGCATAAAGCTCCTGCCAACTCGGTCCTTTCGCCCACGTCATCCTGCCAGCATTAATTCGCACGTGTGCATCCTGATTGCACAACAGGATGAGTGAGCGGTGCCAGGGTGGGGTAGCTGGTGATATTTTTCCTTTATCAGAAGTAGTTCTCGCTAAAGTACAGGTTGGCGAAGCCTGATATAGAACATACTATCTCAACAAATCTTGCCCCCTTCCCCACACAGTGTGTTACCATCTGCCTAGTGTCACCAGTTGATGGTGTGGATGCATTTATGATTTTTCTGTCCTTCAGAGTTACTAATGCTGCCAGTGTTGTAGCTGTTATGTATTTTGCCCTAGAGAGGAAGAAAGTCACTTCAATCCCAGCATTCTAATTCACTGCCTTTGCTTGTATCAATGTGGTAATAATGCACAGGGAAGTCACAGTGGAATCGGGCAGGGTTAGAAAAAATGAAGAGGAAGTTTGAGTGCATCTTAATGTGGCATGCTTGGTGGCCTTGTATTATGTAGGCAGGGTGAGGAAAGCTGCCAGATTGAAACATGTTCCCCTTAGGCACCTCTCCTATTCAGAGTGGGGCATTGGGCAGTGTTGCAGGATCTTTAGGGCCACAATAGAGCTGCTGGTAATAAGAGTATAAGCAGGTTCTTGAGGTTTTCAGATGCAGCTTTGAAGATGCTGGTAGAGCAAGCAAATGTCAGAAAGGAACTGCTGTTTCCCTATCCCCCTGGATTGTTGACTGAAGCCACGGCAAATTGGTGAATGGGCATGGTGAGAGGTGATACCAAATTCTGTCGTCAGCATTGTTGTTGGAACCTGGCTATGCAGAGAATCAAAGCCTCCTTATGCACTGCTCAGAACTGCAGATATGTTCTGAGTCTACAAACTCAGAGGGTCCACATTCCTCTGAGCATGCATACTTTTACTTGACTTCTCCGAGAGTGGAGTTTCTCAAAGGAATCCTATCAGTTCAAAACCTACAGTAGCAACTATAAACAATTTCAAATCCTTTAATGCCCAAAAACAAACAAAAAAATGTCTCCAATTCTGTGTAGCTTTATCTTGGAGTACCTGAGAATTGCTTTAAAATAGAATTTGAATGGTCATCTCAAGCTCTGTAATGCCTATGCTTGGGTGAGAGCAGGAAGTGACAATCTGGCAATAAGGGCAGAAAACGATGTTGCAATGACATTGCACTCATCCCTCAATTTGAGTTTATTTTGGAAGATCATTGTTCCCTTTAAGCTATGCGGGTGCACAACTCTTAGGAATATTCCATACAGGGGACAAACAGACCACGTCATCAGCAGTCCCTTTTAAGATGTGTGGATGCACGATCGCCTGTCAGTCCTAAAGGAACTGTGGAGTGTAACAACGGGCTGCACGCAGTGAAGGGAAACTAGAGGGAACATTCATGAAGATGCTGCCTGTTTGAGATGGAAATTCTGGCTGCCAGGATTAATGTCCCCCCAGAAAATCTGACCAGTTATAAAAGCAGTGGTGAGTAGGCCAAACAATTTTATTTTTTTAAATTTGCTACTACCCTGATTTTTTTGAGTGACAGATTAAAATAGCCCCCATAGTGTTCAATTTTAAGACTGGTCTTTGAAATAAAATCCACTGAATGGAAGCTCTGGTTGAAATTAAATACACTGGATTGAAGCGCTGTTGGTTGGGAGATGGTGACCCAGATGGAAATTGCTTGCTTTATAAAGTATATAATAGGGGAACTTGAAACAAAGACTTTGATTCCTCTGAATTTGTAGAATGTTACAATCATTTTCAATAATTGCAGTTTTCAGTATTTTAGGTAGGAAGACCTATTTTATAATATGGAGAAAAAAAACTGTTCTTGCCCTTGAGCAATTTTTCTTCATTTCTCCCAGGATATTTTTATCTTGGAACTAAGATCGTTGAGTTCCAAAAAAAGTTTTTACAGTGTGATGGTTGTAGCAGCTTTGTGAAGGCCAGAGGGCTGAATCCTATTGAAATTGAATAAAGTTTAAAATAAAGATTGAAATTCTTTTTGAATAAATGTGCTGAACTGTGAGCCCTTACAGATGCTTTGTAGGAAAACTCGAATTGATGTTGAACTTGAATGAGCTGTTAATTAGGCTGCATGAGTTGTACTGTTTCCAGTCATGGGTGCCCTTCGCACTTTTTTGATCATTCCTCACTTTTTTTTTTCAATTGCACGCTTTCTTGTTCACTCGTTTACGCTTGCTCTCGTGTTCTGTCTCCCATACACTCATGTGTTCGATCTCTCTTTTTTTTTTCTCTCCCCCACCCCTTCTCCCTCTCTCACAAGCACTTTTGTGTTCGCGCGTTCATGCTCTTGCATGCATGCACTTTCTCGTATTAGTGTTTGTCATGTTTGTTCTCCATCATCCATCACCCCTTCAGTGATGCCACCAGAAAGCAGTTCACCTTGACTGCATGTTTGTGATGAGAGATGGTTAGACCTCAGCTAGCCTCTACGTCTACGGCTGCTCTTCCATTGGGAAGCTTGGGTTGGAATCATGAGCATCTGTTTGGCAACAGTGCTAGTGTTGCAGTACTTGAAATAGTGCCACCCAGGGGATGTAGGATTTGCTATTTTGGGTTTGTGCCATCCTTCTTGGGCAAATTGTGCCATCACCTTCATGATACCAGCAGGCGGCTTCCTCTTTTGCAAGCAGATGCAAATAATCTGGGTAACTGTGTGGTCTTTGATTTAGCTCAGTTTTAGTGGCAGGTGGTTCGCAGCCCCAAACAGGGCCACCATCTTTGGGTACATCTACAGCTGGACTAACAACTCTTAAGGAAAGTGAGCAGTGTTGCAAACGTGACCCCCATGGTGGCATTGTGATTCATTACACTTTTCTATCCCTACCATAGTTTATCTTTGACTCACTAAATTCCAACCAAGAGTTGGTTCCTAGCTGAATATTCTGGTCCTCTGCCAAATGTGCTGTTGGCCAAACTTGACAGGTGAGTTTGTCCTGGGCCTGTGGCTTATGTAAATTAAGGGAAAGGACTTCCATTTGGAAAATTCGAGCCTGTAAGGCAGGTGACCTGGTGAATTGGGCCAGCATAATCCAATTATTGCCGCACCTGGAAATTTGGAACTTGTGTGTAGTATATCAGGAGAAGTATTGTATTTCACTAATGCAGTGTTTAGCTGTACTTGATCAAAATTACATACATGGAAAATAACAACTTTAGTCCTTTTGGTCATGTATCTTTTTTTTTAAAAAAAGCTGCAGTAACCCAGTTCTAAAATGCTTTCCAGTGCTAAATTGACAATCTGAAAAGGAAGCTCAGGGAGGGTTTGCTTGAATCAAAGGACTCTAGAATGATTTGAACACAGTCAAATTAAAGACCACGTTTAAAGGAGAAGGTGACTTTTAAATGTCAATTTTGTTTTTTTTTGTTATCGGCATCCCATGTAGGAATGTTGTTTGCAACTGGTGTGCCAATACTACTAGTGGTAAGTATTTCAACATCTGTGAATTAAATGCAAGAAGGATACAGCTTTGTTCTATATGAAGAACAAATGGAGTTCGAATATGAATTTGTGGTTAACGGTTGATGTCATTATTCTGGTACAATACCAGTGTTGCTTTAAACTGATAAGTTTAAAGGGAGATACCATCTTCGAAGAACTTCATTTTAGTGCTCCATGTTTTCTGCTCAGTGTGCTGTTTCAGGTGCACGGGTAACACTTTTGTCTGTGCGATCAGAAACGTTCTTTCCAGGAGTTAATTGAAGCAACAACTAATCTTCTGAAATAGTCCATAAAATTATAGAAATTTACAGTAAAAGAATGTGGACATTCAGCAACTTGTTTCTGACTTTTAATGTTGATCACATTGCCCTGCTTTCTCCCTGCAGCCCTGCATCTTACTCTGGTTCAAATGTTCCAGCTCTTCTTTCAGTTCATGCAGTGGTCTGTGGCTCAACAATCCCTTTGGCAAAACATTCCATGCTGTAACAACCCTGTATGCAAACATTTCTCAGCTTTCTCCTCACTTTCAGAGACTATTTGAAATTGGTGACCTTATGTCTGTTTTCTCATTTGTTCTTAAGATGTGAGCATCACTGGCAAGGCCAGCTTTTATTGTGCATCCCTGATTACCCTTGAGAAGACGCTGGTGAGCTGCTGTCTTGAACCTCTGCAGCCCATGTGGTGTCGGTGCATCCACAGTGCTGTTAAGAAGTGTTCCAGAATTTTGACCCAGCAATAGTGAAGGCACAACAATATAGTTCCAAGACGGTGTGTGGCTTGGACAGGAACTTGCAGGTGGTGGTGTTCCCATGCATCTGCTGCCCTTGACCTAGGTGGTAGAGGTCACAGGTTTGGAAGGTGCTCTTGAAGGAGCCTTGGTGAGTTGCAGCAGTACATCTTGTAGAGGGTACATGCTGCTGCCACTGTGCGCCAGTGCTGGAAGGAGTGAATGTTGAAGGTGGTGGATGGGGTGCCAATCAAGCGAGCTGCTTTGTCCTGGATGCTGTTGAGCTTCTTGAGTGTTGCTGGAGCTACATGCATCCAAACAAGCAAAGAACATTCCATCATACTCCTGAATTGTGCCTTGTAGGCAGGCTTTGGGGAATCAGGTGAGTTACTCACTGCAGAATTCCCAGCCTCTGACCTGCTCTCGTAGCCATAGTATTTATATGTCTGGTCCAGTGAAGTCTGCGGTCAATGGTAACCCCAGGATGTGATGGTGGGGGATTCAGCAATAATAATATAGTTGCTTGTCAAGGGGAGATAGTTAGTTAGTTTCTCTTTTGTTGGAGATGATCATTGGTTGGCACTTGTGTGGCACAAATGTTACTTGCCACTGAGCAGTCCAACCCTGAATGTTGTCCAGGTCTTGCTGCATGTGGGCAAGGACTTCAGTGTCTGAGGAGTTACATATGATACTGAACATTGTGTAATCATCAATGAACATCCCCACTTCTGACCTTAAGTTGGAGGGAAGGTCATTGAAGCAGCTGAAGATGTTTGGGCCTAGGACACTACCCTGAGGAACACCTGGAGCAGTGTCCTGGGACTGAGATGATTGGCCTTCAACAGCCACAACCATCTTCCTTTGTACTAGGGGAGTCGTGGCATAGTGGTAATGAACTGAACTAGCAATCCAGAGGCCCAGACAAATGCCCAAATGGCATGTGTTCAAATCCCACCATGGCAGCTGGTGGAATTTAAATTCAATTAATAGAACATAGAACATAGAACATACAGCACAGAACAGGCCCTTCGGCCCACAATGTTGTGCCGATCCTTTGTCCTCTGTCAAGGACAATTTAATCTATACCCCATCATTCTCCTTTATCCATATACCTATCCAAAAGCCTTTTGAAAGTCCCTAAAGTTTCTGACTCAACAACTTCCCCGGGCAAGGCATTCCATGCCTCGACCACTCTCTGGGTAAAGAACCTTCCCCTGACATCCCCCTTATATCTCCCACCCTTCACCTTAAATTTATGACCCCTTGTAACGCTTTGCTCCACCCGGGGAAAAAGTTTCTGACTGTCTACCCTATCTATTCCCCTGATCATCTTATAAACCTCTATCATGTCACCCCTCATCCTTCTCCTTTCTAATGCGAAGAGGCCTAGAATGTTCAGCCTTTCCTCGTAAGACTTATTCTCCATTCCAGGCAACATCCTGGTAAATCTCCTCTGCACCCTCTCCAAGGCTTCCACATCCTTCCTAAAATGAGGCGACCAGAACTGCACACAGTACTCCAAATGAGGCCTTACCAAGGTCCTGTACAGCTGCATCATCACCTCACGGCTCTTAAATTCAATCCCTCTGCTAATGAACGCTAACACCCCATATGCCTTCTTCACAGCCCTATCCACTTGAGTTGCAACTTTCAATGATCTATGCACATAGACCCCAAGGTCTCTCTGCTCCTCCACATGCCCAAGAACCCTACCGTTAACCCAGTATTTTGCATTCATGTTTGTCCTTCCAAAATGGACGACCTCACACTTTTCAGGGTTAAACTCCATCTGCCACTTTTCAGCCCAGCACTGCAACCTATCCAAGTCCCTTTGCAGACGACAATAGCCCTCCTCGGTATCCACAACTCCACCAACCTTTGTATCATCTGCAAATTTACTGACCCACCCTTCGACTTCCTCATCCAAGTCGTTAATAAAAATCACAAACAGGAGAGGACCCAGAACTGATCCCTGCGGCACGCCACTGGTAACTGGGCTCCAGGCTGAGTATTTACCATCTAAGACCACTCTCTGCCTTCTATCAGTTAGCCAATTCTTAATCCAACTGGCCACATTCCCCACTATCCCATGCCTCCTGACTTTCTCCATAAGTCTACCATGGGGGACCTTATCAAATGCCTTACTAAAATCCATGTACACCACATCCACTGGTTTACCCTCATCCACTTGCTTGGTCACCTGCTCAAAGAATTCAATCAGGCTTGTGAGGCAAGACCTACCCCTCACAAAACCGTGCTGACTGTCCCGAATCAAGCAGTGTCTTTCCAGATGCTCAGAAATCCTATCCCTCAGCACCTTTTCCATCAACTTGCCTACCACCGAAGTAAGACTAACTGGCCTGTAATTCCCAGGGTTGTTCCTATTCCCTTTCTTGAACAGGGGCACAACATTTGCCACCCTCCAATCACCTGGTACCACCCCCGTCAGCAGAGAAGATGAAAAGATCATTGCCAGCGGCTCTGCAATTTCATCCCTTGCTTCCCATAACATCCTTGGATATACCCCGTCAGGCCCGGGAGACTTGTCTATCTTCAAGTTATTCAAAAACCCCAACACATCTTCCCTCCTAACGAGCACTTCCTCGAGCTTACCAGTCTGTTTCACACCGTCCTCTTCAGTAATACACCCCTTCTCATTCGTAAATACCGAAGAGAAGTACTCATTCAAAACCTCACTTATCTCTTCCGGCTCAACACACAGTCTCCCGCTATTGTCCTTGACCGGACCTACGGTCCCCCTGGTCATCCTCATATTTCTGACATACGCGTAAAAGGCCTTGGGGTTTTCTTTTATTTAATTAATAAATTTAATTTAAAAATCTAGAATTGGGAATTGAAAGATAGTGTCAGTAATGGTGCCATGAAACTATCTCTCAATTGTCGTAAAAACCCATTTAGTTCACTGATGTCTTTTAGGGAAGGAAATCTGCTGTCCTTACCCAGTCTGGGCTACATGTGACTCCAGACCCACAGCAATGTGGTTGACTCTTAACTGCCCTCTGAAATGGCCTAGCAAGCCACTCAGTTGTCGAGCAATTAGGAATGGGCAACAAATGCTGGCCTTGCCAGCTCTTTGGTGCTACGCGGTGATGTCAAAGGCTCTCACCTTGCCTCTGGAATTCAGCTCTTCTGTAAATGTTTGGACCAAGGCTGGAATGGGGTCTGGAGCTGAGTGCGTGGCCCTGGTGAAACCCAGTCTGCGCATTGGTGAGCAGATTTTTGCTGAGCAACTGTCGAGGACATTGTCCATCACTTTGAGAGTAAACCGATGGGGTGGTAATTTGGTCGGGTTGGATTTGTCCTGCTTTTTGTGGACAGGGCATACCTGAGTGATTTTTTTTTTTCACCATTGTTGGGTAGATTATAGTGTCATAACTATACTGGAGCAGCTTGGATAAGGATGCAACTAGTTCTGGAGCACAAGACTTCAGTACTACAGCTGGGGTATTGTCAAGGCCCATAACCTTGACTGTATCCAGTGTCTTCAGCCATTTCTTGATATTGCATAAAGTGTATCAAATTGTCTGAAGACTGGCATCTATGATGGTGGGGACCTCAGGACGAGACCAAGATGGATCATCCACTTGGCATTTCTGGCTGAAGATGGTTGCAAATGCTTCAGTAACTCACCAAGTAGAGGAAATAGTTCTTTCACCATTCACCCTGTCAAATAATTTTAAAACATTTAAAAAAAATCTCTTTTCCATTGGAAATGGTCCCATTATCTCAAACTTCTCTTCCAAGGTATAATTTTTCATATTTGTTATCTTCCTGTTGAAAAAACATATGGTATCTATAGCTTTAACATTCTTTCTGTAATAGCGTATCCAAACTCAACTGTGGCCCAACCTTGTGTCTTCGAGAAATTTATCATAATCTCTGCACCTGTTTATAAAATCCCAAATTAGATTTTTTTTTTTACGGCTTTGTTTGCACTTGAACTTTTATGCAGTTACTTATTTTCAACCCCTAGGTGTGTCCACGTCTTTCCATTGAGTTTATGCTTCTATTCTTTGTTTCTCCTCTCAAAATGCATCACTCACATGAAATTATATGCATATATTGAATCTGCTGCCTATCTGCTATATTCTCCTAAAGTCTCTTATAATCCTTACTCTTTTGAAAATTGTCTGATTTTTGTTAGCAAATTCTAATATAGTGCACCTATGCCCAAATCCAAATCATCATTTTTATATCCAGCCCTGACCTCTGGGACACAACATTTCCTACCCTTCTCCAATCTGTGCAATGCCTGAGTGCCCAACTCTTTAATTTCCCCGTCCGTCAACAATCTTTCTATACGTTACCTTTCCTCTAATACCACATACTTGAATTTTTGTAACAAATCTGAGAGATTTTAGTGAATCCCTACTGAAATTCTGTGTGCACTATATCTTCTGCATTCCCTTAGTCAGCTAGTCACTTTAGGAAAACACTCTTAAATTTGTCAAACATGACTTGCCTTTAATAAATCCATGCCACCTGTCTTTGAATATCTAATGCAGTTCTAAATACTCAATTGATTCCATCTTGAATTATGTGTCCCAAGAGATTTCTCAGCTGATGGGCTGACTGGTTTGTTGTTACTTCATTTATCTTTTCCTTGAACAGAGTTGTGAAATTAGCCTGCTTCTGGTTCCTTGGCACAAGTTGCATGTCTGAAGGCTGAAAAATCTCCCCTCTACTTCATTCAACAGCCTATGGTACGTGCTTAGGATCTGGTGTGTTGACTATTTTGAGTTTTAATTTTAAAAAAACTTTCTTTTCCACAGTTTTGCCAAACCCGCTTTCACACTGTTACAACAGGTGAGAAAGGTGTCAAGGGGTCTCTCAGTTTTCACCTGGTCTTACCGTAACAGGGTTTAATTTTAAACACACCGTGTTTTTAGCTCCCCCTTGGTGAATCCTCGTTCACCGCTTTCCAATTATAAGGCAAAGAAACCAGCACAGACAGGCTTTCTTAGGTTTGAAGAAGAAAAGTTGAAATTTATTAAGCTTAAACTTAAACTCTGATTCGGTTAACACCTATGGATACACAACGTGCCCACGCTAGCATGCATACATGATACACACATGCAAATAGAGAAAAAAGAGCAGAAGAAAAATAAAGTGGACAAGTTTGAGACAATATCTGAAGAGTTTTTGTTACAGTTCTTCGAGCTCACTAGAGTCCTTGATTATCGGTAGATCGTGCTTTTCGTTGGGACCCAGTATTCTTCTTAAACCTTGTTCGCTGTAGGAGACTTCTCTCTCTTGGAGTTCATGTATCTTCAGTGGATTCAGAGGCTTGTGAGAAAGCGATGGGAGCAGACAGGAGAGATCATAATCCAGGAGCAAACAGTCTCTGTCTCTTCAAACTCTCTGTGGCCAGTTCAAAAGAAAACTCTGGAACAGCCAGGTAGTCATGTGATCAGCTGGTCTAACCAGTTCTGGCCCTTGTGGATTGTATCCTCCTTAGCAGGCCCTGGAATGTGCTTCCTCACCTTCGATGTCTGTTGGTATGTAAATTTTTTTTTCCAGCCACACACTCCATTTTGTTTAAAGATGCCCCACTGTTGGTCCATTGTCTTTACTAGTTCTTCTGCCTAGATAGTTAGGGTCACATCCCTTATTTCACTGAACTTAATCGTTTTACAGTGCTGCATCCTTTTATTGATCTCTTCATGACCTTTTTTGAATTTTCTCACTGACTTTAACCGATTGTTATTTCCCTTGGAATGTTTTGCCCTAGGGAGTAACTGAGATGGAGGCCATTGCATCTTTTAAGGAAAATGTGGATGAATGATTGAAGCAGAGGATAATACTGTGAGAGGAAGAATGCCGAGAAGTGGAGTTAGTTTTGTAGTTGGCAGAGACATGATGGGACATGATTTCCTTCTGTAAACATTTCATATTAGTCATTTGTTCTCTTAGTCTAGTATAAATTGCTGATTGTGGTTATGTTTTTGCATCTATATATCATTTAATCTGTAAATAAATCTGGGCAGTAATTTAGCCTTATGCAGTGACCTGATATTTTAAAGATGTCGTGAGCATCCTGCATATGAGCAATTTATTGCATTTGGGTTTAGCTGTTGAACTGGAGCTACACTAACTCTGCACAGTACCGAACAAAGATGCAGAATTTGGTTTATAGGAGACTTTATCTGCTACTGGAAACACCCTTTTTTTTTTGCACAAAGGGTGTTGGACTATGCCTGATTTTTAATAGCAAGTATAATAAGGTTGACTGAATCCTTTTTAGCAATAGCTCACAAATGAGTTGTCCTGATCATGAAGATAATGTCAATAACATTAACTGTGATGCTACATATCGCTAATCTTATTGTCATGGGTCTGCAGAGCAACTTTGCTCATTGGGAAAAGAGGTGCAATTTGCTTAACTTTTTTTTTTATATTGAGGAACCCACTGCAGGTGTTCCTGAAGACTGCTGAATTGAAAAGAATTGGCTGGTGCAGTGAGATCAATTTGCTGCATATTTACCCCTCAGATCCAAGTTTGAATGCAACCTAGACTCCCTTTCTTGAGCAGTGAGTGGAATATGTGTTTTGACCAGTTTCAGCTTTCTTGGTGGTAGTCAACAGTTTAAGTTGGTACTGTTCATTTGAAAGCAGTGAAGGTAACTGATGTAGCGAAGTGTGTTTTTTCTGAAGCTGAGCTCCAAGTTTATTAGTCTACACCAATCCAAATTTGAAACAGTCAAGCTGCTGGAAACAGGCCCCTGGAGTAGATGGAATTCCACACGAAACCTTGAAGCATAGTGGCCCTCCCCTAAACCCCAAGCTCCATGAGTTGTTCACAGCCTGCTGAGAACAGACAGGATTCCATAGGATCTTTGTGATGCGATTATCATCACCTTGTACAAAAACAAAGGAGAAAAATCCGACTGCTCCAACTACCATGGGATCACCCTCCTTTCTATTGCTGAGAAGTTCCTGGCTAGAATACTTCTGAATAGGCTTGTGCCTACCATTGTGGAAGAAAACCTCCCAGAGAGACAGTGTGGTTTCAGAGCAAACACAGGCACCGCTGACATGGTATTTGCACTTGGACAATTACAAAAAAAGTGTCATGAGCGAAACAAAGACCTGCACGCCACTTTCATAGACCTCACCAAGGCATTCGACACTGAGCGGAAATGGACTTTGGAAAATCCTTGAAAACTTGGATGCCCACCCAGGTTCCTGGCCATGGTGAAGCAGTTTCATGAAAATCAGTACGGACAAGTTGAGCAAAACAGTGACCCCCTCGAGTCCCTTCTGAACCTCCAATAGCGTGGAGCAGGATGTGTGCCGGCCCCGATCTTATTCACTGTCTTTTTCAGCATGTTGCTGCAGCAAACAACGGAAGACCTAGAGGGAGTTTATGTACGCTTCCGGACTGATGGAGGCATTTTCGACCTCAGGCTCTCGCAAACACACAAGAAGGACTCATCAGGGATCATCTTTTCACCAATGACTGCACTCTCCTGGCCCACAGTCAGTCAGACCTGCAAAGTATGACCACATGTTTTTCCAAGGCGGCACAACTCTTCGGACTAAAAATCAGTTTAAAGAAAAGTCCTGCATCAGCCTGCACCCCAAGAAGAATATAGACCGCCAAGCATTGTCATCGAGGGAACTGAGCTGAATGCTACCAAGCAATTTACTTCTTTGGGGAGCGCAACTCGTTTGATGGAAGTGGACAATAGGCTCTCAAAAGCAAACAGTACTTACGGCAGACTCTACAAATGAGTGTGGACCAACCACAGCCTCAGAGCACAGACCAAACTCTGTATAAAGCTGTAGGCCTCACCACCCTTCTGTATGATGCTGAGTCATGGGTTCCTATACCGCTGTAATGTACGCCTTTTAGAGCACTTCCATCAGCGCTGCCACCGTAGCAGCCTCAAGACCTGTTGGCAGGCCCGCATCACAAACATTGTAGTCCTGGAAACAGCCAACATCACCAGCATTGAGGCCATCCTCCAGCAAAGCCAACTGTGTTCGGCGAGTCACGTTGCCTGGATGGACAAGTCGCCTGCCCAAAATAGTGTTGTATGGAGACAGTTGACCACTGGTAAAAGGAACAGAGGGGCCCCACACATATATTTTAAGGATTCCCTGAAGTCCCTCTCTGTGTGCCACATCGACTATCACCAGTGGGAAGTGCAGGCCATCGATCGCGATGCCTGGAGATGCTACATCAGGAGTGCTACAGCCACCTTTGAGACTGAAGAACCAGCATGAAAGAGAAAGGTGGAGAAGGATAAATCCATTTGCTCCCAGTAGCGACTACACCTTCACTTGCACCCGTTGTGGGAGAATCTGCCGGTCATGGATAGGCCTGACTAGCTACCAGCATAACAGCAACTGATGAATACAGCCTTCCCAAAATCTTCATCTGTGAAGAAATGTCAAGAGAGAATCCAACTTTGAAATAATTCTTGGCTTTTTTGTGGGGAAGTACCTGACCTCTGCTCGACGCACCACCAAGACAGTCCAACTGCACTCTAACTCTATGGGTGGGGATTCTGGGTGCAACAATCCCTTTTTGCTACTACAAGCAAGTGTTTGTTCTTACATTCCTCAGCACAAACATCTTTCAACTTGAGCAAGAAAGACCTTTAATTTTGAGCACCCAATGTCCGGTGCAGAGTAAAAGTCACACATTCCTCTCCCAACAGTGTGCCTTCTACTGTACAAATGACATTTTTCCATATCAACCATATAAGCGAGATAGCTAAATGATGCTGAACTGGTTTTTATACTGTGGGCCTATACGTGAAGGGAATGAGATTGTTAACTCACTTAACATAACGACAGAGAATTTGAACTAATTTCCTAGGTGGTTGACAAGAAAACCTTGCTCCGTACAATTCAAGCTTGTGTCCCAGAAATGAAAGGCCACTATTATTCCACTGAATAATCCCCAAAATATGTAATAATTCTGATTACTGTGTTTCTTTGTAGGAGCTGGGTAAATATGGACTACTTTATTACAATGCCCTCTTCATGATTTTGCCTTCTTTGGCCATTGCATATTTCACAGGAGATCTTCACAAGGTAAGCACTTGTCTTTGTAAAACAAAAATTTGATGCATTAGTGCTTTAACTTTCATAGAGTTTAACAATTATGTTTTTAAAAAAGCATCAGTTTTCAAAATGTGGGTTCCACTCCTCTCCTCTGCTACTGCAGGTCACAATGACTCTGGAATCTGCATTAATCTGCTTCCTGATGCATTCTTGCTCTTCCTTTCTCTGCCACCACCCCCGCATCCCTCCTTGTCCTGGTTCTTTTCTTGAAGCATCCACTGCTAATCCATTTGTCATTGCAGCTCACTTAACTTTAAGCAAGAGTCTGCACTGTCATGTTGCCCTGAGTGCAGACTCTTCCTTGTGTTGTGGGCAGAAATGCATAATCCTGCAATAACAGTTTGCTACATTGGAAATTCCCATTCACAGTGTGGTCGTGACTCTGTTCTCAGACTAAAATGGTGGCTTTTCATAGTACCTGTTGTGTTTAAAATTTTCTGGCTCTCTGCGGATATTTCACTTGTGTTGAGCACAATGGAACATGCTTGGAAGCGAGTCCTTGTTCCTTACAAATTGAAGTGTGATCTATATGTATAATATCTGGCAATGTAAGATTGCCCAGGTTGAGCAGAAAGCCTTGTATATCTGTAAATTGGTTAAAATAAAAATGGCACGAACCTCCTTGTGTACTGTCTGTTTTCCAAAGACTAGATAGCTTAGGCTTGGCTATGAATCTACAAGTCACATTTATTAAAAGTAAATATTAAGCACGATCAGATCAGTATTTAACTTAAACGCTTGTATTCACCTAATAATAAGACACAACCAAATAATAACCATTCTAGACTATTGTAAGTTCTGCATTACATACAAGACTGAGTCCACCCTGTGGAACCAACATCTGCTCATCTCTAAACTGGCTGCAGTACAGTAGAAGGGGAAGAACTGTTAGAAATGGCCAGAAGCCACCAAAAATATCTCCCTGGGCATGGAGCTGTCAGTCGGTGCCATCAGATGACCCCAATATTCCCACCACCATCCATCCCCAGCAATTCCAGGACAAGTTGGTAGTTAGGTCTGTGATGTCTTACAGCCACTGTAAATAGCTTCTGAGCAATAATAACTGGGCATAAAAGACTTTTGATACTTGTATGTGTTTACTAGCCAGCTTTCAAAGTGCTTGACTGAGGCATCCAGCTAAAGCTGCTTTTGAACTTCAGGCAGGTATGAGTATAGATTCTTTACCAGTACAGAGAAACCAAACCTGCAGTGATCAATTTAAAGTGATACTTAGTTGAGCTTTAATTTTTTTAAAACATTGTCAGAATTCTGACTGCTGGAAACAGAGGTTATGTCCTTCCAGGGAGTGGAAAAAGGGGTTTCAAATGGAAACTGGTTGGTGTCAGCAGTGAGAACATAAATAGGAACGGGAGTAGGCCGTTCAGCACCTCCAGCCTACTCCGCCATTCAATAAGATCATCGCTGATCTTAACTCAGCTGCACCTTCCTGCACTATCCCCATAAACCTAGATTCCTTTAGTATCCAAAAACCTATCGTCCTGACTTGAATATACTTAACCAATGAGCATCCACAGCTCTCTGGGGTAGAGAATTCCAAAGTAATTTCTCCACCTCTCAGTCCTAAAGGGCTGACCACTTATTCTGTGTCTGTGACCCCCTAGTTCTAGACTTCTGAAGCAGGGAAAACATCCTCCCAGCAATAACCCTGTCAAACCCCTAAAGAATGTATATGTTTCAATGAGATTACCTCTCATTCTTCTAAAACCCTGGGGAATAAAGGCCTAGTCTACTCAATCTCTCAGGACAATCCCCTTATCCCAGGAGCAGTCTAGTGAACCTTTGTTGAACTCCCTCTAAGGCAACTATGTCCTCCTTTGGATACAGAGACAAAAACTGTACACTAGTACTCCAGTGTGGTCTCCAAGGCCCTATATAGTTGCAGTAAAACGTATTTACTCTATTGACTCCAATCCCTTTGTGCTAGGGCACCTAAATCTCTCTGACTACTAACATTTTCCATTCTCACTCCATTTTTTAAAATGGATAACTTCATATTTCTCATTATATTCCATCTGTCACATTCTTGCCTAAATCTTTTTGCAGCCTTTTTGTGTTCTTCTCACAGCACAAATACCCACCTAACTTTGTGGCATCAGCAAACTGATATTACACTCAGTCCCCTCATATAAGTCAATGATGTAGGTTGTAAATAGCTGAGGCCCAACACTGATCCTTGCAGTACCCCAGGTGGTGAGGCAGTGGCATAGTGGTAATGTCACTGGACTAGTAATCCAGAAACTCAGACTAATGCGCTGGGGACAGGGGTTCGCATCCCACCATGACGGCTGGTGAAATTTGCAATCAATTAATAAAAAAATCTTGAATTTGTTACGACCATGGCGGAAGCAACACAGTCAACTCAGTCCCATCACTCCACAGGTCGCAGCATATTAAGCTTTCATGCCCAATCAGTAAAACAGCCAAATTAAACACTCTAGTAACCCCAGAATGAAACGGACCAAACCAGGGGTATCTTTAGACAACAAATTAACTATTTATTAAAAAATTAAATCTTAAATACTATTAAGATAAACCTATGTCTAAAGACCTTATATAACTTATTTTAATCTAACTCCCCATTCTCTCACACACACTTTAAAAAAAAACTAGAGAATTGCTGAAGATAGGGACGTTGTCGAATCTTTTTGTCTTGCACTCATCAGGACAATATGCGAGAATAACCAATGTAAAGGAAAACAACAACTTATACTGCATAAGAAGAGAGTGCTAATTGGTTGCAAGTGAACTCTGGTTGGTAGAGGCGTTGCCATGGAGAATGCACCTGCTTACGGTGACTAACCGTTAACTGCTAAGCGTGTAAACAACTATGTTTAAATAAAAAAAAACTAGTTATAGCCTGCCAACCTGAAAATGACCCATTTGTTCCTACTCTGTTTTCTGTCTGTTGATCAATCAGTCCCACTCTTTGGCTTGCATAGCCCTGCAGTCTATTTCTCTCAGGTGGCCATCCAACTTCCTCTTGAAGTCATTGATCGTCTCCACTTCCACCACTCTTGTGGGCAGCGAGTTCCAGATCATTGCCACTCGCTGTGTAAAAAAAAAAAAAAGTACTTCCTCATATTCCCCTGCATCTTCGCCCAAAACTTTCAATCTATGTCCCTAGCCCTTGTACCATTTGTTAATGGGAACAGTTTTTCCTTGTCTAACTTATCTAAGACTCATAATCTTGTGCACTTCTATTAAATCTCCCCTCAATTTCCTTTGTTCTAAGGACAACAAACCCAACTTTTCAACTTAACTTTATAACTAAAATCCTGCATCCCTGGAGCCATTCTGGTATCTGGTAAAATCTCCTCTGTACCCTTCCAAGGACTTGCACATCCTTCCTAAAGTGTGGTGACCAGAACTGGACACAGTACTCTAGTTGGGGCCTAACCAGAGCTTTCTAAAGGTTCAGCATAACTTCCCTGCTTTTGTACTCAATGCCTCTACTTATAAAGCCCAAGATCCCATAGACTTTACTAACAACTCTCTCAATATGTCCTGCCACCTTCAAAGATGGTGCACCTTCAACACGTGCACAACTAGGTCCCTCTGTTCCTGCACACTTTGTGCCATTGAGTATAGTCTCTCTATTCCTTCTGCCAAAGTGCATCACCTCACATTTGTCAGTATTAAATTCCATCCGCCACCTCTCTGCCCATTCTGCTGGCCTATCTATGTCCTGTTGTAGGCGGTTCATATCATCCTCACTGTTTGCCACACCTCCAAGTTTTGTCGGAAAACTTTGAGATTATACTCTGTATTCCAGGATCCAAATCATTTGCATATAGCAAAAAAAGCAGTGGTCCCAACACTTGACGCTTAGGGAACACCAGTACCTAACATCTTCCAGTCTGCAAAACAACCATTTACTACGACTTACTGTTTTGTATTTTAGCCATTTTTTATCCAATTGGACACTGACCCTCCCTATTCCATGAGCCTCAATTTTCTTAACCAGCCTTTTATATGATACCTCATCAAATGCTTTCTTAAAATCCATATAAACAACGTCCACCGTATTCCCTTCATCAACCTTCTCTGTTACTTCAAAAAATTAGATTAGTCAAGCATGAACAGCCTTTTACAAATCCATACTGGCTATATAAAGTATTTGTTTTATGTCCCTGCCGCTTCCTTATTTCCTATTATAACTTCTCCTGTTTCTGCCTCTGAGAGACCCAAGACAATCTGCTGTCCTTACCCAGTCTGGCCTGTATGTGACTCTGGACTGCAGAAATCTGACTATTAGCTGCTCGTTGAAATGGCCTAGCAAGCCACTGAGTTGTATCTAACTGCTATAAATAAGTCTATAAGGAGAATAAAACCAGACATTGTCCTGGGCACTGGACACAAAGGCACACCCAACCAAGTTGACCCTGCAAAGTCCTTCTCACTATCACCTGGGGACTTGTGCCAAAATTGGGAGAGCTGTCACACAGACTAGTCAAGTAACAGTCTGACAGTCATATTCACAGAATACTGCTTTTCAGCCAACTTCCCAGACTCTTCCATTACCATCCCTGGGTATGTCTTGTCCCAGTGGCAGTAGAGTGGGGAGCAAGTGGCCCCAGGAATCCTCAAGATTGACTTTGGACCCCATGAAGTCACATGCCATCCGGTCAAACACAGGCCAAGAAACCTGATTACCACCTACTGCCTTCCTTCAACTGATGAATCCATACTCCTCCATGTTGAACACCACATGGTAGAAGCACTGAGGGCCATTACCAAGAATGGATGGGTAGCACCACTACGGCCTGAGCTGGCCGAGACCTGATGGACATAGCCACCAGACTGGACCTGCGACAGGTGGTGGGGAAAGCCAGCATGGAGGAAAAACCTACTTGATCTCGTTCTCACCAATCTACCTGTCGCAGAAACATCCATCCATGACAGTATTGATGGGAATGACCACTGCACAGTCCTTGTGGAGAGAAGTCCCATCATCACACTGTGGGCATCCTCCATTATTTTGTGTGGCACTACTATCATGGAATAGATTCAGAACAGATCTAGCACCTCAAAACTAGACATCCATGAGACACTGTGGTTCATCAGCAGCAGCAGAATTGTAATCCACAGCAACCTGTAACCTCATGTCCTAGCATATCCATCATCCTACCATTACTATAAAGCCAGGGAATCAACCCTGGTTCAGTGATGAGTGTAGAAGAGCATGCATACTTAAAAATGAAGTGTCAAACTGGTAAAGCTATAACATAGGACCTTGCATGCTAAGTGATCCCACATCCAACGGATCAGATCAAAGCTCTGCAGACCTGCCACATCAAGCTTTCAGTGGTGGGAGAACATCAGAAATGGGAGCAGGAGTAGGGCATTTGGCCCCTCAAGCCTGCCCCGCCATTCAATAAGATCATGGCTGATCTGCCCCAGACCTCAACTCCCCTTTTGTGCCAACTCCTCATAGCCCTCAACTCTCCGATATTTCAAAAATCTGTATCTCCTCTTTAAATACGTTCAGTGATCTAGCCTCCACAACTCTATGGGGTAGAGAATTCCAGAAATTCCTTCCACTCTGAGAAGAAATTCCTTCGTATCTAAATGAGTGTCCCCTTATACTGTAACTATGTCCCCTAGTTCGAGATTCCCCCACTAGTGGGAACATCTCAACATCTATCCTGTCGAGCCTCTTCAGAATCTTGTACGTTGCAATAAGATCACCCCTCATTCTTCTAAACTCTAATGAACAAAGGCCTAACCTGTTCAGCCCTTCTTGATAAGTCAACTGCTTCATCCCAGGAATCAGCCTAGTGAATCTCTTTTGAACTGCCTCCAATGCCAGTATATCCTTTCTTAAATATGGGGACCAAAACTGTACACAGCACTCCAGGTGCGGCCTCGCCAACACCCTGTACAGTTGTAACGAGGCTTCCCTATTTTTAAACTCCAACCCCCTAGCAATAAAAGCCAAAATTCCATTTGCCGCCTTAATTACTTGCTGCACCTGCATACTAACTTTTTGTGCTTCATGCACAAGAACACCCAGATCCCTCTGTGCTGCACATTTTTGGAGTCTCTCTCCATTTAAATAATAGTCTGTCTTTTGATTCTTCTAACCAAAGTGCATGACCTCACACTTTCCTACATTAAACTCCATCTGCCAAATTTTTGCCCTCTCGCTGAACCTGTCTGTATCCCCTTGCAGATTCCTTATGTCCTTATCACAACATGCCCTCCCACCTAGTTTTGTATCATTAGCAATTTGGATATATTACACTCTGCCCCCTCCTCCAAGAGATTAATATAGATAGTAAATAATTGAGGCCCTAGGACTGATCCTTGTGGCACTCCACTAGTTACATCTTTCCAACCCGAAAAAGACCCATTAATCCCAACTGTCTTCTGTGAGTTAACCAATCCTCAATCCATGCTAATACATTACCCCCAATACTGTGAGCTCCTATCTTGTGCAATAGTCTTTTATGAGGCACCCTATCGAATGCCTTCTGGAAATTCAAAATACACTACATCTACCGGTTCCCCTTTATCAACTCTGCTTGTTATATCCTCAAAGAAGTCTAGCAAATTTGTCAAACATGATTTCCCTTTCACAAAACCATGTTGACTGTGTTTGATTGCGTTAAGCTTTTCTAAATGTCTTGCTATTTCTTCCTTAATAATGGACTCTAGCATTTTCCCAACGACTGATGTTAGGCTGACTGGCCTATAGTTTCCTGCTTTTTGTCTCTCTCTCCCTTCTTGAACAGGGTCGTCACATTAGCAGTTTTCCAATCCACTGGGACCCTCCCAGAATCCAGTGAGTTCTAGAATATTTTGACTAATGCCTCTACTAACTCTGCAGCCACTTCCTTTAAAACCCTTGGATGCAGGCCATCAGGTCCTGGCGACCTGTCTGCCTTTAGTCCCATTCGTTTGTCAAATACTTTGTCCCTCGTGTTAGAGATTGTTACAAGATTTTTCCTCCCATTAGCTCCTTGCTTATCTGATATCTGTGGGATTTTTTAGTGTCCTCCACCGTGAAGACCGGTGCAAAATATTGTTGGGAGACAGTTGAACATGAGGAGAAGGCTTGGTGAACATCATGGCGGAACTCAGCACATGGGTGTAAAATACGAGGCTGAAGGGTTTGCAACCATCTTCAGCCAGAAGTGCTGAGTAGACGATGCATCTCCACCTCTCCTGAGATCTCACCATCAGTGATGCCAACACTTCAGACAATTCGATTCATTCCACATATATCAAAAACAAGCTGAGTGCACTTGATACAGCAAAAGCTGTGGGAGCTGAAAGCATCCCAGCTATGCAGACCTGTGCTCCATAATTAGTTGTGTCTCTGGCCAAGCTGTTAATGTACAGCTACAATACTGATTTCTGCCCGACAATGTGGAAAATTGCCCAGGTATGTCCTGTCCACAAAAAGCAGGACAAATCCAATCTGGCCAATTACAGCCGCATCAATCATCAGCACAGTAATGGAAAGTGTTGCTGTTAGTGCTATCAAGCACCACTTACTCACCAATAACCACTCACTGATGCCCAGTTTGGGTTCTACCAGGACCACTCTGCTCCAGACCTCATTACAGCCTTGGTCCAAACATGGACAAAACAGTTGAATTCCAGAGGTCAGATAATAGTGACTGGCCTTCACCTCAAGGCAGCATTTGACAATGTGGAATCAAGGAGCTCAATTAAACTTGAAGTCAGTGGGAATTGGAGAGAAAACTCCATTGACTGGAGTCATATCTAGCACAAAAGAAGATGGTTGTAGACATAGAAAATAAGAGCAGGAGTAGGCCATTCAGCCCTTCGGGCCTGCTCCACCATTCAGAAATGATCATGGCTGATCGTCTAATTCAGTACCCTGTTCCTGCTTTCTCCCTATATCCCTTGATCCCTTTGGCGTTAAGAAATATATCTATCTCCTTGAAGATATTTAATAATTTGGCCTCCACTGACTTCTGAGGTAGAGAATTTCACAGGTTCACCACCCTCTGAGTGAAGAAATTTCTCCTCATCTCTGTTCTAAATGGCATATTGTGACCCCTGGTTCTGGACTCCCCAGCCATCGGGAACATCCTCCCTGCATCTAGCCAGTATAGTCCTGTTAGAATTTTATAGGTTCCTATGGGATCCCCTCTCATTCTTCTAAACTCTAATGACTATAGGCCTAGTCGATCCAGTCTCTCCTCATGCGTCAATCCTGCCATCCCAGGAATCCGTCTAGTAAATCTTCTTTGCACTCCCTCCATGGCAAGAACATCCTTCCTCAGATAATGAGACCAAAACTGCACACAATATTCCAGATGCGGTCTCACCAAGGCCTGTATAACTTCAGTAAGACATCCTTGATTCTGTACTCAAATCCTCTTGCAATGAAGACCAACATACCATTTACCTTCCTATTTGCTTGCTGCACCTGAATGCTTGCTTTTGGTGACTGGTTTACAAGGACACCCAGGTCTCGTTGCATCTCCCCCTTTCCTAATCTATCACCATTCAGATAATCTGCCTTTCTGTTTTTACAACCAAAATGGATCACCTCACATTTATCCACGTTATACTGCATCTGCCATGCATTTGCCCACTCACTCAACTTATCCAAATCACATTGGAGCCTCTTTGCATCCTCCTCACAGCTCAATTTCCCCCCCAGCTTTGTGTCATCTGCAAACTTAGAAATGTTACATTTAGTTCCCTCACCCAAGTCATTAGTATATATTGTGAATAGCTGGGGCCCAAGCATTGATCCCTGTGGTACCTCACTAGTTACTGCCTGCCACCTGGAAAAAAGACCCATTTATTCCTACTCTCTGTTTCCTATCTGTCAACCAATTCTCAATCCATGCCAGTATATTACCCCCAATCCCATGTGCTTTAATTTTGCACACTAACCTGTTATGCGGGACCTTCTCAAAAGCCTTCTGAAAATCCAAATACACCACATCCACTGATTCTCCCTTATCTATTCTACTAGTTACATACTCAAAAAGCTCCAGTAGATTTGTTAAGCATGATTTCCCTTTCGTAAACCCATGCTGACTTTGTTCAATTCCGTATATGCTTTCCAGGTGTTCTGCTATCACATCCTTTATAATAGACTAGCATTTTCCCAACTACTGATGTACGGCTAACTGGTCTGTAATTCCCTGGTTTTTCTCCCTCCTTTTTTTAAATAGTGGGGTTACATTTGCCACCTTCTGTAGGAACTGCTCCAGAGTCTAGAGCATTTTGGAAGCTGCATCCACTATTTCCAGGGCCACTTCCTTTAGTACTCTGGGATGTAGATTATCAGGCCCTGGGGATTTGTCAGCCTTTAACCCCATTAATTTCCCTAGCACTATTTTTTTGTTACTAATGCTGATTTCCTTCAGTTCCTCCCTCTCATTAGACCCTTGGTTCCCTAACATTTCTGGGAGGTTATTTGTGTCCTCATTTGTAAAGACAAAACCAAAGTATGTGTTTAATTGTTCTGCCATTTCTTTGTTCCCCATTATAATTTCCCCCGTTTCTGACTAAGGGACCTATGTTTGTCTTCTAATCTTTTTCTCTTCACATATTTTATAGAAGCTTTTACAGTCAGTTTTTATGTTCCCTGCAAGTTTATTCTCATACACTATTTCCCCCCGCTTAATCAACCTCTTTGTCCTCCTTTGCTGAATTCTAAACTGCTCCCAATCCTCAGACTTGCTGCTTTTTCTGACCATTTTATATGCCTCCTCTTTGGATCTAATGCTATCCCTAATTTCTTTTGTAATCCACGGTTGAGCCACCTTTCTGGTTTTTTTGCGGCAGACAGGAATGAATTAATTGTAGTTCATGCACATGTTCTTTAAATATTTTCAATTTCCTATTTCTCCACCCCCCCCCCCCCCCTTTTGGTAAAGTTCCCTAATCTACCATAGCCAACTCACGCCTTATACTTTCGTAGTTTCTTTTATTTAGATTCGTGGTTGTTGGAAGCCTATTATCTCAACCAATTGCTGTAAGAATTTCTCGGGGTAGTGTCCTAGTCCCAACTAACTTCAGCTGCTGCATCATGGAATCATAGAATATTACAGCACAGAAAGAGGCTATTCGGCCTATCGTGTCCACTGTGGCTTTCTGCAAAAGCAATTTAGCTAGTCTCTAGGCCTTTCCCCATAGCCTGCGACTTTTTTCTCTTTAGGCATTTACCTTTTGAAAGGGAAGGCAGGACCTCAGTTGAATGTCGCATTCGAAAGACAGCATTTTGACAGTGCAGCACTTACTCAGCACATCAGTGACATTCTGTCCAACATAAAGTCAGAAGTGGGGATGTTTGCTGATGATTGCATGGTATTCAGTTCCAGTCGCTGCTACTCCATAATTAATTTCCCTAAAACTTTTTTTTTTACTAATACTGAATTCTATCAGTTCCTCCCTCTCATTAGACCCCTGGTTCCCTAACATTTCAGGGAGGTTATTTGTGTCCTCATGCCTGCATGCAGAAACACCTGGACAGCATTCAGGCTTGGACTGATGTGTGGTGTGAAAGTTACTTGCCAGTCAATGACCATCTCCCAACAGGAGAGAGTCTAACCAACTTCCCTTGACAGTCAACATTAACATTGCTGTGTTCCTCCACCATCAACATCATGGGGGTTACCATTGACCAGAAACTTAACTGGATCAGCCACATGCAGCCACAATATTTCAGAGCAGGCCTGAGACTGTTCTGCGGCGAGCAGCTCACCTCCTGAATCCTCAAAGTCTTTCTACCGCTTACAAGGCACAAATCAGGAGTCTGTTGGAATACTCCCCATTTGCCTGGATGAGTGCAGCTCCAGCAACACTCAAGGAACAGTACAGCACAGGAACAGGCCATTCGGCCCTCCAAGCCTGTGCCGATCTTGATGCCTGCCTAAACTAAAACCTTCTGCACTTCCAGGGACCGTATCCCTCTATTCCCATCCTATTCATGTATTTGTCAAGATGCCTCGAAGATCAATATCATCCAGGACAAAGCCTGCTTGATTGACACCCCATCCACCACCTTCAACATTCACTCCCTCCACCACCATGGTTGCCATGTGTACCATCTACAAAATGCATTGCAGCAACTCGCTAAGACAGCTTCAACGCCTTCCAAAACTGCAACCTCTGCTGCCTAGAAGAACAAGGGCAGCAGGTGCATTGAAACACCACCATCTACAACTTTCTTTCCAAGTCACATATCATCATCCTGACTTGGAACTATATTGCCATTCCTTCATCGTTGGGTCAAAATTCTGTAACTCCCTATCTAACAGCACTGTGGATGTGCCTACACCACACGGACTGTAGGGGTTCCAGAAGGCAGTTCACCACTCACTTAGCTTCTCGAGGACAAGTAGGAATGGGCAATAATTGCTGGCCTTGCCAGGGACACTCACCACCCCCCCGTAAACAAATAAAAGCAAAACCCACCTTTTACACTCCCTTTTTCATTTCTGTAGAAGCTTTTACAATCTGTTTTTATGCCTCTAACTAGTTTAATTTCATATTCTATTCTCTATCAATTTCAATCTTCTGCTGAATTTTGAAATCCCTCCCAATCCTCGGGCTTACTGCTCTTTATGGCAACATAAGCCTTTTCATTTAATCTAATACTATATTTAGCTTCTCATGTTGGCTCCAAATTGTAAATTAATGTTTTAAATATTTACAATTGACTACCTATTGTCATATCTTTTAATTTAGTTTTCCAATGTACCTTAGCCAGCTTGCCTCTCATATCTATATAGTTTGTTTTGTTTAGATTTAAGAGCCTACTTTCCAACTTAACTAACTCACTCTCTCACTCAATATAAGTTTGAACATGTTATGATCACTCTTCCCCAGAGGCTCCTTTACTACAAGGTTACTAATTAATCCTGTCTCATTGCAGAATACGAGATCCAAAAAAGCTTGTTCCCTAGTTGGTTCCTTAATATACTGATGTAGAGAACTATCTTCAGTGTATTCCGTGAACTCGTCCTCCACGTTATTACTGCAAATGTGGTTTGCCCAGTCTATATGAAAATTAAAGTACTCTAATTTCAGAATTTATACTGTGATGCTACAATTACTGTTAAGGGCCTGTAAACTACTCTCACCATTATTTTCTGCTCCTTGTTTCTTAGCTCCATCCAAAATGATTCTGCATCTTGATTTACCAAGCTAATATCTGCCTCTCTCTTGTCTTTATCCCATTCTTTTTTATCAGGGCTACTCCCTCTTCCCCCCCTTCCCACCCCCACTTTTCTGTTTTGCCTATTTGTTCTAAAGGTCAAGTATCCTGGAATATTTAATTCTCAAACCCTTGGACCTGTGCTATCTGTGTTGTAGTGAATTCAAAAAGAGTGCCTTTAGCATTTTTTTCTATTTTTCCCTGATGACATCCTAGTCACTAAAGCCCCATTATCTTTAAGTTCTCTGCCCTTTCCTGACTCATTCTGCTTATTTTTACCCAAATCCCTGCTCTGCTCTGCAGCATCGACATTTCTCTTATTGCTTTTTAATTTACCCTTTCCTGAATCCTCCCACGCACTTCATTAGTTTTAAAGCCCTATCTACTGCCTTAATTCAATTTGCCAGGACACTGGTCCCAGCCTGGTTTAAGTGGAGCCTGTCCCAATGGAACAGCTCCCTCTTTCCCCAGTGCGGGAGCCAGTGCCCCATGAATCGAAACCCCTGCCTCCCACACTACTCATTCAGCCACAGATTTAACCTTCAAATCTGTTTGTCGTAATGCCAATTTGCATGCGGCTCAGGTAAGAATCCTGAGATTTTTCATGTGGGGTTCAACATTTTAATTTCAACCCTAACTCCTCAAGTGTTCTTGGGTAGAACTAGGACTAAAATTCTGCTATGTTGTTGGTTCTTATGTGGACCATAACAATTGGAATCTCCTCCTCCCACTCCAAGTTCTTCTCCAGCTGTGAGGAGATGTGCTTAACCCTGGCACCAGGTAGGCAACACAACCTTTGGAAGTCCCAGTAGTGGCTGCAGAGAACAGTATCTAGCTCCCTGACTATATGTCCCCTATCACTGCCATATTCCTTTTCACTCTACCCACTTGAATGGCCTCCTGTACTATTGTGCCATGGACTAGTTTTCTTATCCAGCCTGAAAACCTTGCCCTCATCCACACAGGGAGTAAAAGCCTAGTACCTGTTGGATAGGGGCATAGGCTGAGGCTCCTCCACCACTGTACCTGAGATCCCCTTACCTGCCTGACTCCCAGCCACACCTTCCTGTCCCTGACCACTGACCAGACCTGTACCACTACCTAACCTAAGGAGTGTGACTGCCTCCTGGTTCAAAGTGTCCGCCTAACTCTTCCTGCTCCCTGATTCCTTGCAGTGTCTGCAATTCTGTTTCCAGTTCTTCTCTGAGCTGTTGTTCCTCGAGATGCAGATGCTTACTGTGGATATCCTTGACCAGGATCATGATGCTCTCCACAGACTCCCGCCTCCCGCATGCTGCAGTTGCACGCACCACCTGCGCTGCAATTCCGCTTTAACTTGGTTTTATTTATTTACTTAAATTTAAATGTTATGTATTTAATCAATAGCTTTTTTAGTTTTTAGACTAATTACTTAATCTAGTTTAAGTTATAGGTAGGTTAACTGAAATGTTTACCTGTAAAGTTGCCCTCTTTGTGCTGCGACATCACTTAGCGATTTTAAAAAATATCTTCTTTGCCCTTCACCCCTCTCTCTTGCTGCTCTGCCGTGCTTTTGTTTAAATCCTTTGGACCACTCCCGTTGTGCTCCTCACTCTCCCAACTCTGCATGAAAAGCACACGAGGAAAGGAGAGAGACACAATTATTGAATTGAGGACCGTGGAAGCAAAGTGTGACTTAAAGCAGGGGTTCTGTGAACTGAATGGGTGAGGAAGGGTAAATGTGTTTCTGAACTAAAGTTGTTGTGGGGGGGGGGGGAGGGGACTGGTTGGTGGGAGGTGAAAGAAATGCAAGAGTGACTCCGTAGTGCTTGTTTGAATTGGAGAGAAAAGAATGGGTGTCTTTGTAAACTGCAAGGGGGAGGAAGGAAAGGAAATAATGTGTTAAATGCAAAGAAAGGGCAAGAATGTTTCTGAACTGGAGGAAGAGAGCAAACAAAGAATGCCTCTGAACATGGGGGAGTGAGAGTGAAGGAAGAAAAAGGAAACTGCATGTAGAGGAAGAGACAAATTGCTGCTGAATAAAGGGGTAGAAGAAAGGTGACTAATTGTGCATGGGATGAATGAGAAAGGAAGCAGTACCTCTGTGAATGTCAAGTAGAAATAGAAGTGTGCTTTGTGAACGGAGGGGGAAGAAAGGAGTGCCTCAGTGTCAATGTGAGAAGGGGTGTGAAGAGAAATTCCTTCCAAACTGGAGGGAGCAAGGAAAAGAATGTCTGTATAAATAGGATTTGGTGGGGGGAGAGGTTGGGGAAATGAGTGCCTTTTGAGCTGAGGGAAGGGGAAGAGAAGGAAAGCATGTCTGTGACCTGGAAGAGAAAGGAAAATGCTCTTTAAAATTGAGCGGTGGGGAGAGGGAGTAGTGCGCCTCTGTAAACTATGGGTTTGCTAATTGGGGTACTTAACTTCTAGGGGGTCCACAAGAGAATCCCTGACCATATTTTTATATTTGTTGACTTAGTGCATTATTTCTGTCACTGTTTTTAATTTTTAAAAACATTTTCTGGGTGATAACACTGTACTTTTGAGTAGCTGTCTTTGGAAATTCAAACTGGAGTACCTGGGATTGTCAATTTCTAGGAGTCCTCTACGCAGAAAATTTTGAAGAACGCCACTGTAAACTCGTCATGAACTTACTATAGTTACAAGCAGCGGTTGCAAAATGTTCTGTTTTTGTAAAAGGCATCCCTATATAGAAAGTCTTAAGAATGGCTCTGCTATATTAATATAGTAGATTTAAGTTTAGAACACATTTTACAGTATCCAAAGCTGAATTGTATTTTCAGATTTAAAAATGCTGTTGCCAACCCTAGTACATCTCATTTATTCCAATATTATGAAGAATTGTTGTAAATTCCAGATTTGGTGTGATACAGGATGGATTTTTTGACACCTAACAGTGTCCAGTTCGGAGAATGAACGAGGTGATTTCTACTGAGATCTGGGGAATATAACTTGGCAGCTGTGTATTAGCGCAAGTTTTAATATCAAGGACCCATTACATGCTAGACTTTCCGAATGCATTTGCTCAGTTTTTAGTTTTGTCACCTTCCAAATCCCTTTCTTTGCTTGCCTGTGCTTTAGTTTCAATAAAGTGTATATTTTGAAGTGCTCTTTCCATCTGAGAGACAACTAGTTGGTTTGACAGTCAGATCTGTTCCAATACATTCGCAGACACTGCCTAAAATTAATGTTTCTGTGTGGGGAATGAAGCATTACAGACTACAAAACCAGTCAATGTAGCAGCTGGTATCTTCATAATCGGGTGGATGGAGAGAAGCTGATCAATGGCACTTTAAAACATGCTCCTGATTAAAATTGAAGTTCCAGTCACTGGAGAAACTGATACGAAGAAAGCTGTTGAAATAATTACAGGATAGGAGGGCAGCCGTTGATTGCATCCCGTGCCTTTCATCATAAACGCTCCAGTGGAACATTGGTCTTATTAATCTTGTTTAGCAATGTGAATTGTAGAAAAACTAGGATATTGGTGAATGTTGTGTTAATGGACATATGTCCAGAGTTTGATGCCTAATATAGATAATGTGAAATTGTTTGGTTTCTTGTATCTTGGAAATTTATTGTATGGAGCTTCTCAGATTAGTTTTTTTTTTACAAATTTCCCCAACGTTGCTTCAATGAAGAACTCTCTTGCCTTTTTAGTGCAGCGTTATTTCAAGGATTTTATGAGCTGAAAGGAAACTTAGGAGAAGGAAAGCAAGAAAAGTACAAAGGGATTTTCACTCAAATATTGCCCCCCTTCTCCTTGGGAATCAGAGGACAAGAGGAGAGACAGAAATTAGCTGAGTTAATTTTATGATTTTGTTTCATTTTAATGAAATACAGTTGTAGGGTTCGTAAAAATGAATATTTAACTTTGGATAATACTTTAATTGTATCCCTCTGACTCAAAACTGTTGGAATATGGATGGAATAATGTTTACTATGTGAACACTGGATCATTTATGAAAGGTCCACTGCTTCTGGCTGTTCTGACAGTACAGAGTTGTTGGAGTAATTACTCAGACTTGATTTCTGCCCAGTTGGAATCTCTTCAAGAAATGTGAACCTTGTGGAAAAAGGAGACCAGGGAGCCCTGAGTAGAATAGAACTACTTCTGTTTTAATATCTGGGGTGGTTTAATTGAACCTGCTCTTGTTGGGTGTTGCAGCAAATTCCCAGGGAAAGAGGAGTAACTGGAGCAAGAAAAGGTTTGCACATTTGTACTTCAGGACCATGATTGTAGAAACACTTTTTTTTTTGTTATGCATGTATTACTAACCAAAGTTCCTTTACCTTTTGAAACAGTTGTAGATTTTGAACATAAAATCTGTTCACTGGTGAGATACATTCAAAATCTTCAAGGTGTACCAGTCACTCACCATGGAAAGTTTAGTGCGTGATGGTTTATTCCATGAAGCTAATTCACTTTTTTTCTAGTGCAGGACAATGAAAAGTACCAGTTTTATTTTGGTCATCACAAGATAAATGCTTAAGACAACTACTTTACCTGTGTAGAAGAAAGAGCCTTTAAGTGATTACATACCATGAAAATTATTAAATTCTTTCTAACATTATCGATCTACAACAAGCTGTCCAGTGAATTAGTCTGGTGTACAACATACTAAAGCAGAGTGGAAGTTTACTATATTTTACCATGATTCATCACGTGATGTGTTCCAATCTTGCACCATTCCAAGTGACACCATGTAGGGTATGCATTCCCTGTTACTGACAAATGAAATTAGCAGATGAGCTGTTCAGGACCTGTGCATTTTGCAGCTTCTGAAATTGATAGATTTGACATGTGCTTGGGCACATATTGCATATCAGTTTCACCCACTAAAGCATGTTGGAGAGGGTAATCTGGAGAAAGGAAAATAAAGTAAATACTGCTGTGTGAGGTTAAGGAAATCAAATAATATGTGACTTTCAGGTGTTGTAGAATTTTATTCCATTTATTTCTTTACCCCCTTTCTGTTCGCCCTGGGGCAAGAAAATGTATTACCTCCAGTAAAATTTAAATGCAGGTTTGAAAGTTTATATTGTACCATACAGGGATCCAATTCAAGCCAATTAACCTCAAGATGCGGACAAAAATAAATGAGGGTCCCTGAAAGTAACCTGTTTAATAGAACAGAAGTTTGTGTATTTTTATATATTTTTTAATATATACACACACACACACACACACACAAGTATTCGGGTCAGTGTAGCCAGCTCTGTAAAATAACCTTTTGTTTGTTGTAATTTGAAAATAGCCAACTGTGAAAATGGTGCATTCAGCACTTTTCCAAAAAAAGCTGGATTATTGCAGTTTGAGTTTTGCAGTGATCATTCAAAATATTTTAATTTTTAGAAAGTTAGAGACCTGACTCTTTACAGCTAATTTTATATCCTGGAAGAAGAAAGATGCAATCTTTGGTTCCTATATATCCTGTTTAAAAAATTCAGTGAGTAACCTAACCTGCTTTCTAAGCTTTTGACTGAAGAATGGGGATTGTTAGCCTTCCTTGAAAGCTCATTGTCTATGCTGCAACTTATTGTACTGCTTAAATTTGATTGCATTCAAGAAATGTTCTTCTCTATTTCAGGGCTTTTAACAATATACCTATTATTTTGTGCTTTGCCTCACTTTCTTTGACTGGTTTCCTTTCTTAAAACTATTAACTACTACTTGCTGGGGCTATAGTTCTACAGGTCATTGTCATTTACAGCATAGAAGGATGCCATTCGGCCCTTTGAGTCCATGCCACAGAGCAATCCAGTCAGTCCCACTCCCCTGTTCAATCTCTGTAGCCCTACAAGTTTATTTCCTTCAAGTGCTCATCCAGTTTCCTTTTGAAATCATTGATTGTCTCCGCTGCCACCACCCTCATAGGCAATGAATTTCAGGTCATTACCACCTGCTGCATAAAAAAGGTCTTCCTTACATTCCCTCTGCATCTGTTGCCCAGAACCTTCAATCTGTGTCCCCTAATCCTTGTACCATCAGTTAATGGGAACGGTTTTTCCTTGTCTAATTTATCTAAGCCTGTCATAATCTTACACATTTCTATTGAATCTCCCCTCAATCTCCTTTGCTCCAGGGAGAACAAGCCCAGCTTTTCCAACCTAATCTTGTAACTAAAATCCCCCATCCCTGGAACCATGCTGGTAAATCATCTCTGCACCCTTTCAAGGACCCTCACATCTTTCCTAACGTGTTGTGATCAGAAATGGGCACAGTACTCTAGCTGGAACCTCACCAGAGCTTTATAAAGGTTCAGCATAACTTGCCTGCTTTTGTACTTTATGCCTCTATGTATGAAGCCTAATATCCCTATGCTTTACTAACCACTCTCTCAATATGTCCTGCCACCTTCAAAGATAGATGCACATGCATCTCTGTTCCGACACACTCTTTAGAACAGCGACATTAAGTCTATATTGCCTCACCCTATTCCATCTGCCAAAATGCATCACCTCACACTTGTCTGTATTAAATTCCATCTGCCACTTGTCTGTTCTCTGGTTACACGAGTTATTGTCATTCCTGTACATGCTTTGCTAGTATGTGTCAGACTATTTAACTGCAGGTGGGGATCAAAGCTGGGATGTTCCAATATTAATATAGTTTGCTACTGGGTGAATAAACTTGATGAGCTATCAGAGAAGTATAACAACCAGGTGAGAAAGGTGTCTAGGCATCTGTTACTATCTTCACCTGGTCTTATTGTAACAGGGTTTAATTTTAAGCACTGTTTTGAGCTCCCCCTTTTGTGAATAGCTGTTCACAGCTTTCCAATTATACGGCAAAGAAATGAGCCCATCAGGTTTTCTTTAGGTTTAAAGAAGAAAAGTGAAATTTATTAAACCTTAACCTTTAACTCTAATACGGTTAACGCCTACAGATATGTGACGTGCTCACGCTAGCATGCACACGCAATACACACATGCAAATAGGGACAGAAAAGAGGAGAGGAAAATATAGTAGGTAGGGGTTTGAGGCAATATCAGGAGAGTTACTAGTTTACTGTGCTTCGAACTCACTTGATTGTAGGTAGTCTTGCTGTTCGTCAGGGCCCAATGTTCTTCTTAAACCTTGTTCACGTAGGAGACTTTTCTCTCTTTGCGGTTCATGTGTTTTCACAAGATTCAGTTCCGTGGGAAAGAGATAGAGGCAGGACTGGAGAGAAGGTTCTGTTCCAACCGGGAGCACACGGCTTTGAGTTCAAATTCCTTGTTGGAAGTTCAAATTCTGTTTTTCCAATTTAAAACTCTAAGTTGGCCAGCAGGTGGTCACGTGACTGACTGGTTTGACCAGGTCTGTTCTGTGTATTGGGGCAGGGACTGGTTCCTCATTGTTCCAACACTGTCTGTTACTATGCAAATGTCTTTCCAGTCAGGGGCTTGCAATTTTAATTTTCAATGTTCATGTGGCGAAATTATGTGTGCCTTAGTCTTGGTAGGTGGGGGGCTTGCCTGACACAAGTGAGATGGGGGAAGCAAGAATCACACAAATATTTGTTTTAAATTGGTTAGGCAATGGGATGGCTCGAGCAGTTCATTAGCAAACTCTGACAGATTTTTTGAATGTAAATACTTCACCTTTCATGTTTTAAGAAGAGATTAAGTGAATTTGAACAAGTTAATTGTTTTCCTTTCCAGGCGGTTGATTTTGAAGGCTGGTCAAATACAATGTTTGTGATGCAGTATCTGTTGTCCTGTGTAATGGGGTAAGTGCAATTTGTGTTTAAACTCCAAGTAATTGTCAGTTCTAGTGTCAGATAGAAAAAAAATTACTAGTTTGATTCCATTTCTCCAGTGAGTAGTTTCCAGTTAAACCTGCTGGAGGAGCAGATAGTAATGGATCAATGTGCTGTTCAGCATGGTACTGGCTGTACAGACCAAGAGGGGGTTTTAGGTTCAAATCTCTAGTCTGTGCTGAGTTAGCTGTTCTCAGCTGGGGTAGTAATAGAATGATTCAATTGGTCACTGTCCCTGAGCTAAGAAATGGGGGGTAGAAAAGGGAAAAGAAAATCAGTCATTTATACTTCTGAAGGCTGTTCAGTGATCCTGACTGAAAAAAATGCATACATGAACATTGGGTGAGGACAGGATCAAGTTCTGCTGGGATACCACCCATAATCAGTTATTACGCTGAAGTTTTATTATTAGCCTTGCACATTTGTAGAACTGTACCTGAGCACCAGTGGTATAACTGAACTTTTAAAAGCATTTAGACATTCTTTGCTGCTCTCCTTGATATTCTGTAGTATCCATTGCACTTCCAGAACAGAAGCCCAACTGTCCCACCTTGACAGTCAATCTGTCCTCGTAATTTAACCCGTTAAGCCCGTAAGATATCTTTTTGGTGAATCTGCATAGCACTCCTTCCCAAGGCCAATCTATCCTCCTTTTGGTGCTGTGCCCAAAACTGAAAACAGTAATCCAAATGGGGTCCGACCAAGGTTTGATACAACTGAAGCATAATCTCTTCCACTTTGTATTCCAATCCACTTGAGACAAAGGCCAACATTCCATTAATCTTTTTGATTGCTTTTTGTACCTGTCTACAAGGTTTAACATATTGTCATACTTAACCACGTTAAATTGCACCTGCCGATTTCTACTAATCTATCTTGCTTTTTTTTAATGTATATATACATTTATATAAATGCAAGCTGTTGTTAATAGTGGCATTTATGACTTAGTTCAAAATTGTGCATCGTATTAAATGGTAAAGTGGTGGCACAGATAGAGGGATGGCTGAGGGTTAGAAAGCAGTAGGGGTAAATGGATCTTTCTGTCTGACAAGATATTGCTAGTAGTGTGCCCCCACTCTAATGTTGATATTGGGACCTCCCTCATACCATGTACATAAGTGAATGGGACTTGGACAGAGAGTAATATGCAATGTTATTAAAATGGAGCTTGCATTTTTATAGTGCCATTTGGTACTTCAGGGTGTCCCAAAGCACTTTGTAGCCAATGAAGTACTGCTGTAGTGTAAGGAGAAGTGGCAGATAGTATGCACACAGCAAGCTCCCACAAACAGTAATGAGGTAATGATCAGGTAATCTATTTCATTGGTGTTGCTTGAAGAAATAATATTGCCCATTGTGGGGAACTACTCTGCTCTTTGAATAATGCCATGGAATCTTTTATTTCCACCTGAGAGAGCAGACAAGGTCTCGGTTTAACGTCACTTGTGAAAGATAGCAGGTTTGTCACTGCAGCACTCCCTTGAAGTGTCAACCTGGATTATCTGCTCAAGTCTCTGGAGTGGGACTTAATCCCACAACCTTCTGACTCCGAGGCGAGAGAGAGCATGGCAAACTGCAAGGCTGTTTTCCTGGTTGGTGACATCACCAGAGCAGCTGTGGAGGATATTATTGTCAATCTAATCCTGTCCTCAGCACTGAATTAGAAAAAATAAAAATAAAGACTAACTTTTTTTTAAAAATGCAGGTCTTATTTGAGCTTCTTTGTGCCAATCAGCACTGATATATATACACATAAAATGTTGGAAGTACTCAGCAGGTCAGATCTGTGACTTCTCGTGAGATCTGGGAAATGTTACAGATAAAAGCAAGCATAGAGGCAGGGAAAGGGGGCAGAGGGGAGGAAAGAGCAAAAGGGATGGCCTCTGTTAGGGTGGAAGGAAGGAGATATCAAATGACAAAAGGAATGATCGTGCAAGGCAAAAGAGGGTGGTAATGGGACAAGTAAAGAAACAAAATATAGGTCTTGGAGCTGCAAAATTGCAACAGCAGAATCATTACCTGCACTTGCTGTCAGTAAAAATAGGAAGAGTGGTTATGGTCAGAAACTGTTGAACTTAGAGTCTGCAAGACTGTAAAGTGCCTAATTGAAAGATGAGGTGCTGTCCCTCAGGCTTGCGTTGAGCTTCATTGGAACAGTGTAGGAGATTGGGGACAGTTGGGAGTGAGTTGGAGAATTAAATTTGCAAATGACCAAAAGCTCCAGATTACCCCATTCACCCTTCCGTGGATGTAAGCAATGCCATGGCACTATTCGAAAGAGAACAGGAGCGTTCTCCCTCGTGTCCTGGCTAATATTTATCCCTCAACCAACATCTCAAAAACAGATTTTCTGCTCATTATCTCATCATTTGTAGAGCCTTGCTATATGTAAATTGTTTGCTCCTTTTTTTAATTCATTGGGATGTGAATGTCTCTAGCAAAGCCAGTATTTATTATCTATCCCTAATTGCCCTTGAGAAGGTGGTGGTGACCACTTTTTTTCCTGGACCACTGCAGTTCATGTGGTGTATGTACACCCACAGTGTTAGGGAGGGAGTTCCAGGATTTTGAGCCAGCAATGATGACAGAAGAGAGATATATTTCCAAGCCAGGATGGTGTACAATTTGGAGGGGAACTTGCATGGGGTGGTGGTCCCATGTGCCTGCGGCCTTTGTTTTTCTAGTCAGTAGAGGTTGCAGGTTGGAGGATGCTGTTGAAGAAGCAACCTTAGACGGTACACACTGCAGCCATGATGCACAGGTGGAGGAGGGATTGAATGTTTAAGGTGGTGGTTGTGTCACCAATCAAATAGGCTGCTTTCTCCTGGATGGTATCTAGTTTCTTAAGTGTTGAAGCTGCACTCATCCAGGCAAATGAAGAGTATTCTATTAGATTCTTGACTTGTGCCTTGTACATGAAGGAAAGGCTTTGGAAAGTTAAAAGGCGAGTTATTCACTGCAGAATACCAATCTCTGACATGTTTCAGTAATCATAGAATTTATGTGGCTGGTCCAGTTAGGTTTTTGATCAGTGGTGATCCCAGGATGATGGTGGGGGATTCAGTGATCTTAATGCCGTTGAATGCCAAGGGGAGATGGTTAGATTCTCTCTTGTTGGAGATGGTTATTGCCTGGCACTTGTGAACCACGAATGTTACTTGGCACTTACAAGTCCAAGCCTGAATGTTCTTGTGTTGCTGCATGTGGGCACAGACTGCTTCATTATCTGAGGAATGGAACTCAGTACGGTGTAATCAGGAGCAAACATCCCCATTTCTGACCTTTTTGATGGAGGGAAGATCCTGATGAAGCAACTGACATGACAGCAATTAGTATACTTCAAAAAGTATTTAATTGGCTGTGAAGTACTGTGAGGAGGGGGAGGGGGGGGGGGTCCTGAGATCATGAGTCATAGAAAGAGGCCTTTTGGCCCATCAAGTCCATGCTGGCTCTCTGTAGAGCAATCCAGTCAGACCCATTGCCCCTGCTTTGTCCTCGTAACCCTGCAAGTTTATTTCCCTCAAGTACCCACTTCCTTTTGAAATTATTCGTCCTGTCTGCTTCCATCACCCTTGTAGGCAGCAAGTTCCAGGTCATTACCACTCGCTGTGTAAAGAAGTTCTTTCGCATATTCCCCCTGTGTCTCTTGCCCAAAGCCTTAAATCTGTGTCCCCTTGTCCTTGGACCATCAGATGATGGGAAGATTTTTGTCTACCTTATCTAAAACTGTCATAATCTTGTACATGCTGTTAAATCTCCCCTCAATCTCCTTTGCTCCAAAGAGAACAACCCCAGCTTCTCCAACTGAACCTTGGAGCTATAATTCCTCAGCCCTGGAACCATTCTGGTAAATCTCCACTGCACCCTCAAGAATGCTCACATTCTTCCGGAAGTGTGGTGAACAGAACCCAATGCAATACTCTAGTTATGCCTAACAGGTTCAGCATAATTTCCCTGCTTTTGTTTTCAATATCTTGATTTATGAAGCTTTGCTAACTACTCTCACTATGTCCTACCACCTTCAAAGATCTGTGCACATGAACCCCCATCCCTCTATCCTTCACGGTGTTCAGAACTGTGCCATTTAGTCTATATTGTTTCTGCCAAAATGCATCACCTCACACTTTGTCTACATTAAATTCTGATTGCCAGTTGTCTGCCCATTCTGCTAGCCTATCTATGCCCTGTTGCAGTTGATTGGTATCATCCGGGAACTACAGACCTGTTAGCCTGACATCAGTAGTAGGAAAAATGCTAGAATCTATCATAAAGGATATGATAACTGGACACTTAGGAAATAATGGTAGCATTAGGCAGAGTCAACATGGATTTATGAAAGGGAAATCATGTTTGACAAACTTGTTGGAGTTTTTTGAGGATGTAACTAGCAGAGTAGATGAGGGGAAACCAGTGGATGTGGTATATTTGGATTTTCAGAAGGCTTTTGATAAAGTCCCACACGAGGTTAGTGAACAAAATTAGAGCGCATGGGATTGCGAATAACATGGCATGGATTGAGTATTGGTTAATGAACAGAAAACAGAGTGGGAATAAATGGGACATTATCAGGTTGGTAGGCTGTGACTAGTGGGGTCCTCCAAGGATCAATGCTTGGGCCCCAGCTGTTCACAATCTATATCAATGATTTGGATGTGGGGACCAAATGTAATACTTCCAAGTTTGCTGATGACACAAAACTAGGTGGAAATGTGAGTTGTAAGGAGGATGCAAAAAAGCTTTAGGTGATTTCGACAGGCTAAGTGAATGGGTAAGAACATGGCAGATGGAATATAATGTGGAAAAAATGTGAAGTTATCCACTTTGGTAGGAAAAATAGAAATGCAGAGTATTTCTTAAATGGTGAGAGATTGGGAAGTGTTGATGTCCAAAGGGACCTTGGTATACTTGTTCATAAGTCACTGAAAGCTAATATGCAGGTGCAGCAAGCAATTAGGAAGGCAGATGGCATGTTGGCTTTTATTGCAAGAAGATTTGAGTGCAGGAGTAAAGAAGTCTTGCTGTAATTGTATAGAGCCTTGGTGAGACTGCACCTGGAGTATTGTGTACAGTTTTGGTCTCCTTACCTAAGGAAGGATATACTTGCCATAGAGGGAGTACAACAAAGGTTCACCAGACTGATTCCTGGATGGCAGGATTGTCCTTTGAGGAGAGATTAAGGAGACTGGTCCTATATCCTGTAGAGTTTAGAAGAATGAGAGGTGATCTCATTGAAGCTTACAAAATTCTTACATGGCTCGACAGGGTAGATGCAGGAAGAATATTTCCCCTGGCTGGGGTTCCAGAACCAGGAGACACAGGCTAAGATGAGGAGGAATTGCTTCATTCAGAGGATGGTGAATTTTTGGAATTCTCTACCCTCAAGGGCTATGGAGGCTCAGTCATTGAGTGTGTTCAAGACAGAGATCGATAGGTTTCTAGATATTAAGGATATCAAGGGATATAGGCATAGTGCGGGAAAATAGTGTTGAGGTAGAAGATCAGTCACGACCCAGTTGAATGGTGGAGCAGACTCGAGGGGCCAAATGGCCTACTCCTCCTATTTCCTATGTTCCTATCCTCACTGCCACACCTCCAAGTTTGGTATCATCGGCAAATTTTGAAATTTAACTCCAATATCCAAGTCATTTATATATATCAAAAGAAGCAGTGGACCTAGCATTGACACTTGGGGAACACCGATTCTACATCCTCCAGTCTGAAAAACAACCATTTACCACGACTCGCTGTTTACTGTCCTTGAGCCAGTTTTTTTTTATCGAAGCTGACACTGACCCTCCTATTGCATGAGTTTCTGTTTATGTGGTACTTTGTCAAAGGCTTTCTTAAAATCCATATAGATAACATCCATTGCTTTCCCTTTATCAATCTTCTTTGTTAGTTCAAAAAATTCAATTAGTCAAGCACGATCTTCCTTTTACAAATCTATGCTGGCTCTCCTTAATTAACTCAAGCTTCTCCAAGTGCCTGTTGATTTCCCGCACTCCCCCGCCGAACATTATTTCTAAAACCTTACCCTCCACTGATGGACTGTATATAAATGCAGGTTTCTTGTTTCCTCCCCACCGTCGCCCCCTCCTTCTCCCTCCTGTCTTATTTGATCATGTCATTCCAAGACCTCAGATTGCTTCCACTTATCGCCACCAGCAGTAACAAACCCTTAAACATCAACACCCCATTTCTGTATCCTGCAGTTGAAATACTGTTCCATAAGTAATCTAAATCTACAATTACAGTATTAGATGTTTTTCACATTGCGGAATCAGTATGAAAATTTCACATCCACCTTTACTCAAATTATAGTGACAGCATTAGCTAGAGTTTTGGCTATTTTTTGAGGCAGTGCCTTCTGTATGTATGTAAAATTGGGGAAAGTCCCCAGTTTTGTCCCTGATTCCTTCTGGAGTACAGTTCCATATATAACAGTAGCCATCTTGCACCTTGCCTAAATGGTCGTTCTTTATGCGTGAGGTGAGACGGCCAACAGTTTGGTGGTAGGCCATCATAGCCAAGTCTGCTTTTCTCCTCATTGTCATCCAAAGACTGATGCTTGAATATGCATGTCTGATCAGGAGTGGGATGTTGACTTCCCAGGCAAACTCAGGGTACTGATGCCATTTGCAGAGTTTGCCACTGGCGTCCTGGCTGACAAATGAATCCTGGGATAAAAGCAAAATACTGCAGATACCAAAAATCTGAAATAAAAAAAAAAGTGCTGGAAATACTCAGCAGGTCTGGCAGTATCTGTGGAAGAGAAATGGAGTTAACGTTTCAGTTCTGTGACCTTACATCAGAACATTCTGATGAAGGGTCACAGACCTGAAACATTAACTTTGTTTCTGTCTCCACAGATGCTGCCAGACCTGCTGAGTATTTCCAGCACTGTCGGTTTCAATATAAATGGATGCTGGGACCTTCTGATTTGCATGGCTCAGCTGCAAGTCAACGAGAATTAGAAGATTGATGTCAAGTGACACCATTTGAACTCTGAATATCATGCATTAGTTACCTGCCACTTAAAATCTAGCTGTCTCATTTTAATAGGTGAAAATTCAGGTGAAACAGGTAACTGTTAAGTGCCAGCTATTACTGTAAACAGATGAGCACTGTAATTGGGGGTGGGGGGATGAGGAGTTGGTGGTGAGGCAAGAGTCAAAGCAGAAGTACAACAAACACTTCTAGACATTTAAAAATGCTCAGTTTTTTAAGTTAAACCATCAGTTCAGCACTGAAAGAAATCATTACTGGGTTGGTCTTGCTTAAATCATAATGATCAAGTCAGAGCTGGAACCAAATTGGCTGCAAATGATGCAGAAAGGGAGGAAATAATTGAAAAGGTTCGCCCTCAGAGAAATTGGTACTTGACTAAATATCATCCTGTCACTTCAATGTTAGATATACCTCATCTTAAAGAAATGTTATTTCTAATCGATAACTGTTCAATACTTGGCAGGGTTTGCTCCCTGTTCCTGAATTTATTGAATTTAAAAAATGCTTTTCAGTGTGGAACACGTTTTCATCTCTGAACTAGTAAAGCAGTCATACTTTTTGGGGCTATTTGGAACATTTTTTGAAGATGAGATTTTATTTGATCATTCCATTTTCTTTTTATTAGGTTTGTTCTCATGTACTCTACAGTTCTATGCACTCAGTATAATTCTGCTCTTACTACCACAATTGTTGGCTGTGTAAAGGTAAGATGGGAGAAACACTTTTTAAAGAATCATTTTATTTCCTACAGTGATGTTTCAATCCCACTTCTGAAGGTGGTGTCTTTTGCTAGGTATAGTTCCATAGCTATTGGCTTTGTTCCAGTAGCAAGTAGTTAATCAACATGTGGAAGATGGAAGCAAATGTTTTTGGTTACTTGACGATAGTGAGATTAAGGGGTCCACAGCTGAGTCTGATCCTAGCTACATGCTCAAGTGGCACTAGAGGTTACTTGATGGCGATCATCATTGGAAACTTTGTTTTATCTCTTTCCTCCTTGCCCCACTGCAACTCAAAGCCTTGGGACACTGAAATCAATAATGTGGAAAGCCTCTTTATTGTGGTGTCACACATTTTATCCAACGTTGTTTGCTAAACATGCTTTATGATGGGGGTGGAGATAAGGGATGTGCTGCTTTTTATGGCTGCAGCATAGATGCACACTTCTGTGAACAAGCAAAGCAAAAAAAAAGAATTGTTTCAGGTGGGAAAGAAAGGAAAAAGTACGGGATTCCAATTTTGCAAATGAAAGGAAGCTGAATGTAGAACTGTTTATTGTACAAAGGAGGGCAGGGGAATATGAAGATAAAATTTTTATGCAAAAACTTAAACAATATCTTCACACTTGGGGGCCATTGTAAGATATGGGTTATGCTTAGAAATTCTGACTCCACCATAGCATTTAAGAGGGAATTCAATCCATTCCTGATTCCAAGTATAGAGAGAGTGACTAAGAATCGCAAAAAAAAAATTAGATTTCTGCAGGAATATGCAAAATCTGTGTAGCTTGCTGGTGGGTCAGTGGGGAAACATTCTTTTTATTCTTTCATGTGATGTTGGCATTGCTGGCAAGGCCAGCATTTGTTGCCTATCCCTAATTGCCCATGACATGCTAGGCCACTTGAGAGGGCAGTTAAGAGTCAACCACATTGCTGTGGGTCTGGAGTCACATGTAGACCAGACCAGGTAAGACAGCAGATTTCCTTCCCTAAAGGACATTAGTGAAGCAGATGGGTTTTGACAACAATCGACAATCGTTTCATATTCACCATTAGACTAGCTTTTTTTAAATTCCAGATTTATTAATTGAATTCAGATTTCACCATCTGCTGTGGTGGGATTCGAACCCATATCCCAGATCATTTGCCTAGGCATCTGGATTACTCGTCCAGTGACATTACTAATACACTGTTCAGTGTAATACTGAAATTTACAGTCCAGATTCCAGCTTCTAAATTATGTAGTGCATCTTCAATATTTTGAAACTTCTGTTATGAAGTGAATTGCTTCTGTAACTTAGCTTTTATGCCTTAACATTGTAGTAATGGGAGGCCTTAAGGCTTCCTGTAAAAGTACACTTCAGTTTGCACAAATAAAGCCATGCCTTTTCTAGCTCCACCTTAAATATAAGCCAAGAAGAGTTTGCCTTGTTTAATTCATATTGATAGTAACACTTTTTCCAAGTTTTTACTTTGGATACACAATGTATGTTTTGTTTTAAATCTGAAGATTTTTCATGCAGGGCCCAAGGGAGTTCTCGTGGCAGCTGTAGTATATAGGGAAATTGGAAATGGTGACCTAACACTACAGTGGTTTTTCAAAGGTAGAAAGAGAAAAAATTGGCTAGAATTGTGAATTGTTATTTTGTAATATCACTTCAAGTCAATTTTATGGTTGGCAAAAAAACGTTACTGTCCTTTATAGCTGTTTACTTCAAAAATGTAACCAGTAATCAGATTCGACTTGCCCAAACGGTGAGAGATGTGGAGCCTGCAGTCTGTTGAAATCCAGACTTTAACTACATTATAAAAATTTCACAGACTGAATCAATTTAAATAAAATATTGGATACCCAAGTATAATCCAAACAGCCTCATCTCATCTCATATATTTATGGCTAGTTAACCACTCTCTCACTCCATCTTCTGCAAAAAATAGATGCAGCCTACACCATCACATGTTTCTTTTTAACATATATATTGAAAACCTTTTACCTTCCCTCAGAATATTTTGGTGACTTACATTGGAATGTTTCTTGGTGGAGATTATGTATTCACATGGACCAACTTCATTGGGTTAAATATCAGGTCAGTGATGAGCTTCCTGATTGAAAGTGGGAAATAGAAACAGTATTTTGTATGAAGTGTTTCTCTGTCGCGCTGTTTTATATTTCTGAATAAGTAAATCAGTGACTGCATTGTAAGAAAGGGCTATCGGAATAGAGTTGGGGAATAGGACTGACTGGATTGCTCTACAGCAAGCCAGCATGGACTCGATGGGCCGAATAGCCACCTCCTGTTCTGTTTTGACTCTGAAAGAACTGGTATTTATATATAGCCTTACCTCCTCTTTCAGGCGTCCCAAGTACTTCGTACAGTGAATTGTTCTATTTTTGATGTGAAATCACTGTTGCTGCACAGCTGACTGTGTAGTCATTTTGTACCTAGTCATGTACCACAACTGGCAGTGAGTTTAATTTCCAGTTAATCTATTTTAACTGATGGTGGTTGAGGAATTTGACCAAGAACTCTTGGTTTAACATCTTGTCCTTGAGGGTTGTACTAAAGATCCAACCTAAATTGTGTGATTAAGTCTTGGAGTGGGACTTGAATCCGCAACCTTCTGACTCAGAAGAATATTCGAGGTTGTTATGAAACCTGGGTGAACAAAGTCAAGTATCTCTTGGCTTGGCTTTCTTCATCCTGGATTGATAATCTATATTCTTGTATTTTTGCCTGATTCAGTTGTCGACAGTGGGGTCATGAGAAGTGGATTTGAAGTACAAGTCTCAAAAGGAGTTGTGCAAAGAAAACTGGGGTGATCCCAAAAGAGTAACTCCAAATCCAAAATTTCACATGCAGTCTAAAATAAGTGTACCTTTGGAATTCTGTGTTTCTCTTCCTCTGTTTGACCTGTTTCTACAATTCTTCTTCGTAATATCTACCTTGCTCTAAAATACAAACATTTTTTGTGTTTAACTTTGTTTCTTTTCAGAGTCTATAAAGAGTAAACTGGGCTGTCATGATATTTTAACGTATTTTGTTTTGACAGCATTGCTGGAAGTTTGGTGTATTCTTACATTACATTCACAGAGGAGCAGTCGAGTAAGACATCAGGAAATAGCAACAATGCGGACATCAAGGAGAAAATTGCTGTATGAGCAGGAAGGGATTTCGGAGATGGATCAACTGTTTTTAGTGCTTTATTAATTTTAGTTTCTTCAAAGTTGTAAATTCATAACCACATATCAAAGAAATTGTAAGTGATTTTTCAATTTTGGTGCATTGACTTTTAAAGGACCAAAAAATCTTCTACAAAAAAGCCCTGTTTTACTAAAGCCTCAGAGCAGCTGAAGGCACTGCCAATCCCCTATAGTTGCTCTTCACTTCAGTCCCAGTGCTCCAAAAAGCAGTTCATGCTCATTAGTCTATAGTGTGTTTCAATTCTGTGTTTTGTCTCTCTCCACTCCTTTAAGAGTGATGGAATTGGTACAATAATCAGGTGGTTTTAGAGTTGCGCTACATGCTCTGCTTAAAATTAGATTGAATTGAAGTGTTGATGAGTGTAGCATGTGCAGTTGTAAGACCACTTAGTTAATGTGCCATCTGGTAACTTCTGTTGGTGGTGAGAGGAGAAAGTCAGAATACCAGCGATTTTCAACATGCTTCTAATTAAAATTCATGTTCCTAAATTGAGAAACTAGGGATGTCTTGTGGAGCATTGAGTGGCAGGTCAGCTGACTTGTGTGCTGGCACTACCAAATTTTGATCTCCTGTCGGACCTCTTCGGTAGAATGGAGTTGTACTGTATTTGTAGGTAAATTGAATATTGGTCTTTTACGGAAGACCAATATTTAAGAAACCTGTAGGAAGTGTGAAATCATGGCATTGAGTAGGAAGACCTCTTCTATTTTTTCTAGTTTTCTAATTATAGAAATGAATTTGAGGAGCCAGCATATAGTTAGCAATGAAGATCTGCTATTTTGGCACATCATTTGCACACCTTTAAAGAAATGCATAGAAAGATCTTTATCCAAAGAACTCAATCCTACCAGTACAGGCATCCCACTAATCATGAAGCTATAGATGGATTTTTCATGGTGATTGTTAAATGGAGTCACAATTCTCTTCAAAATTAATTTCATGGAATAATGAACTGGCTTTTTTTTTAAGAATTATTTCTGAAATGCAGTTCATTCTGGCATTGTTAAAGTTAAACCAACTTGATGAAATTTGCTTATTGAGTTGAATGTTAAAAGTTTGTCAGTGTATAAATTTGAATCGTTAATTTGAGCAGTTTTCCAACTATAACATTTGAACTCGCACTAGGCAACCACATTTATAAACTGAATCTGGTAAATCATTTGTAAGATTTGACTATTACAAAATCCTAGTTTAGATTAAAAATGATGGTACAGTGGGGTGAAAATCATTGTTTCTTTATCTTTTTCAATCTGTCAACTTTTCAGGAAATATTTAATAAATTAATGCTTCAGATTTAAAGCTCCCTTGGTCTGTATCAAGATGTGCCAGAATCTGTGGTTATTGTTTTGTACTCCATCAGCTTATTCGAAGATCTACAATGTGTTGTGTTTTGATGACTTCATTACTTTCTTTTTATATAGTGTGTGTATGTGGAATGTAGAGCTCGCAGAAAGGATACCTTAATGTGTTTGAATTTGAGGGCACCAGAAGAGTGTAATATCCTAGTGTGTATATGCTATGCTTTAATGTGAGTCTCAAAGTTTCAGTTTTCTAAAATGTGTGTTCTGGCAGGATAGTTTATCAAATGACATTTGCTAATCATGATTTTATGAATACAGTTAAGTGAATGAAATTGATGATCATGCATATTTACAGGTTAAGTAGGTCCTATGGACTTCTAAGAATCTTCACTGCCCAGACCAAATGACTCCAGTTACAATGTGGCAGCATTTGCTTTTGTGCAGCACTCTGTTTATGTAACAATATGATAAAGCTCCATGTAGAGTTTTGCTATAGTGCACCAAGATGCTATTTGTTTCGTGGCTGGTTTCAGAAATGCTGCTTTTAGTACTGAAAAAATTCGAATGCTGGCGTTGGTGATCTGTAAACATGTTACATAGTTCACTGCTTGTAAACACTGAAGTGCCTAGGTATTGAATTAGAGCTGACTTATGAACATTTTGAAATGAATATTTGTGTATTTAACCCATGAGAATCTAGATGCAATTTGGTTTTGATTTTGTAAAATTTAGATTTGTCTTAATGCAAGTAGTACCAAAACTGGACAAAAAGCCTCTAATACTTTTTTTTTGCTGTTTCCTGTTCTTAATGATTCTGTCTTTTCTGCTTTTTAATGGTGCATCTTACACATTCTTTTCATTGTGATTGAAATTTGCTTGTCAAATAAACTTTGTAATTTCATACTTTGTCTGTTAACCTTTTGAGCACGTGACTATTCTGCATCCTGTAGCATCTACAGAGAATATTATGACTACAGATGGACTACAGAAAATCTGAACCCTACAATTTAAAATGCAATATTTTGTAAATGTTAACATTGAAAAATTATTGTAATCCTGAAAAGGTTAATTTGACAATATGTGATGGCAATAGATCTCGTTTTCATTCATGTATTTTGTGGGATGGGGATTCATTTTTATCTCTCCAAATGTGAAGATTTGGGCATAAAAACTGCTGCCTTTGGAGAACAGAAATGTGTGTATCTTTTAGACATGCGGATAATGTAATAATTAATTTTAAATTTGGCTTGAACAGTGACTGACTATAAATATTTTACTCTTTGCTCAATCCAGCAGTGGTCATGAAGTGTGTTTTTTATAATGGGGATCAATGCACAATGAAAAATTCGTGTGGGGATTGTAGTATGTCCGAAAATTGAAACGTTTAAACCTCAGTAAAACTGAACCTTTCAATTCTGTTCTGTGATTTTAAGCTTCTGGTTTATCCAGAGAAATAATTTGTGATTTATACTATGTAAACTCTTGGACTGTAGTTAAAAACAGTAACCATATGTATGTCAGTGATAGTTATTTATATTTAGAACAAGCACCATTGCTCTTGCTGTCATAGCCAAATGTGTACCAGAGTGCCAGATAGGTCTGTAGGTCTGAATAAAGAATGTCTTTGGCCCCACTTCATTTTTGTATAATACAAACCTTCCCATTTTCCTCATTGTAGCATTTGATGCTTTAAAGGCAAGGTCACAAAGTTTGGAAAATGAAAATTAAAGGTGACAAGGTTCCTAAATGGGCATTCATGGAAATGAACTAATTTAGGGCATGAGAAATTTAGGGTAAATCATTAAGCTTAGCAGATCTGGAAGGTTTCAGTTTCATTTTCCTTGATGCAGATATTAACATAATTGCAACATGTACTACTGATAAAGTGCTGCCACCAGTTGTAGATAAATGCAAATACAAAGTGTGCAAAAGAGCTTCTTTACTCAGACTGACCAACTGAAGGCTCTGAAATTATCCAAGCACCCATCAATACTCCTCTAAATTTTAATCATTGTATCCTGATTTTATACAGGAGACAATAGTTTATTTTTAGTATTCAGTTCTATATCTGCACCAATTGTTTTTTAATTTCACGCTATTGATGTATTGCATTATCAAAATGTATCCTTTATAGTCCAGATCTTTTAAAAAGGGTTTTAAGGTTTAAGCCATGTAATCATGAATTTCCTGGAGCACTCTAGGTATTGCTATTTCAGGATTTTTCAATAAGTAGCAGATCTGTCAAAAAAAAAAACCTATCCTATTAGTTTACAGTAGGTGATTTTTAAAAAGGACACTACTACCACATTAAGAACTCCTGAAAATTACCTTGAATGTACAGCATAAAATGTGCTAGTGCAAGGGTGTGGTATAAGCAATATTTTGATTATTTTAGTTCAGAATATTTTATAATGCTAGTATTTCATTAAGATATGCAGAGAGACTATAAAATGTTTCAGAATGTCATTCTAATACTAAATGGTAGAGTAACATAACTTTGTATAGTTTATCTAAAATGGGATTAAAGTGAACGTGAAAGGCAATGTTGTGTTAAAGTGCAGCATTTTGAAAAATAATGTGCAATTTTCACTTGAATAACCAGTTGATCTTTTTATATTTAGCAAAATAAATTTCTTGCTATAAATCTGAATACTGTCTTGATTGCCTGACAACTATTAAGTTTATGCATTGCTAACTCATTTGGTAATTATGCATGCTTGTGTAAAATTAGGCTGATCTCACTGAGGTTACACATGTTGGCCATGATTTGTGTTGAATTAAGTGATCTCAGCTATGGTGATAGGTGAGGGACTTGGACACGCTTGGACTTGACCTAAGATTGGGTATTAAGAACGCAACATAGAATGAAGTTCTGAAGGGCTTTTAATGATTGTCCAACTGCACCCAGTTTGAATTCCTGGCTTTGGGGTAGATAATTTTGCGATCTATTAGTGTATCAGGTTTTGAAGGGGGAATTTAGGAGAAGGTGGTATTTGCAGTTGATCTACCAATGAAAGCCCTGTACTAGGAAAATGTTTTTAGTGCCTAGTGATTGTATTTAAGTGATTTTGTTAACGTGTATAAAATGTATTGTTGCTAAAGTATGATGTGTGGACAGGACAGTGAACTAGCAAAAAGCCATTCATGATGGCCCACTACCACCAACTCAGTATGAAGAACGAATGCAGCATTGCCAGTATATTACTCTGATCCTGTGAGGAAATAAATTCCTCTGTATAGCATTATGAAGCCGCATTCTGATTAGCATATACTTGCTATAGAATGGATACCAAAAATGGGAATAAAACCACTAAGCAACTCCAGGTTTATTCAGAATTACAAATATCATTAGCATCAGAAGGATATCTGAAATCTTTTAAGATTACTGTGCTGTAGTCCCCAGTATTACACCATTGAGCTGCATTGTAAGAAACTAACTCTCATTCTGTCACATTCTTCAAACTAACTAGTCTGTCGCTGCCTACATAAGACTAGAGTGTTACTTTCCATAGTAACTTTCACATCAGGCTGGTTGAACAACTCTGCAGTGAAGAATTAAAATTCAGTTGGATAGATGGACACAGCGAGAGCGGAGCTGGAACATAAAGAGAGCGAGAGTTCACTCAGTGAGTGGGAAACAGCGAGAGCGGAGTGGGAGAGAGAGAGAGAGAGTTCACTCAGTGAAGGGGAAACCGCAAGAGCGGAGCCAGAGCATAAAGAAAGTTGTCAGCGAGCCAGCTTACCTTCTGAGAGCGGTCCAGGCGTGCCCAGGAGTTTTGAAAAAAATAAAGTCAATAGTGACATCACAGGAAAGCTGCAAGGTGATTGGTTGGTGAGTAACAGCTGTTGGGGAATAACTAAATAGCTCAGTATGAAGAGAAAGGTCTACAGTTCTTTTTAATATAGTAGGTAGTGTTTTTTGGGGGGGGAATCAAGGTTCCTAGTATAAATCTAATTTTTGGGTAATTTAAGGGAGTAAAAACAGTGGAAAAAAAAAGTGGCATCACAGGAAAACCGTAAGTTCATTGGTTGGTAAGTAACTGCTAATTTGAATTACCCATTCTAAGTTGATTTCAGATTAAAGGTGAATAGGAGAAATATTTTACAGATTAAAAACTAAAGACCAGTCGGAAATTTAAAAAACAAGTTAAAATCTAATTAAATAAAATAGAGATGCAGGGCCAGGCGATGTGTTGTACCTGCATGATGTGGGAGCTGTTGGACCCCATTGTGGTTCCTAGTGACCACATCTGTAGCAGGTGTTGGCTGCTCAAGGAATTCCGGCTCAGAGTTGATGAGCTGGAGTCTGAGCTTCGGACACTGTGATACATCAGGGACGGGGAGAGTTACCTGGACGCTGTGTTTCAGGAGGCAGTCACACCCCTTAGATTAACTGCCATGAATTCAGCCAGTGGTCAGGGACAGGAGGGTATGACTATGAGTGAGGCAGGTAGAGGGATCCAGGAGGTAGTGTTACAGGAGCCTCAGCCATTGTCCTTGTCCAACAGGTTCGAGATTCTTGCTCCCTGTGTGGACAATAACAGACACTGCAGGGAGGATGAGCAAACTGACCACAGCACTGTGGTACAGGGAGCCAGTCAAGTGGGGGGAGAAAAGAGAAATGTGGTCGTAATTGGGGATAGTATAGTTAGGGGCATAGACACTGTTCTCTGTGGGCAGGATCGAGAGTCCCGAAGGCTGTGTTGCCTACCTGGTGCCAGGGTTCAGGATATCTCATCTGGGCTGCAGAGGAACCTGGAGTGGGAGGGGAAAGATCCAGTTGTCATGGTCCACATAGGTACCAACGATATAGGTAGAACGAGGTTAGAGGTTCTGCTGAGGGAATATGAGCAGCTAGGGGCTAAATTAAAAAGCAGAACCAAAAAGGTGGTAATCTCCGGATTACTACCTGAGCCTCGAGCAAATTGGCATAGGGTCAATAAGATTAAAGAGGTAAATGCATGGCTCAAAGGTTGGTGTGGGAGAAATGGGTTCGAATTCGTGGGACATTGGCACCAGTACTGGGGAAGGAGGGAGCTGTTCCGATGGGATGGGCTCCACCTGAATCGTGCTGGGACCAGCGTCCTGGCAAATCGTATAACTAGGGCTGCAGATAGGGCTTTAAACTAAATAGTGGGGGATAGGGTTCAGTTGCATGGAAAAACAGGAAGTTAAAGAAGGTAGGAGTGCAGGTTAGTGGTGAGGCTGATTGTTACCAAACTGCAAGAAGTATACTGGTTAAACCAGAAGAGAGAAATAATAAACGGGTGAATAAATCATCAGTGCTGAGGGACAGGTTAGGGGGTATAGCCCAAATAAGAGCTCTATATACAAATGCACGGAGTGTAGGAAATAAACTAGATGAACTGCAGGCGCAAATTCAAATGGAAAATTGATGTGGCCATTGCGGAGATGTGGCTGCAGGATGATCGGGACTGGGAACTAAATATACCCGGTTAAAGTTTACAGGAGGGACAGGGAAAATGGCAGAGGGTGGAGTAGCCTTACTGATTAGAAATAATATCACCTCATTGGTGAGGGAGGATATGAGGGGAAAGCATCCAGTGGAGACCTTATGGGTGGAGCTGAGGAACAGAAAAGGATCTAAAACTGTAATGGGTGTTGTGTATAGACCTCCTGATAGCAGTTCTGAGGTGTTAGATTGTATAAATGCACAAATTAGGCAAGTGTGTAACAAAGGCAGAGTAGTGTTAATGGGGGATTTTAACTTACACATAGATTGGGAGAGGCAGACTAGCACCTGTCAGAAAGGTAGTGAATTTCTGGAATGTGTCCGGGATAGTTTGCTACAGCAATATGTCCTAGATGTAACAAGGGGACAGGCAATATTAGATTTAGTAATGAGCCAAATTTAATTAGTAGCCTAACTGTGCGTGAACATTTATCAAATAGTGATCACACCATGATCGAATTCAAGGTAGCGTTTGAAAGTGAAAAGCATGAATCAGCTACGAGAATTTTAGACTTGGGTAAGGCTGACTTTACCGGGATGAGACAGAGACTGTCCACGGTAAACTGGGTAGATCTGTTAATGGGTCAAACGACTGAAGAACAGTGGAGAATATTTAAAGAAACATTTAACGAAATACAGAGTGAGTATATACCCCTGAGAGGAAAAAGCTCCACTTCACAGAAAAAACAACCATGGACAACTAAAGAGATTAGGGATAGCATAAAACAAAGAAATGGCTTACAAAAATGCAAAATGCAGCACAGATCCAGCGGAATAGGATTGATACAAAGACCAGCAAAAGGTCAGAAAGCAGCTTATAAGAGCTACTAAAAGAGACTATGAAAGGAAACTTTCAAGGGACATCAAAATCAATAAGAAATTTTATAGTTACATAAAGGGAAAACGGGTGGTCAAGAGCAATGTAGGCCCACTAAAAGCTGAAACTGGAGATATTGTCATTGATAATAGGGAGATGGCAGACATGTTGAACTTTGCCTCAGTATTTACAGTTGAAAAGGAGGATAACTTGCCGGAAGTTGCAAAAAAATTAATAGCCGATAGGGGACAGGGACTTAATACAATTAACATAAGTAAATCATCAGTAACAAGGAAATTAATGGAACTAAAGAGTGAGAAATCCCTATGACCTGATAGTTTCCATCCGAGGGTGTTAAATGAAGTAGGGGAGTACATTGTAGATGCCCTAACTATAGTCTTTCAGAGTTCCCTAGATTCAGGAGTGGTCCCTCTGGATTGGAAAGTTACACGTCACTCCACTTTTTAAGAAGGGGGAACCAAGGAAGTTACAGACCAGTTAGCCTGGCATCTGTGGTGGGCAAGTTGCTGGAGTCTATAATCAAGGATAGGGTGACTGAACACCTAGAAATTTTTCAGTTAATCAGGTACAGCCAGCATGCATTCACGACGGGAAGGTCATGCCTGACAAATCTCATTGAATTTTTTGAAGTGGTGACTAAGGTAGTGGACAGGGGAGTGTCTATGGATGTTATTTATATGGACTTCCAGAAGGCATTTGATAAAGTCCCACATAAGATACTGTTAATGAAAGTAGAAGCCCATGGAGTTGAGGGCAAATTATTGACATGGTTAGAAAGTTGGTTGAGTGGTAGGCGACAGAGAGTGGGGATAATGGGTAAGTATTCTGATTGGCAGGATGTAACTAGTGTTGTCCCTCGGGGATCTGTGTTGGGGCCTCAATTATTCACATTCATTAATGACTTGGATGATGGCTTAGTAAGTCATATATCCAAATTTGCTGTTAATACAAAGTTAGGCAGCATTGTAGACAGTCTAGATGATAGCATAAAATTGCAAAGAGATATTGACAGACTAGGTAAGTGGGCAAAACTGTGGCAGATGGATTTCAATGTGGGCAAGTGTGAGGTTATCCATTTTGGACCAAAAAAGGATGGAGCAGGGTACTTGCTAAATGGGAAGAGGTTAAGTACAGTGGATGTTCAAAGAGACTTGGGGGTTCAGGCACATAGATCTTTAAAATGCCATGAGCAAGTGCAGAAAATAATCAAAAAGGCAAATGGAATGCTAGCCTTTATATCTAGAGGATTGGAGTATAAAGACAGAGGTTATGCTGCAGCTGTACAAAACCCTGGTTAGACCCCACTTGGAGTATGGTGAGCAGTTCTGGGCACCACACCTTAGGAAGGATCTATTGGACTTGGAGGGAGTGCAAGGTAGTTTTACAAGAATGATACCTGGACTACAGGGGTTAAGTTATGAGGAGAGATTACACAAATTAGGCCAGTTTTTGCTAGAATTTAGAAGGTTAAGGGGTGATCTGATTGAAGTCTTCAACATATTAACAGGAAAGGACAGGCTAGATAAAGATAAATTATTTCCACTGGTTGGAGATTCTAAAACTAGGGGGCATAGTCTAAAAATTAGGAGCAGACCGTTCAGGAGAGATGTTAGGAAGCACTTCTTCACACAAAGGGTGGTAGAGGTTTGGAACTCTCTCTCACAAACAGCAGTTGAAGCTCGAACAGTTGTTAATTTTAAATCTGAGATAGATTGATTTTTGTTAAGCAAAGATATTAAGGGATATGGGCCAAAGACAGCTATATGGAGTTAGGCTGTGGATCAGCCATGATCTCATTGAATGGTGGGACAGGCTCGAGGGGCTGAATGGCCTACTCCTGTTCCTGTCTTCCTATCCTATGTCCATATAGGCCTCCTTCCTTTATAAAATAGTTTATATTCTATTAGTGATGAGGTTTAAAATTTTTGTAAAATATATAATGGCAGAAAGCAACTTGGTGCAATCTGTATGTGAAGATTGTTTCTTCAGAGAAACAGATTACTGTAGTGGTTTCGTGTGATCACAGTAATTCCACAGCATTGCTGCTTAATGTTTGGGTTATATATAATTTTTTTAAATCTCATTTGTCATGAATAATCACATGTATTTCAGAAAAATGACTTGCTGTCAGGTGTAGCTGACTCCAGGATTGTGTTCCTTTGTAATGTCAGTGTGAATGTTACAGGAAGTACAGTGGGGGGAGCTAAAAATAGAGTAAGGGGAAAAAAACTAGAGGGGTGAATACAAGATTTTCAGTTATTTGTAGAAATACGGCTGTTTGGATCAATTCTGGTCTGACAAAGCTGAATCTTGTAATTACTTATTTGTAGGTGTACCATCCACGTGTCTCGGGAAAGTTACCCCTTTTAAATTTGGACAAGTTTGAAGAATAGGGAGTAACCTGACAGCTTCTCTTCCCCCAGTCACCTAATGTAACAAAATCCCTTACAAAGAAAAGCAAAATACTGCAGATGCTGGAAATCTGAAATAAAAACGGAAAATGTTGGAAATACTCAGTCGATCTGGCAGCATCTGTGGAGAGAGAAATGACGTTTCAGGTTGATGACCCTTTATCAACAGTTCTAAATGAATGGTTGGAGAAACTGTGCACAAAGCAGAAGCTCATTTACCTGGACAACCGGGTGAAGGGAAGTGTTTTGGGATTGATGAGACTCATTTAGGAGTGAAGTGCTTGGCCCAGGTTATCAAGCAAGCAATTGAGGTAGTAAGCTAATTAAAACTCGGGTGTTTTAATTGACTCAAGTGCAAGTCCTTTAGGACAAGAAGCCAAAGCAAAACTGCTACCAGTTATCATGTCTCAACGGGATTTACCTATAGCTCCAGACTTCATTACAGCCTCGGTCTGAACATGGGCAAAAGAGCTGAATTCTAGAGGTGACGTCAAGGCAGCATTTGACTGAGTGTGGCATCAAGGAGCCCCAGTAAAATTAAAGTCAGTGGGAATTGGGGCGGGAGTCCCTACTGGCTGGAGTCATACCTAGTGCATGGGAAGGTGGTTGGGGTTGTTGGAGCTAATCATCTCAGTTTAAAAGAGTGGTTGGAAGGAAAGAATGGAACTAGCGAGCAGTTTAAAAAAAGTGGCGGTGGGAACGAGTGAGAGATAGCGGGACCAGCAGGCAGGTTAAAAGAGCTTTCCTAGCCAGTCCAGGCCACCAGAGCAGACCAACTGCGTTCTGAGAAAAGTCCAAGTTTGACGTCACAGAAAAACAGGTACACATCAACACATGATATAGGAGCAACAGTCGACCACATGGCCCATCGAACCTGCTCTGCCATTCAATACGATCATGGCTGATCTTGGGCTTCAATTCCACTTTCTTGCCCACTCCCTAAATCGCTTGATTCCTTGAGAGACCAAAAATCTCTATCCCAGCCTTAAATGTTCTTTTGGGCCTCCTTATCTCGAGAGACAATGGATACGCGCCTGGAGGTGGTCAGTGGTTTGTGAAGCAGCGCCTGGAGTGGCTATAAAGGCCAATTCTAGAGTGACAGGCTCTTCCACAGGTGCTGCAGAGAAATTTGTTTGTTGGGGCTGTTGCACAGTTGGCTCTCCCCTTGCGCCTCTGTCTTTTTTCCTGCCAACTACTAAGTCTCTTCGACTCGCCACATTTTAGCCCTGTCTTTATGGCTGCCCGCCAGCTCTGGCAAACGCTGGCAACTGACTCCCACGACTTGTGATCAATGTCACAGGATTTCATGTCACGTTTGCAGACGTCTTTAAAGCGGAGACGTGGACGGCCGGTGGGTCTGATACCAGTGGCGAACTCGCTGTACAATGTGTCTTTGGGGATCCTGCCATCTTCCATGCGGCTCACATGGCCAAGCCATCTCAAGCACCGCTGACTCAGTAGTGTGTACAAGCTGGGGATGTTGGCCGCCTCGAGGACTTCTGTGTTGGAGATACGGTCCTGCCACCTGATGCCAAGTATTCTCCGGAGACAGCGAAGATGGAATGAATTGAGACGTCGCTCTTGGCTGACGTACGTTGTCCAGGCCTCGCTGCCATAGAGCAAGGTACTGAGGACACAGGCCTGATACACTCGGACTTTTGTGTTCCGTGTCAGTGCGCCATTTTCCCACACTCTCTTGGCCAGTCTGGACATAGCAGTGGAAGCCTTTCCCATGCGCTTGTTGATTTCTGCATCTAGAGACAGGTTACTGGTGATAGTTGAGCCTAGGTAGGTGAACTCTTGAACCACTTCCAGAGCGTGGTCGCCAATATTGATGGATGGAGCATTTCTGACATCCTGCCCCATGATGTTCGTTTTCTTGAGGCTGACGGTTAGGCCAAATTCATTGCAGGCAGCCGCAAACCTGTCGATGAGACTCTGCAGGCACTCTTCAGTGTGAGATGTTAAAGCAGCATCGTCAGCAAAGAGGAGTTCCCTGATGAGGACTTTCCGTACTTTGGACTTCGCTCTTAGACGGGCAAGGTTGAACAACCTGCCCCCTGATCTTGAGTGGAGGAAAATTCCTTCTTCAGAGGACTTGAACGCATGTGAAAGCAGCAGGGAGAAGAAAATCCCAAAAAGTGTGGGTGCGAGAACACAGCCCTGTTTCACGCCACTCAGGATAGGAAAGGGCTCTGATGAGGAGCCACCATGTTGAATTGTGCCTTTCATATTGTCATGGAATGAGGTGATGATCCTTAGTAGCTTTGGTGGACATCTGATCTTTTCTTGTAGTCTGAAGAGACCACGTCTGCTGACGAGGTCAAAGGCTTTGGTGAGGTCAATGAAAGCAATGTAGAGGGGCATCTGTTGTTCACGGCATTTCTCCTGTATCTGACGAAGGGAGAACAGCATGTCAACGGTCGATCTCTCTGCATGAAAGCCAGCTCGGCCAGCTTCTGGAGCCTGTTCAGCGCGACTCGAGCAAAGACTTTCCCCACTATGCTGAGCAGGGAG